>NC_064244.1:3254129-3904955 GCF_003254725.2 Canis lupus dingo | reverse complement strand
AAGATACAGATGCAATGAAACGCCGGGACACCTGCACCCTGATGTTTATAGCAGCAATGTCCACAATAGCCAAACTGTGGAAGGAGCCTCGGTGTCCATTGAAAGATGAATCGATAAAGAAGCTGTGGTTTATGTATCCAATGGAATATTCCTCAGCCATTAGAAACGACAAATACCCACCATTCGCTTCAACGTGGATGGAACTGGAAGGTATTATGCTGAGTAAAGTAAGTCAATCGGAGAATGACAAACATTGTATGTTCTCATTCATTTGGGGAATTTAAATAATAGTGAAAGGGAATAGAAGGGAAGGGAGAAGAAATGTGTGGGAAATATCAGAAAGGGAGACAGAACATGAGAGACTCCTAACTCTGGGAAACAAACTAGGGGTGGTGGAAGGGGAGGAGGGCAGGGGGTTGGAGTGAATGGGTGACGGGCACTGGGGGGGCATTTGACGGGATGACCACTGGGTGTTATTCTGTATGTTGGTAAATTGAACACCAATAAAAAATAAATTTATTATTAAAAAGAAAAAAAGGAGCAGAGGACCTAAACAAACATTTTTTTCAAAGAAGACCTATACAGATGGCCACCAGAAACATGAAAAGATGCTCAACATCACTAATCATCAGGAAAATGAATATTAAGACCACAATGAGATATCACCTCACAACTGTCAGAATGGCTGGTCCTAAAGACAAGAAATAACAACTGTTGGTGAGGATGTGGAGAAAAGAAAACCCTCACGCATTGCTGGGGAGAATGGAAATTGGTACAACCACTGTGTAGAATAGTATGAAGGTTCCTCAAAAAAAATAAAATAGTGGGGGCCCCTGGCCTGGGTGGCTCAGTCTGTTAAGTGTCTGCCTTTGGCTCAGGTCATGATTTCAGGGTCCTGGGATCGAGCCCTATGTTGGCCTCCCTGCTGAGAAGGGAGTCTGCTTTTTCCTCTCTTTCTACCCTTCTCCTCTGCTCATGCTCTGTCCCTCACTCTCAAATAAATCTTTTTTAAAAATTAAAAATAAAATATCATGATCTGGTAGTTCCACCACCGGATTGATATTTGGTATATCACAAAGAAATGAAAACACTTTTTGAAAATATATATATATATCCTTATTGCTGCATAAATTACAATAGCCAGGATACAGAAGCAACCTAGGCATCCATCAATAGATGAATGTGTAAAGAAGATATCACACACATATACAATGAAGTATTAGCCTATAAAAAAGAATGAGGTCTTGCCAATTGTGACAACAGATGGAACTAAAGGATATTGTGCTAGGTGAAAGCAGTCAGAAAAAAACAAATGCCATATGATTTTACTCATATGTGGAATCTAAAAACACCAAGAAAAAAAAAAATCAGACTCTTAAATACAAAGAACAAAGTGGTGTTGCCAGTGGGTGGGGAGACAGACAAAATAGGTGAAAAGATTAAGAGGTATGAACTTTCAGCTATAAAATAAATAAGTCACAGGGATCCCTGAAAGGCTCAGTTGGCAAAGCATCTGACTCTTGATTTTGGCTCAGGTCATGATCTCAGGGTCATGAGATTGTGACCGCTCAAGCTCCACACTCAGTGGGGACGCAGCTTGAGATTCTCTCCCTCTCTCTTTGCCTCTCCCCTGCTCATGTTCTCGCTCTCTCTAAAATAAATAAATCTTAAAAAAAGTAAATATCACAGATATGAAAAGCACAGCATAGGGAATATAATATACTCCATAATATTGTCATATTATTTAGTGACTGATGGTGACTACATTCATCATGGTGAGCACTGAGCAATATATAGAATTGTCAAATCACTATGTTGTATACCTGAGACTAGTATAACATATATGTTGACTATACTTCAACAATAAATTTTAAAAAGAAAAATCTAAACATAAAAGATAGTACTATTATTTTTATAACTTTTAGAAGAAAAAACAGAGAACTTTCATTATATTGGATTTGGTAATAATTTTGTAGATAGGAAACCAAAAGCACAGTCAACAAGGAAAAAATATAAATTGGACTTCATCAAGGTTAAAATCTCTTGTGAATCAAGGACTCTACCAACAGAGGGAAAGGCAAATCATGAAATGGGAGAAAACTTTGCAAATAATATATCTGATAAGGGATTAACATTCAGAATACATAAAGAATTTTTTAAAGATTTTATTTAATTATTCATGAGAGACCCAGAGAGAGAGGCAGAGACATAGGCAGAGAGAGAAGCAGGCTCCTCCTGAGGACCCCAATATGGTCCTCAATCCCAGGACCCTGGGATCAGGACCTGAGCCGAAGGCAGACGCTCAACTGCTGAGCCACCCAGATGCCCCATTCTTAAAAGTCAACAATTAAAAACTCAATTTAAAAAATAGGCAAATGACTTAAATAAACATTTCTTCAAAGAAGATACACAAGTGGCCAATAAGCATATGAAAATATGCTCAACATCGCTGATGATAGAAATTCATAACGGGGGCACCTGGGTGGCTCAGGTCGTGATCCTGAGCTCTTGGGATTGAGTCCCGCATCAGGATACCCATTGGGAGCCTACTTCTCCCTCTGCCTGTCTCTCCCTTTCTCTCTGTGTCTCAAGAATAAATAAAATCTTAAAAAAAAAAAAAAGGAATGCATAACAAAACCACAATCAGATATCATCTCATACCCATTAGGGTGGCTATAATCAAGAAAATAGGAAATACAAAATGTTGGCAAGAAAACAGAGAAGTTGGAACTTCTGTGCATTGCTGATGAGAATGCAAAATGGTGCAGCTGCCATGGAAAAGAGGAGAGTACCTCCTTGCAAAATATAGCAGATGGTGGCTGCACTGGTGGTCAGCATCGCATAATGTATAAATTTGTAGAATCACTTTGTTGCACACCTGAAATGAATTTAATGGTATATATCAAGTATACTAAAAGAAGTTACTTTTTGAGCCAGTGTCCACTTGTGGATACATATTCAAAAGAATTTAAAGTAGTGATTTAAACACCCATGTTTGTAGTAGGATTATCCACAATAGCTAAAGATGGAAGCAATCCAAATGCCCATCAACTAACTGATGTATGAATAAGCAAAATGTAGTATATATATATGTACAATGAAGTAATTTGCAACTTCAAAGAGTAATAAAATTCTGAAACACCCTACCATAGATGAACCTTGAAGCCAGTATGCTAAGTCAAATGTTGTATGGTCCCACTTTCATGGAGCTCCTAGTACACTCAAATTCATAGATAGAATGGTGGTTGCCAGGGACTAGGGTTGGTGGTGGCAGGGAGGAGGGTGAAGTGGGGATTTATTGCTTAATGAATATAGGAAGATACAATTTTCTGTAGATGGATATTTATGATGGTTGCACAACAATATGAATATACTTAAAAATTGTTAAGTTAAAAATAAAAACAAACAACAAACAAAATTCTTACCATTCACGGAGAAGAGAAAAAAGCATTAGCAGCAACTTTACAAACCTTTTTCCCTGCCCTGTCCCATTTTCTAGAATTATACCTGCATAGTTTGACTAATGGACATGAAATAAGATAGAAAAAGACACACCCCTTAGAAAATGTTGATGCCTGCCTTGGGTCACAGCCAGGGGTGACCAACACCTTCCCCTGGAGAGTCAGCTCAGGTAAACGTCTCCTTCTGAGGCTGGAGGTCAGCCCAGAGCTGCTGGGGCGTCAATGGCATTTCTAACACTGTTGTTGAAATTGATGGAGAGAATCTGTCAAGGTCACTGGGAAAGCCGCTGCTGAGCAGACTTCCACACCTACCCCACAGGTCCCCTCTTTACTTACAGGCCCCACTGTGTAAATTATACGGATTGGAGATCCTCGTGGCCTGGCCTGGCCTGGCCAGGTGGCATTGTTGGAACTTAACTCCCCAAAACTGTCACAGGAGAAATTCTTCATGTCATCTTATCAAACATGAGCATTCAATATATTGAGATCTACCTTTTTATTTTTGATAAACATTTCACAAAATATTTTTATGTTTTAGTTATGTGCATAGTCACTAAGAATCTATATCAAACGCTGTTCTAGAAGAAATTCTAAAGAATAATGACATCTACCTCAGAGATACTCAGGTTGACTGGACTTCCAAAGGAGATTTACAACAAAAAGTGGGCTCCTGGTAAGAGTAGAGCAGAATTTTAACCTAGCTACCAGAACCTTATATATATATTACTTTCCATTAAACTAGTTGTAAAAAAACTAGTTGTAAAAAATATAATCATATTTCCTACGAGCAGCTAATTACTAGGTAAAACTGGTTTTATATTCTCTACCTTTGCTGTTTTAAATGGTACATTGGGATTTATTGATTTAGGACAAAGTTAAAGGTTCATATCATTCAGGACTCCAATTGAGAATATTTTGTTTTTGGTGTGGACTCTCATTTCTGTTACTAATTTAAGTAGGCTTATTAGAGCAGAAAGTATGTTTACAGAGCTTCAGTTTTGAAAGATGAGTTCTGGAAATTGCTTGATCAACAAGGTAAATATACTTAACACTACTGTACTGTATACTTAAAAATGGTTAAAGTGAGAAATTTTATGTGTATTTTACTATAGTTAAAATTTTTAAGGAAAAATTAAATTGAAAATGAACTATAGATCTAAGCATAAAAGTGGAACTATAAAATTTCTAAAACAGAACAAAAACATTTTCATAATCTTAGGGTAGGACAAAAATCCCTTACAACTCAAGAAATACTAGATTAAAATTTTACAAATATAAAAATTAAACTTCATCAAAATATGACTTCTGATCTTTAAAAGACATCACTACCAAAAAAAAAAAGGCAACTCAGAGACTGAAGAAAATGTGTAATACATATATCTAACACAGAATTTCTATCCAGAACATATAATGAAGTCTTACAATTCATAATAAACAAACAATTCCATTTAAAAATGGGCAAAATATTTGGACACTATGTAAGAGAATAGAAAGATGCACTATATAAGAAATGTTAAGAGAAGTTATTCCTTAAGGAAGTTAAAGAAGAAGAAATATAATCCCAGACACAAATTTTTATGTTCACAAAAAAATTTTAAGAACCTAAACAACATATCAAAAGTGTTGGGTTCAGCCAGAGTACTAGTAACAGGGAAAATTATACAATTAAATGCCTATATTAGCAGGGAAAAACAAGAGGTCTAAAGTCAGTGACATAAGCTTCTAACCTAAGAAAATAGAGGAAACAATTCAGAGTGATGAACTTCTCCCAAAGAAAACTCTAGGCACAGATGCTTCAATGATAAATTCTAAAAAACATTTAAGGAAAAAAAATAATACCAATTCTCCATAAACTTTTCAAAAAAAATAAAAGAGGGAGGTATATTTGATAACTGTTTAAAGAGACAAAAAATTATACTAATACCAAAACCTGACAAGTATATTATAAGAAAACTGCAGTCCAGTATCTCCTCATGAACACTGACACAAAAATCCTCCACAAAATATTAGCAAATTGAACCCAAAAATATATAGAAAATGTAATACATTCTAACCAAAAATGGATTTTTGCCAAGAATGCAAGGATGGTCATGTATTTGAAAAATCATAGTAAATCACCATTCAATTAATTACATTAGGAAAAAACTATATAAGCATCTCAATAGATTCAAGGAAAAAACTGACAAAATTCAACGTGCATTCATGATTTTAAAAAACTAAAAACTAAGCAAACTAGGAATGGTAAGGAACTTCCTCCACCTGATGAATGGCATCTACAAAATACATATAGATAACCTCATCACTAGTAAAAGAGGAGATGTCTTCCTTTTCTGTTAAGAACATATCACTCCTACTCAACATTATATTGGAAGTCCTTGCCATTGCACTAAAGCAAGGAAAAACATGAAAAGGCAGATGATCGAGAAGAAATAAGCCTACTTGTATTCATAGAACACATAGTATAAACAGAAAATCCAAGAGAATATATAAAAAGCTACAAAACTAATAAAATGCGATTATCAAATTCATAGAGAAAAATCAGCATTTTTTTAAAGATTTTATTTATTTATTCATGATAGACACAGAGAGAGAGAGAGAGAGAGAGAGAGAGAGGGGCAGAGACACAGGCAGAGGGAGAAGCAGGCTCCATGCAGGAAGCCCGACGTGGGACTCGATTGTGGGACTCGATCCCGGGTCTCCAGATCACGCTCTGGGCCAAAGGCAGGCACTAACCACTGAGCCAACCAGGGATCCCCTATATACTAGCAAAAAATCCCTGGAAACTGACATTTGAAAATAGTACCATTTAGGGATGCCTGGGTGGCTCAGTGGTTGAGTGTCTGCCTTTGGCTCAGGGCCTGAGCCCAGTTAGGGTATCGAGTCCCACGTCAGGTTCCCTGTGAGGAGCCTACCTCTCTCTCTCTCTCTTTCTCTGTGTTTCTCATAAATAAAACCTTTAAAAAATTAGTACCATTTATAGAAGCAACAAAAAATTTTAAAAACGTGGGCTTAAATCTTGAAATATATGTGGAATTTATGCTGTCTGCATGCTGAGAATTAAAAAAAAAAAAAAAGATAAATTCAAGTTAGGGCACTTGAGCCGTGCAGTGGTTGAGCATCTGCCTTCTGCTCAGGGTGTGATCCTGGGGTCCTGGGATCAAGTCCTGCATCCCGCTCCCCTGAGGGAGCCTGCTTCTCCCTCTGCCTGTGTCTCTACCTCTCTCTGTGTCTCTCATGAATAAATAAAAATCTTAAAAAAAAAAAAATCAAGATGTAAATTAATGTAGAGGTATATTATCATTACCATTAAAAAAAAGGCTCAGTTATTCTGATTTCAATTCTCCCTGAACTGATCTATAGATTTAGCCATCTCATTTAAACTATGTCAGGATTTTTGTAGAAATTTTTGAGCAGATTTTGTATTTACATGCAAAGGCAAAGGAACTGGAAAAACAAAGTGATTTTGAAAAAGAACAGAGTTGTAGGGCACAATCTGATTTTAGGTTTTATTATAATATGCTATCATAATAAAAAGTATGGTATTGATGAAAAATAGGAACATTACTAGAAAGAATGGAAAATGAAGAAATGCATTGTTACATACTTGTTCAATTGATTTTCTACAAAAATGCAATGGCAATTAAATGGATAATTTTTCAACAAATAGTTGAAAAATAGTGCTGGAAGAACTGAATATACATATGCAAAAAAAATTAAATTCCAAAAATGCAAAGCCAATTAAATGAAGAATCAACTGTTTTTTCAACAAATAGTGCCAGAAGAATCAAATGTACACATGCCATAAATTAAACTTCCAATTAAATTCCAAAAAAATAAATTCCAACTCGTAAATATAAAAGCTAAAACTAAAAATGTAAAATAGAAAAAAGCATTTTATTTTTGTTTAGTTTTCAATTAAGCATAAATTTTTTGAATTAATTATAATTGTATAAATTGATAAACTGACTTCATCAAATTTTTAACTTCATAAACATTATTTAGACCTCGAAAAATTAAAATTTCATCTCCCTAATAATTCTGTTCCAAGCCAAGAGACCAGATTTAAAACAAATCAAATGAGACAGTTTTCAGCACTTGAGGCATTCCTGAGAGTGGAAAATAAAAGAAGTGAACTCAAATTGTCCCAAGTTTCAATCTTTAAAGCTTTCCCAGGACATGACTCAGGAAAGGGGCACCCAGGCAGAGCCTGGCAGACTCCCTGGAGCTGAGGAGCCAAGGACAGCAAGCAGGCTGGAAGATGTACGGCAGGGTGAGAAAGAGGAGTGTGCACAGAGACAACGTCTGCAGAGGGTCCCCGGAAGTACTCAGTAGAGCACTGACAACTGTATCTGTGCAAGGCAACTATCAAGGTTGAGTAAGTGTCTACACAAAATGGTTAGAGGCTCGCAAATAGCCATGAATAATGACTATTCCTACCAGATTGGAAAACCTCATAATTCTAAAAGTATTGTAGAGTACCCAGAAGAATCTTGCCTCAATAAATGTGGGCTAGCCCTGGAGTAAACACTGGTCTGGTTCTTTCTTGTGCAGGGCCCCAACCTATTGATGTTGACACTTCTGGCTAGGCATGCCTGAGATACAGGCCCAGCCCCATAGAACTCCTAGTGAGCCCCCACAGACATCCCAACCCCACCACGGCCAACATTGTGGCTGGACTGGCCATTGTGGTTCTTACTATGAGGGCAGGATACACATAAGCAAGAAGCCATCAGGCAACTTGAAGAAACAAGACTTACTACTCACAGTTCTCAGTGGATACCGGCCTGTCCAAGGGTCATACAGCAAGGTCAAGTGGAGAGAGAACGCACACCAGCTTGGCGCTCTGCCTTCATTAGGGTCTGGAGGTGATGTCTCAAGTTTTCTGCATCCACTTTTTATTGGTCAATCTAAACCACTAGATAGGGGAGCTGTGTCTCTGGAAACGTGAGGTAGGGTCCTTTGAGCTGTTATCTAGGTTACCCAGGGCTTTCTGAAAGAAGGATCTTCATGGGTGGGGGTGACCTGACTCCCTATCTGGTTGTTTAGTAGCAGAACAACCTGGCTTGTTTCTGCCTTCTGGCTTTTGTGAATAATTCTGCAAGGATTACTGGCATACAAGTTTTCAATTCTTTTGGGTATTAACCTAAATTTGCTAGATCATATGGTAATTTTATGTTTAGCTTTTTCAGAGACCACCAATTTTCCATAACTGTTGCATCATTTTACAGTTCTACCAGCAATTTACAAGGTTTCTAAATTCACCACAGCCATACCAACACTTACTTTTGACTTTTTAAAAACTGCCATCCTACTGGGTGTGAAGTGGTATTTAACTGTGCTTTTAAAATTTGCATTTTTCTGACGGCTGGTGACATTGTGCATCTTTTCAGGTGCTTGTTGGCCATTTGTGTTTCTTCTGTGGAGAAATGTTTATTCAAGCCCTTTGTCCATTTTTAACTTGGTTGTCTTTTTGTTGAGTTGTAATTCTTTATATATTCACCCCTTAGCAGATATGCAATTTACAAATATTTTCTCCCATCCTGTAGGTTTTCTTGTTAAGAAGGCTCCACACCTAATGTGAGGCTTGAATTCACAACTCTGAGATCAAGAGTTGGTTGCTTTACCGATTGAGCCAGTCAGATGCCACTTGTCATTTTCTTGATAATGTCCTTTAATGCACAAAAGTTTCCAATTCTGATGAAGTCCAACTCACATTTTTTTCTTGTTGCTCATGCTTTCATGTCATGTCTAAGGATACATGGCCAAATGCAAGGTCACAAAGAAATACCATTTTCTTCTAAGAGTTTTATGGTTTTAGGTCCTATGTTACTGACCCATTGTGAAATAGTTTTTGTACATGGTGTGAGGTGGGGTCCAGTTTCATTCTTTTGCCTGCAGAAATCCAGTTACCCAGTACCATCCACTGAAGAGACTTTTCTTTCTTCTTTGAATTGACATCTTTGTTAAAAATCAATTTAGCCATAGGTATATGGGCTAAGCAACTTTTCTGAGCTTTAAAGGGAATAGAAAAACAGAAATGGCAACTACAGCAGGTTACTAATGGGAATGATCTAGAAGAGCAGGGAAACAGTGATCCAGTAAGGGGGAGAACTACTTGTCTTAGTAGAGAAGAGGGGATGACATCTAAAATACAGTGCAAGGACTGGCCAAGGGTGTAGAGTCCACCTACAGGAACTGGCAGGAAGGTAGAGTAGATCACTACAGATGCTACTAAGTATGAGATAGTGTTAAGTTGTAGAAACAAATCTATCTGTTCAACAAATACTCACTGGTCACCTATTGCTGTGCCAGACCTCATTCTACGGATAAATGGCAAATCAAAACACACAGGTTTCTGTACTCACAGACCTAGGAAATCTAGGGATAAGAAAGAAACATAAGTAAAGGGATGCATAGAAATGCCTGAGGATCTGAAACAAGCTGAAATGGGGGTGTTGACAGCAATTGCACTGCTGGGGATTTACCCCAAAGACACGGATGCAATGAAACGCTGGGATACCTGCACCCCGATGTTTCTAGCAGCAATGTCCACAATAGCCAAACTGTGGAAGGAGCCTCGGTGTCCATCAAAAGATGAATGGATAAAGAAGATGTGGTTTATGTACACAATGGAATATTAGCCATTAGAAACGACAAATACCCACCATTTGCTTCAACGTGGATGGAACTGGAGGGTATTATGCTGAGTGAAGTAAGTCAATCGGAGAAGGACAAACATTATATGGTCTCATTCATTTGGGGAATATAAATAATAGTGAAAAGGAATAAAGGGGAAAGGAGAAAAATTGAGTGGGAAATATCAGAAAGGGAGACAGAACATGAGAGACTCCTAACTCTGGGAAACGAACTAGGGGTGGTGGAAGGGGAGGTGGGCAGGGGGGTGGAGGGGTGACTGGGTGATGGGCACTGAGGTGGGCACTTGCCTGGATGAGCACTGGGTGTTATTCTATACGTTGGCAAATTGAACACCAATAAAAAATAAATTTATAAAAAAAAAAGGAATTGGGGTGTTGAGAAAATATGATCAAATTCATGTTTTAAATGGTTGCTAAAAGGCCACTTGGTTAGCTGTTGAAGGAGACCTGGATGTCGACTGTCTCCCAGGAATCATCTTGGTCAGTAATATTAATATAACATTGTTTTCAGTAAGTAAAATCAACAACATATCAAATACTACACATAAAATGAAGGCAACTGTCTTCTATAAACTATTACAATAAAGTAACATTAAATAATGGGATTTAAATATTCTGAACAGTGTTTCCACTCACAAAGTGATTCAGAATTAAATCTGCTTCATGCAGCAGTCTGTTTTAGAATTAGTCCTAATAATAAACCCAAAGTAGAAAGGCCAATAAAATGATATGAAATGCCACTAGTAACCTTTTATGGGAACTCTATACCCTTGAAAACTTCAGAGCTTAATATAGTTAAAATCCAGTGAACACTTAGAGATATTATAGAAGGAAATGAATATAAGGATTGTCCTTATCAGTGGATTTAAGGGAATATTTCTCATCCTAGCATTTTCGTGCAGCTGAGAAACGTCACCCTCACAGTGGGAGAGACTACTGGGCTCTTTAATCTTGATATAATCAAGATCCCCAGTCCCCCATCTCGCCAAATCTGCTCCCACCATCAGTCAGAAGCCACTTGTACCTATCCCTAAATTCTCAAAACATGAGATAAATTCTAAACAGCCAGTGAAGTCTCTTATTAGGCTCAAGAAGGGTCCTGGAGATACTCTCTGAACTCTTTTGAGTGTATTAGCTCAGAAACATCCAAGTCTTCAAGGAGACAGGCAATAAATGAAAGGCAAATGGCCTCTATTCAAGGTTGTCCCTCAAACTCTAGTATGTGACAGAAGGAAAAGGGTCCAATTTCAGGTTAAAATAGTTGACCATAAAGTAGTATAATGAACTGTTCCTGCAGTTCAAGGTCTTATCTGGGCATCTTCACCAAATAAATTCATAAAGCTGTATGTTGCAGAAGAAAACTTTGTAAACTATCAGAGAATTATTGCAACAAATGCCACTACGGACATTTGACACCAAATAATTCACGAATGATACCTACATTTTGTCAATTTTCATAATAGAATTTGAAAAAAAACAACTTGTAACTTTTTTTAATTTCAGGACACTTTTTTTTTAAAGACTTTTTATTTATTTATTCATGAGAGACACAGAGAGAGAGGCAGAGACATAGGTAGACATAGGTAGAGGGAGAAGCAGGCTCCTCGCAGGGAGCCTGATGCAGACTCGATCCCAGGACCCCGGGATCATGCCCTGAGCTGAAGGCAGATGCCCCTCAAAGCTAATTTCCCATATCTTAGATTATATTTTGGAATTGCCAGTTTTAAGCCTAAAATTATTCAAATGTCAATGCTTTCACAGTCAGTATGAGAAATAAACTTTATACAATTCCTCCAGCTTCCAAATACAAAGATTTCTACAGTCAGAAAATCTTTATAAATTGTAATATAAAATCTAAAAATTCACCATATTTCAGCCTCAAGGACCTATATGTCAGGAAAAAATATGTATATTTAGAACAGGGACTTTGTTCCTCTATTAAAAACCTCAAAATAAAAGCAACTTCTGGAGCATGTCATTCAATTCAACTGATTATGCCTAAGGCATAAGGACTTGAGCCAACCAAGAGTACAGGTAGTGGGAAAGAGAAAATGAGTAAGATAGTTTTTCTCGTGAAGCTTACAAACTAGAAAAAAATGTGTAATTCTAAATTGGAGGATGATTTAGTCTAAGCTAGGAAATACACCTAAGTGGAATAAGTACAAAAGGACACCAATTTTTAAAAATGGGAGGGTATGGCAAATGTGAGAGGCTGGTCCTCTCCCCCAAATCTGACACTTGTTATAAGCTCTAGGAAGGAAAATATATCTTCTAATACTCTTTACTATGGGTGTACATACTTTCTAACAAACCAAAGCCAATGAAAAGAAAATTTCCTTATCAGAAAAGTAACAGGGGCATATGTGGCACAGTTGATGGTCCCACTCTTGGTTTTGGCTCAGATCAGGATCGTGGAGTCATGGGATTGAGCCCCATGCTTAGCAAGGAGTCTGCTCGAGAGTCCCGCCCCCCCCCTACTCTATCTCTGTCAAAGGAATAAATCAATCTTAAAAAAAAAAAAAAAAAAAAAAAAAAGCAATCCTGTCTGGATCTTAAATAAAATGACATAATTTCCAGTTTCTAGTTACCAGTTCTAAGACATTCACAGAGTTAAGCCTGCTTGATATAAGGATAAAAGCTATTTCCCACTACAGGAGGGGGCTGAGGACTTATCCAATATTATTTAAAGAGCCCAAAAACAGTATGAAAAAAATCTGTTTGATCATAGTACTTTCCTTGTGTCTCTGGCACATCTTCTTTTGTTCTTTAAGAAATATATTTTAGCTTCCTAAGTGAAATACCCATTAACCAGATATTTTTTTTTGTCAGCCTAAGCTATAAAAATTTTATGCATAGAAATGGACAATATAGATCAATACAGACAGAAAACATCCAACTTAAATATTTTAGGCATATTTATTTAATAAATAACTTCAGTAAACAGCATGTAAAAAGTGAACTGTTAAAATTAAAAGGCACTTAACACAAGAATGTGACTAGGATGAAACAAAACGGGCAAACAGTGAGAAGGGAATATACAGTGGCCTATTACAGCGCTGGCTGAAAGGGGGACGTGCTTAAGTGAGAGCTATGGCATAAGTCACAGGACAACTTCACATGTTCAGTAAGAAGGCAAATTTACAGCTGAAATGCCAAAGAAAAAGTACTGGTAAAGTCTTACCCCCAAATTGCAAACAAATACATTAAATGATTAGAAGAGGTGATAAAAAGCACCAGGCTTTTAAACAAAATACAAGGAATAAAGTAAATTCGCCCAAAGGTCCTCAATTCAGCACGTATTATATGTAAATTAAGGCCATTATGTAAATGATGCTAAATTAAGGACTTTTTTGCAGAAAATTTCCAGATACTTTTTCCAAGGCCTGAATTTCTAAAGAGAAGGCGTAAGAGTTACCAAGATAAAGTAACTCTTAAAAATGGCACACAGGTTTTAAAGCTATGTTTCCCTTCCTAACTCTCTTTTTCCCATGGCCTCTACGTAGATAAATATCTCAAAACTATTTTACACCGGTTAATTCCCAATATACTCAAACTTTCAGATATGTCATCAGTCTTGTCTAAATAGGCAAATAGCAAAATAAAAAACTTGAAACAATTCTAAACTAGCTACATAGGACATTTACTTTGGATTCTGTAAAACTAAAACCTGACATATCTGTAAAGCTAAAAATCAATTTTAATACTTGATTAATGGAAACTCTCCACATACTCATTATTTTAACTACTGCCCTTTCAATCACTCTAGAAATCTCACTTAATCCAATAAGAGCCTGATTTTAATAGTCCAGGAGGAAAAGGTCAAAAAGGCACAACGTGACCTTAGCAGATGAGGATAACCATCCTGTCTCAAGTTTTTTGTCAGTCCCTGGCATTGATTATAACATTATTTTCAAAATAATAAAAAAAATTTAAATTACACATATTGTACATTTTAAAAAACTGCACATGAGAAAAACCATGGTGATATTGCCCTAAAGCTACCTTACTGTGACTATGAAAATTATGACTTTGCATTCAGTGTTGTGCAATCTGCATGGGCAGTGCTCATTTTCCCTCATACTTCGGATTGACAACAGTTGTCACAGCACTCTTATAAATAGGATTTTCACCCTAAAAAAGAGAGAGAGAGAGAGAGAGAGAGAGAGAAATTATCAGATACTCTACTAAAATCAAGTAGTAGTATTTTATAAAACAATATTAAGAGTTATGGTCATTTTCAGTTGTCTCCGTTCTTATCTGTCCACATATCACACATATCACATATTTTTAAAATGCATTAATAAAAACTTCACACAAAAATGAAACATGAAATCTTTGCTTTTCAAGTCAAAAGGTGACCCTGTAATCTGGTATTATTTCATTCATGAGTCCTTCCTACATGGCACGATTGATTTAAAAATGCCTTCCACAGCAGAGAATGTCCTGTAATGGCTTCTCTCCTTTAAACTAGTTTTGAATGCCTATCTTAAAGAATTAACTCTTCTGCCATTAACTGCCTGATTCTTAACCCTTTACTGTGGTTAAGAAGGTTCTTGATAATTAATGGGAATCCTTGATTGTCATCTCTGTGAGGGAAGTATTCTCTTGAGGCTTTTCCCACCACAGAAATTGTGGACACCAAATGCTCTGAGGCAAAGTACTGCTGAGGGCACTGAGCCTGCAGGAGTCGTCACGCTGCCATTTTTGCTTAGAATGTTAACAAAAATAATGTTATTCTGCATGAAATAATTGTTATTCTTCAGAAAGCATACTGGTGAAATGTTTTATTTTCATTGCAATACTAATTTTAGCAAAGAGTACCAAAATGAAGCCCAGAAAATGACTCCAAGCCATAAACTAAAGAGCTCTTTCAAGACCCAAAAATATACAAGCATTGATGTTTTAAGCATGCAAATAACATACAATCCCACAAGACCATTTTCTTAAAACAAAACAAAACAAAACAAAATCTAAGTGATACATTTAAATATCTACTATAGCATTTTCTTTCTCCTATCTTTATCAACTGAAACTAGCTTGAAGGCCAACTGAGTACAGCCAAATAATCCTATATCAGAAAAAATCACAGTGAGCACCAATCAATAAATGTTAAATAAAAACTTAAGACCTTAGGATTTTAGGCAAAAATTAATTGGTTTTATATTGCACTATAGAGCCATTTGTGGTGATTTTTAAAAATATTTATAGAAAGCATCTAAACACTAATTTTTGCTTTTAAATTTTATTTACACTTCATTGTAAATTTATTACACTTCATTATATCGGGATATGGCTTTTACTGTCACAATTTCTGCCCTCTCAGAGGGTATAGGCTGGTGCATGACAAACATGCAAATAAAATAAGGCACTCTAATATAGTACAAAACAGAATTATAAACATAGTACGGGAGCAGTAAAAGAAAGGACTGACTTTGAGAAGATTAGGGCATTTTCACAGAGAAACTGACTATAGATAAAATATTGATCAATAAATAGAAACACATGCAAAGTCAAGGTCTAGGAAAAAGAATGAAACATTTATATAGTTTAGAAGTTTTTAAGAGTGTGAGTGTACGTTCTGAGGTGTGAGCAAGGGAGAGGAGACAAGAAAGAAGACATGGCCAAATCATAAAAGGTCCTGTGTGCCATGCTAGAGAGACTGAATTTTATTCTGTAGAGGAGAAATCACTGAGAAAAAGTATAGCATGTAAAGCTGGATGGTCCCGAAACACACCAAATAAACCATTACAACTTCAGCTCAGTAGCTCATCTGAATTCCTATTAAGACAGGACAATATGCCTTAGCCTGACCCCAACCCCACCTCACAAAATACATCTTGACCCATCATTTCAGAAACATGGTGCAGGAACTCAGGATCCCTCAGAGACAAACATCAAATAATCTGGATAATAGAAAACATGTAGGATATCCATTTCTCATCTCTTACCCAACTGAAGCTAATACATTATTATACAGACTGGATCTTGGCAACTACATTCTTAGCAAGTTATATAGTACAAATATGTTCATTACACTCCTTATTTCCATCTTCCTATTCAGCATTTGAGGCTAGAACTTGGTTCTTTCAAATACACGGAGAAAACAAATCACCATTTTTCTTTGAAACAATATATTAGATCAATCTAGTATTTCATACTTAAGAATTTATAAGGGAAGAAAACACATACACAAAACTAAAACAAGCAAGCCCCCTCCCCCCAAAAATCCAGAAAACAAAATACAAAAGAAAAAATACCCAAAAAACTAATGAGTCCAAAGTACATAAGGCAGAACTTACCTTTGGAGAAAAGTCTGCCTTTTCATATACACAAACATTTATATACGCATTATTACATCCAAACAAAAGATTAACATGCAAGGTTAGAAGTAAAATTAAATTATCTGTGTTAGGCATCATTTTAGATGGAGGTAAACTAAAATAAACCAGATTAGTTTCCAACGTTCAGAGTGCAACCCCACCCTTATCTTGAGAGAGAAAAAATCAAAGCATATTTAAATCAACAGAACAGAGTTATATTCAGAAGTAAAGTCCTTGTATGTACGCAGTAAAATGTCATTTTTGTGCTCACACTAGAAACTGGCTAGAAAATCATCTCTGTAATATAACATATTAGATACACAACACACAATGGTGAGAGATTAGGAATCTACATTAAAACCTGCGTAACAGCAGGGAGGATAGAAAATTTTATAATCCACTCTAAAATTTTAAGGTTGATAATTTGATTTTTTTTAACGTACCTACAAAATAGTCTTATGTGGTGAAATAATCACAGTGCCCGCTCATTCTCTGAAATATGTTAATAGCATAATTCACTGATTGGTAAACCCTGATCCCATATCAGAAAACTGTTTCATGAGTCATAATTCATTTTCATTTCTTGATGCTCATTCCTTAATTTCTATTGTTTATTTCTACTTTAATTTTTCATAAGAAAACATCTCAGAATAACCTGTAGCCATTAATTTGCCTGGATTTCACCAATGAACTCATCAATAAACTTCACCAATAAACTTTTAAACAAACTTCTCAAGTTATCCAAAATGCCTATTTTGGCTGAAAAAGTAACATTTTAGTGAAACTTAATTGTTTCACTATTATTTATTGATAATTTCTTGCAAAGTACAATTTAATGTGTAGTAAAGACAGAAATTACATCTTTCAATAGGATACATGGAAATTTATCTTACTTGAGAAATAACCATATGCATTGTCAATATTTGACTGTTTTTGACCTACCAAAAAAAAAAAAAAAAAAAAGGAAAAAGGAAAGAAAAAAAAATCTAGCAAATCAGCTTCCTTCTAAAAATAGTCTGTGGAAAGGATCAGGTAAGAGAAGAACACATAGAGTCTGGACTAATACAAAAATGTACCAGGCTGCCCATATACAACTATGACTGTAATCTTCTGCCAGCAAATCTAATTTTGCCATTGGAAAAGTCTTAAAATCTGCTTAAAAATAAAAGAAAAAAAAGACAAGTAATGGTTTCTAATGTTATTGGGCCTTCCTACCTTTTAAAAATATTAAACATACCTGTATTTTAAGTACACTCTTGGTAAATAGGCAAAACCACAGTGCTGGTTTCTATGTCATAAAGTGGTATGTCCATTACAAATGTTTGTCCAATACAGTTATGTCACTCAAATGTCACAAAGGGGTAATTCTCCATAAGAGAATGATCTATCTCTACTTAACAGGTAACAGAGTCTCCTGAAGATCTGTGACTGCTGCCAATACAGTGCTGTGGGTAAGAATATGAACCCTGGAGCCCACTGTGCCTGGGTCTGAATCTGAGCTCTTCCACTGACTAACCATGGGTGAACCTGGTCAAGTTATCCAACCCTTCTGTGCCTCAGTTTTCTAATATGTGAAATTAAAAAAAAAAAAAAATCCTTGGGAGAAGAAAGAGAAATTCTGGACCACCAGCCAGGAGAATCTGTTCTTATCATAACCTTTTAAATCAGTTTAAGGGATTTACATGATTACATTAAAATATGCTAGCATCATTTCATGAAAAATCAGATATAAGGAAATCCTGTCCACTCCTAATAAAAGAAAAAATAATAAATTTGTCATTCAGGTAAAATGTATATTCACCAGAAGAGCTTACCATAATTTACTGAGTAGGATAAGCAAGCCTTACCACAACTCTGAAATTTTCAACTAAATTTTTATTTAAAACTATAAATAGGACTTTCTCTTTAAAGTCTTTGTTGTTGTTTTTTAAAAAAAGTTCAATGTTTAAGTTGAATATCAGAATCATTCAATAACAAGAAAATATATAGAATTTCAACTTACATCAAGAACTAAAGTATCTTCAAATAGTTCTAAAATCAGTAACAATGACATTGGAGTTGTATAGCATACAAATGTTTCACCAGGTTACATTTTTTTTCTATTTTGCAATTTAGATTTCACTTTTACTTTTCATTGTTTCACCCTAAAATCTACATATGGTGATTTGTAAGTAAGGATAATGTCATCTAAAGCACAGGACTGTAGTGAGGATGGTAAGTTGACAAGCTGATATCACATACTGCAGTTCATTAGCCAGATATCCACACCCACACAACAGATGTTATTAATGGCTCCCTGTTAAAGGCGTGACAACCAAGCTCCCAACAGCCAAGTGGCTCGATGCTGTTGAAGTGCTGAGTTCTGACCAGAGGTCTGGCAGGCCACAAAGCACATTCTCTTCTTACTGTTACCCAGCTGCTGCTTCTGTACCATAAGGCTCCTTTGAAAGCCCTTTGAAAAGCTAACTCTAAATTAACACACACCAAAAAACCCCCACAATATAGCCATATAAATAAAGCCAGACTTTAAAAAAAAAAACAAAACAAAACAGCAGTTGTGATAAAGGACACACAGTGCAGTAAAAAAAGGATAAAAGTTCACATGCAAAGACAGAAAAAGAAAGAAAATACGAACGGCAACTTAGAGACCAGCTTTACGTCCATAGTTTGGATTCTTGAAATTATTAATAGGACTCTTGTAAATCGGATTTTCTTGCTAAAGTAAAAGAAATAGTTTCTAATGATTTCATCAGAAAAACACTGACATGTATATTGTTAAACACTATAAGAGAATTTTCCCTATTTCATAGATTTTACTTTTTTTTTTCATAGATTTTACTTTTACACTTCTATATAGCATTTAACAACAACAACAAAAAAGCCCCAACCCAAACTGTAGTAAATGCAAATGACTAAAATTCATTATACTTTAAAATTACCGAAGACTGCCTTCTTTGTCAAAAGATAAATATATGAAGGCCAAGGTTTGGCCACCCTACCCTCAGACTTCATATTTCAAACCACATTATATGCTAGCACATTTCACCCACTTTCAGCTTTTAAAAATTTTTTACAAAGTTTTATTGAGTTATAATTTGCAGAGTTAAATATATTCCTTTTATGTATAGAGTTGTACATACATACCCACAATCAAGATCATCCCAAGAAGATCCCTCATGCCCTCTCCCCCCCCACTCCAGCCTCTGGAAACCATGGACTTAGTTCTGCCTCTAGAGTTTTTGCCTTTTCCAGGATCTCATATAAATGGAATCATATAATACGCAGCCTTTTGAGTCTGGCTGCTCTTGATCAAGGTTCTTTGTTGGGAAGAAGAGAAAAATAAGAGAGACAGAGAATGAGAGAGAGAGAGAGAGAGAGAGAGAGAGAATGCTTTCCACTGAATATCGTGCCACATAGATATTATCTAGAATTCTATTTTACATGAGATGAAAAGGCTGAAGAGCAGATTTAAGATCAAAATCAGGAAATAAAAACACTGACCACAGTATCCAGAAGATACTTCCTTACAATGTTCTGGTTTGATGGGATATATTTAAGAGGTTTTCTGTTTTTCACCAAATACCAAGTTCTCTGAGTGATGAACTTTTGGGGAAATAAAATACTCAAAGAAGACTTTAATAATCAGTTTCAGCGTTAACAGACAAGCCTTAGAAGTGTTACATTTACTTTGTGAACTGCCCTACTTTTTAGATGTTCTGCAACTTACCGTGTCCCATTTGGCATTCATTTTTTCCTTTTCAAATTTGGCAAATTCCCTTCTGTCATGAATTATCATTAAAAGCTTCCAAATCAGCAGCAACGCAAGCCCAATAAGAACAATTCCAGCAACCACACCAGCTACAATTGGAATGATGTCTGGTCCAGTGGGGCACTCTGTAAAGTAAAAAGGAAGGGATTGATATATGCAAAGTAGGGCTAAAACTACAAAGACCTGGCTAGTGTCTCAACAAAAACACAGAGGAATAAAAGCTCAAGATAAGTAAATGTAAAGAATTCCAAAGAATCTATAAAAAAGATACTAGAATTAACAAAGACCTTATAAAGCCAGAGGATACGTGCCCAATAAACAAAAATCATATGTATTTCTATATAGTATATGAAAGTTTATTTCTACATATTGGAAATGGAAATTTAGAAAATAGTATCTTCTGTAACAGCACTGAAAATCATGAAATACTTATGTATACATCCAACAAAATATGTGCACCATTTGCATGTGAAAAATTACTAAGCACTGATGTAAGAAATCCAAGACCTGCATAAATGGAGAAGTATTCCATATTCATGGATGGAAAGACTCAGTAATGTTAAGATGTCAATTCTCCCCCAATTTGATTAAATAAACTTAATGCAATCCCAATCAAAATCCTGGCAGGATTTTTATAGGTATCAGCAAGTTAATTCTACAATGTACAAAGAAGGCAGAGAACTAGGAAAGTATTTCAAAAACACTTTGGAAAAGAACAAAATTGGACATCTCACATTACCAGATTTCAAGACTAGCTATAAAACAACAGTAATTGACACAGTGTGGTATATTGGCTAAAGGTCAGATGCACAGATAAATGGAACATAATAAAGAATTAGACCAACATACATAAGATCATTTGATTTTTCAAAGGTAGAGAAGAATCAGTCTTTCCAACAAAGTGCTAGAACTACTACACATCCATATATAAGAACTGAATCTCACTCCATATACTAAAATTAACTCAAAATGGGTTACAGGCCTAAATGGAAAAACCAGAAACTATTAAACTTCTAAAGAAAACACAGGAGAGGGCAGCCCCAGTGGCTCAGCGGTTTAGTGCCGCCTTTGGCCCAGGGTGTGATCCTGGAGACCCAGGATCGGGTCCCGCGTCGGGCTCCGTGCATGGAGCCTGCTTCTCCCTCTGCCTGTGTCTCTCTCTCTCTCTCTCATTCTCTCTCTCTCACATGAATAAATAAATAAAATATTTAAAAAAATAAAAGACTCATGCTTTACTGACTGAACTGGCCAAGTGTCCAATTTAAATTAAAAAAAAAAAAAAAGAAAATACAAGAAAAATCGTTATGAACCTGAGTTAGGCATGGAGTGCTAGATAGAACAGTAAAAGCAAGATCCATAAAAGAAAGACGGTAAATTGTAGTTCATCAAAATTAAAGCTTCTGGTCTTTCAAAAACAATGTTAAAAAGATGAAAAGATAAGGAAGCATAAATTGGTAAACATGTATCTGTAAATGCAAAATACAGAGACTTCAAGAAAAAAACAGTTTGGCTATTTCTTATAGGGTTAAACATATGCTTACCATATGCCCTCAAATGCATTTCTACCATATATCCAAAAGAAATTAACACTTACATTCCTACAACAACCTGTACAGAAATGTAGGAAATTTCAAAGAATATAACAAAAAGTGCCTACAAAAATCAAAATAAAAAATGTTTCCTCTTCTGAGAAGCTAAACAAATTCATGCTTTATAATATTCTTTAAAATTATCTTTCCCAGTAGCACTCAAGCCTAAATCAAGCTCAAATTCAAGCATCATCAATAATGAGCCAAGTCCTAGTGAATTCCTGTCCTGGTTAAATAAATGTCAGGCAGTATGCTGAGTATTTTATGTGGATTCATACATTTAGTCTTCAAACTCTCCATTCATAACACTTAAGACTTGTTTTTTCCTTCTTCTTTTATATCGTTAACAATACTATTTTTGAGATTAAAAGTGCCCTAACTTGAATTTAAAATAATCCAGCTGGAAGTGTTACTGGGTGCTAGGGAAACTGCCAAGAGGCCTAAGTAGCAGTAGAAAAGAAAATGGAAAGAATTTTGAAATGATCAGACTTTTACCTGGTGTCTCTACAACATGAACAATGGCCTCATTATTCCCATTCACTGAATATGTGAAATAGAACCAGCAGTCGTCAACATCCTTCTCTTTACAATGGGATAGGGGATCAACCTGGCCTGGTTGTGGTAATTTGTCCCGATTTTCAACCTTGGTAATGTTGAAATGTGAACATTCCTGTGCGCAAGTGTCTTTCTTTTCTCCTTTATTGAAGGCTCTGCACTGAACACATTCTCTGTGAAAACACAAATTGCATTAAAAACTTATTTAAAATAAATATTTGCTTAAGGATTATTTCATGGGAGTAAATGGAGAGGCATATGACACTTCTAGATGGGAAAACTAAATATAAAGACACTAGTTTTCCAAGTGAAGTTACATAGTACAGTTCAAATTAAAATCCAAAAAGAGAAATTAAAAAGTCATAAATAGAAGAAACAGAGTGCGGCATGAACATGGGGAAGCAAAAGAAGACAAGAAAGTATGCGACCATGAAGCGAATGCTTAGTCTCCGAGATCAGAGGCTTAAAGAGAAGGATAGATTAAAACCTAAAAAGAAAGAAAAGAAAGTTCCCAGTGTACTCAAGGAAAGAGAAGTCCCCCAACATGCTTCCTGCTTATTCTTCCAATATAACACACAGCTGGGCCCACCTTACCACATCCTGGTTGATACCAACTTTGTCAACTTTTCTTTTTTTTCTTTTTTTTTTAAATTTTTATTTATTTATGATAGTCACAGAGAGAGAGAGAGAGAGAGAGAGAGAGAGAGAGAGAGAGAGAGGCAGAGACATAGGCAGAGGGAGAAGCAGGCTCCATGCACGGGGAGCCCGACATGTGATTCTATCCCAGGTCTCCAGGATCGCGCCCTGGGGCCAAAGGCAGGCGCTAAACCGCTGCGCCACCCAGGGATCCCTGTCAACTTTTCTATTAAAGCCAAACTTGACTTAGTACAGTCAGTGATGGACTGTCTGTATGCCAAGTGTATCCCTTGTATAACTGACTGTGTAATGGCTGAAATTGAAAAACTGGGGCAAAAGTATCGAGTGGCTCTAAGGATTGCCAAGGATCTAAGATTCGAATGATTGCCATGCACACACAAAGGAACCTATGCAGATGACTGCTTAGTACAGACAGTAACTCAGCACAAGTGTTAAATTGTGGCCACAGTTGACCGGGACCTTAAACGAAGGATCCGGAAGATTCCTGGAGTTCCCATAATGTACATTTCTAACCATAGGTACAACATTGAGCGGATGCTAGATGATTACGGAGCCCCTCAGTTCTAATTCTTAAAAGATAGAGTTTTTCTGCATTCTTATACCAACTTTTTCTGTTGACAGTTCATATTAGCAATATGCTATAGTATGAATTATTCTTCTTACCCATTTGCTCTGTTACGAGCTGAGTATGGTTAAATATACTCATTTTTTGATGTTTTGAAATCAGTATTTTGTATCATTTTAAGTATTGTTGCATCTTTCTATAAATCAGATGATTGCTTGTAAAAAAATAAAATAAAAAATGAATAAAAATAAAAAGTCATAAATAAAACTAGCCTTATCAGACACTATAAATATATAATACAAAACCAAAATGATATAAGCATTGTGTTATTTGTACAATAACACTTCTTCAAAAGGCAAACCATCATTTTGCTTAGTTTAGTCAAGAGATCATAATGAAACTGGTAATACTAATTTCACAAAGGTTACCCTATGGGATTCAATTACATAGCCAATTCAGACCAAAATGATGGCATCAACTACTCTCATATGACACACAAGTATTGTATGACAAACGCTAGTGACTGAGAAAGGATCTTTAAGCTCAGAGTGGGCTACCGTGGGTCACATACCTTATTTCCAGTGTGACCTAACATCAGTACTGTTCTGGTTCTAGTGATAACAGTACATAGGTCAACAGACAACTAATATCAACTCTTTCAAGCAACTAGGTAATACTTACTTGTGTTCAGCACAGACACCAAGGCAGGTCTGACACATCTCACAGGTTGGCCCTTGAAACTTGGGGTCTGTACACTTACAGGCACCACACTCACAGACGCCCCTGCCATTGCAGATCTGCCCGTTCGTGGCCAGGCATGAAGTCGTGTCCAGAGAACAGTCACAGGCACTGCCAGTGTAGTTGGGGTTGCACTCGCACACACGACACTTGCAAACACCATTTCCTGGAATTAAAAATATCACTTCTCATTACAATGGTAAAAATATACAACCATGGCACTGACTTTAAAAGCAACAAGTAGTAATGGGGAAGGATATGTAGTGAAGGATGGACTGACCCCTCAATGCTGCCCTTATCCTACTTATTCACCAAGCAAACTCTGAATGTTTTTTATTGTACAAGATGGGATCACTTTTCATAACCATTTTAAGACCCCTTTCTCACCTCCACAAATTAAGCCATTGGACCTATCGCAGTTGAAATTATCACACTCGCAAAATTTGCCAGAATAAATTTCATTTGTATTATCCCTCTTCCTACAAACACATTGTCCACAGACACACTCTCCATTGTTACTACAGATTTCTGAACTGTTTTCTTTCCTGCAGTAAGCATCCATATCTTCACTGTTAACTTCATCTGTGCTACATTCACAATGTCTACCAACACGTCCCTCGTTGCACCTAAAAAAAGAATCCAAAATTTCAATCACATAAAATAAAAATAATTGAAAATAATGTCATATTGCGAGAAAGACTGGGAGAAGAAATTAGACTATAAACAAAATCTTCAAAATACAATTCTATTACATGCGAGTGCTCCCACCACACATCACAGACAGGTACAAAAGGGTTCATAAGTGCACACATGTGCAGGCATTAGTCAAGTTCATATGGAATATATGCAAGGGCCTAGGGAGAAAAATATTTCTTCAGGAAAATAATCATTTTTTTAATAAATTAATTTTTTATTGGAGTTCAATTTACCAACATACAGAATAACACCCAGTGCTCATCCTGTCAAGTGTCCCCCTCAGTGCCCGTCACCCACTCACCCCCACCCCCTGCCCTCCTCCCCTTCCACCACCCCTAGTTCGTTTCCCAGAGCTAGGAGTCTTTAAGTCAATCGGAGAAGGACAAACAGTGTATATTCTCATTCATTTGGGGAATATAAATAATAGTGAAAGGAAATATCAGAAAGGGAGACAGAAAATAATCATTTTGATCAAGATGAAAATATCATCTAGCGGTGAACAGGTAAATAAAACATTTGGAAATATAGGATCAACTTACTTTAAAAGACTACATATGTTCTGTTCTCAAATGACATGCTATTACATTTGGTATTATATGTGAAGTATCTCTAAATTTAAAGCAAAGGTCCAATTGTTAATCTAAAAAAGTACAATAAACACCAAAAAGTACATGGAAATTGAAGAAAAACATATTGAGCATATCACTTAAAAATATATTATTTAAAAATAGGTATATCCTATAGGTCCAGACTTTTCAAACACACTGTATTTCTAGAACACCCAAGGCTTATAGACACTGGCAATACACTAATTCTGTATCTGGTGAATATGTAAAGGAAGGCAAAATATTCTTTTTTAAAGATTTATTTATTTATTTTAGACAGAGTGCAAGCATGTGCTCACACATGCAATTAAGGGGAAGGGCACAGGAGAGGAAGGGAAAGAAAAAATCGTTAAGCAGACTCCCCACTGAACAGGAGTCCAAAACCAGGCTCAATCCCAGGACTCTAAGATCATGAATCAAGAGTTGGCCACTTAATCAAATGAGCCACCCCAGTGCCCCAGAAAGACAAAATATTTTTAAATCTTTTTAGGTAATGAATCTTACTAAAAACGGATCTACATGACTCAATCGGGATAGGTACAACATATAAAAGTAAAATATAGTATTTAAATCATTATTCAGAATAGACAATTAGTAACTAATGGTGAAATCCAGCCATTTACTTTTCTCAGGATTAAAAACCCTTCAAAACCTTGTCATTTGGGGCTGATGTTTGGATCAAAATACTCTCCCCTTCCTATCTTTTGAGGAGAAAGCTGTATTGAGTATATTCAATTTTAATTTTTAATTAAGAGATAACCACCACAGTGTAAAAAACATGTAAAATCATTTGATTACAATTTTGTTAGTAATAGATTCTACATTCAGGGAAGTGTTTTCTTTTTAATCTCACAAAGTACATTTGTACACTTGGTTTTTTTTTTTTAAGATTTAATTTATTTATTTATTCATGAGAGACAGAGAAAGAGAGGCAGAGACACAGGCAGAGGGAGAAGCAGGCCCCATGCAAGAAGCCTGATGTGGGATTCGATCCCTGGACTCGGGGATCATGCCCTGAGCCAAAGGCAGACGCTCAACTGCTGAGCCACCTCGGGGACGCAATACACTTGTTTTTAAAACTTATTCCAACAGTGCAGAAGTACATGCACAAGGTGTTCCGGCATCCTAGTGCCATTTCCCAGATAAAACCACCACTATAAGTTTGATATAGTTTCTTAAAACACTTCTCTGTAAACGTATTTTACATAAGCTCATTTAGCTATAGAAAATTCAGGTTGTTATTTTATGAGGGAAAAACTCAACAATTTGTTACATATATGTCATAGATAGCTATAAAAGCTTTTATTTCAAAGAGCATCTTCTTACGAAAAAAAGTATCATGCACAAGATCATCAAATTGATCTCATGGTGAGCAACAGTGGTTGGAACAAAGAGTTTAACTCATTCTAAATAGATGTTTTTCTGGACATCTCAAAAGAGCCTGCTCATAACTTTATAAATCCAGTACACCTCTCGCTCATTCTCCAACAACCTCTGCTCACCTGCAAGCTCCACACTCAAACGTCCCATTTCCTTCATGACATTTTGGACTACTAGGGATTCCTTCACTCTGGCATTCACATTCACAGATGAACTGAAGAATAACTTCTACTTCTTCAGTAAAGCCCAAAGGCTTAATTTTAATGGTTTCAGAATTCTTATTTGGACATTTATTTGAAGTTATACTGATTTCAAATTGAACCTTGAAGGAAAAAAAGACAATTAAATTAACAACTAAGCAATTTATATCTGCTAAAAAGTCTTTCAAAAAGCTACTCACTTTTTACTGTTGCTTAAATTACAAACCAGATTTGCTTATAAACAGATAATTTTTCTTTTCTTCAGAAAATGCTGATACAACATACCTCATCTCCAATGGAAATATTGGAACATTTTCTTCCATTTTCCCCTGTTCCATTCACCCCATTCTTACAGTAAGATTTGTAATTTATTGTAACTCCTTCTGGCAGTTTGCTGTTTTCCAAAATGACTTCTGAGGAAAGGGACTAAAATAAAGACTAATCACACACAGGAAAGAAACCAAATGCTACTATAAAGTACACTGAATACATAAAACCAAAGGGCAAAATGAACTATTAAGAAAACAGTATCATTCAAATAAAAGGTTTGGAGCCAAATGCTAGGTGACTAAGAAACTCAGAACCCAGAGAAACAGGCTCGAATTAAATTCTTTAAAATAATGTACATGATTAAAAAGTAGGAGTATTTGTGCTTTAATTACTGATGATCATACGGTGCAAAAGAGGCCTAATATTAATATGAGGAGCCCTAAGAACTCAGAACATTTTCTGTCCCCATTGGCAATATGGCTCTCCTCTGGCCCTACCACTTCCAGCCGACTAGAGATAAACAACTGACTATATAGTCTGGGAACAAATCTGCTTAGGAGCCATTACAGACTGGGCCAAAAAACAAAAACAAAAACAAAAACAGAACAAAAAACAAAAACAAAACACAAACAAACCCAAAACCCTGAGTATGAATGACTCAAACCAGTGTGTTTTTTTAGAATTATCAGATCACTCAGGAAAAATGGAGAAGGGTCAGCAGCAAGCTGTCTCTTAGTCACATATCTACATGCGAGTTAGGAAAATATGCAATACTCTATTAAGATAGAGAACAACTATAGGGAAGACAGAGAACAACTGGAGTCTTAAAAATCTTTGTAATAAAAAACCTCTCGGAACGCCTGGGTTGCTCAGCGGTTGAGCGCCTGCCTTTGGCCCGGGCGTGATTCTGGAATCCCGGGATCGAGTCCCACATCGGGCTCCCTTCATGGAGCCTGCTTCTCTCTCTGCCTATGTCTCTGCCTCTCTCTGTGTGTGTCTCTCATGAATAAATAAATAAAATCTTTTAAAAAGAAAAAAAGAAAAAAAAAACAACCTCTCTGTCTCTGTGAGTAGGGTTTTTCCGAAACATTTTGGGAAACCCGGGCATGAGGTAAAAATTATCTAAAATTCAACCTGTCAAAAGGGTGAGGGGTAGACACACAATGGTTACCGATGTCTTCTGACTACTTAAAATGGTTATTCACCAATGCTTAACAAGCATCACTAAACATACTCAGAATTAGAGCTCTAGACAACTCAACTTCCTTCCATGTGTGGGGGAAAAAAATTTTACACATCTTTTTAAAACAGGTAAGTCAAATATATTTACATATGTACGTATTTTATGGCATGTGTATCTCTTGAGAATAGAAAACTATATCTCTGAATACATAACAAGAAAAGACTTGACAAAAAAGCTTTTCCAGAATAATTCAGCAAAAAAGATGAATCTATAAAAAATAATGCGGTGGGCAGATTGAGGTAATCTTATACATTTAAATATAAGTTATGTTTATAAGTTATTGTTTATATCCTTGTATATATCCAGTATATACCTTACATATTGTTATAAGTTATTGTTTATATCCTCAAACAAGTGAATTGTTTTCCAACAAGAAAACCTTTTTAATGACATCAAACAAGACATTTAGAAACCTTCCCCACCCCAATTATCGTATTTTTGCTCTGCTCAGATTATAAATAATTTGGTTTTTATAGAATATAAAATGTTTTCTTCCAGATACGTAAAATGTTCCTTTACTTTGTCCTCTGAGCTTACTAAATTGTAAATGAAAGGAGTTTTACTTTCTTTGGTAAATTATTCTCAAGAGGGTATTGTCTAAAAGAGATCTTATTTAGAATATACTTACGTTGTAGGCATCAATAATCAACTGAATTACGTTGCTAGAATTTGCAGATAATGTTCCTACTGCTGACTTAGGGATCAAATTTTTCAGTTCCTGAAATTAAAATATAAAACATGTAAGGTACAAATATTATTGATTCAACCAATTAGCATTTACTGAGCATGAAAAAAAAAAAAAAACACACAAACTTAAGTATGAGCATCCTAGCCATTTCCTAAATAACTTAAGGAGTCAAATATAATAAAACTAGTTTTATTTGTGATTAAAAATTAATATAAACCACTACTGTAAAATCCAGTCAGTCTGGTTACTAACACTTTCCTATATTTCAATTCAGACATATGATTTTGCCTAAAGACTAGACATGAAGGGTCTAGAAGCTGGTTTTATTTATTTATTTATTTATTTATTTATTTATTTATTTATTTATTTATTTATTTATAAAGATTTATTTACTTATTTATGATAGACCGAGAGAGAGAGAGAGAGAGAGAGAGAGGCAGAGATACAGGAGGAAGGAGAAGCAGGCTCCATGCCAGGAGCCCAACGTGGGACTCGATCCCGGGACTCCAGGATTGCACCCTGGGCCAAAGGCAGGCACCAAACCGCTGAGCCACCCAGGGATCCCTTAATTCATTTATTTATGAGAGAGACAGAGAAAGAGGCAGAGACATAGGCAAAGGGAGAAGCTTCCTCCTGGGAGCCAAATGCAGGACTCCATATCAGGACTCTGGGATCATACCCTGAGCCAAAGGCAGACACTCAACCACTGAGCCACCCAGATGCCCACTAGTTCCTCTTTTTATCCCATACATACATACTTACCTTGTAAACGGGCTGAAATTCTTCTGTAACTGCAAAAATTGTCTGAATGTTATTTTCACTTAGTTTCTGGACAAGGTGAGCAATAGAAGGATAATCCTAAGAAATTAAATAAAATTTAGTAAGTAATTACCTCCAATGTATTCCAGTTTTTCCATACTTTTTGAAAATAATAATTTGCATATATAACTGGATTACTTACACAAAACTGCCTGAAATAACACAAATAATTGCTGAGGTGGGAGGTGTGTACATGTGGGTGTGTAATCTTCTATCTTCCATATACATGTGGGTGTGTATCTTCTGTATGTATAGAAACTTCCACAATAAAAAGGTTTTAAAAAGCAAGATCTATGTATAGTAAGTGTTAGAAAAATGAAAGTAAAGAACTGCCAGTAACTACAGGTTGTATCATAAATCACCAAAATTCACTAAGGTTTAGATTTCTTGTAGAACTTGAATAATTTGCCAGTCTTTGTTTTCAATAAAAGGAGAGTACCTACTTTCAAAAATCTTATATAAATAAGATGAAGAGTATAGGCCTTTACAAATTATCTGTTTAGAAATGTCAAATTTGCTATCAAATGATGTGTGCAAAGACAAGAAACACAGCGATGTGCTGAGAAACAGAATAAGAGTGTTCAAGCAGCTCCTTTCACCGACTGAGGCCCTTGTCTATGCAGCAGAAAGCAAACACAAAACACATCTTCAGACATAGCAATACTAGCTTCCTTGCATGTTAGGTTAGGGGTTGTACTTACCAAAATAACAAACCCTCAAACCTTGTAAAACTTGTAAGCCAGTCACCCACAATACTTTTTTTTTTTTTTAAGATTTTATTTATTTATTCATGATAGACATAGAGAGAGAGAGAGAGAGAGAGACAGAGACACAGGTAGAGGGAGAAGCAGGCTCCATGCAAGGAGCCTGATGCGGGACTCAATCCCAGGACCCCAGGATCGCGCCCTGGGCTAAAAGCAGGCGCTAAACCGCTGAGCCACCCGGAGATCCCTACCCACAATACTTTTAGTATTAAACACCAAAATTCCACAGGAATCCATTCAATATGTAAGGAATTCAACACTCACATAATAATGGCTCATTGTGTACACATCATTTTCCAGGTGACACTGTCCATCATTTGGTAAAACAATGCCACCAAGTTTGCCATCTCCAGCAAAGTGAAATCCAGCGTCTGTGGAAAACACCAGCAGCCGTGTGACATTCCTCCAGCCAATCAATGACTTGAAAAGAAAAAGATTTCAATTTATAAATGCTATCCACATCACTGTACATAAAGCTATAATCCTCACATAGGCTCCCATTGTACTTTTAACCTCATTCTATACTTTCTTCTTAGCTTCTCTTTTTACAGTGCTAATATTGCTGCTGATACAGAGCAGAGAGCATATGCAGAGCCCACTGCATGAGGCTCCTCCACCCCTGAGGAAAAAAACTGTCTTGCTTAGTTGTCCATTTCTCTCAGCTTTTTTTTTTTTTTTTAATTTTTTTATTTATTTACTTATGATAGTCACAGAGAGAGAGAGAGAGAGAGGCAGAGACACAGGCAGAGGGAGAAGCAGGCTCCATGCATCGGGAGCCTGATATGGGATTCGATCCCGGGTCTCCAGGATCACGCCCTGGGCCAAAGGCAGGCGCCAAACCGCTGCGCCACCCAGGGATCCCTCTCTCAGCTCTTTTTAAAAAGAGCTTTAATATTTTTTAAAATCAGTGCTCCCAGTCTACCTCATCAGTGCTGTTTATTTGTTCTCTTATTTTATTCTCCTCCTTATTCAACAAAAGATTTAAAGTAATAATAAAGGGGTGCCTGGCTGGCTCGGTAGAACTTGTGACTCCTGATCTAGAGGCTGTAAGCCCCACTTTGGGTATATAGATTACTCAAAAAATAAAATCTTAAAAAATAATAATAAATTAGCAGTAAAATCCTCTTCTATGGTATATTTGTAATTATATTTGCCTAAATTTACTCAATGCATCTGTATATTTCCTCATAAAACTATAAATTCCTTGAAGGTAAGAATTAAGTGTTTCCAAGTATTAGTACATTGCATCTAGAGAAGCAGGTAGACCAGTTACTCTCAGCATGTTAAGCACGGAAAGACAGCAGCAGCCATGGAAGCGATGGCCTGCTTTAATCCCACAGGCTGAGGCGCAGATGGAGACAGCCCAGAGAATATTCTCTCCACGCTGAGCTGCTAATAGGATCACGAATAAATGGCTGTAAGAGACGGATGGCAGGCTAGGCACTACTTACAATATTAGTCTTTCTTCCCCTTTAGAAGCAGACTATCCTTAAATTACAACTGCCCCAGGGAGAAATCAAAAGTAACAATAATGTAGTACTTTATATTTGCTGAGAGCTTACTGGCACTCTATATGCATTACTATATTTAAACTTCGTAACAAAAAAATAAAAATTAAAAAAAAAATAAACTTCGTAACAGTCCTATTGGGAATATTATTATTCCCCTTCCTACAGGAAACAACTCTCTAGTGTGGATAAGTAAACTGTTCCAGACCCAGTGGCGATGGGAAGCAGCATCCTAACAGTCTGAATGCTGTTCTCTCAATTGCTCTACCATATTGCTATACCACATCATTATCTTGGATATAGTTAGCACCTTAGCAAAAACTGGTTGAGAAATAACCACTAAGAAGCATCTGGAATCAAGGAAGGTCTTTTAGGGAACAGGGGTACTATAAGGAAAAAAAGGGGGGAAAATGAGACAAAAGTAGGTACTTAAGACAAACCTTATTTACCTCTTAGGGCTCTCTAGTTTTAGCTTCAGTCATGTCATGAAAAGGTCACCTCAAAATCTTCAGCTGCTCAATGGGCCATTAATTTCTATCACTATTCTAATGGAGATGAGCCTGCCACTACTAAAAATCTTGTAATTAAAATGATTAATATATGACTTTTCAAAATGTACATTCTCATATAGCTTACAAAGTGGGACTTAAAAAGTTCCTGCTTTCTCAGTCACTAAGACACTGGGAAGACATCCTTTACAGATGATGAGGAAAGTCCATCAAAGGGAAATTGCATCTGAGACACTGTTCCATTTGAAGTCTATGAACACTTCCAGTGATACTGTGGCTAAGTACAATTCTAACTGTGGCACAAGCCAGAGTCAGAACATCTGTGCCTCTTCTAAAAACCTAGAACACCAGGCAAAGTATAGCTACATTGCCCCACTGTTTCAAATGGTGAGGACTGTGGCTTCCAAAATCCCGTAAAAATGAAGCAGCTGCCTCGTTTAAACAGAGATATGATTAAATATGCTTTAGAAAGCAATTATGTAGCTGGAGGGAATTTAAGGGATCAAATTCTGTTCTCCTCTGTGACAATGAAGTATGATTTGGTAAAAAGGTAAGTTTTTCTATACTGACAGTAAAATCATACTTAAAATTCACACAAATAATGTCCCATTGTAAGAAATGAACACACTTACTCCACAAACTGCAACTTGCATGATTGCATCAAAGCCACCTTCTGGAGAATCCAAATTTCCAGATATGCGCTGTTTCCCAACAAGTTCATTAAATACTTCCCCTTTATCAGTAAGACTGAGCACATTTTTGTAGCTAAATGGACTGGTGCAGTTCTGTTCACTGGTGCAAGGGTTCCTGAGCTTAGCTGGCGTCGTACTAATGTAAGGCATCACAGTTTTCTCCACAAATGAACCAAACCCTGTGAAGGAAAAATGCATATAGAGAGATGGATAGATGGATGGACAAATTTGCATTAAAAAGAATAAAGCTATGTTACCACATAGAAGTCCATCTTAAATAAGAAGTTAATATATTAAAATAACAAAGTTTGGAAAGAGATCATTATAATATGAAAAATCCTGGTGTGAAGGGAGATTAGGCTGTGCAGATAAATGTGGTCATATTAATTAGTAATGAAACAATTTGAGCACTCAACAGGTTTATAAAATAATTCAACAAATCAATAAATAAAGCCCTATGAAAACAAGCATACATTTCATTATCTACATAGTTTAATCTGTGTGAAGTAACATGACAGCATAAAGTAACAGGAGCAAGGAGGCACAAAGATTACAAGATATGGACAGGATTGTCAGCTTCCTCTCAGAAAGAAAAGGCTAAAAACTGGCCTATTTATTTCACAAGTACATGGTGAAGATCAAAACTTCCAGGACTTATACAAATGAAAATTATTAATTTTCTCAATATTCCTACCAATTCGGAAGTCTGAAGTAATCCTCCTCATTTCATTCATCAGATCCGTTCCAAGACTTTTAACATTCTCCAAATCATCTTTCATAGAGTAGGAGAGGTCCATAAGGTAGTAGAGATCAATAGGATAGTCTTCAGCTCTCTTGAATTTTAATGTAAACGTCTGTGGCTCCCCTAATTAAACAGAGATTAGGAAATGAAGTTAGTTGCCAACAATCAAAAACAAATGAGAGAAACCAAATTGGATTACAGAATACTATAAAATGAAATGTATTATTGCCACAATTTTTACAAAAACCTTGGAATTCCAGATAAATGGGTGTGTACTCATTTTCAACAAACACGTACCATGCCAAACCCTAAGCATGCAATATGAGAAAGACAATACTCCACAGTGAGCGAGCAAGAGAGACAATTTATGACCAAGGACAACAAACAGATGGAACAGCATCAATCAGACTGGGGTGGGTAAGGCAGGGCATGTGACAGGGTATACCGGATTTTTTAGAGACTAAAGTTATAAGACACTCTCTCCTCTAATTATATGTAAATAAAGAATATCATCTGATTTCTATTTTCAAAAACCTGGCAAAAAAGCTTTCAAAATGAATTACAGAGACCAAGAGACTTGTTGAAAAACTACTGTGAAAATCCTAGAGGAAGACAGAAGATCTATCTGAAACCATGAGGAGTAAGGGGAGAGACACACAGGAGGCATGGTATAATCCTCTCAGGAAATACAGGAGAAAGGGAAGGTTTGGGTGAAAAACCACTACATTCTAACTAGTATTCCTTATACAGATTTCTAGTAGGCAGCTGGGTGAGTGGGCTTGGGGCTTTAAGAGAAAAGGCTATGTTACAGCAACACAAAGGGTTTTAAAGCCATGAGAAGAATACTAACAATTAAGTGGGCTACAAAGAGGAAGAAAGAAAAAAGACACAAAAAGGAGACTAGAAAGCAATGTTAAGAGATAAGAAGAAAAACCAGGAGTGATACCATAGAAGCTAAGAGTTCAAAGGTGTTACTTGGTACAGGAAGGTTAAGCGGGGTAGGGGGACCCTGACAAGGGTCCACTCAGCTTGGTGGTTCAAGGTGAAGGCAGAGCTTTGCCAGAACAGGTTGAGAAGCAGGCTGAAAAGTGGTCAAGAGTGGAACTCATGGAGACAATGAGTGTGCACCATTCTTTTGAGAAAAAAGGGACAGAAAATGGGAAGAGTGGGAAAAGGGTTTGTTTTCTTTTTTCAATATAGGACTGTCATAGATTCTTATAAAAGCTTAATATTTTAACAACATTAAACAAATACAAAGGAAAAATGTGGGTTAAAATGGTGTGTTTACATTACATAATTAAACCACAGGATGGATGCTTTTATTTTTAAAACCCATTAAACCTAATAATTTCTCCTTCACAGAATTTGCTTTGGACATTAGGCAACCTTTATTATTCATGTATATGTGTGTTACAAATTGTTATATCTTCAAAAAACTTTTAAAATTTGACATATTCCACATTTCTATTTGAGTGCCAGTCCATATGTGAAAATGAACCCTCAAAGGAAACTCAAAAGAGGCTTACATAAAATCCTCAAAAAGCTCAAGCTAAAACAAAGGTATTCATACAATTAGATTTCTATACCTGATCGTAATTGCAAAACCAACTGCTGAGGTTGGATCTGAGTAATATCTTCTGGCTGGAGCTTCTCTGCTGTTCCTTTGCTACGGTTGGTTACATTTTTATTTTTCTTTATATCTTTGGAGCCTCTGGGATTTTCTATGTCATCTGGATGGCATCCCTTCTTTTTTAAAGCTTCTAAGTCATCACACCGTGCAGAAGTGGGCATTCCTTCTTGTAAAAACGTCTTAACATGACATACAAAATACAGATAAGAAGTAAAATGGTCAAACATTCTGTGTCATAAATGCAAATATGCAACTACAATGCAAAAATCAAGTGACACAACTAACATACTTCACTTCTGGTTTTTAAACAAAATGCTCCCTGGACCCAAATTATATGCTCTCCTTTAAAAACAAATGAGCTCATTCTCTAGAAAAGTAATTCCTTTACTATTATTACATTACTAGTAATTTATTACTTTAATAATATTTAGGACTGACCTTAGAGTAATAATATTTAGTAACTGCCCCACCTTCAAGTTTATCTAATCAAAGAAATTTTTTCAGTGAAAATCACATATGTAGTATGCTTAATGGCCACTAATAATGTATATAAGCAAATACCAAATAGTTTTTTTCCCAAAATTTCCCTTAAAAAGTAGTATACAAGTCCCTCATATTATATAGCCTTCTCCTCACAGTATTCTGAACTGAACAACTCAATGTTTAGGGAAACTACATTAGCCTGAAGGTGTCTCAATTAATGATGCAATTTTTAAAAAGGAGATTGAGAAATTTAACACAGTAAGTATTCCTGGACATTTGAAAAAAAACTCAAGTAAAGCTTTTAGAATTCATTTTGAAAAATAATAATCACAGTAGTAATTACATGACAATATGAAACGATAATCACAGTAAAATCTGATCACATAACAAGGACATAAAGTATATTTCCATAGGGCACGTTTTAAAAATATAAAAATAAAAAAGGCCTGAATGTTATATAAATGCTAATTGTGGCTTGAGGTAAAATTTACAGTAGTGATAGGACTTCAAAATGTATTATACCTCAAACAACTTAGATGGAAATAAAAATTTTATTAGATGACTGAAGAAATATCTTAGTGAAAGTAAGAACACTGTTGCCAAAAAGTATGTAAAATCTTTGAGTAGAAGTTTTTTATGAAATGCTAAAGTGGGGAAAACCAATGATATTATTGTGTGGGTATGTGTCACTAATGTGTACCTATGACATTGTACCAATGATTATGATTATATTATAATGATTATAATAGACATTTATTTGAGTATTTCACATATACCCCTAAAAATTTCATATGTAGTTACAGCAAGCCAAAGATGTCCTTTTTTTTTTTTTTTTTTTTTTAAATCTTGACATTGGGAAAATGAGGAAATGCCTTTTCTTTCTGGTCACTTTAATGTTCAATTTTATATGGTTTTTGTTTACAAATATCATGGTGCTGTAGAAGTAGGATATTTAAATACAAAGAATACACAACAGTTTTAATCAGTTATTTTTTAAGAGAAACATAACACTAATGAGCATTTATGGATTTAGAAAAGCAACTGGAAAGGAATACCAAGGATCAGAGAGTTCAAAGCTGAACTAATTTTATATATCATCAAACCTAAAATACTACCAAAGCACAGGAGCCTAGTGTGGAAACTTTAAGACCGTAGCACTCAAATAAAATTTCACTAAACACATTCCAAAATCATGCCACAAATATCAAAGGCTAAATTATTTAAAGAACAGTTTGGTAAATAAGCTCTGCCTGAGACAAACTCACAGCACTCCCTACTTCCTCAACTGTCTCCAACTGAATTCCAAAATACCATTTTTAGGAGAACAGAAAGTGTCACTAGAAAAATTTTGAAATAACAAAACAAAAACTTCTGATTTTGCCTTTCAAATGGTCAAACCATACAAAATATCTAATACTTAAGGAGGGAGCTTAGTTACAACTACTAAACAGAGAGCTGAAATGTGTGGGATCAGATGCCTGAGTAAAAACAAACAGTAAATCTCTGACATTCTGATATTATTCACTGGGTGAATAAATTATATATCCTCAAGATTACTTCCCTATACATCCTGTCCTGACATTCAATGACATATTTATTTATTCATTTAACATTTAGTAGGCTTTGTGAAAGATATCAAGTTAAGCAATGTGCACAGATGACAAAAAGTGAATACAATTTAAACCCTAACCTCAATGGGCTTTTATTGGGATGCAAATCAATTCTATATTCGTTTTAACTCAAGAACAATTAGGAAGGTTAGCTTATACCTCTTCTGCCAAGAAAGGGAAAAATCTAAAACAGTCAAATTAAGAGGCTACAGATTTGGGGAAAGCTATTCAATATAAATATAATGCATGCCACAAAGGTGAGCTACACATGTGTTTTAAAATTATCTAGTAGTCACACTAAAAGAAAAAATAAGAAACAGGAAATTAATTTTAACAACATATACAAAATATTACCATTTCAACATTATTAATTTTGTGGGTTTCTTATCATTAAGTCTTCGAACTTTGAGATATATCTGAGGCTGACGACAATTCTCAATTTGGACCAATGTGGAGCATGTTTCAAGGGCTCCATAGCTACACAGGTCTAGTGCCTACTGTATTTTTTTTTATTGTCCTGGGGAGAGACAATCCTGGGGTTCTCAGGGTTCCCCTAAAGACCAGCCCTGTCCTGAGCAGCCCTTGAGCTGCTGTCGTCTCTCCCTCCTGCAGGACACTGAGCCCTGCACACCGGTGCCCTCCACCCTGTCCTGCACCCCCTCCTCTGTTCCCACACATAGGGTACCCCAACCCAGACAAGCACACAGAACGTTTCTCTGGCACGAGCTGCCACCACCAGCTGTGCACACAGCACTCATGTGTGCACCACAAACAGGACCACAGGAGTCTTCCAGCCTCTGCTCTGTTGAAGGTCAAATACAAAGGCTTTGATGAGTGAATGTTCCCAGACCCCCGGTTGCTGGGACTACCCCTCAGGAGGGTCACAGGCACCTCCCCCATCCTAAGCCAGTGGTAGTAGCCATCTCCCTTCAGACCAAGGCAGGCAGCTGCCCTGACCAGCAGAGCCCAGCCCTGCTTCCACTTCCTGTCTTGCCTCATCCAAAAATTGGCTAAACTGCGGGACTTCAGGACTGGATCACATTCCCCTCCTCTGATGACCCAGCAAAGCCCCGGGGTCACCAAGCTCTGCTCCTGAGGCCCCCTTCATTGCCATTCCATAAGGGACGCACGTGCATCCCAGCTAAGATGAGCAGCGTAGCCTTGGTCACAATAGAGGGCAGGTTGAAATGTAATCCTGAATTTTTAAGAAAAATATTAAATGTCTCTTTCTACAAAAAAAAAAAAACTGGACTCCCAGTGGAGCGTCCCCTCAGTGTATTTTATTTATTTATTCATGATAGATATATATATATAGAGAGAGAGAGAGAGAGAAAGAGGGGCAGACACAGGCAGAGGGAGAAGCAGGCTCCATGCCGGGAGCCTGACGTGGGACTCGATCCTGGTACTCCAGAATCACGCCCTGGGCCAAAGGCAGACACTGAACTGCTGAGCCACCCAGGGATCCCCTAGTGCCTACTATATTAAATAACACACCTCTAGATTATTACATAGTATTAGAGTTGATACTTATTCAAGAAACATTGATTTAAATGAAAATTCCTATCTAACATTTCCCAAGGATATAATATTGGGCCACAGTAAATGACTCTAGAGTAAACAAAAAGGCCTTGAGCAATTTTACTTACTGAATTAGTACACCAACCACAATTTGGCCCCGCCTGTATACATTCTCCACATGATTTGGCATTTGCTTTTAAACATCTATTTTCATCTGTCAGGAGAAACAAAGAACAACTTTACTTGAATTTTCATGACAGAAAATAAGGAAAAATGATTACAATGACAATGCAACACACATGAATGCTAAATATGAATAACAACATATGATGTCATATACTGTTACATGTTATATGTTATAAATATACATTATATTACATAACATATAATTATTGTTACTACACGATCCAGACCTACCCCGAAGAGGTGCTGTTAGATTACCTTGGCAAAGAGAGCCCTGAAAAGGTAGTTATATTTCTTGTCTTCTACAGCAAAGACTACATACTACACGTTCATCCTTTTTTTGCAAAGGCATAATTTCAGATCACTCATCATGTTGGATGGTCATAACTATCAGGAGTTTTCTTACAACTGGATAAAATACTATTTCTTTTCATTTAACGAATACTACCACACCCATACCCACAGAAGCATCTGCAAAAACTTCCCTTTCATACTTAGTATGTTAAATACTTGAAAATGCCGTATTCATCCAGTCCACAATCCCATGATTTTTCAGCCTCTATGTTCAAAGTATATCTCACATTTCTTTGAATCCACCTAAGGATCAGCATGCCTTTCATGTGGTAAGCACTAACATGGACTATCTCTAGTTTGTCTTCTCTGATTATAAACATAACATATATTCATAATAGAAAATTTGGAAAATACATAAAAGCATAAAAAACACACTAAAAATCACCCAAGCCACTAAGAGATAACTACTGTTAACATTTTTGCATATTTCACTCCAGTCTTTTTTCTATGTAGATTAAAAAAAAATAGCAAGGAAGCACACATATACATATCATTATTTAAGTAAATTAAGAACATACATTTTGCATATTGCTTTTTATACTTTATCCTAAGTGTTCCATTACAAATTCTCTAAAAATATGGCTTTTAATGATTAAATATTTCATTATATTAATGTGTCCTATTTAATGTTGGGCAAATTTAGATTGTTTTCAATTGCATGCATGCCTAGTTCATACATACTTGCTCACATGAACAACAAACCCTCCAAATACATGTATAGACATACATGTACCCATTCTGATGACCATTCTCACAATGTAAAACTCTGATGATTTCCTTATCACAAGTTAAAAAAGAAAATATTGCCTTGAGAGTATTCATGTTTTTAATATCCTCAGCATACACTAATTTCTATCTAGAAGTAATATTCAAATTTATAATCCTATAAACAGTATACAAATACCATTTTCACCAAACCTTCAACAAACACCAAGTACTTTTTTAATATAAAAAATCTTTTACTCATTTAATACATATAAATTAGAATGTCAATTCTATTATCAGTTATTTAAGGTTTTATTCTTACCATATTTTTCTGACCATTTCTTTTGTACATTTTCTGTTTATATCCTTTGCAGATTTTTCTTCTATCATGTTCATCTGTTTTTACTGGATCTCAACACATGCTAATGAAATTAAACCTTTGTTTCATTTCTCATCTTGTTGATGGTGTTCTGACATCCAGACACTTTGGGTTTTTATGTTGTTGTTGGTTTTAGGTAATCAACTTTATCAATAATTTTGAAGGTTTTTCTCATTTTTCCATGTACTAAGTCCTTCCTGTCCTAAGACCAAATAATTATTCTATGCAACGTATTTGATACTTGGAAAAGAGAACTGCACAACCATTATTCCAGATGTGGATGCACCATGGTTTATAAGAGGATTAAATATATTTTCAGCTTTAAGTTTCATTCCTTTTCTAGATAATGCCAACATTTTGCAAGACTTTTTGATCAAGAGTAAGAACATCTCCTAGAAAGCCAGTTGTTCTTGGTTTCATTTTTTTTAGTGAATAATGGTTTGTTCATAATCCACATTTTACACATTCCCTTTATTTTCTTCTAAATACAGTTTACGCCTTTGCTTTCTCTACGCTCACTTAAACATTCTATTATGGTCTTAAAAAACCTTTCTGCAGTGTACTGTATTCCTATCACTTCAGCATTTCCTTAGCCAACCCTGCCCTGTCAGTGTTGTGGGTGGAGTAATGAGAGGAGCTGGATGATGAAGGGCCTGAAGGCCACTGTAAGAAACTTCACCGCGACAGAGAAGAAAAGAGCAGCATAGCTTTCAGAAAGAACAGCATAATGTGATTTAGATTTGTTCAGGAATCTGGTCAAAAAGTAATATAAGACACTGAAATGAAAAGACAACTAGAAAAAAAATTCTTTTTACCTGCTTGGCCAAACACACAGCAAATTGAACCAATCAGTCCAATCCAGAAAATCAGTTGTAAATTCATCTGAAATATAAAATATACATTTCTAAATATTAATAACAAAAAAGATCATACATTAAACATAAAGCATAAGTCACCCACCTTATCTTCTGTTGATTTTATAAACATAATCCCTCTCAAACCATTTCTTCTTCAATCCCTCTCTACATCCCTTTATCCACCTTTTCTCCTTCCCATTTTCCTCACCTGTCACTTACATTAAAATAATGTCCATATACCATATCCCTAGAACCCATTCTCACCTTTCTCCATATCAAATATATTTTAACATTTAATTAACAGTGCTCAAAACAGTGTCCAGTTCACTAACACCATAAAGCCGTTAAATCTTTGGTCCATGGAATCTATTACCTCCTGTGGCTCTAGTGGGCCACATAGCCATGTCCAGATGCTTCAGTTACCTCAATTCTTTAGGTCAATCTGAGTGAACTTGTCTAAATTCAGACAGCTTACCCCCTTGCTTACAACTTTTCAATAATGCTATTTCTCCTCAGATTGAGACCAACATCCTACACAAGACCTGAAAATTGAGGATGAACTCCTATAATTAGTTATCCTTTTTTTAATGAAATCAACTTCTACGCATGGGATTAGTAAAACATTCAGTTCAATTCCCTATAATTTCTAGATCTACAAACTAGACCAAAAAAAAAAAAAAAGAAAGAAAAGAAAAGAAGAAGAAAAAGAAAGAAAAAGTACAGTCTAAGAAGACCTGACAGAGGTCTGAGTGTCTTCCAGAATCTCTAAAGAAAAATTAAGTAATCTCCTGTATATTATTCAGAATTACCCCAACCTGCCCCCATATAGGACCCTAGATATAGGACTATTTTCTGGGAATCAGTTTTCATAATATTAATCTGATGTCAGGTGGTCAAAGATGGCTCTAGCCAGAGGTCACTAACCCTACCCTTTACCTGTTTACTGCTCTTGGACCAGCAGCCAAATATGCATAAATATCTGCCTCTCACAAGAATACAAAAAAAAAAAAAAAAAAAAAACAAATAGAGTATAGTACCCAAAATGCCCTGTTTATCAAATAAATATAAAGTAATATTAGGTAAACCACCAAGAAAAAAAAGGAGAGGTTTTAACCAAACAAAACTATGGTAGATGGCTGAGAGAAACCAGAGATGGCTCTATAAACTAGTATAATTTTCTGGGAAATAATTTAACATGTATCAAAAACCATAAAAAATGTTTCTATCTTCTGACTTAGCAATCTAGCTTTAGATATTCATCCTAAGGAAATAATTAAAAATATAAAAGGTGATAAACACACAAAATTCATCGATTTACAATAATAGGCAGAAACGCAAAGCTCCTCTACCCAGTAACAAGTAACGAGCTAACTGTGCCCACTAGATGGACTATGAGAGTCACAAAAATAAAATGTAGTAACATTTTAAGGATTTTAGAATAATGTTGGATACCAAGTACATATGAAGATGACAAGTATGTAAAAATAACAGTACGTGAACTTATAAAGTAACTGAGGAGATCTAGAGATGACAGAGACTTATATGCATTATATAAAGACAAAGGGTTTGGGAGCACCTGAGTGGCTCAGTCCATTAGGAATCTGATTTGATTTCAGCTCAGGTCATGCTCTCGGGGTCCTGGGATGGAGCCCTGCATGGGGCTCAGTGCAGAGTCTGTCCTCCTCCCTCTGTTCATATGCTCTCTCTCTTTCTCTTGCTTTAAAATAAATAAATCTGGGCCGCCTGGGTGGCTCAGCGGTTGAGCGCCTCCCTTCGGCCCAGGGCGTGATCCTGGAGTCCTAGGATAGAGTCCCACATCGGGCTCCCTGCACGGAGCCTGCTTCTTTCTCTGCCTGTGTGTCTGCCTCTCTCTCTGTCTCTCACGAATAAATAAAATCTTTAAAAAATAATAATAAGTAAAATAAAATAAATTTTTTAAAAAAGACAATGGGTTTGTTTTTAAATTGTCATAGTGTTTTCTTCTTTTTTTTCTTAGTAAAAATGACAGTGGCAGGGTAACTACGTGGAATTTTCTTCGTTCTTGGTAAATTTCCTTTAGTAAGAAAAAAGTATTTAAAACAAACAAACAAACAAACAAACAAACAAAAACACCTTCCAGCTTCAAAAGCTTCCATTCTAAGACACTATGCCCCTGGCTCCCGAAGAATGCTTCAAAGTTGCATTCAGAGCAACCCCGGATCCCCATGTCTCTTCTGTTAAATGCTGTCTAAGCCTTCTCTGTTGGCTTCCCAGAGCAGGGCAGAAGAGTACCTTGCGTAGCCACATACTCTACATTGTGCTCAGACCAGCAAGTTCTGCTATGCCACCAGCTTACAGTTTTGCTTATGTATCACTTGTAACTGCATCCAAAAGGCTGACTGTGCGGAGTGTCACAGAGGTAGGACATGCCTAGAGTTTGCCTACTATGGCCTCTCCAACAGGTTCATATGCAACAAATCCATGTAGACTACAATTCTAAGTAATTCAAATAATGTTATAAATTCCAAAGTTATGACAAAAAGGCCCTGGAACATGAAGACTGTGATGAATGGACCATCTGGGCAGTTTCCACACAAAGTGAACAGAATAAATATTTGTTCCATATATGGGCTGATAAGGTTTCTTCAGGATACTCCCCGGGCTACTTCAAGGACCACTAGACTGCTTTGAAAAACCTCTTAAAATAGACAATTCAGAGAATCACCAAGAAGATAAAGTTATTAGGTAATAGAAACATTCTGTTATTGGGTAGCCTCCCATCTAATTTAAACGCCCTGTCCTTTTCCTTCTGTAAACCTTGACAAGTCAAAGGTGAGCCTCCTGAAACCCTCTTGCTCTGGAAGAGCTCCACAACCGGAAGCAGTCAAAACAAGGCTTTAGTGTTGAAAAACAGTTGAGAGACCAGGAGAGCAGCTGAGAACAGTTTGAGGACAGTGGTCACCTCTCCTGGGCCTGGTCAGCGCACCGGCAGGAAACAGAGAGGCCCTGTCATTGGCTGGTAATGCCGGTAAAGGTCAGGCTCTCCCTCCGGGAAACGGAGAAGCCCCTGGAGACAGAAGATGACAAGAGAGAAGAGACATGAGGACGAGGCTGAGACAGAGTCAGAAGTGGCCGTGAGGAAAGCGAAGGGCAGGAGAAGACTCAGTGGCCTCCCTGTCCATCCTGACTGTCCCCAAAGGTCCTGGACACTCCTTCCATACCAAGAGCTTCCTGCAGCCTTTCCAAACCTCCTTAGACAGCTCTTCTCCCAGTGTGGGCAACATCCGCATCGGATTTACCCAGCCGGGCCCGAGACGCACACACTCGGTCAGCAAGGCCTATCCTCCTGTGACCCCCACTCTAAAGACCTTCCTACCAAGGGCCTTCCGGGCAGAACAGTTCATCCTGAGGGCCCAGCAGAAAGAGGCCTCCAGGCATTATCCTGATCCTCTCCTGTCTCCCTTCAAAATCAAAGGTCCAGAAAATCAGTTGTCTACTGATTCTCCATTGTGTAACCTCCTACTCCCTCCTCAAGTGGCTATAATCGGTGTCCACTTCCTACCATGCAAGTGAAACTGCTCTTTCAGAAAAAAGCCTTCCTTCTCGTACTTTCTGCATTCATTCATTCATTCGCTCAAAAATGTCCTGACTGCCTACAACAGATACTTGGAGAGATACCTCTATTTGCCACCCACAGAATTTACATGCAGCACTTAATCCATTTCTTCCTTAACCCACTCTGCTCCTTCAGGCTTTACTGGTTTCTCCCCTACCTCTCTGGAAGTTCTTCCTCAGCCAACTGTCAGGCTTTGTGCCCTATCTGGACACACAAAAACCGCTGTCTCAAGGAATTTTCCATTCAGACAAAAATACAAATGACTACAATATGAAGCGATGGTTTCTGTTAAGGAAAATAAGGACAAAGTGCACTGAGGACACCAAAGTCTGCCTGGCAAGTTCAACGGCTTCAAGGATTTGGCAAAATGGATAGGCAGATGGAGAGAAATGTTCCAGCCATGAGGCTTATACGTGGAAACCCATGGAGTCCTGGGAAGAATTATAGTAACTTCTTTCCAATCTTATTTCTAAACATACACGGTCGGGTGACTCCCCCCACCCTCACCACCCAATTGGGACTGTCTCACTCTAGCTGTACCTAATAAAGAACTAAATAAAAATAAATATCTATATGTTATTTGTAGTTAAATCTGGTCTGCATCCTGTGTACAAGGCAGCCTATGAGCCTGAAGAGGGAGAGGGGCTTCTCTCAGGGCAGGTGGGGCAGCATAGGTCTGCTCTGAAAGCAGGAGCAAGGGAGTGCTGGCAGAGGAGGAGCTGGGGCTCAGGGGGGAAGGACACTGGGATCGGGATCAGGTGACTGCCTTACAGAGCAAGGCCCAAGGCCCTCATTTACAAAGGCATCCACTCCTCTCACTTGAAACTACCTATTCAAGAAGACAGGGCCTTGGTATGTCTGTTCAGTGACAGAAACCACCTAGAAGCACTTGGCACAAAGTCAACAGTCAAAAATTTTTGCTGAACTATATTAAGTTGTATGACATCTTTCTCTGACATTACTCAGAAGTCCAGGACAGAAGAGTTTCTCAGAATTAATTTACAGACTCTCTTTAAGTAGAAAATAGTTACTGCAGACACCCTAGTGACAGCCATTTTCAATTCACTTAGGTATATACAGCCAATATAAGGCTAGAGGTAAAATGCTTCCTGGTCCTAGATCTCATACATTATGAACCAAGATTAATTTACACATACAACTATGGTTTGGCATCAAAATAATAATTACTCAGTTACAAGGTAGTTGACCATATAAGGCAGATGTTGGTTGCTTCTTACTATAATTACCAGTACAAAACCACAACTTTTTTTTTTTAACCAATTCTTGCAGATCAAATTGCTGAAACTAGCTCCTATGGATCCTCAGACTCCAATTGGAAATCACTGAATTAATCCACTGGTTTCCAGAGCAAGTGCAGGTGGGTGGGGAGGAGGTACTGGCTGTGCTGACAATGGCTAACAACACAGAAGAGGACAAAGTCAAAGGGCCAGAGATCACAACAGGTAGGTGGAAGAAAAAGGGCTCAGGTACACAGGGGAGAGGAGAGCCAGAAAGTAGAAACAGGTATGACATTCCAGACACAGGTAGTTTTGGGTAAAAAAAATCTAAGTGAGGAAAGCTATGGACAATTATTTTAGCCAAAGTTGCTTCCAAAAGCAGAGGCTGAGACAAAACAGGAATGCAGGTGATGATTATTACAAAGATCACCCCAGAGAAAGACACAGATACTGAAGAGAGTGAACCAAGATGCCCAATTCAGGAGACTTGTCATGTGGGTGCCTGGGGGCTTGACCTATCTGAGTTTTGAGACATGTACAGGTCTCTCCAGAGGAGGTTCAATATGGAGAAGTCCATTAATTCCAGTCCCCACAAGTAAAATTGTGCCCCAAGGGGCGTTAACTTCCCCCACACTTCCAAGAACTAAGGTGCATCTGCCCAGAAGTCTACGCCAGCTTCTCTCCTCACAGTCAGAAAAGATAAGTCCCAGGAGGAACCTGAGGCAAGATGCAGTCAGCCAAAAGTGAGTCATTAAACTCACTGTTCCCAGCAGCAGTGGCTGGAATCAGAGAAGAGGCCAGGACGGGGTGAGAAGGACAGAAGGGGTCTCTAATACAGTGCTCGGGGCCACTGGAGTTGGAAAAGTCAAGAAAACTGTAAGACCAGAGTGTGAGAAGTATTACCTGCATTGCACTCTGGAAGACCCTTAGTGATGGCAAGAACTGGGGAGGTGATTTAAGTCAGACGCACAGACATGTACTAAATCAAATATAAATAGCAGGATCTATCAACTACAGATGCGGGAAGATGACTTGTCTTATGAATTGCTATCTCATGGCAGTCACTGCTTGGTGTTCTCTAAAATGAGCACAATACCTTTTTCCTCTTAAGATTTTATTTCTTTGAGTGGGAAATATCAGAGAGGGTGACAGCACATGAGAGACTCCTAACTCTGGGAAACAAACAAGGGGTAGTGGAAAGGGAGGTAGACGGGGGGTTGGGGTGACTGGGTGACAGGCACTGAGGGGGGCACTTGATGGGACGAGCACTGGGTGTTATGCTATATGTTGGCAAATTGAACTCCAATAAAAAGAAATTTTTTAAAAAAGATTTTATTTCTTTATTCATGAGTGACACAGAGAAAAAAAGAGAGAGAGAGACATGGGCAGAGACATAGGCAGAGGTAGAAGCAGGCTCCATGCAGGGAGCCCGATGCGGGACTCCATGCCGTGACTCTGGGATCACACCCTGAGCCGAAGGCAGATGCTCAACCGCTGAGCCACCCAGGAATCCCTTGTGCACAGTATCTTAATATTTAGAGAATATTAGATATACATAAGGAATATAAGATATATAAAGAAACTAAAGATAAAGGTAACTGAAAATATTCTGAAGTATCCAAACAACAAAACAAAGCCAGCGAGCTTAGGGAGGACAAGCAGGGTGTCATTACCCAGCACAGTAGAGTTAAGAACATGGACTGGGAGCCAGAACATCTGATTGCAAATCTCTCAAGTAACTTAGTTTGAAGGTTTTGCTTTTTTTCGATCATAAGCATAACAGAAAATTTTGGATCAATCCACATTAGGGGAGAAACAAGAAATAGCAGGAAGGATAAGGGTTAGAAAACAACTGTAAACAAGATTAATGATCATTATTATGGCCATTCAGATACTTACTTGGATGCAATTATCAAAACATTATACTGTACAACAATAAGATTTAATCAAATGCTATCATATTAGATACCAACTCTATTAATAATGTTAAGTATAGTTAGAGGCTTATTTTAGGTTCCACGTCTAAGAAGGATTACTCTACTTAATGTGTTTTCTAACCATTAGATTCCTAACAATTTGTATGTAAAATAGTAAGAGCAGCAAAATCTCTGTTTTATATTACTTCATTAGACAGAATACAGAACATACCTAACAGAAAGAGAAATATGGGAGAATGACTTGAGGTTGTTCTGTCTAGGGGAAGCAAACCCAGGAGAGGCTAAAAGAAAGAAGGAAACATCCCCGAAAGCCATTGCACTACTAGAAACGTGAATCTCAATGCTGGGTACCAATGGTATTCCATCCAAGGACTGCTGTCCACTGAGGACTACCAACAAAGAGGAAGACTGGTTCATTCAACTAGCCAGAGTAGGCATACAGCTGGCACAGACAGAAATGACACACAACAAACACTGAGTTTGGAGGATTTAAAGTAATTTGTAACAAAAAGTTATCTCATTTTTATTTCAACAGTTTCGAATGACTACAATAATGACAAAAGTAATAACAGCTATCTCCTCCAAGTACTTCTAGGTGGTTAGGAATGATATTATCTTTGGTTTACAGATGAGGAAACCAAACCAGAGAGGAAAAATAACCTCTCCAGGGTCACACAGGTGGAATGGAAATCAGACCGTTTGAATACACACAATGATCTGAATGACGACCTGATCTCCGCTTCATTAAACTCTAATTTTTTGATGGCCTACTCAAGTCACTATTTAAAATATATATATACCTTTCCAGTGTGAGAACTGCCTCAAAATACAGAAATGGAAAGGATTTATAATGTTCTGTGAATTTATTTCTTAGTCCTTCAAACTGAATGGAGGTCAACAAAAGTTAATTTAACTCACAAGTGTATGCACTGGTTTTGTACCTCTCATTTCGACAGAGGCAGTTTACCCTAGTAAATTACTTTTTTTTTTTTTAAGATTTTATTTATTTATTCATGAGACACAGAGAGAGAGAGAGAAAGAGAGAGAGAGAGAGAGAGAGAGAGAGAGGGAGGCAGAGACACAGGCAGAGGGAGAAGCAGGCTCCATGCAGGGAGCCCGATGTGGGACTCAATCCTAGGACTCCAGGATCACATCCTGGGCCGAAGGCAGGCGCTAAACCGCTTACCCACCCAGGATCCCTCTACTGTTTTTTTTTTTTAACCTAAAAAGTAATTTGCTTTATTTTACCCTAGTATTACTTTTTACCATATTCAAGTTTATCTAAGGGGTCACAATTCATTCCTTAAACAGTAAATCATCTTAAGCACCTCCCCCAAACAATTTCATTTTAGTGGTTTATGGCCTGAATTGTGTGCATTGTTCCAACTGTCAAAAACTATAATTATTTTAATCTCTACTCTAAATTCTCCTTTATTCACCAAAGTTAAGTGTGCTATCAGTCTTAGCTGAGCTTCTGAACACATACGTAGTCACAAATAACTCATGTGGCATTAGTCCTTTTCCATTTACAGATAAAATCTTTAGAAACTTTTTAGGCACTATATTTGAAGAAATTAAACAATTATATTTTTGGGAAAAGTTCCTTTAAAAATGTGGTGAGTTACAATGATTTCAAGTTTTAAAGGAAGTTACCCAAAAGCCAACTTGGACAAAAAGAAGTCATTCACAAAAGATTTCTTCCTATAAAATCCTTGCAAAAGGTACATCTTTTTTCAATACAACTAATTAAATTCGTATCAGCAAATATTTATTGCATGTCTAATGTGCCAGACAAAGCAAGACTAAGTAACAAACCTGGGATATGAACCTACGCCTGATTCAAAAGTTCAACCTTTCAATAAAAGAAGGTTTCTGATAAGAAAGGTTAAGGGTTTTTACCCTTCAAGTACTCTCTTTCAGACAACAGAATCTGCTTCCTTTATGTCACAACATTTTAAAATCTTTCCACCTTAATAGTAGAAAAGATTCGGATACCTACATTGAGGTTTACCATAAATCTCTCCTAAAAATAATATACAGCTACATTCATCCCAAGTCTGTCCCACCATCATTATTTTCTGTATCTGCTTTTAAAAGAGAAAAAATAGTCCTATAAAATAATATTTAAAAATCAATATAAAACATAAAAACAGCACGGAGTCAAACTGAAAGCCTCAGAGAATTTACATGTAGCTCTTCCCACTTCTCCCCATACAGAGGGCAGTGAGATGGGGAGCCCTAATGGAGGGTGCTCAGAAATCCTACTGATCTCTACTCCATCAAACGTGAGGGTGAGAGTCAGGGAAGCGTTCCTCTGGGGCAAGAGCATCTTTCCACTACAGGAAGAACAATTAAAACGCAACATTTTATTTCCCTCTCTCTAGCAGGAAGAGGTAGTAGATATGTGCTGGTGATCATGAGGGTGTTTATGACCCAAATAATAAGGCAGAATTAATGATTAACAAGAGCGTAACAGAAAGGATGAGGAAGAAAGAAAAAACAAGAGGAAATAGGAAAGAGAAGAGGCTTAGTACTCAAAGGCAAAGACAGAACTAACAACCCACTACAAGTCCTTTTCCATGTACAGTAGTCTGAACTAGCAACCTTTCTACAATTCACTACTCCCGCCCAGTGCTCTTTAGGAGCACTGACCCCTTCTTGCCCAATGGTGACATCCACCTGAAGCTTTTGAGTTCCAAAAGCAAAGGTTAGGCTGCTCCAAAGCAGAGGCTCCCAAAACAATTTGAAACCTGAGAACTGCTCATAACAGGACTAGATACTTTAAGAAAATGACATAACAGACTGAAGCAAAATTCACTAGGAACTGGTCTATTCACCTTCTCCAAGGAAATGTGAATATGAAAGATCAATCACTATCACCCACCACCCAGCCCATAAGTGCAAGGGAAAGATAACGAACGTATACTGCATGTTGTCACCTAGAAAGCCTCAAAGATAAATCAGCTGGGGAGGGGTTGTTTAAGGGCGTAGAACTTAACCAGGAAAACCGTCTACAGAAGAAAAAGTGAAAGAAGTGAAGAATCTTCTCTGAAAATATGAGAAAATCTAGAGGAATTCATTATGTTCTTGAAGGAATTTAGAAAATCTCAAATAGGTCTCACGGTGATCAGTCAAAAATTAAGACCACAAAACTAAAGAAAAGGCATACAGCACTTAGGGAGGAAATTTACCTTGAAATCCTCTATAGAACTCATAAATACAAGGAATAGAACACTGCAGGAAGAGCATGCTTGAGAAAAACCACAGAACCCAATATAATTCAGGCCAATTAGAAACATGATAGAACCAACAGTGATCTGTTGACTGCACTAGCCAACTAGACTAGTCTTATAGACTAGTATACTACAACCAACCCTCAAAAAGGACAGCCTAGGGCAAGGCTCTTGGGTCCCCTCCCTCTTTGAGAGCTTTGTTCTAACACTTTACTATCGCTCAATAAACTTTGCTTTGCTGCCCACAAAGAGAGAGAGCGAGCGAGAGAGCACACCTATGTGAAAAAAGGGGGAGGGGGAATTTGGAGATTTTGAGTTGACTGTGGAGATTCAAGGAGAGTGGCACACTTGGAGGGGGCTTGGAAGCTCCTTTGCCATTTGCTGCCCTATGCATCTCCTCCATCTGGCTGTTTATGAGTCACATCCTTTTATAATAAACTGCTAATCTGGCAAGGAAAAAAAAGCATTAAACTAAAAAAATTGGTGAAGGGGTATATAGTAAACTCAAGTCTGAAGAAGACTTAAAATACAAGCAGAAAACACTTGAAACAAAACTATCAAGCCATAATATTAAAGCCTGATCCAAAATGAGCATGGAAAGTTACCTAAAATTATTTCTTCCGGGGATCCCTGGGTGGTTCAGGGGTTTAGCGCCTGCCTTCGATCCAGGGTGTAATCCTGGAGTCCCGGGATCAAGTCCCACATCAGGCTCCCTGCATGGAGCCTGCTTCTCCCTCTGCCTGTGTCTCTGCCTCTCTCTCTGTCTCAGTCTGTGTCTCTCATGAATAAATAAATAAAATATTTTTTTAAAAAAATTATTTCTTCCAAGCTCCTCCTTGCACTCAAAGGAAAGGACATTACTTAGCAATTGATATTTTGCAAACCAGCCTAGTGAGCTGTTCCTTCTCTACACCTGCTGGGACTATGGATTTTGCCTTTCCTTGAAAGGAGAAAATATTAAGTTAGTAACAGTTCTGTTTGAGAAATTTTACTTTGGGGCAAGTTTACAAAGATAATCATAAACGGAGCTAACAAAACAATGTTAACCACCCTGGTAATGGTATCAATAAGCACTTGAAAGCAACATTTGTTCTACATTATTTTAATTAAGGAGAATTATAAATTATGTTTCCAAATTGTGTAATTTTATCTACTTTTAAGTAGAGCACTCCAAAATTCTGACTTGATCAAAACTTTAATAAATTTTGGCCACAATGGAACAGCACAGTGCTGGGTATATTTTAAATACATAACAAATGTTTTAAAAATTAAACATAGGGAGAAATCAATTTCTCATTGTATTCAGCAGTAAGCTGGAAATAACATCTCAGAATTGTTGCAAAGATAAAATGTGATCATCAATGGAAAATCTCCTGGCAATACATATTTTTATGGTGATCTGAAGATCCCATTTTACTTAATTACTAAATTCTCTTCCTGCTTTCCAATTCATTCACTAGTCACAGGCTTCCAAACGTAAGAACCTGAGTGACTACTTAATAAACAGTTTTCAATCTTTTTAAACCCATGCTTCTCTAGCAAGTACAAATCTCTTCCCTATTGCGTTTTTTTTTCCTAATGTAATACCGAACGTACTTTTTTGAACTACAGCCTCCTCCTCCATCAAATAGAACCTCCCATGACCCATTCTGAGAAGCACTGAAATCACAATCTGAAATAAATCATACATTTAAAATATTGGAGAGCTAATAAATTACTACTCCGAGTTTTACAAAGAGTAAGAAAGCTTAAGTTAATTAATATATTTACTCAGTAAACATTTATACACTGAAAAGTGATTTCCATACTTCAAATGGTACATTCCCAACAAATTTTTCACATAAACACTTTCCTCACCCACTGAAACTACATTCTCTACTGCAAAATAAAATGCTAAGGTTTCTTCTTTCTTTTTGGCCTTCACTAGCTCTTCATCTCTTCACCACTCACAATAAGCAGAATTAACTAACTACAAGCAGAATTAACTAACTACTCTATGGTCCCAAAACATATTCTTAAGTGTCTAGCGTGGCAAATGACAAACCTCCAGTGATGCTCAATGTTTTAATTCCAACTTCATTATAAGACACCCATGTCTGCGAACCAACCAGACGACAGTTGGAGTACATACTTTAGGCCTTCACCAGATATGCACAGACACACACGTGCACACACACACAGAGTAGTCAAACAATATTGGCCCATCTATTATCTGTATCTTTGTTCCTACCATTCCAAGCTCCTTTATTAAGCCTTCCAAAACCACTTAAGCCAATGCTGATTTTTTTTCTCAAAACCTATTATGGAAAATTATCTGGCACAATACACTGTATATAACATTCTTTGGTATTTGTTACGTGTCCCTAGATTAAACACAACTTGTCCTAACTAGATGACATACCCACAGCAAAGTCCATGTCAACCACCCGATCTACATCCACTGAGCACAGCATTTTTCAGTAACTGGCACTCAATACACTCATGGATTAAAATGTAACATTCAATGGAGTTACATCTGACACAGCTCACAGTAGTAGTTTTGGCTGGTCAACACTGGCAGGTTTTCTTAAAGCAGTAATTTGGCACAGTGCCCATCCTTTCTGATGATGATACAAGAAAATGGTTGGTCTTGGGAGAAGAGCTGCTTTCCACACTGCCTGGGTTGAGCAGTCTCTATCCTTCAACTCACAGAATGACAGAATCAGGGAAACATACAGACCACTTCCTCTGGGGTAGCTGCAGAAACCAAAGCCCTGGAAGATGGAAGTATTCCAGCAAAGGTCACAGAGGAGTTAAGTGGCACAGCTTATACCTGACACCCAGGTTTATCGCCTCCGAATCACAAAGCCTCTATTACAACAAACTGCTTTCTAATGAGGAGTCTAAAACGACTAGTAAGTCTTTTTGTCTTTACCTCAAACATGTCAATCACAGGAAAAACTCTTCAATACCCAAGTCACTGACTAAAACGGTCACACAAAGGAATTAAGAATTCATAGAAGAAACGGGACAGGAAATGCCTTCCTGGATTCTATTTCCTCCACCCAGCCCTAGACGGGTTTCTGCCTGGCCCCTCTGCACTCTACATATGCTCCTTTGGTGTTCTCAGCTTCCACTAGCACTTACAGACTAAGAATTCCAGAATCTGAATCTCCCAACCAGACTTGGTTTTGAGATCCTAATCTGTGTAAACTGGACACTTAGACATCTCTACCAATGTCACTTTTTTTTTCCAATGTCACTTTTAAAAGCACTCAGCGTTATAATTTCATCATTTCCCCTCCCCTTGCCATCATACTGCCCAACGCACAATGACACATCTAACCAGAAACTTGTGTCACTATGGGTGTCTTCCACCTCTCTTACTTTAGACACCAAGTCTCATCATTTCTCCCTCCTGAATATAGTGCTGCTTTACCCACACCCAAATCATCCCCTACACCAATGATCTCCAAAGCGTTTTGATCACTCACTTTTATGACTGAAAACATTTTAGAGCTAACATGTATCCAAAATATGCATGAATGTATTTATAAATTAAAATACATGTACCTCTACAGCAATACAGTAAGACATCATAAATAAAAATTTTAAATTAATATTAATTTTTCTTCCTATACTCCAATGAGTCATTTTATGGGGTGCAGGAACTTGCACTTTGGAGACTGTATAATGACACTAGTCCAATAAGTAAAACATATATACATACGGATCTATATGCATGTGTGTGTTTATATAGATATGGATATCTGAAACCATTTCTTTTTGCTCACACATTTTTCAAGATAATGTACACAATTTAGTATATTGCTAAATATAGTTAACCTTACCATTAAAGGTCATAAACCAAAAATAAAGTTTAAAGGAAGCTGACTTCTAAAAACCCACTCTATATTATTTTATAAACATAACTTTGTAAGTCTCATAATTGGCCACCTCTGAAAAGTTGAAAAATTTAGAGTATAGGCTGGCTCCTTTTGCACATGGCTCCTGAGGAAGACCTACCACTTTTTTTTTTTTTTTTTTCAGCTTACTCACTGAAATATTCTGAGGCTGCTGCTAATGTTCTGAGTTTTATGGATTGCAACTCCCTTAACCCAAGTACATACTGTCATATTTTTTCAGCCTTCTACATTTATAGATACTGCTTCCATTTCAGGATCCTGAAGACTAAGGCACTCTTCCTTACTGTTATCCCTGTCAATCCATCCCCCTTCCCCAAGACTCCCACTATGACAACAAAAAAGAACAAAACCCCCACAATATATGACCAAAGTTAGAACAGACCCACTAATACCACAAGACATATTTTCATATTTGCACAGTATAATCCTCTAGGATTCTACCCCAACCTGATACATCCTAACTTTCCATGCAGAGTGAGGAAATCTAAAATTTAACAAGAGTCCATATAAGTCCTTAGATACATTCAAGCTTTTATACATTCAGAAACTGAAAATCTCAGAAGTCAGAAGTTCTGCAACTTTGAACCGGCAAAAGATGTTTCATCTCATCATTCCAGCAGTGTAGTTAAGAACAGACCAGTGTACCAACCGAATATCAAAGAAAAATATTTTCCTGAGGTAGAGTGTTATACTACCCCACCCCCATATCGTAAGCCGCAATTTATTTGACAAGAAGCCAAACAATAAAGCTATTATGTGGCAAGTATTCCGTTAAAACTGGCACATTAAACTGATTAATTCTGCCTATTACAAAATGACCAGACGTCCCCAGAGAAGCTCCTGGAGTTAGGAGTTTATTGATAACCATGCAGAACTGCATATTCATTCAGTGATGGAAATTTGGGCCAGATTTTAATTATATTGACCAGAGAGTTAAGAAAAAAACCACCTAATTGTTAAAATCACTAAACCTAGCAATTTTCAATATTGTTGATTCTATATTTTTTCATGTACAGACTGTTGAGGGTATTATAAAATAGTAATATAAAATAATCATAATGGAGAATTCAGCATTCTTTTAAAGAGACTCAACATTACAAAAACTAAATTTTAAGTCTGTGAAGTCAACACAGATACCTTCATTTGGAATTTATTTGCTTTCTATTTACAAAAGTATTAACCACATCCCCTGTCTTTTTAGCTAACATTCTAATAACATCTTCCATTTTATGAATTTTCAAATAAATAAATGGCTTTTTCCCCAGAGCCCTGTCCCCAACAGACCTGTCCCTCTGTTTCCTATGTATCACTTCATTATCTTAAGCCACTCATTTAATATTGATCAATGAACTAAAATTATTTAAAAATATGAACACTGTAGTGAACTCTTAATTACCATCCTCTGTGGGTGTAGATGTTCACAGATGTAGACTAGGTTAACTTCCACCTGAAATTCCTTAATCATTTCTAAAAGTGGTCTATTAATATAACTAAAGGCTGTATGCCCTTTCGGAAAAATGCCTAACCAACATTTATTTCACATTATTTTTATACCATCAAAACAACCAAAAATAACAGCATAGCGGATCAATTACGTCCTGAGATTTTTTTTTAAATCTTTTTCATATATCAAGAAGAGACAGAAAGGAGTCCTATGCATTTAGCATCTACTGTAAGCTGTTTTACATATTACATCTGATATTCACAACTCTATGGTCTTTATGGAACCTGTTACTTGAACCTGTGATTCAAACATGGGCTCTGGTGCTAGACCCCATGGGTTCTTCACTCACTAGCTGGATGATCAGAGGCAAATTACTTAGGCCTCCTGTGCCTCAGTTTCTTCACTAGTAAAATGAGTATAAAAACTGCACCTACCTCATTGTATTGGTTCCAGGATAAACACAGGTAAAGTGCGTAGAGCTAACCACGGCCCGCACTGTCCTTACTAGAATAGCTGCTTTTATTATTAGTGTAGGTATTCTTGTTCCCATTTTACGGGTGAGGAAATGGAAGCCCCAAGAGGGTAATTTACTAGTGTTAGTTTTTGACTAAAAAGTACAAATTCGATGAAATAAAAATGACTTAGGCATAAAATATTGGTAGTAACTACAACTTGTTAGGAAGCCCAAGAATTGAGGCGCAGTAAGAGGCCGGGCCCCAGGGCAGGTGGGCACTGGCTCCTGCAGAGCCGCGGGAGCCCCTGGCCGGCCCCCTGCTGAGGGACCCCCCACTCGGCGCGGCCCTCACACACCCCAAGTCGCCAAGCCCGCGCCTTCCCCGGCTCCCGACGCCCGCCTCTCTTTGGGCCCGGCCCGCAGTTAGCCCCGGCAGCAGGCCCTGAAGGCTGCGGCCCGACTTCTGCAAGCGGGAAGCGCGCTACTACGCTCCAGGCCGCTCGGGGGAGAGCGGCCCCGACGGGACCGGGAACAAAGGGAAGCCGCAAGGGCTCGCTCCAAGCCCCGGGGCGTCGGGCCGCGGGCGGCCCCGCTCGCCCCTCCCCGCACGCGGAACCCGGGCCCAGGCGGCCCACGAGGCAGGCCGGCTCGCTCCGCGCGCTCGGGGCCCCCCACCGCGGCGGGACAGCGCCCAGGCCCGCGACCCCCACTCGCGAGGCGGCGGGACGAGCTCCGGGCCTCGGCGGGCGCAGCCGGCCCGGCCCCCGGCCCCCGGCCCCCGGCCCCGGCGCAGCGTTCGTCCCGCAGCCCCGCCACCGCGCCCGCCGCCCCCGCCCCCGCCCCACGCAGGCCCGGCCGCGGCGCCCCGGCCCGCGCCGCCCGCCACACGCACACACGCGCACACGCGCACACGCGCACACACGCGCACACACGGCGCCACCTTCTCCGGGGCGTCCGGGCCGCGGTCGGCTGGGGCCTGCAGCTCCGGGACTCCGGGACTCGGCTCGGCCTCTCCCGACGGCTAGCGCGGCCTCCCGGCTCTCGGGCGCGGCGGCGGCGGCGGCTCCTCCTCCTCGGGGGCGGGGGCAGGAGACTCGGCCGCCCGGAGCCGCCTCCCGGCAGGAAACGACCCCCGCGGCACCGCCTCTTCGGCCCCGCCGCTCCTGCTCCTCCGGCCGCCGCGGCCGCTCCTGCTCCCCTCCCTCCGGAAACGCATTCCTGCCGGGCGGCGTCAGCTCGCCTGAGGCGGGGAGGGGAGGAGGACGCCGGAGGAGCGCGGAGGGAGGGCGGGCGGGCGGGAGAGGAGGAGGGGCGGGGGAGACGGAGGGGAGGACCGGCAGAGGGAGCAGGATCCCGAGGACCGGAGCAGGAGGAGGGGAGGAGGAGACGAGGGGAGGACCGGCAGAGGGAGCAGGATCCCGAGGACCGGGAGCAGGAGGAGGGGAGGACGCGCAGGGGAGCAGGATCCGGAGGACGGGGAGCAGGAGGAGGGGAGGAGGAGACGAGGGGAGGACCGGCAGAGGGAGCAGGATCCCGAGAACCGGGAGCAGGAGGAGGGGAGGACGCGCAGGGGAGCAGGATCCGGAGGACGGGGAGCAGGAGGAGGGGAGGAGGAGACGAGGGGAGGACCGGCAGAGGGAGCAGGATCCCGAGGACCGGGAGCAGGAGGAGGGGAGGACGCGCAGGGGAGCAGGATCCCAAGGACGGGGGAGCACGGGAGCAGGGGGACCAGGAGGAGGGGGCCAGAAAGCCGAGGCCAGGCCCAAGGAGCAGGGTGGGAGCTGGCCTGGGACTGGGCCTTCGCTGTGCCTCAGTTTCCGCTCCCGCCGACCGACCGACCGAGGGAGGTGCGTGGGGGGGGGGGGGGGGCCGTCGGGAGCCTGGGGCTGAACACCTGCTGGGCCTTGCGGTCCACTGCCCCAGAGCCACACCCAGTGGTCCCGTCAGCCCAGGATCTCCTTCAGTCCCAGGCACATCCAGAGGATCACCCACCCTCTGGGGCTTCCAGGGGCCCAAACTTTAACTTCTAGGGAATTAGCTAAAGCCACTACTGTTGACTGGAGTGGATAGTTGGCTTGACTTGGCTGTATGAGGTGGTGAAGACAGGAAGGCGGTCAATGCCAAGAAAGATGGATTTTTAGGAAAGTTTTAGAGAAAAGAAAAACTGGTAAGTTAGGGATCTCCTTTTGTTAGATTAATCTGGAGGCCCATTTATGGGGAACATGGTTAAGAGGTAAAATTGGTTAAGACCTAAAATTGCATCCATAAAAATATGGTGTTACTCTTCGCTTTTTTTTAGTACGTGAAGATGAACATTTAAAAGAGAAGAAGGAACGCCTGGGTGGCTCAGCGGTTGAGCGTCTGCCTTGGGCTCTGGGCGTGATCGCGGGGATTCCGGGTTCGAGTCCCACTTCAGGCTCCTTCCATGGAGCCTGCTTCTCCCTCTGCCTATGTCTCTGCCTCTCTCTCTCTCTCTCTCTCTCTCTCACTCGCTCTCTCTCTGTCTCTCATGAGTGAATAAATAAAATCTTAAAAAAAAAACAGAGAGAGAGGGAAGCGAAGCATTCATTATGAGAATGGCTGGACACATTTTGATAAGAGGATTGAAACTTGTACCACCCAACATCATACTGAAACCCAGTAATTCAGAATATGCTCCTGGCAAGTTGCCATCCTGTTAACAGAAAATGTTGTGCCCTGCCACCTGGCCAGCTTCACCACCCTGTTGGGAATGGGGTTCAAATAAGATTTGTGAAACTGAGAAGCTGTGTTTCACTTAGGGGAAATTAGAAGCTGAGATGCGCATTTGGCTGCCAATTTTAAATAAGAGAAAACAGAATAGCCCTACCTATGGAAATTTTGCATATTGCTCACCAGCAAAATCAAATCTGTTTGTTAGATGATCACTGAAGACCTGGAAGAAATGAACATGATTTTTCCCGCTTAATGGATAATGCTAAATGATGTTTCTGTATTAATATCCCACTGGTAAAGCTGCCACAAGACCTCAACATTCTTAGATTCAAAAAATATTGCATCCTTGGATTCTTTGTTTACACCACTGTTCAAAACCAATCATAAGTGGCCTGGTCTCAAAATGGGAGACTGAAGTTCAATGATAAAGCATAACTGACCTATGCTGATTTGCACTGCATTTCCCAGAATTTTCTTCCCTGTTTGTGATTTGAGGAGGCAATCTTCGCCACCAGAATATTATAAGATTTAGATTTGTACAACCCTAAACTAAATTAGTTCAAGGGCAATTGAATCATCTCTCTAATCCCAGTGTCAAACACTGTTCCAGGACACATAATAGGGGCTCAGCTAATATTTGATATTTGCATAAATAGGTCCTTTTGCTCCCATTGGACCAGGTCAGAACATTTTACTAAACTCTAGTGTGAGCAATTTATGTATAGAAATCATAAGCCTTGGAAAAAAGAAAAATTAAAAAAAAATGTTATCTGAGAAAAGCAGTAATTGGTCAGGAGTATGATTCTACCTGTGATTTCACATAACTATTAATCAAAGAATAGTTAACTATAAAATTTATGACTACTTAAAGGGTTGGTCAATCCTACCATGCCAAACAGGAAGTCCTAGTGAGTAGGAATAGTGCAAGTCCCATTGCTGGATCCTATCATGATAGGACATATATTGGTACCTGAACTTTCAAACAAATTATATTATACCTATACTGTCTCCCAATTATAAGTTGTCTTCTTCCATCTCATGTCATTATGTTTGATAATTAAAAGCTGGTCTTTCCTTTAGATTTGTCACCATACTACTATATGTTCTTTGAAATGCATTTTTACTCAGGGCACAAGGGTGGCATAATTGGGTTAAGCATCAGACTTTTGGTTTCATCTCAGGTCCTGATCTCAGGGGCATGAGACTGAGCCCTGTGTTGGGATCTGCACTCAATGCCAGGTCTGCTTAGTTTTCTCTATCTCTCTCCCTTTTCCCCTACCCCTCCTCTCCCTCTAAAATAAATAAATCTTAAAAAGAAAAGAAAAATATATCTTTATTCACCTACTGTTTTCCAGAGTGAAGTTTCAGTGTTGTTCACTAGCAAAGACTTTATTGGATACACAGGTTCCTTTCAATCAGCATTTAATCTCTACTTCTATGTAAAATTAAAAGATAGGCTTACATAAATGAAAGGAACCGCTAATATTTAGTGAGGCACAAAAGAAACTAAAGGTTCTTAGGAACTTGATTATCTCTTTGAAACAATGGGATCACAGTTTGATTACTGACCTTTAGATCCAGCAGGTTGTATTTAATCTCATGATTATGAAACACAGGATGGGAAGTAAGTCGATTTTGGCTTCAGGTATGGATAGCTGTCTTTCTCTTGCACTTTGAGCAGTCTTGGGACTTACCTGCTTATAACCCCATTCAGTAAGCCACAAATCACCCCGTAATAACTTGAAGCCTTCTCCATCTTTGAGCATGGAAACAACCCTCAGCAGAATAAAATTTTATGGGCAAATAGTTTAGTACATTTTTATTTATAAATCATTTTCCAAGTGCAATAATCATCAGAGCATCCTGGGCAGTTAGGACAAAGGACGGATGCCTGCATTGTAAAAATAGAAGTGTACCTAAAACCAAACTTTTCTTGGCTTTGGCCATTGACTGGCACAATCCACACCAGATCACTTTTAAATAAACAGCCATCCTGGTATGCCCAAGATAGCCAGAGTTTGTTGATCAAGCATAATCATTAATAGCACCTCTTTCATCCCCAAAATTACATCAAGATGTAAATCACAAATTCTACTGTTATTAATAAATAAGAGTGTCCAGACAATAAGGAATGAGAAATAATTTTAGAAATTCAAAGGGAATGCATGGGGACACATTAAAAAATCAGGTTCCAGGTTTATAGGTGTAAACCAACTCTAACATGAATGATAGGGAGAAAAATTGTGTGGGGATGAATGTGCTAAATGAAGCAGTTCCTATGATGAAAAAGCCCACCAGGAACTTCAATTGGAAGAAAATCTTTGAAAGTAGCCCGATCAATCAACAAGACTTGTGTTTTAAATAGTGTTATGAATGTATGTGATGGCTTCTGGAGCAAATTGATTGACAGTGGTTAGGTAAATCTTCATGTACTTTTCTAAGAACTATTTCTACAGAGGGACCTAGATACATTGTCCTCATCTGCTACCTCCATCCATCTAGAACATAACTCCTCTTTAAACATTTTTTAAAAAGTACAAAGATAAGCAGATGGGGAGAAAAGGAACAAAAGTCTCTGATGTCTTATAATACTAATGTGGAAGTGCTTCTTAATCACAAATAATCCACTTATTTTCCTAAGAAACTAAAATCCCTCTATTAAAATATGAATCTGTGTGCTTTGGTTAAAGCAGCCCTGGGAATTATTTGAATTTTTGAAAAACAAGTAAGAGTGAGACAGTCCTTCCAGTTCCTTCTTCTTCTGTCTCCAAATAGACAAATAACATGCAAATAATCATATAATGCAGAGAAACTGGAAGTTCATTTATTTTGCAACTTGTTTTTTTTTTTTTTTTTTTTTTTTGGCTTAGGGACTTTGATTGAGTCAACAGTCCTCAATACCCTAATTGCCAGAGCAACCATGAAAAATTCAGTTTGCTGCAAGGCAGCTACCAACTCTGTATATACATGGTATGTGTCCGTTTATTTGACTAGCCTGTCCCGTGACTTTAGTTGGTACTTTACTCTTTTGCTCATTTAAAATAAGGTGGAAAATATCAGAACGGCCTGGCCTGATTTGTACTATGTTCCTTATAATTTAGCCTAGCTATTAAGTCTGTCTTTTCCTTTCCTAGATAACAGTTGCTGGATTATGGCTTTCAATATGGGTCACTTATGACTGAAGCTGCCTCAGCTAGATCTGCTTCCTGTTTTCCATATATAGCATCCCTATTTTTCTGTTGCTCAAGCCACAGAGTATTGCCTCCACTGGGTGTGAGCACTCCTTGCCAGGATTCAGATGCTGAACATTTTTAAGAGCCCAGAGGGAGCAGTGTTTTTAGGCAGCTCTTTTCAGACACTGAGTTTCTTCAGCTGGAGAAGAGAATGTGCTTTCCCAAATAAGAATGAAGAATATGCCAAATATAAGCAGTTGAATAGCCCTGGAGTTATTTTTAGGAACCAGGGTCATTCAGTACGGGAAATGATGGTGCTGCCAATTTATGGCAAATGACTATAAAAAACTATTTATTTTTCTCATTTAACTACTTTTTGAGTATTGAGAAAATTTGCTAGTTTGAGTTAAGAGTAGCTTGATTTTGGGCCAGATTCATTAGGGAGTAGGGAGGCTAGGCTAGCCAGAAGGTATGTTTGTTTGGTTAGTAAAAGTGCCCTCCTCCCTCAAATTAGTCCCTATAATGTTCTATCGCATATAGAGTTGTTGCTGTGTCCCTAGGTATGGGAGACCATGAATACGTGAACCCCTAAAATTGAAGACAGGATTTCCCTTGTACATATAGATCTGTATTTTTGCAGATATTTCTAGTTTTAATGGGATCTTAGTCCTAAAACATTAAGAATCAGTATTTCAAGGCCAGAAATGATCAGTCCCTTTTATAGACTAAGAGCCTAAACAAAAATTTTTTGTTGTTGCTCTGGATTTTACAGTTGAATTAGTCTTATCTAAAACAATTTTTTAAACATCAAATAAATGTCCAAATATTTTGTTATAACAGGATATTCTCTATAGTGTTATCTAAACTTCAGGAAGTAGGACAGAAAAAGTACAATGATTTGTCATCAAACCATACAACGAAAGAGTGTGTTTCATTTTCAAGGTAAAATAAACTTCAAAGAGAGATTAGAACTTTAATATTTCAAATTTGAGACTCAATTGCCCTCAAATTATATCTAAAAATTTTCCTGATGAAAAATGTTGTACATTTTTAATTAGACCGGGAACAATTCTAAATACATTTTAATTATATTTCCTAGGAATATTTTTCATATAGCATTCAGAAAAACAAGCCCTGTGGCTTTTCTATTTTAGGATTTCTGCATTGTTGTTGGCTGATGTCATAGGCTTTTTGCTCTATGATCACAAGAATTCTCTATTTAGGACTGCTTATGGCTGCCACAGGCCTAAATTGTCAACTGAACTGTTTTTCTTGTATAGTCAGATCACTGGCTATGGAAATGAAGCACTTCAATTTCACCAGTAGGGAGAAAATATATACGAAAGACGTATCTGATAAAGGACTGTTATCCAAAACACATAAAGAACTCTTAAAACTTAACAGTAAGAAAACAAGCGGGACACCTGGGTGGCTCAGCAGTTGAGTGTCTGCCTTTGGCTCAGGACGTGATCCTGGTCCCGGAATCAAGTCCCACATCTCTGCGAGGAGCCTGCCTCTCCCTCTTGTCTGTGTCTCTGCCTCTCTCTCTGTGTCTCTCATGAATAAATAAATAAAATCTTAAAAAAAAAAAAAAAAGAAAAGAAAACAAGCAACATGATTAAAAATAGGCCAAAGCCCTTAACAGATACTTCACCAAGAGAGAGATACAGAAGGCAAATAAGTATATAAAAAGATGTTCCACATCATATGTCACTGGGGAATTGCAAATTACAACCAGGAGACCCAACTATACACCTAGTAGAATAGCCAAAATCCCAACACTGATATGGAACAACAGGAACTCTCATTCATTGCTAGTGGGAATGCAAGAAGGTATAGACACTTTGGAAAAACAGGTTGGCACTTTCCTAGAAAACTAAACAAACTGTAACTTTCAGTAACTTTTCTTGGTATCTACGCAGAGGAGGTAAACACTATGTCAAGATAAAAATCTGCATGCAGATGTTTATAATAGCTCTATTCATAATTGTTAAAAACCTGGAAGCAACAGAGATGTCCTCAGTAGGTGAATGGACTAACTGTGGTATATCTAGACAATGCAATATTGTTCAATGCTAAAAAGAAATGAGCTTTCAAGCCATGAAAACACATGGAGGATACTTAAGTGCGTATTACTAAGTGAAAGAAGCCAGTCTGAAAAGGTTATATCCTGTATGACTCCAACTATATGACATTCAGGAAAAGGCAAAATTAATTAAATTCTAATATATCCATGGAATACAATAGCAGATTTAAAAACTAATACATTAGACCTGCATGAATGCATATGGAAAGATATTGGATATATATTATGTGTGCATCATGAAGAAGATCCAGAACATATTATGGCATAATCCCACTATGAAGTAACATTAGTTATTATCCACATTTTGTAGGTGAGGAAATGAAATCGAGAGGTAACATTAAAAACTAGGAAGCACTTGACAGGATGAGCATTGGGTGTTGTACTATATGTTGGCAAATCGAACTCCAATTAAAAAAAAATATACAAAAAAATAAAAAGTAAAAAGAGAGGGACACCTAGGTGACTCAGTGGTTGAGCGTGTGTGTGATCCTGGATCTGGGGATCGAGTCCCACATCAGGCTCCCCAAAGGAAGCCTGCTTCTCCCTCTGCCTGTGTCGCTGCCTGTCTTTGTGTCTCTCATGAATAAATAAATAAAATATTTTTAAAAAATTAAAAAATAAAAACTAGGAAGTTACAGTACCGAGATTAGAATACAAACAGTCGGGGCAGCCCGGGTGGCCCAGTGGTTTAGTGCCTGCCTTCGGCCCAGAGCATGATCCTGGAGACCCAGGATCGAGTCCCATGTCGTGCTCTCTGCATGGAGCCTGCTTCTCCCTCTGCCTGTGTCTCTGCCTCTCTCTCTCTCTGTGTCTCTCATGAATGGATAAATAAAATCTTAAAAAAAAAAAAAAAGAATACAGTCTGGCTCTAGAATCCAGATGTTTGTTCATTGCACTTTACTATCTCTGATCCCTTGTGTAATTTTACAGATACATTGTCTGCCCTGTTACACCTCCATTGTGACTAGGCAGGTAAGTCTATAATTAGCCACGTTCTCCAATACCAGCATTTTCAATAATACTGTGACATTTTATCTCCTTATATGTTACTTCTTGTTTATCTTTTAATTTACATATATAAAAAAATTTAATATATTATATTCATATGTTAGTCATATAAATAATTTAATTTATAATGAATATATATAAATAAATATATCTAAAAGGAAAGAGTGACATGAGATTCTAATTTTTATATATCAATGTAAACAAGCATATAAGCATAGGTAAGATTGTTCAAGTACATCATTCCAAATTTGGTCAGTTACATATTTTTTTATTAGAGACCTTATAAGATTCTGCCTTTCTTAAGGGCAGTGAGTGTATCTCAAGTGTTTATGTGTCTAACACAGAACTTTACATAGACGATTATATTGCTTCTTTTTACACTTAAGATAAAATAACCACCCTTCTTTTTTTTTTTAAGATTTTATTTATATTTCATGAGAGACACAGAGAGAGGCAGAGGGAGAAGCAGGCTCCATGCAGGGAGCCCTATGTGGGACTCGATCCTGGGCCTCCAGGATCACGCCCTGGGTGGAAGGTGGCGCTAAACTGCTGAGCCACCCGGGCTGCCCACCACCTTTCTTCTTTTACCTCATCTTAAACTATCTCCCCTTTGCCCACTGTACTTTAATCACATTGACCTTCTCTCTGTTCCATGACTTCACCAGATGTGTTCCTATCTTGAGTTTTTGTTCTTGTCATTCTCTCTGCCTGAAATGCTTGCTCTTCATAAGTCTACTTTCTTCTTATCAATCAGATCTCAGCTTAACTGTGATCACTTTAGAAGGTCTTCCCTGCCTTCCGATCTAAAATAGGTCCCCAGACCTTCTCCATCACATTGCCATATTTTAATTATCTGCATGGCACTAGTTACTATCTATTTTTCTGTTTATTTTTTTCTTTGATTATCTTCTATATTCCTTCACTAAAGTGCAAACTCGGTGAGAGCAGCTACTTTGTTTGCCTCACCCAGTTCCCAGAAGTACTTGACACATGTAGAGAGCAAACAATAGTTATTGAATAAATAAGTAACTACTTGTTCACTATTTACTTAACAAATATAATAGTTATTTCAATACCTTGTGAAGATTACAAAGAGCATTAAAATAACATCTTAGAAAGCCATAATTCAGTGTAGCATTCATAATCCTGCTCTTTAAAACATTCCATTTAGTTCATAAAAACACATAGCAAACCAGGAATAGAAGGAAATTACCTCAAAATAAAGACAATTTATGAAAAATCCACAGCTAATATCATACTCAATTGTGAAAGACAAAACTTTCCTCTAAGAGTGTAAGGATGCCCATTTTCACCACTTCTATTCAACACAGTAGTGTAAGTTCTAGACAGACTAATTAAGCAAGGAAAAGAAACAAATGCATTCAAAACAAAAAGAAGTAAAATTATGATTGTTTGAAGAGGATATGATCTTATTTGTAGAAAATTCTAAAAACTACACACACACACACACACAACCTGTTAGAACTACAAATAAATTCAGTGAAGTTGTGCAATACAAAATCAATACACAAAAATCAGTTGTATGTGTGCATATCAATCCAAAAAAGGAAATAAGAAATTGATTCCATTTATGATAGCATTAAAAAGGATGAAGTACTTAGGCATAAACTTCATTAAGTAAATGAAAGACTTATGCACTAAGAACTGTAAAATATTGCTGAAAGAAATTAAGAAAGATATAAATAAATTTAAAAACATCCCATGCTCATGGATTGGAAGACTTAATATTGTCAAGATGTCAACCCAAAGCAATCCTATAGATTCAATGCAATCTCTATCAAAATCCCAATGGCCTCTTTTTGTAGAAATAGAAAAATTTATTGTAAAATCATGTTGAGTTTCAAGCCAAAACAGCCTTGAAAAAGAAGAACAAAGTTGGAGGACTCAAAGTTCCTGATTCAAAGCTGTAGTAATCAAAACAATGAGATACTGGCATAAAGACAGACATTCAGACCTATGGAACAGATTAGAGAGCCCAGAAGTCCTAACATACATGGTCAGATGATTTTTGACAAGGGTGCCAAGACTATTCAATGGGGAAGGGGCACTGTCTTCAACAAATAGTATTTAGAAAACTGGATATCCTCGTGCAAAAGATGAAGTTGGATCCTTACTTTACACTACATGAGAAAAAAACTCAAGGGGCGCCTGGTGGCTCATTTGGTTAAGTGTCTGGACACTTGATTTTGGCTCAGGTCATGATCTCAGAGTCCTGGGATCAAGCCCTGCATTAGGCTCTGTGCTCAGTGTGTAGCCTGCTTGTCACTCTCCCTCCCCCTCGGCTCCTCCCCTAGCTTGCACTCTCTCTCTCAAATAAATAAATAAAATATTAGGAAAAAAAAAAAAAGCTTAAAAAAAACCACCCCAAAATGGATCAAAGATCCATAAATAATAAAACCCAAAATTATAAAACTCTTAGAAGAAAATAGAGGGGGAAAGCTTCATGACATTGTATTTGGCAAGTACTATCTAGACAAAAACCAAACAAACAGAAACAAAAACCACAGTCAACAAGATTTTATTTTTATTTTTATTTATTTATGATAGTCACACACACAGAGAGAGAGGCAGAGACATAGGCAGAGGGAGAAGCAGGCTCCATGCACCGGGAGCCTGACGTGGGATTTGATGCCGGGTCTCCAGGATCGCGCCCTGGGCCAAAGGCAGGCGCCAAACCGCTGCACCACCCAGGGATCCCCACAGTCAACAAGATTAAAAAATATATATCAATGTTAAAAACTTCTGTGCATCAAAGGACACAATCAGTAGAATGAAAGGCAACCTATGGAATGAAAGAAAATATTTGCAAATTGTATATCTAATAAGAGAGTAATATTCAGAATATATAAAGAACTTACACAACTCCACAATAATAAAAACAAACCAATTAAAAAATGAGCAAAGAATTCAAATAGACATTTCTCCAATGAAGTTATATAAATGGCCAACAAACATGAAAGAGTGTTCAACAGCATAGTCATTAGGAAATTGTAAATCAAAACTGCAGTGAGATACCACCTTATGTTCATGAGGATGTCTACTATTAAAAAGGGGAAAAATAAAACAAGTACTTAGCATCACTAAAAGCATATTGACCAGATATGTGCTCCTTGATGTGATGCACTGTGAGGTACAAAGGACCACCTGTACAATATTTATGTAAAAAATAAACAAACAAGAACAAAAAAGAGAAAATGAAGCAAAATCTAATCATATTTAGATCTTACTTTCAGTTAACAGAAATACTGGGGAGAGAAGAACCATTGAAATGACGCCACAAAAAAGCATCAGAAAAGCCCAGAATATGAGATACACTATAGGACTACTGACCGGGTTTTTATAAGAAAGATTTTGGAAAGAAAACTTGAAGAGGAAAAAGGATTTAAGGGACATATGTATCAACTGCAGAATGGAACTTATTTGGATCCTGAGCTGAACAAACCAAGTGTAAAAAAAATATTTATGAGATAATTGGGGTAACTTTGAACATGAAGTGAGGATTATGTTAAGGAATCAATATCTCTTTTGATGGCATAATACTGGTGTTGTAATTATGTAAGAAAATATTCTTATTTTTAGAGAAATATTTGAGACATGACATGAAAAAATGGTGAAATACTAGGATATCTCAGGGATTTGTTTTAGAATAAAGAAAAAAAAGAAAAAGATGAAGTAAGCATTAGAAAAGATTAGTAATTACTGAACCAAGGTGGTACACATAGTATTATTTACAATATTAGACTATATTATAGTATGTTTATAAACTTAGAGTTAAAAGTGTACTGTATTACAAATATTTAAATCCAAATTTAAATGGCTATATTTAAATCCAAATGTATCATTATATTATTTCAACAAATGAAATTCCCTTTTTTCCCCTGCATTTTCTTCTAATCTTATTCTAACTTTATACTTGAAGATTTGTCCACTGCACTTAATCTTCCCTGTTGTTTTTCTTTAAATTGATAGAAACACCAAAAAGTTTTAATTTTAATTTAACCATAATCAGTGTAAATAAATATTAATGAAAATAAGGAAGACAGCTTTTTATACTTTAAATTTAGTTGTTAAGATTAAGTTGTTAACATTAATAAAAATATAAATTGATCACTTCATCTCTGCTCCCCTCAAAAAATGTAAACCTTTAATATCAGAAAAAAAATTGGAAGTTATTACTTAAAATAATTACCTACTTCAAAACAAATCTCCCTTTTCAAGAGAGTGAATTCTGATGTTCCTGGGGAGAAAAAACTTATTCTCCCAAATATCCTGGCTTTTAGTATGAAGCAAATCAATGTAGCACCAATTGTATTCTTATGGACACTAAATAATATTTGGCGATTACAATTATATCCTTATAAAATACACTTTTTGAAAAAAAAGAATATATTGTGTGGTGTATAGACTATGAGATAGGTTCACAATTTACTGAAAAATTATCTTTTTAAAAATGTTGAAGTCTTTCAGTTAAGGAATGAATAAGTCCCGGCGATAAAAGATACAGCATAGGGAACATAGTGGTATTGTGATAGTGTTGTGTGGTGACAGATGGTAGCTACACTGGTGCTGATCATGGTGGAACTTGTTGAATCACTATGTTGTCGACCTGAAACTAATGTAACGTTTCATGCCAACTATACATCGATTTAATAAAAATGTTGAATTTTCTTCTGAATCAACTAGACAGATGTAAATGTTTTTATAAGAGTTAGATCTAGGCCATACTGAGGACAATTTAATTTACAGGTAATCTGTGTAGATAATAATAGATGCTGTAGAAATTGGTATCAATTGATATCAAAATCATATTAATGTATTGGAAAGTGAAGGGAAAATGATAATAAAAATGAAAGATAAGTGACAACATCAGCAAAGATAAGTTATATAAACTCATAGACAAAGACCATTTGTCTACAGATTTGATAGAGAGGAGTGCATGGTGACAGCGCAGAGCCATTGACAAATGTCCATCTGAAAATGGCATGCCTAGACACTCCATTAACACAGAAATCACAGCCATAGTTTTCTAAAATGAAGAAGATTTCTAAGTTTTGAAACTGCATAGAGAAGTTATTTACTTGAATGTAGCCTCCTAGAAATTCCATTCATGTATTTCAAAATAATTTTCAAAAATAAGCCTACATTGTATCTTTGGCACCATCTCAAATTTCTTTCTTCTATTTCTTCTATTTCCATTTCCCGCTATCCACACTCCCAAGTGATACTAACCTAGAGAAGGAGAGGTAAAATAGAAATTTCTGGTCTCTGCAAAGTTATGGGGATAATATACCAATTTGAGAATTAACCCCAGCAGGCTGTTTCCGGGGTTGAAAAGTCTTTCCCTGGCCATTGATGTATAAAAGCTTACATTCTGAAGTCCCACAAACCTGGATTCATTTTAATTTGTAACATCTCTCTGAGACAGCTCTTTCATCTGTTACATGGAGGTAGTAACGACCTCCTTCTCAGGATTCTCATCGACAATGAATTAAATGGGATACTATATGTAACGTAAACATTAAATGAAATACTCCATGTCATGAAAGTGGTAATACTGGTACATTTTAAGACTCCCTTCCTTTAAAACATCTTGAAATACCACAAACATGAGCCTCTTTCTTCCAGCCTCACTGGCCTGGTTGGGCAGAGGCAACTAACCTGGGCATTTCTCAGTAGCCCAAACACTCAAGAGGACTTTGTCTTGTTCTGTAATCATGTAACTGGGCTGGTTGAGTCCTTCTAAGAATGCTACCTAGAGCGCTGAACACTTCAAAGCCATGGGACTCCATTAACTTAAAAGTTCAGAGAGGAGCCATGCGGAAGCTTAAAGGACAGGAGACTAAAGAACTCACTGAAAAACAGAGCAAATAGGATTATTGAACCAGAAGGAGTAAAGGCTGGCTACTGATTTTAACTGTCAAGTGCCACTGGGGTATTATGTAAAGTAGAGCCACTCAACCATTGTGGTACTGTGTAAAGTGATAAATATGTCAAGGTGCACCTGGGGACCCATACTCTACAGGCCAAAATTGGCACAGGAGGAGCAGATCTTTCACAAGACTAAACCTGAATATAATCAAGAAGCAAAAATTAGGAAAGAGGTGAGAAAAAGAGTAGAATCTACTAAATTGGGGTCTAGTGATAGTTTTGCTATTTAGAGTCAGCCTCAGTTGTGTGTAAAATTGGACTCCAGAGGTATCAGAGTCACTGATTGGTGTTTGCAGTTTAACATTCACAGTTTTCTTTGTTTTTTAGCAACTAGAGTAGGAACTAGATAATTGACACCTTTGCTGAGGTGTGATTAGGCTTACTTCGGGCAAGTGTTGAGGTTCCAGTCAGCAGTCACAGCTCAAGACAAGCCTGAATGTTCTCTCTTTTGTCATTGAAAACAGTAACTTGAATAAAAGGCCCCCCCCAAAAAAAAATTTTTTTTCACCAAAAGTGGAAGTTTACAGTACATTAAACATCCTGACGTAAAATTGTTGGTGTGTGTGTATGACAGGGGGAGGTAGTTCTGTAGGAAGCAAGTAAAAGCGAACACTCTAGCCAGTTAAAATTGCTCAAGTAAGACCTAAAGCTTTAGGGATAGTTGAATGGCTGGTGAGTTTATGTGTCTATACATGGAAAACACCTGACACATGATGAAAATTAAATGCTTCAATACTCCTAGAATAACCAGACCATCTCAGACATGCACCTCATGAATATCAAGTCCGGCCGCAGTGATGTCAAGGGTGAAGTCTGGTTCTTCTGCGTCACGGTGAGGAAACATGCTATAAACCTAGCCTTTGGATTCTCGTGAAAGAAAGCAAAGAATTGTTGAGTAGTGTTAAAAACAAGGCTAACAATCCAAAGAAGTCCGTCAGAATGAGACAAATGCCGTATTTACTCCTATGTGGAATTTAAGAAACAAAACACATGAACATAGAGGAGGGGAAAGAAAAATAAAATAAGATAAAAACAGAGAGGGAGGTGAACCGTAAGAGACTTAACTATAGGAAAAAAATGGAGGGTTTCTAGAGAGGCTGGGGATGGGCTAAATGGGTGATGGACATTAAGGAAGACACTTGTGATGAGCACTGGCTATTAATTTTTTTTAAGATTTTAAAAATGTATTTATTCATGAGAGACACACAGAGAGAGGCAGAGACACAGGCAGAGGGAGAAGCAGGCTACCTGTGGGGAGCCCGATGCGGGACTCGATCCCAGGACCCTGGGACCAAGACCTGAGCCAAAGGCTGACGCTTCATCACTGAGCCACCCAGACGTTCCAGCACTGGGTGTTATATGTAAATGATGAATCACTAAATTCTACTTCTGAAACTAATACTCTATGTTAACTAATTTAAATGAAATCTTGAAAGAAAAATAAATGAACACAACAACAACAAAACCAAAAAACCCCACGAAGCAACAAGCCCAAAATGATGTCACTTATGCTAAGCCTCACATTGCCAAAGGAAGATTTGACTTAATTACAGTTCTGATTCTCCCAGAAATGGAGTCTTAAGCCAGTTAATCAGGAATCACCAAATTAGCACCAGGTAGATAATGTGCCCCAGAGAACCCTGCCGTCCTTGTAAGAAAGGTGACCTTGCCATAACCAGTCTGCTTTTATTGTCTAGCGTAACTTTGCCATTCCCACTCCCTTCTGCCTAAAAAGTCTTTCGTTTTGTACAGCTCATTCGAGCTCCTTTCTATCTCCTAGATTGAATGCTGCCTGATTCATGAAATGTCTAAAAAAGCCACTAAGATCTTTAAATTTACTCATTTGAATTTTGTTTAATAGTCACTGACACCACTTGAAGTTATCAAATAAACACCTCTGGAGATCTTTATAAACAGACTATATTATTATTTACCATTAATATATTAATTCACATTTCAAGCCTGAGGCACATGTTACATGATTCCTTATCCCTCCCTAGACTTTTTGATTTGCAGAACGATGGATGCTCTTTCCCTTGGGCTATTCAAGAGAAATATTTTGGCTAGCAATAGGCTGCCAAAGCAGAAAGTACCTTTTTTCAGATGTTACAAGAAATACTTAATGATAATTTTCGTAAAAAATTACGTATGTTTGAACCCACAGCATTACCAACAGGATGACTAATCTGAGACAGGCCTGTAATGTAAATTAGAACCGCTATCTCAAGCGTGTTAAGTCTTGCAGCTGGTAAATCAGGATGTTATGCAAAAATAGGTGGGAAGGAAATTGCTTTTGTTGCTATTCCATTTTGATTAGATTCTGATGTGACCAGAGTCTGGTTAAATACTTGCACTGATATTTTGAAATTTTGAACTTTCTGTAACGTTTTGAAAAAATTCCTCCCTCCCCTCATAATCATAACTTCATTTGTAAAATAAGAAAGCATTATCCCTGCTTATAGGTAGATTTAGGGCTTGCTTTTGAGCTGGCTGCATTGCCAGGATAGAATTAAAAGAGTCTTCAACTCCAGATTTCATTGTAAAATATTTTATTGTGGGTAATATTTTCCTAGTAAATAGTGATAAACATTTTCAAATTATTTCAACTTATTAATCCATAGCACTTTTAGTTATTTATAAAATTATTAACAATATTTTATGGGTATTATTGTGTGTTCAGTTGGAAAGTACAATCTTTATATCCTCTAGTTTTCATCTCCTTAAGGGACTTCTGATAGTGTTTTCTTCCATAAACTAAAAAATATGTACTAATAATTCCTCTTTTTCACAACTTACAAAACTTGGAATATTTGAAAGCCAACTATGAGAAGCAGAGAAATTGTCCTTAAAATGAGGCTAGAGGCTGGACATGAATGCGGGGGTGACTCAAAAGGGAGACTGAAAGTAACAGGCAAAACCCAAAAGCACAAAAGATCTACAGGATGGCTCAAAAGGAAACAACCGGAAGGTGAAAGGCAAAGCCCATGATGAAGGAAAAAGTGATAAGCTTTTAAAGAGCTGCTTAAGAGTGCTTGGGTGGGGATCCCTGGGTGGCGCAGCGGTTTGGCGCCGCCTGCCTTTGGCCCAGGGCGCGATCCTGAAGACCCGGGATCGAATCCCACGTCGGGCTCCCAGTGCATGGAGCCTGCTTCTCCCTCTGCCTGTGTCTCTGCCTCTCTCTCTTTCTCTGTGTGACTATCATAAATAAATAAATAAATAAATAAATAAATAAATAAATAAATAAATAAATAAATAAGAGTGCTTGGGTGGCTAAGCATCAGATGCTTGAGTTCAGCTCAGTTGTGATCTCAGGGCCCTGGGATCAAGCACCACCCTGGGCATCCCCTCTGGATGCTGGAGGTGGAGCCTGCTTAAGATTCTCTCCCTCTCCCTCTGCCCTTTCCCATCCCTCCCCAACCTCCAGTTCTTCTGCTTTCTCTCCAAAAAATAAAAAAATAAAGAGCTGCTTAGCCTTGAGGTATGTGGTTATGACTCTAGAATTATCCTATAGCATCAACATTATGGAGGGACTGAAAGAGAGGGCTGGGCTAAATTCACCTTAGAAGTAGGTATCACACATGTGCCCCTCCCCACCCAGGGACCTCTCTTTTTCCTACTCCTGAAGCCAAATGGATGATATTATCAATGGAGTCATTACACAGTTATCACATATGTTACTTTAGCGGTGTTTTCCCAATGTAATTTAGCTGGGCATTACAGGGTGAAGCTACAGCTTCTGAGCTGTAATTGCAATCCTGATCAATCCTGCACCTGCTTTTGGGCAACTTATTGATGTCCACACTGCTTACTTTTAGTGATGGTCTAGGGTTATGCTCACACTGAACAAACAAAAAGGCAGAATCTAAAATATTGATGATTCTTTTTCTACAAGGTAACACTAGAATCAACTGCAAGTGTTGAAGGGTTTGTTCTCAGGCCCGGGAGAGGACTATCTCTCCTGAATCAGAATGACCTTTTGGATCTCAGCTTTTAATTTCTTCTTTGCATTTGTTAAAATATATGAATGCATAAAAATAAATTTAGTCCAAAAGAATTGATTGATTCTACTTGAAACAAAATCTACGTTTTGCCAGTCACTCATGTCATCATGAAGGAAGAGCCTTTAATATCTTGGTAGGACTTCTCAGGGTATATAAACTTGCTTAGTAATTAGCCAAATTTCCTAATAATATCACAGCTTCTGTGAAGTAGATTAAAAAATGTAGAGGTGTGGGGCACCTGAGTGGCTCAGTGATTGAGTGTCTTCCTTCGGCTCAGGGCATGATCCCAGGGTCCCGAGATCAAGTCCCATATCCAGCTCCCTGAAGGGAGCCCGCTTCTCCTCCTGCCTGTGTCTCTGCCTCTCTCATGAATAAATAAATCAAATATTTTTTTAAAATGTAGAGGTTCTCATAGTGTAACCTATGGTAAGTTCCAAATCATTACATCATATTCCTCCTGAAATAATGGGGAAGAATGGTATAATTTATCTTCTTAAAAACATAGAAACAAATATAAATTGCTTTCATTTCCAAAAATCACTTTTTAAAAATAGTGAGAGGACATTAACTGCATGATATTTAAGTGCTTTTCATTTAGTTAATCATTTAAAATTTCAAGCATATTTGAAGTAGAGCAAAGAGGATAGTGAGCCTTCATATTTATCATCAGAGTTAACAGTTACAAGCTTTTGCTACAACTGTTTCACCCATTCCTGTTTTTCCCTTTTTGGAAGTATTTGGAAGCAAGACTCAGCCATTGAGAAATCATTTCACAATTATGCTCTTCAGTACAAATTTTTGAAAATATGGGTATTTTCCAGGGTACCTGGGTGGCTCAGTAGTTTAAGTGTCTGCCTTCAGCTCAGGTCATGATCTCCAAGTCTTGGATTGAGCCCCCATCAGGCTCCCTGTTCAGGGAGTCTGCTTTCCCTCTCCCTCTGTCCCTCTGCCCATGCTTTATCTCACTCTCTTTGTCTCAATTAAATAAAATCTTAAAAAATAAAAGAAAATATAGGCATTTTCTTAAACAGTCATGATGCCATTATCACACTCAATAAAAATAACTTTTTTCCTTAATATCATCTCAGATCCAAGCCATGAGTAAATTTCCCTGGTTTTCTAAAAAAACCACATACTTTTACAGTTGGTTTATTTCAATTAGACCCCCCAAATACCTTATATTACCTGTGGTTACTATTTTCTGTAGATATTATACAATTCATAGCAGTAAATTCTCTTCCTTTCCCCCCCTTAAACTAGCAGCTTGCTGAAAAAGCTGAGTCAGTTTATGCCTTAGAAATATTCCTTTTTTTATGTAATATGGCTTAAAGTCTAAATGGTGATATTGTATCACATAAACCACGTGGTACCTTACTAAATATATGAGAGGAAAACCAAGAAATAGACTATATAGAACAAACTGATGGTGACCAGAGGGAAAGGGTGGGGGTGTCTAGGTGAAATAAGTGATGGGGATTAAGGAGTGCCTTTGTCATGATGAGAACTGGGTGATGAAGGGAAGTGTTGAATCACTAAATTGTGCACCTGAAACTAATATGCTGTAAGTTAAAGAACTGGAGCTTAAATACAAATTTTAAAAAAATAAATAATTGAAGCACTATAGGATTTTATTGCCTGACATGAAATTACCCCTTACGGTATTTCTTTCACTCCAGTTTATAAATTTGTCAAATTTATTTCTACTTTCTCTTTATAGGAAGATTTTTCCCTTTAAGAAAGCTATACAGATTCAGAGCTAAGGAATAAATAATATTTTTTATTAGCCTTAGGTTTCAGAAAATATTCATATTTTGGTGGACTGGCAGATTTTTTTTTAAAAGATTTTATTTATTTATTCATGAGAAACACAGAGAGACACAGGTAGAGAGAGAAGCAGGCTCCATGCAGGGAGCCCGATGTGGGACTCAATCCCAGGACTCCAGGATCATGCCCTGGGCCGAAGGCGGCACTAAGCCACTGAGCCACCCAGGGATCCCCTGGACTGGCAGATTAAATGGTGGGCGAATTAGCCCCCAAATCATCATTCTTACTTTTATTATTATTGTTATTCTTTTTTTCTCTTAAGGCTTTATTTACTTATTTGACACAGAGAGAGAGTGAGAGCTAGTGAGCACAAGCAGGAGCGCCAGAGGGAGAGGGAGAAGCGGACTCCCCACTGAGCAGGGAGCCAGACATGGGGCTTAATCCCAGGACCTTAATCAGTCATGACCTGAGCCAAAGGCAGATGCTTAGCTGAAGGAGCCACCCAGAAGCCCCCTATTATTGTTATTCTTAACAAGGATTCTCCCTACTTTAACCCAGAGAGTATGTTAGGAAGTTGCTAAGCACTTTTCATATACTTTCTTACTGTGTTTTCAGGGGAGACATGGTTAACCCTGCTTTATAGAAGATTTTCAGCCCAGATTTGTGTGGCCAAAGACTGATACTGTGAAGTATGTTCAAGCCACCTACCCGCATGCTGCTTTATTATCCTTCCTTTGCCCCTTACATGCTGTTTCATTAGTTCCTTCCCCTGTTCCACTTGTTTCAGAATCTAGAACTGTTCTTTATTCCAGCTCTACCCTACTTTTCTGCAGTCTGATAATGACATGGAAACCCTTAGAAGATGCCTACTCAGCCAGTGGAAAGGGAACAATGTTAAAATATTTTCATTGTTCAAGACTAGGTGGGTTGCTGTATTGGTTTCTCTCCTCACTGAAATGGCTGGTTTGGGCTTTTTATTTGACTTTCACATCTTTTTTATCCACCTATTTATTTCTGTTTAAGACTTCATATGAAAAAAAAAAAAAAGACTTCATATGGAAGTGTTTTTAGGTGTCTTATTTAGCAGAGATGCTATCTTTCAGATGCTCTTCAATATTGTAGCTTTTCATGTCAGAGCTGAAAGGTAAGATAATGTTTACATTAGAATTTCTTATCTGATATAAATAATCTATGGAATAATGCTTTAAATATTACAGGCATTATTAGGTTAAATAATACTTAATATTTGTTATTGGGTATCCTTTGATATAAACTTAAATTTGATATAAAGCTGGAGTCTGAGAGCTTACTTTTACTCTGATATTTTAGGCATGCCTCAACAATAGTTGTTTTCATCAGGCTACTTTGTAATTTTGAGGATATTACTCAGGCCTAGAGTCATGAGACAAATCTTAGAGATGTTTGTCATCTTCCTTTTCGATGGGTTAGGGTTGTTTGTTTGCTTGTTTTTGGCACTTTCATCAGAGCTGTGTCAGGTTCAGTTAAATGTCACGAGCAAGAAGACGTTGTCCCATTCATGTTAGCACCACGATTCAAACACTTAGATACTGACTGAGCCTTTGAATGTAGCCTACCAGTTGCTAACAATTGTCACCATGATTCAGCTGTACTCCCTGAAAGTCCTATTATTGTACATTATATGAATTGTCCTGTTGGGTAGCATTACAGGGCAGCACCAGCTCCTCTCCGCCCTTTCAGGACGGCTCTTCATCCCACTCCTAAACTCAAATGGATGATAACATCAATGGAGTAATTGCACAGTTACTAATATGTTCTGTTACCTGTGTTTTCTCAGTTTAGTTTAATAGGGCATTACAGGGAGAAGCTACAGCTTCTGAGCCACAATTGAAATCCTGATCATAATGAGCTCGCTTTTGGACAGCATAATGATTTCCATACTGCTTATTTTTAGTGATGTTCTAGGGTTATGCTTATACTGACAAACAGCAGGCTGAGAATTCAAGATGGAAAGCCTTTGGCATGACTCAGGGCTTGGCCCAGGCTAGTCACTTACCCCTCTCAAAACATCACTAGAAAAACTGGATCTGTGGAATGTATCTCCCAAGGAGAGATTCAGGGAGAAAAATTAACTCATGTGGGATTCAGCTATGAATATGAGGTGTCTACTTTTTGCTTTTTAAAGTAGGCTCTGGGCCCAACAGATTTCTTTTTCCATTTATAATACCTGACAAATATGCAAAGATGTCTGTGCCCTGCTGCTTATTTGTAAAAGATGGGGACTTGGGGATCAGACTAACTGGGTTTGAATTTGATTCTAGCTGTGTAATCATAGACATATTTTTTACCCTCTCTGTGTTCACTTATCATGTCTGTAAAATGGGAATAACAAGATCTGCCTCAATTCTTATGGTAAGGATTACATGTTTTAAAATGCATGTTAGCACCATGTTTGGCACGTAGTGTCCTAGAAGTTGTAGCTTCTGGTAATATTATTAAAATTATATACCAGTACTTTTTAAAGTTGACACAAGAGTAAAAAAATGTGGGGTATTACAGTGGAATTTTGCTTCTCAGCTTACTAAATTTTGCTTTTCACAACTATGATGTGTAGCTTTAAGGAGTTCTATTTAACATGCCTCCAAGAGTGAGATTAACCTATTATGTCCTTCCTATTCGCTAGCATGCCACAATCTTATTTCAAGTATCCTCATTTGATTAAATTGCTGCTCTTTTAAATATGGAAAGAAACAGACATCAAGGTAGCCCTGGTGGCTTAGCGGTTTAGCGCTGCCTTCAGCCTGGAATGTGATCCTGGAGACCCGAAATCGAGTCCCACATCAGGCTCCCTGCATGGAGCCTGCTTCTCCCTCTGCCTGTGTCTCTGCCTCTCTCTCTCTCTCTCTCTGCCTCGAATGAATGAATGAATGAATGAATAAATAAATAAATAAATAAATAAATAAATAATAAATGCAGACTTCACACATCAGGAAGCCCTTACTCCAGGAAAAGGAGTATGTTATTTGTTCATCAATTACCAAGATATTTATGATTTCCACTCTAAGAATGTAAGCTCCAGCAACCAATACCCAGAGCACAGCCTAGCACATGGTAGGTACCCAATAAATATCTGTTGAAAAATGCCTTTTTTTAAAAAAATAAATGCTTCTTAATGGAGAAGTAAGTAACATCACCTTATCTTCCTTTCAATCATATTTAAGTCTGACTTCTAAAAATGTACCATTAAAATAATTGACCTTTTCTGTTGTTCTACTAAAAAAAGAATATCACTAAGTTTAAGGAGGACATTCTCTGAATCCTGTTGTTGTACTAAAAAATTGACCTTTTCTGTTGTTCTACTGTATCATGCTGGAGGTGGGGTGGGGGCAAGGATTCAACCACATTCTGTATTTAAATACATTAAACAGGGGTGCCTGGGTGGCTCAGTCGGTTAAGTGTCTGTCTCTGGCTCAGGTCAGGATCCCAGGGTCCTGGGGACCCGATAGAGCCCCCAATCGAGATCCCTGCTCCACTGGGAGCCTGCTTCTCCCTCTCCCTCTGCCTGCTGCTCCTCCACTTGTGCTCGTTCTGTGTGTCAAATAAATAAATAAAATCTTTTTTAAAAAATGCTTTAAACGGAAAAGAGCAGCCCGGGGCTACTGGCCTGAGCTTCAGCTGTGGGTGTGTCTCCCCAGTGCCTGGAGCTTATTTGAGACTCCTCTCGGTACCACCTTCTGGGAGTGCTGAGCTGTGAGCTCTGAGTGGGGAGTGTCCAGCCACTGAGTCACTGTTATACTGCTATGAATCACATTCTATTGGCACCAGACTCATTCATCAGATCCTGCTGCCCTATCACGACTCAGTACCGCTCAATCGGTCAGTGGTCTTCTAGCTTTGCTGGGCTGTGCAGGTAAGGAGGAGCAGGGTTGTGGGATGGAGGAAGCTGCTCCTGGAGCAGCCACCCTGAGCCCAGATAACCCCCTACCCTTACTGACTGCTTCCTTGGGCAATCCTGCAGAACTCTCTGGCTCTCCTGCCTTTTCTGCCTTTGCATTTCATTCGTTGGCCTCTCATCTTTCACAGGGAGTCAAAAGACTCCCAGCAGTGCCTCTCCTCAGACTTCACTGGCCTTTTCTTGGGTAAAAAAAGAAAGCTGATGTTTGGGTAAACAAAAAGCATTATCCATATTTCCATAATCTGACTGTGGAACTCTAGCCTAATCTTTGGCTCAGAACCTCCTCATCTGTGAAATGAGCCAGGGTTTTTGGGTCTGAGACCCAGAGCCAAAAGAGAATCTGATTCAGCTGGTCAGGGTGGGAATCTACATTCTTAAAAACTCACAGAGTCATTTGGATGGGCACCAGCTTTGCCCATCATCAGACTAGACAATTTCCAAAGGCCTTGTAACTCTAAAATTCTACGCATCATGATCTATTTTTTTTCCCAACCACGTTGCTTTGAGCTGAAATAGGAATTTATTAATTATATAAGTTTAGATGGACTACAAAAAGTTACAAAGATTCTTATAACTTTATTTCAGGAAATATGAAATGTATATATCTTTTATTTTTTAACCAGGTTTACCTCGGCCACTGCAGAACTGTTTACATTTAAATTCCCACTTGTAAGGGTGAAATTCTATCCTGACAAATTCCAAACTGAAGTCCCCAGTCAGAGCCTAGTTCTCCATGGCCTCTCCTGACCCAGTACAGCTAGGGTCCCCAAAGAGAACGAGTCACTGGGTTAGCAGTACTCAAAGTACTCTCTTGTCAGCCACGGCCACAACCAGAAGGCAGGAGCAGCACTTCCTGCCTTGTGTGTGAGCTACCAGCTGCCTCAGGAAATACAGTTTGTCAAATTATATTTTCTGGCAGAGCCTTCTGTTGAAATAGTCACATTATCTATGACATCAGTGGCAAGGCCAAAGGTGAGAAAGTACACTTGCATTTATTCCCTCAAATATTCAGAGAAAGGCAGGGAGGCCAGATGTTTCCTTTCTAAGTGGCAAAGAGCCTGGGAACAAAAGGTAGGAGAAACATTTTGAAAGATCCACTTGGATTTCTTTCTTAGTACCTAAGAATATCACTAAGTTTAAGGAGGGCATTCTCTGAATCCTAGAACAGGGCCTGATACATAATAGATAATAAATATGAAACAGATATGTGGATCAGAGAGCTCTGATAATCTAAAGATCTTTATCTGCTGAGAGTGAGCCCAGGAAAATCTCATTAAATTATAAGCTGAGAGAGGCAGATGTTGCATCTTACTCATTTTTTGAGGCTTGGCGAAATTATCAGTAAATCTTTATTGAAAAGGAATTTGCCAAGAGCTCTTCCAGTTAGGGGCAAAATGTGAGGCAGCAGAGTGGCAAGCACAAAGGTTAAAAGAGTCTCTTCCTGTATATTACAAATCCAGCATTTCCTAAACAATCATTTACTGATGCATTGATGACACGTGAGCAAACATAAGGAAGGACATCTTTAAGCGATAACACTTATTTCAGGAAGAGAAATGGCATTATTTAAGGCAATGGGTCTTTGGACATTAATTTAAGACAGGACTAAACATCGAACAATGTATAATAGTGAAAAATCGAATTGCCCTAAAGTCTATGAATGGTGAACTTGTTAAATAAACTGTGATGTTTTCATACAATTATGTTTGAGTTAAAATCACGTTTTGAAACCACTTGTCATGGGGAAATTCATGTATGTTAAATCGAAAAGATAGGGTAGCAGAAACTATTGATTTCATACCCATACTAATGAAGGAACACAGGGCTAGCTGAGGACAAGGCACCAGCCCAGGGCAGCACATTGACAAGTCTTTGAAACAGGCAGAGGGACCTTCCTTTACGGACTCAACTGCCTCGATGTTCAGACTTTGCTAAGGGAGAAAGGCAATCTTAGCCCTGACCACCCAGGAGCCTGTAAGTCTACTTAAACATATAAAAATTCCTTTAGAAATTTCCTTTATCTCTAAACCCCCGAAGATACGTGTTGGCAGTCATTCTCCAAGCACATGGCCCACCGATATACATCTGAAGGGTCTCATGATTCAGGTTTTATTGGATGGTAATAAGTAACCTTTTCCCAACAACAGCTAGCCCCTCAAGGTCCTGGAAACCTTGCTTCCAAAATTCCTTGGAGTACACTAACCCCAAACCCCGCCCAACTCCCAGGTATACAATCGGCCACCCCTCACAGGCCTGGGGCAGCAGCTCTTCCTGCCCACAGGTCCTGTCCCCAGGCTTTAATAAAACCACCGTTTTGCACCAAAGACGTCTTATATCTTGGTGGCCGGCTCTGGACCTCATCTATATTCCAAAACTTCATCAATACCATTTCCCTATTTCCTAACACTAGGATTTGCTTGAGCTTTCTGTTGTCCCCTGCATTGCTGTGTGCTTGGGGGGGGGGGGGCAGCCACCAGCGCTGCCCAAGGGAAAGAATCATCAGTGGTGCCGTGAATCCCCCTTGGCAGTGATTGGATGAGGCACAGGGAGGTATGTGGCTCATGTCGGGCCAGTGAGGAGTTTGGGGGTAGGGATGATGCTTCTGGAAAAGCTTTCCTCCATTTTGTAAAGAGACTGAGGAAGCCAAGGTCCTTCTATGACATGTTAGTGCATCTGCAAATGCTGCCAGCACCCCAGCAGCCGCGAGCAGCGAGTTCTGGGGCCGAGCTGATGTGCCAGAGAACGCGGGAAGGTAGGACGTCCGAGCTGCTGGTGCTGCTGAGGGGCTGATCTTTAGCTGTAGGTCAGTAGCCAAAAGTCGGTTCACCAAAAGCCCACCCTCTGTAATCAATTTCTCATATGGCCAATTTGCTGAATTTACTCACTTCTTTTAACTCTTTAGATACAGATGATTAATTTTCATTCTGACTTCATAATAGCACTTAAGGAATATGAAGTTTGTCCTGGCTCCAGTTCCTTGTTGCTGTGTCTTGAGACTAACTATTGATGAATTGTCCTGCCTAAGAAGTCGCCTTATTTCTGGATTTATATGAGCCAATTATTTCTTATTCTTTGAGAGAAATGAATATTGAGGCCAGATTTTTTTTTTTCTGACTTGTAGCTGGAAGCACACTAATACATGTAGGTTGAAAGAGAGAGAGAGAGACAGAGTGAGGTGGGGGAGGAATTACCTCTCACTTATTTCTGGGTTTTAAGAATGGAATACAGCTGACATGTGCATTTATTATATTCATCTCTGTACTTTCCTACATTTTCAAAAAGATTTTATTTCTCTCTCTCTCTCTCTCTTTCTCTCTCTCTCTCTCTCTCACACACACACACACACACACACACACACCCCAAGCAGGGGAAGTGACAGGCAGAGGGAGAGGGGAAAAACAGGCCCCTTACTGAGCAGAGAACCTGACGTGGGACTTGATCCCAGGGCCCAAGGATCACAACTGAGCTAAGGTAGTTGATTAACCGACTGAGCCATGCAGGTGCCCCTACACTTTCCACATTTTAAATTGATGAACATGTATTGCTATTTTGAATAAAGTGGAAAGTTATTCTTGAAAAATTGGGTTAGGTGCTATAAATGGTGTAAGTGCTGATCTCATAGGGTTATAGGATCACTAAGAACTGGCATCTACTTAAACTCACTAAAGTGGTGTGTGGCAGAGAAGACTTCTCAGATGAGAAACCACTGAATTAATCCCAGGAGAATGGGTGTGCTTAGGATGGGTAGGAAGAGGTGAGTCCATGGCTCCTGATTTAGTGGAGGAAAACTAGAGGAACACTTTCATCGTATTTATAGTCTCTTCTCTGCCTGACGCTTCACAAATATGTAATCACCCTTCATCATTGTAGTGGTCTTGAAAGTGTATATTATTGTCTGTTTTATAGAGGTAGAACTGAAGATGTAAAGCTCACACAGTTAACAAATATCGGAACTTGGATTTTAGTACAGATCTTTTTTTTTTTTTTTTTTTTTTTTTTTTTTTAGTACAGATCTTACATTAAATGCCATGTGTCACACCCTCATAGATGGTTTCTGGAGTGAGAAATCACAGAATGTTAGACCTGAAGAGACCATGTGGACAAAGAATTGTCGTGATGGTAAGTGACTGAAATCAACACAAAGTAGAAGCAAAAATGGGGGATCCCTGGGTGGCGCAGCGGTTTGGTGCCTGCCTTTGGCCCAGGGCACGATCCTGGAGACCCGGGATCGAATCCCACGTCGGGCTCCCGGTGCATGGAGCCTGCTTCTCCCTCTGCCTGTGTCTCTGCCTCTCTCTCTCTCTCTCTGTGACTATGACTATCATAAATAAATTTTAAAAATTTAAAAAAAAATTAAAAAAAATGGAACTGATTGTCTAATGGAGTGAGGAAGGAACAAAGTGGACCAGCATCAGTCTTGGCTGGACCCAGGGGTTAAGATATCAGTCTGTTTAGGGGGTGTTAAAACATTTCTTCTGTGAAAGGAGAGTGTCCCAAGGCTGCAAAGAGGGGAACACGGGAAACATGTCTCCACGATGCCTCTGCAAGCCTCCTGGAGTCTCAAAACTTGAGCTTCAAAAGCAAGCCACTTCCCATGGTCAGAGTGGAGCTAGGGTAAAGTCAGTCCAAAAACCCACCCAAAAGTTTGTGAAAAATATCTGCATTATTTTTTGTTGTCGTTGTATATATATTGCTGTTTGCCTGTTACTGTTGTCCTTAGAAAAATCATATTACTGGGATTCCTGGATGGCTCAGCAGTTTAGTGCCTGCCTTTGGCCCAGGGTGTGGTCCTGGAGTCCTGGGATCAAGTCCCACATTGGGCTCCCTGCATGGAGCCTGCTTCTCCCTCTGCCTGTGTCTCTGCCTCTCTCTCTCTCTCTCTGTGTCTCTCATGAATAAATAAATAAAATCTTAAAAAAAAATCATATTACTTAAGAAATCTGGACACAGGTAACTCCTTTGTTCCTGCAGACAGAGGAGATCAACTCCAGCTTCCTGTCACCCAGCAGTAAAGAACACTGACCAGGGGCAGTCCCAGGTGGCTCAGCGGTTTAGCGCCTGCTTTCAGTCCAGGGCGTGGTCCTGGAGTCCCAGGATCGAGTCCCACATCGGGCTCCCTGCATGGAGCCTGCTTTTCCCTCTGCCTGTGTCTCTGCCTCTCTTTCTCTCTCTGTGTGTCTCTCATGAATAAATAAATAAAATCTTAAAAAAAAAAAAAAAAAGAAAAAGAACACTGACCATAGGGTGACCTTTCCATGTAAGGCTTCAATTAGCATCAGGCTGAAGCCTGTTTTCCAACTCAGTGCGAATATTTGTGTTTTAGGAGCTTCTGATTCTACAATCACTGCCAGAAATGAGACCACCCATTTTCTTTTTCCTCACTTAGGCCCTAGATCAGGAGTGGATAATTTTTTTCTACAAGGGGTCAAATAGAAAATATTTCTGGCTTTGCAAACCATATGGTCTCTGTAGCAACTGCTCAGAATCACTGTGGTTGAAGTGCAAAAGCATTTGTGCATGATACATAAACAAACGAGCATGTCTATGTTCCAATATAATTTTATTTTTAAAAATAGGAAGCAGACCAGATTTACTGCACAGGTCTTCATTTGCCAATCCCTATCTTCTTGGATCACCAATTTTTATTTTTTATTTAATTAAATTATTTATTTATTTATTTATTTATTTATTTATTTATTTATTTATTTTTATTTTTATTTTTTTTACCCAGGACAGAGCAAGAGAATTTCACATTTTTTATGGGTGTATTCTATGTTAATTGCTTTGATGATTGCCTAAAGCAATCCGTAGGAAATGGGGATTATTGTTACCCATTTTGTGCTTCTGTTCATTCCAGAAAAGGAATAAAGCATGGAGCTTAAAAATATTAAGTTAAGGGAATCCCTGGGTGACTCAGCAGTTTAGCGTCTGCCTTCCGCTCAGGGCGAGATCCTGGAGTCCCAGGATTGAGTCCCACGTCGGGCTCCCTGGATGGAGCTTGCTTCTCCCTCTGCCTGTGTCTTTGCCTCTCTTTCTGTGTGCCTTTCAATGAATAAATAAATAAAATTTAAAAAAATGTTAAGTTAATAAAACCATTTCAATAGACAAGGTTTTAATATTTTAAAACCTTGTACCGCAAATGTAAATTTGATTAAGAAAAAGAGCTATGCATTCTGAACAGTGAGAAGATAGAGGGATCGTAAATTTGAGAAGCCAATAAATTATATTTCCCTGACTGTGGAGGGAAACTGATTAATGAAATAATAGAGTAGCTGCTATTTTAAATCTCTGGGAATTTCTTCCCAGTGATGATGTGGAATTCATAACTTGTTGACCAATTGTACTTGACTGTTTTTTTGGGGGGGAGGGAGGTGGAATAAATAGCCCTTTATTTCAATAGATTAAAAATACCTGGGCTACTAAAATGTTAGCATGTATTAACATACACCTTTAAAAGTACACACCATCTTATTTAAATGCAAAGTTTTGGTGATAGCTACTAACACTCAAAATATTAACCAAAAAAATATAAGCTTAACTTATATGTACATGGACACCTTGAAACCTAAATGTGTTGTGCATTATTATCCTTTCAGACATAAGACAGCATAGAGATCAGAGAGGTTACCTGATCCTTCTAGGTCACATATCTAGCGACAAGCAGAGCTATAACCAGAATCTAGACTTTTGGACTCCACGTTCATACTCTTGTATTGTACAGTATTACCAACCTGCCCTCATAGATGTGTAGACTTCTCCAATTTTCAAGATTTAAAACATTGTGAATAAAACAATGTATTGATTTAAAAGATCGTGAATAAAAGAACAAACCATTTCAAGTTTTCGGTTGCAGCCTAGAATTATTTTATGAAAATCACGATGAAAACAATTATGGGTTTTGGGCACAGAGGAGTTAAATCTGTAGAATAAAAGGGTTGAAGTATATATGTATTTTCAGTATGCTCTGGATTCCTAGAAGCTCAGATGAACCTCAGAAGTCAGGCTCATGAATATGCTTAAGTCTTCCATGACAGATGTTATGTCTTTGGCCCCATACCGAAAATTTAGACTATCCCAGAAGGCTATGTACCAGTTTTAATATTTTATTTTGTTATGTTAGTGATCTCTGTAGAATTCTATTTGAAAACAAAATTATTTTGCTAAATAAGCTATGAGGTTAGATCATTTTTCTAGCTTTCATATTTTGAGACTCTCTGATTTAAGAATTAAATATAGACCTGAATGTGAAAAATCTGCAATGAAGATAGGAATTACATTGTTTTAATTAAAAAAACAGTTTTGATTACTCCCACTCATTGATGATTTTAATAAAACCTATCCTGCATCTATCTGACCCATAGTTGTTGAGCAACTTAAACTCTTGTATGTGTTTAATAAACGTTAGTGGAATGAATGAATGAATGAATGAGCAAGTGAATGACTATAGATTTAAGGTCCTGGAAGGGAGACTACAAAGACTTCAGAGCTAAGTGTCATGCAAGAACACAGCCAGATCTGGCTCTGGAAGCTGGGCTTCCATTACCACTGCCCAATGTTCTTTCCTTTCATGGATTTCTTTTATTATTATGGCAAAATATGAACAACATAAAAATTTCCGTTTTAATTATTTTTAAGTGTACATTTCAGTGATATTAAGTAGATACGCATTTGTGCAATCTTCACCCTCATCCGTTATCAGAACATGGCTTCTTCTAAGACTGAAACTTTGTACCTGTCAAATAATGACTTCACACACTTCCTTCCCCAGCACCTGGGAACCACCATGCTACTTTCTTTCTCTCTGAATTTGACTACTCTGGGTGCCTCATACAAATGATAATACAGTGATACAGTATTTGTCCTTTTGTGTCTAGCTTATTTCACTCATCATATTGTCTTCAAGGTTCAGCCATGTTATAGTCTGTGGCAGAATTTTATTCCTTTTCAGGGCTGAATAATATTCCACCACATGCAATTATATGTGTATACTATTCTTTCTGTATCTCCATCATTTTTTTCTTTTCCAGAATGTCATATAATCATAATTATACAGCTTATAGCTTTTTCCAACTAGCTTGTTTCATTTATATGCATTTAAGTTTCCTCCATGTCTTTTCATGGCTTGGTAGCTCATTCTTTTGTGTGGAAATAAGTTTTCAACTTTTTGCTGCCATAGAGTGTGATTCCTGGATTGTATGGGAAGAATATGTTTAATTTGTAAGAAACTTCCAAACTGTCTTCCAAAGTGGCTATACTGTTTTGCATGCTACCAGTGATGAGATAGTTCCTGTTCCACAGCCTTATCAGCATTTGGTGGTAGCATGATTCTGGATTTTGGCCATTCTAATATGTATGTATTGGTATTTCATTATTTTATTTTAAAATTTATTTTTAATTTTCATTTATTTTTTAGTGCTTTATCACTTACATATAACACCCCGTGCTTATCACAAGTGCCCTCCATAATTAACACCCATCCTCTATCTAGCCCATCCTCCACCCACTTCCCTCAATCATCCCTCAGTTTGTTCTCTATCTTTAAGAGTCTCTTATGATTTGCTTCCCTTTCTCTTTTATCCCCTTCCCCTATGTTCATCTGTTTTTTTTTTCTTAAATTCCACATATGAGTGAAATTATATGGTATTTCTCTTTCTCTGACTGACTTATTCTGTTTAGCATAAACCTCCACATTGTTGCAAATGGTAAGATTTGTTTTTTTGGATGGCTGAGTACTATTTCAATGTATATATTGGTACCTCATTATTTTAATCTGTGATTCCCATTATTTTAATCTGTGATTATATATATAATATATATATTATATATAGAGAGATTATATATATGTGATTATATATAATATATATTATATATATATTATATATATAATATATATATTATATATATATAGAGAGAGAGAGAGAGAGAGCACCTTTTCAAATGCTTATATGCTTTCTGTATATCTTTGGTGAGGTATCTGTTCAGGTTTTTTGCCCATTTTTTAACTAGATTGGTTTTCTTAATATTGACTATTAAGAGGTCTTTGTATATTTTGGATAACAGTTCTTTATCAGCTAGGTCTTATGAACTATTTCCCCCCAGTCTTCTCATTATCTTTGCAGTGTTTTTCACAGAGCATTCTCAAGATAATTTATATCTGAGAATTCATTGTCTTTCTGTACCATTGGATTTGGGTCTGGACCAAAATTGGTATTATCACCAAAACTGCCCTTTGTCTTAATGTAAACTATTGCCTTTAGTTGATAATAAATGTATCAATATTGGCTCATCACTTGCAACAAATATAACACACCAATTTGAGATGTTAATCATAGAGTCAACTGTGTGTGTATGTGTGTGTGTGTGTGTGTGTGTGTTGGAGTGAAGTGATAGATACAGGGATATATGGGAACTCTATATTTTATGCTGGATTTTCTGTAAATCTAAATCTGATCTAAAAATAAAGCCTATTAATTTAGACAAATATACTGCTTCAAATTTATAGAGTGATTTTATTTACATTTAAGATTACTTGAAATATTTGAAGAACATTTTTTAAAAGGTAAAAGAACAACAAAGTTAAAAACATCAACTTATTAAGGTAGGAAGCTAAGACAATTATTTCAATAATTTAATGTGATATCAAACATACACATTTGAAAACCTGCCTTCCCTCACCCCTCTACCACCCAATTCTTTACTAAAGTGACTCAACTAACATAGAAGGAGAAATGTCATTCTCCTGTTGGAAATGGAATGGATTCCTACATGTCTGAAATTGTGAAGGTCAGAATTCTAAAAGGATTACCAGGGCAGCCCGGGTGGCTCAGCGATTTAGCTCAGACTTCAGCCCAGGGCGTGGTCTTGGAGACCGGGGATGGAGTCCCACGTCAGGCTCCCTGCATGGAGCCTGCTTCTCCCTCTGCCTGTGTCTCTGCCTCTCTCTCTCTGTGTGTGTCTCTCATGAATAAATAAATAAAATCTTAAAAAAAAAATAAAAGGATTCCCAAAGAGTTTCACCCCTGGGTACACATGGCTTGGATAACCTCCTCCCTTGGAATGTGGAAAGAGCATCTGCATATGATGGATAGGTAGTTGCTCCCTTGGTTAAATAATACCATGTGGCAAATGATGACAGAATAGTCATTCCCTTGATTGCGTTACATTCTATAAGACTCTTGTAGCAGACTGGAGGGAGACTGGAAGTCAGAGACATGGGCTTCTGCTGGCTTGGAGAAACACAGATAGCCAGATTATGAACTGCCTTTAGGGGATATGTGACAAGAGACGGCAAGTGGTTTATGAACTGAGAGTGGTTCCCAGCAAGAAAACAGGGGCCTCACTCATACCGCTGCAAGGAACAGAATGCTGCCAAAAATAAATAAGCTTGGGGGAGGATCCAGAGCCCCATTTGAGAACTGCAGTCATGGCCAACATCATAATTTGGCTTTGTGAGACCTGACCTCAGCAGAGGATCCAACTAAGCTATGCCTGGAATCCTGACCCATGGAAACTGTGAGATAATGGGCATGTGTTATTTTAAGCCATTAAGTTTGTGATAATTTGTTATGTAGTAATAGAAAACTAGTACAGAGTTTGCACACGGGAGAGTCAAGTTACAAGAAAGGCCATCTGGTATCGTTCACCTCTCCTACAGGAAGCCCTTGGACCCCGTGGTCAGAGCCTTGTCTAAAGGAATCCTCTCCTGGTTTAAATCCCTCCAGTTGCCCAGAGGAATAGATCCAATTCCATTTGTCACTTTGACCCCATTGCTTCCTGCCTTCATAGAGAAGAATCAGCATGCCAGACCAGTTTCCTCCGTGCACTAGGAAGGGAAGCCAGCTGCACTATGCCCTTACCACTCATTCTTCTAACAGAAGACTCAATGACTCTGACATGTCAACTCTCAGACCAGTTCCTCCGGGGAAATCCCAGGAGCACATTTCTTTGACTTCTAATCTCCTTCCGATCTGCAACAAGAATTATGTAAGAGACTCACACTGGCTACAAGATTTATGTAAAAGACTCACCGACTAATGACACTAACTAAATAAGCTAGACAATAGCACCAAATCCCTTACTGCTTAAGTACAGTCATCAGGTCAAAAGGACAGTACCTAGCTGACTGCTTGGAACAAATAAACCTGTTCTAGGAAACAAGAACTAGGAGAGTGTTTAGAAGAAATCTTCTCTTTCATATTCACAATGAGACTTGAAAGGATATAGCGTCAATTAAAACAAACAAACAAACAAACAAGCCAGGCTTTCACCAAAAAGAAACACTGTGAAAACAAGTAACAATTCTTGAGAAAAAAATGTAAATCAGTAGACAAAAATCTGAATGACAGTGAAGAATATAATAGATAATTCTAAAAGCCAAATGATGTTGACAGAGTACACACATAAGAGGAAAGGTCATGAGCAAAGATGAGCATCTTGGAGAACAGATTTGGAAATCTAAAAATAATTGGTTCTAAATGTAAGAAAAGAAAGCAAGGGAGAATGACTAATTAATGAACTGATAGGATATAATTCTTCAGAGCTGGAGAAAGGGTTGTGTTTGCAGATTGAAAATATTCACCAACCAGGGCCGCCCAAGTGGCTCAGCGGTTTAGCACCGCCTTCAATCTAGGGTGTGATTCTGGAGACCCCAGATGGAGTCCCACGTCAAGCTCCCTGCATGGAGCCTGCTTCTCCCTCTGCCTGTGTCTCTGCCTCTCTCTCTCTCTCTCTCTCTCTGTGTGTGTCTCTCATGAATAAATAAATAAAATCTTCTAAAAAAATGAAAGTGTTCGCCAACCAAAGATGGAATTGTTTTTCAAAAGCCCATTTCGAACATCAACAACTATAAAAGATGTGAGGTTTTATGAAACAAGTTAACAAGGGAAAGCATTATAATTTAGAATCCTAGGTATTCAGAGATTCAGAATGTAATAGTAGACCATCCAGGTACACTTTTTGGATAATTACTTGCAAAAATACTTTAGTTAAATAAAAACTGAATCACAGTAAAGATCACAAGGAAGAAAAATATACAATGTACAAGAAAGGGTGGCAATAGTACAAATTCAATAAAACAAAGTCAAATCTAAATAAATTTTGATAACTGAAGTTTGATGCCATTAAAAGTAATCTTGAAAAAGAAGTCATATTGTAAGAAAATAATTATTAAAACATCTGGGAAACTGGGCAGATTATTCAGTAAAGTCTGGGAAAGGAAAGCATAATGGAGGGAGAGAAAGTGAAAGCTTGCAAAATGTACTGATTGAGGTCTCTAACCAGGAGGGAACATAATTCTCTGATTTGATGTTAGTTTCTGATAGAGAATGTGCGCCCACATTTCTCTGTTAAAATATAATGATGACTACTAGAGGACTTAAAATAGTATGCAGAACTGCCTAGCCAATACGAAGAAAAAAAAAAACACATGAAAACTGGTCTAATAAAGTATAAATCAAGGAGGAGGAAGCAACATTAGGGGAGGGGTAATTTCTGCAATAATTTCTGCAGTGCCCCCTCATGCTGGCCTGCCTTCCACCATGTCCTTCCCAGCTTCCTCTCCAGAAGAGCTGTCTAAGCCAAATATACTTGTGGACAGAAGGAAGCACTGGGTGTAAAAAGAAATGAACTCATCGTTGCCTTCATCTTATCCACATTATCTTTTTCCTGCATCTGGTGGGGAAACGGACTCCAGGCCTCTCTCTCTGCATGCTCATTATTACTTCAGAAAGTCAGAATGTGAGTAGGAATCCCACCATGTCTAAACCACATTCTGGACACCGGCTTTTCCAGAGCTCTGCATTCAGGTGTTGTTTAGCAAATAGTAAAGGGAACACTTTTCTATTTGCCTCCTGGGGAAAGCCCTGGAAAGGGATTGGCTAGATCAGATGATACATTTCGGGGTGGGTCTTTGATCATAACATAGTATCAGCGGTTTAAACTTCAAACATACCTTAACAAGAATGGTTCCAGCTAGCAGAGACAACAGCTAGAGAAAAGGGACACACCTACAATGCAGGAGGCAGGAACGTGAAGTACTTTGAGGAGAGGAAGCAAATGAAACTGTAACAACATTTTTGAAGCCTATAAACTCTGACCCAGAAATTCCTCTTACGTAATTTACCTTTGGAGAAACACTTTCATCATGGGCATGTAAAAATTCAGAGATGTTCGGGAAACCACTGAGGAGAACCTTAAGACTACACCAAAAGGAAACATTAAGTACACCACGGTGTATTCAGTCAATGGCTGCAGCCAATAAAAAGAATGGGGTTGTGGGGATCTGGGTGGCTCAGTCAGTTAAGCATCTCCTTCAGCTCAGGTCATGATCTCTGGGTCCTGGGATGAGCCCGGCATCAGGCTCCCTGCTCAGTGGGGTGTCTGCTTCTTCCTCTCCCTCTGCTCCTCCCCCCTGCTCATGCTCTCCTCTCAAATAAATAAAAAAGCTAAAAAAAAACAAAAACATAAACAAAAAAGAATGGGGTTGATCTACATATATTAGTCTGTAAAGTTATATAAAGTTCATTGTGGAACATTATCTTATGATCATATGAATTTGTACATGCAGTTGTGTGGGTGTATGTGTGTCTATCCCTAGAAAGAGGTCTGGCAGCATATTATTTTTCTGGTCTCCCAGGAGAGTGGAACTATGTAGAAATGGTATTCACATTTTTCTTTTTGCATTTCTGTATTGTTTGAATTTTCCACAATGAGGATGTTAAGTCCTGTTAAAAAATTAAAGATAGTCTATTTTTAAAATTTTATTTATTCATTTATATTCATGAGAGATGCAAGATATAGGCAGAGGGAGAGAGAAACAGGCTTCCCACAGGGATCACAACCTGAGCAGGACCCTGGGATCACAACCTGAGCCAAAGGCAGATGCTCAACCACTGAGCCACCCAGGTATCCCTAAAGATAGTCTATTTAGTGGAAAATACTATTATTTAGAGGAAAAGAATACTTTTTTTTTCCTCCCTGTTTTAGGCAAAGAAATACTCACTGGGTAATTATTTGGCTTCTTATGTCACCTTCTCATTTAGTCTTAGCAGTGGTTTAGAAATATTTTTTCTAGTTGGTTTGCATAGAATAATCTTTTTTTTTTTTTTTTTTTTTTTTTTTTGCCAGTATTATGGTATCCGAGAATAAGCCTGTGGGCTCACTCTGGTTATTTTCTTTTTTTTTTTCACTCTGGTTATTTAGTAATGTTTAAATTTCCCATGTGACAGACTTATTATAATCTGATAATCAGTATAACTATTTACATATATATACACACATATATGCACAACTATATATTATTATCACTTGCAATATAACCATATGTAAATTTTTAAAATGAGAATTTATTACTTCTAAGGGGTTCAAAAAGCTTTATGGGCACAATCACAGAAGATTTTAAAAGAGTACTAAAAATTAGTAGAGACAGGCTACAACCACACACTAGAGAAATGGAAGAGTCCAGAAGAGACGTAAAAACTTTCTACTCTTTTCCAAACATTCATCCAGAAGTCCTTTCCCTCTTGAAACCATTCTGGTCAAAATTCTTGGTAGTTATTTTGGTCTGCCAATAACTATCACCTCACAAACATCAAAGTCATTATTTTTAAAAAATATTTTATTTATTTATTCATGAGAGACTGAGGGGCAGAGACAGGCAAAGGGAGAAGCAGGCTCCTTGTGGGAAGGTCCCAGGACCCTGGGGACCATGACCTGAAGGCAGATGCTCAACCACTGAGCCACTCAGGCACCCCTCAAAGTCATTACTTTGCATATTTACAATAAACATTTAGACTTGTCAACAAGATTGTCTTTTTAAAAAAAATATTTTGTTTAGTTATTTCAGAGACAGTACAAGCATGAGCAGGAGAAGGGGGAGAATGGGAGGGAGAAGCAGACTCCCCTCCCAGCGGGGAGCCCCATGGGCTGGATCAGGACCCAAGGGGAAGGTAGACCAGGAAGGTAGCCGCTCAACCTATGAGCTACCCAGGCGTTCCAGCAAGGTTGCCTTATGTCTACATATGCATGATTTTTAAAGGTACAGCAATGTTTCAAAGGCGGAGAGGTTTTTGTCGTAGATCATAAGCTGGACTGCTTCTATTTAGAATGTTTTCTTTAAAAAAAAAATAAACGTAGAAATCAAGGTTGTAACAATGGTCATTTTTTAAAAATGAAGGCTGAGAAAAGTCTACCTTTCAATTTCTCCAGAGTTTTATTAAGTGAGGGTGCGGTAACTCATGCCAGTTCCAGCTCCCTGAGCGCGCTGGCATGTGCCACACTTCCTTTTTCTGATCTGTCTCCTGAATCATCTTCAGACTCAACACGGTTAGTAATCCTGTCCGCTGAAGGGCAGATTTGGTCTTGACCAGCCCGACAGTCACTCCCCCTAAGGCCACTGACTCAGGCTTTTCTCGGGTTCTTGTTTTCACCAGCACTTTGTCTCTATATATGGTAATAGCGCTCACACCGACCAGCCGCTTGCCTTCCTAGGAGGCTGGCCAGGGAAATCCACCGGGGGACCTCGCGACTGCCGTGGGCAGGGGTGCTTTGTCTTCTAGTAACGGTGAGTCACTGAGGAAAGCGACTCTTGCCCCCCCCCGCCCAGGCAAGGCGCGCGGGTCTGCGCAGGGCGGCGGGGGCGCAGGGCAGCATCCCCACCCCAGGGCTGGCCGCGCGCCTCACCCCAGCCCGCTCCCCGCCGGACCCCAGCCCGACCCCCGCCGAACCCCCGCCGACCCCAGCCCGCTCCCAGCCAGCTCCCAGCCCGCTCGCGGCGGGATCTCAGCAGGCTCCCAGCCCGCTCCCAGCTGGATCCCAGCCGGGTCGCTCCCCTACGCCGGGGGCGGGGCTGTCCTCCCGGGAGCGCGCTCTCAGGCAGTGGGTGCGGACAGTGGGTGCTGCAGTTCTCCGGCCCTGATCTAGGTAGGGCACTGCCACCCCCCACCGCCCGCCCCATTAGAGGGAGAGAGCACGGAGGAAGTTCAAGGGAGGAAGCAAGCACATGGGAGTCCCACTCTATGCAGGCAGAACTCGAAATAAGCTGTACGCTTTTTCCTAGCAAAATTGGTCAGGAAAAACCTCAGGTTATTCACAACGACCAGAGATTTTAGGAAATGAGTAGAAGTAAGTCTTGAGTAGGAGCTTATTAGCTTTAAATAGCTGTCTCTTGATTTTTGGAGGAAAACGAAAACCTATCTTCAAGCTGGATGTCTAAAAATATTAGACTTAACCAAGGGAACTAGAAGTAGAATTTTCACCCACATTTCACATTTCGTACTAAAAATTTATTTTACTTTCTAGATGTCTTTTTTTTTAATGATTTTATTTATTTATTCATGGGAGACACACAGAGAGGCAGAGACACAGGCAGAGGGAGAAGCAGGCTCCCTGCAGGGATCCCGATGTGGGACTGGATCCTAGGACCCCAGGATCACAACCTGAGCCAAAGGCGGCAGATGCTCAACCACTGAGCCACCCAGGTGCCCCACTTTCTAGATATAACTAGAAAGCATATAGGAGGATATTGAATGTTGCTAAAATATTAAAAACTAACGTAGATGTTTCACAGGCTTCAATAGACTTTTAAGTTTCTTTGGGGTAGATGTGATAGCTGCTCTACAATGTAAAGGTAAGATTCACTGTAGTGTGTCACACAGAATAGACACAAGGACGTTTACTACAACCATTTTTACGAAAGGTGTTGATGAAAGCCACTCTTCCAAGCAATTCCATGATAAAGTCGGGGTTGAAAACCACTATCAACTTCTTTCTATTAAGTTGATTAAGTACAGTTGTACCCGGAAGCAGAAGAATAAACTGAATGTTTCCTTAATGTTCCTCAGCGCTGGGGCGTCAGGGACTCCGGAAAGGGTGGCATGATCAGGACCACCCTTGGTAATGATCATGTATGACTTTTGAGAATAATCTCATTGCTATTCATCGGGACCATTCCTTCCATCTACAAATTCCCACTGTGCCCTTCCCACCTGAATTCTCCCAACCCTGCCCTGCAAAAATGAATGAATGAATGAATGAATGAATGATGCATTATAATCAGTATAGTTTCATTTTATAACGTCATCATTACCACTTTCATTATTTGTTCCCTCCACCATTTCCTACCTGGCCAAAACAAAACAAAGTCAATTAAACAAAAAACTTCAAAAACAAACAACTACCCAGAAAATCAAAGTATGCATACTCAGTTATGAATAAACTGAAAATATCCTCCCTCTCTTTTCAGTGAAATGTAGATAGATGTAAGGTATAAAAGTTGTGTTTTATCATATGGACTTAGAGGACAAACAGAAAGGTGTGAGCCATAGTGCTTCCTTTTTCCTTTTTTTTTTTCTTTTTGAATAGAATGGAGAGAATGTAGCTATTGTCTGCCATCTAGTGAACTAAGTTGGAATTGTGTCTTGCCACTAAGATCCAGTAACTAAAATTCATAAAAATCATGCACTGATTCAAATAAAGATGGATGAATTCTCCAAACAATTGTCGTTCAAGCTTCAGAGATCCACACGGTAGGAAAAATCAATGACAGTGGTAATCAACTCCTGCTGAACATTTATGAAACTGGAGAGCAGGAGTTGATGTTAGAAGATGGAAAGAATCAAGAAAACCCACTTACAGAACCATGTCCTGAATAGCTGTTCGTGGTGAGGAAATACTGTTGTAATTGTTGAATTGACTGCATTCAGCAAGCTGTGTGGAACGATGACTTGAAATGATCCCCCAATAAGTAAGGCAAATGAAATAGTGCCAGTGAATATTGTCTTTCAAAGATCCAGTCTCAAACACTTGCTGGAATTTTTAATCCATCTCTATCCCTGTGTCCAGTCATCTGGTCTTGCCAGTTTTTTTTCCTTCATAATGTTTCCATTCTCTCTCCACTTTTTCTATTGCCACTATTAAGAGTGGGCAATAGACTTTTCCATACTTACATACTAATTACCTTATAGTCTTCCTTAAACACTGTTTACTGTGTCACTGTTACTTGAAAAACCCCTGGTCCTCTATTTCTCTTTGTTCTTCTGTACCTCATCCACCTGGTTTCATTGTTGCTTTAATCAGGGGTCATCCTCTCTGCACAATTTCATTTCCCTACTCTTCCTGAACATTTTGCCAGTCACTTTATGGTCCCTTGAACAGCCCTGCTCATTGCTGCCTTCAAGTCTTCGTTGGTGCAGTTCCTTTCATGAGAAATGTCTGTCTTTGCTTCCTCTGCCCAGCGAACTTTGCTTCACCTTTCAGGATCCAGCGCATCTGTGGCCCCTCCCTGGGTACCCTCTCATGGCCTTTGAAGCCTTGGGGGAATTACAGATTCTATTCTGTAGGCCAGCACTTGTGCAAATACTGTCTAATGGTTTACCATTATTTCACAAGTTTCAATTCCTCCAAAATCTATTGTGAAATGTTCCAGGCCAGGTATTATTTCTTCACCCTTTTCAAGCCCCCCTCAGGGTCAACACTTCTGGGAGCACTGGGAACTCTTGGGTACTTGCTCATTGGTTTTCTTTGTCCTCAGCACAATTCTGTGAGGAAGAATGGAGCTGGTGCTGTTATTTCCATTTGACTAATGAGGATGGAGTGGCCCAGAGCACTTGCAAGACTTGCTCTTGTCAATGACAGTGACTGGACAGGGGCTCTGGGGGCTCCTTTTTTTCTAGAACTTCTCTTGGCGCATTTTGCTACCATTGGACTGGTAGTAATAGATGAAGCAATGCATTAAACCCTTCTTTATTTTCAGCTACTACATACATTATGTTTTTATAGGTAAATGTCCTAAGCTCATAGTGTAGGAAGAAGCCAAGCAACAGATTAGAATCAGGGTGTGTAGCTGTGTCTCCTGCTTGGCAATTTCGGTTCTTTCTTGGTGGTTATGCCACATTTTCAGCCCACACCCATTTGACCTGTTTGAAAACCACAAACTGGTTCCCTGGGCAGATATGACATTCTTCAGCACAGCTCTTGGATTAAACGATTTGTTGGGACCCTTAAACAACTATGGGTCCAATTGTCTCCTGACCTCTCACCTGCCAAAAGGAATCTTGGCACACCCAGGCTCACACTGCTGCTAAGCAGTAAAAGTCCACTACAGCCAGTCTATCTTAGCCAGCGTTGTAAAGAAAAACAGGGAGGATTTCCAGATAGTTCCAACTCTGGCCACAGGATGGATTCATTTTCCATCCTGTGTGCACCTTGGGTGACTCACCAGCACAGTAGCAGAGTGACTTCTGCCTCCATTCCCAGATGTATAGCTAGAGGTCCCTCCACTGACGCACTCTCTCCACAGCCTGGTTAGCTTGGTGGGAAGACTCAGTAGCAAAATGAAAATGTCACATCTACATGCAGCTAAGCAGTTCAGAGGGATGGCATTGCCGAAATTTGTCCTTATTAAATATCTGGAAAACAGATACTTAGAAGATTGTTAAATGATTCTACTAGCTTAAAATAACTATGTGCATTAATTGAACAAAAAGCAGTAGAATAAGGCTTAGACTGTTTAAAGTAAATCTAAATGAATAAGTTGTAACCAGCAACTTTTATAGCTGCATGTCTGAGGAAATGATCAGAATTAATCTAAAAGTATCAAGAAATGCAATATTATTACCTTTATCTAATGCTAACGCTGTTAACACATAAAAATATTATTTTCCAACTGAGCTATAAAAAACCTTTATTTTTATTTATTTTTTTTATAAAAAACCTTTATGATAATTAGTGGTAGGAAATTTTGACCTAGAAATTAGATCAAGAAGTTTTAATTTTGCAAGATTAATCAGTCCTAGAGATCTACTGTAGAGCACAGAGCCTGTAGTCAATACTGTATTGTATACTTTTAAAAATTTTGCTTAGAAGGTGGATTTTCTGTTAAGTATTCTTATCGCAAACATTTAGATAAATAAAGAAGGCAGGGGGAAACTTTGGGAGGTGATTGATATGTTTATGGGATAGATTGTGGTGATGGTTTCATGGGTGAATACTTATCTCTGAACTCCTCAAGTTAGATACATTTACTATGCATGGCTTTTTGTATGTCAATCATACCAATAAAGTTTTTTTTTTTTTTTTTTTAAAGAATTACCTCCATCTAGAAAACTTCCATATAAAGCGTTAGGTGCAGAGTACTCATGAAAAGCCAGTTACTACCACGAAAGAAGTCCCTGTAGAATAATGACATCCCTTTCAAAGCACACAAAATATAAGCACAAACTTCACTGCCATCAATCCTCCCAAGAGGCCTGAGAGAAGGTAGACCAGCTATCCTGTCCCTGTTTTTCAGGCTTAGAAAGTTAAATGGGCTTCAGGCCTTCTATGCCCCATCCTGTGGTGGTGGTGGTGGTGGTGACATTGTGGGCCTGTGACCTGAAGCCAAGCCTTAGGACTTCACATCCATTAACTACCCATATACCAATGTGTTAAGATACAAACTCTTATCATGATATATTATTGACTATGCAGCTCCCAGAATATGTTTGCAGAGAAAATTACTGTTCCAGTCTTGTGAAAATTTGAATGTTTCCTGAGCAAATTTCTAATGTGGCACTTTGGAAAAAAATCCTTATAAAATATCTTGTACTATCGATTTTCACTGTGTGAATCACCCAGATTTTATGAATCTTCCTATCCCTTCACACAAAACTTTGTTAATGAAGAAGACAGAGGACTGAAATCATGACCAATAAAAGGGTCAAAGACATCTGGAAAGCCACTAGCTATCACAAGTAACTAGGATCAGAAACCCTGCAGCCCAGAATATCTCATCAGTTAACTTTGGACACAGTCCTCACAAATCAGTATAACCCAAGAATGTGAGGTTGGACACACAGGGGGCTATTGCTTATCTTTGATTCTTCTCAAATTTATCAGAAACTCTATTCTGTAAGTTCCGGATGCAAACTACATCATTTCTGCTTAATGTGACAGATTTGCCCTGATAGATGGTATTGACATCCCATGATATATTGGAAAATCAGATTTTCTGCTGAAAAAAATCCTGGATAGGGTTTTGGAGCAAGTCAACTCAGTAGAAAATACTGTAATGACTTTTCATGTACTATGGCTCTCGTTTCTGATTTCTTGAGTGCCTAGGAGAGGTTATTGCCTTGGGAAATGAAAGCTTGATTGATTAGAACAGAGACGTGCCTTTTAAAAGATGGAAATCCTGGCCTTAAAGGATCACATTCAGCTCTCCAGAGGGAGGCTGCCCTTATAATTCTTTTTTCTCCCTAGGCAGTTGTGATTCTTTTTTTTCCCCCATGCCTTGAAACAGCAAATTGTGGAAGATCACACTGTGTGAATAGTCTTGTGTGACTTGTTTGTCCCTCAGGTCTAGGTCTGGAGATTATAATCTGTTAGTAGAAAGCTGAAAAAAATCCACAAAATACAGGCAAAGAAAGACATGTATTGTAATTTTGAATGATGTCTGCAGGAGGGTACTCTCAGTGGGAGTGGCCATTCTCTTATAAAAGTTAAGAATTGGGGATCCCTGGGTGACTCAGCGGTTTAGCACCTGCCTTCCGCCCAGGGCGTGATCCTGGGGTCCCAGGATTGAGTCCCGCGTCGGGCTCCTTGCATGGAGCCTGCTTCTCCCTCTGCCTGTATCTCTGCCTCTCTCTCTCTCTCTGTCTCTCATGAATAAAAAAATTTTTAAAAAGTTAAGAATTGAAGAGTAATAGTGGCTTCACAGAATGTCACGGTGTGCCCCTTGACACACCATCCATCTAACTATAACTGTGACTTCAATCTGATTTAACTCAGTTTCCTTGTGTTTGATCAGCATGCCACAAATGTTGGGCATTCTCTACCCTTCTCTTGAAGTAGACATTAGGCTGCTGGTCTGGACCGTTCCTATCTGGAAGGTGGTGATATATGTGTTCAAGTCCCTTCTAAGTCAAACTCTAAGTGGCTCTAAGGCAAAATAAAATCTTACATTTCAATGGCACATGGAAGCAAACTGGATGCTCAGAGATGTTCTAGGCAGGGAATTATTTTCATGTTCAACCTATTATAAATTGGCACTTCCATAACAGGTCAACCATTTGGTTTTTCCCTTTTATATGTTACTTAATTTATGTGGTTTTGGTTAGACAGACTCTGCAGACATATGCAGTTCTGGAAGTGTAGAGGAGTACAGGGTGAATAGTTACTCTCCTTGCCATCGTCCTCCATGGATACAGTTTTCCCTCTCTGGTGACATCTGTTTTACCCATTTCTTTGTTCTTCCAAAGATAGTATGTATGCACACATACAGAGATGATATGTTATATGTACATTTGCCTTTTCATACAAATTATTGTGTATTCTATCCTCTATTTTTAAATATAATAGTATGATTTTGAAGCTGTGTCAATATTTTTGACTGCTGTATAGTATTCCATTTTATGGCTCTGTTATACTTTATTCAGTCAGTCCCTATTAATAAAGTTGTAAATTGTTCCCAGCCTTTTGCTGTTACAAACAACTCTGCGGTTGACATCTTTGTACATCCATCATTCACATATATAAAAATATATTTGGTGGATAAAGTGGATATGACAGATATTATTTTTGTCATAATGATATATTTCTGATTTTTTTGATGCTTCTATTTCTATCTCTCACTATGTGTTTTGTCTTTTTTTTTTTGCTGATAATATGAAAGATTTAAATTCTTTCTCTGATAGTTTGTTTTTATAAGAATGTAGTGTACTTAAGACTTCTATTTCTTTGATCAGCAGTGTTTGACTCCATACTGTATCGATGGTGAAATCAGCAATTTCCTGTTCTTCTTCCCAGTATTCCTTTCCAGTAGCTGGTTTTGATTTGTATTATTTTTCTTAATGCTTATATTTGAATATTTTAAAAAGTAATGTTAATGGCTTATCAGCTTTGATGCCTGGCTGTGAATGATAAGGAACACTCTACCTTCCTCTTTATATCCCTTTGCCTTTGAATTGTGTTGTTTATATAATGTTTCCATTGTTAGGAAATTTTTTTGTCTTGGATATCCAGGACTTTATTAGGATGACGACGGTCTGATGTGAGTTTTTTCCCCTTGAATAAGAAGTGCCATTTAGAATTTAGATTCCAGTCTCATTAATTCTGGAGCTCATGAATGTGTCTTCTTTATTGATAATTTATCCCCAATACCTTCCCACTCTTGTTTAGCATCATTTCACTTTCTCACGCTTGTTGGCTACGTTCCTCATGTGCTCTCAGCAGTGACTGTTCTCCTTCGTGCTGTGTTCAAAGTTACCCTCATATTTCCTCGAGGGTTTGTTTCATCTATTATTTCCCTTTAGCTTCCCGGAGCCCTTGTAATCCAATGAGAAACACTTATTTCATCAATCAATAGCTCCATTTCCCTTTGTGGATTCATAGTAATGTACATACTTGATGCCAATTTCTGTCTGGTCTGTAGTGCACATTTCTGGTGATGCTTTCTAATTTGTCACCACTGCCCCCTAGCCCCCACACTCTGTTCCATTCCATCCTTTCTCTAAATCCTATTATGATCCCATCTGGTTATCACTCATCCTCACCACAATGGGCATTCTGAACAAGCTGCAGGTGGTGGTTAAGAAGCAGGGATAGAGCTTTGTAAGTCATTGGGAAGTTCCTCCCAGCAGAGCCATGTACAGGAGTGAATTCTTTCAGACTTCTTCGTGCCCAACAGAGATTGGCAGCACTGTTTGCCATGCTCAATCTCTTACCTCCACCTTGCTTCATGGATGGATGAGATAACCATGATTCATCATGCAGCTCTGCTTCTCATGTTTCTGGAGGACAGAGGGAAAGGACAGTTACACCTTTATTCTGCCATTTAAATACTGGAAGTCAGCTGGTACTTTTTAATTGAGTTTAAAAACAGATAAAAGAGCAATGGTCTTGAGGCAAAATGAGCCATCTCTACTGCTATTGGCTATGCAACTTTGGGCAAGTCTTCCAACCTCTTTGAGCCTGTGTTTTGTTACCTGTTAAATAAAGATGAGAATAAAGCCTGTGTAGCTTGACTCATGGGGTTGATGTGGAGAATAAAAGCATAAAGGATGTGAAAGTACTTCAAATTGAATTCATTATATAAATGTAGGTTATGCCATGATGAATAACGATTATATTAAAAAAAGAAAACTCATCAACTCTTAACATCCATCCGCTGACTTAAAACTTTGCAGGCTTCAGAATGGAGGAGATTCAAGACAGTATTTCATTCACTCTGGGACATCCTTTTATTTCTAAGGAGAGATTTCAGATTTTAAAAGGATGTGCCCTTCCAAGGAATCGTCTTAATTTTAAATGGTCCCCCAAAAAATCCCTCATAATTTTTATTATCCACTTGCATCACCCTTCTTTCCTTGTTACTACAGCTTTATTTGTAGGAAGCTTTTAAGGTCCAAAAACAAATAACCTTAGAACTTATCAACAATATCTTCAAAAGTCAGCTTGGGAGAATACTCTAAAAATCTCAGAAAGAATTTTATGTTCTTCTCTGAAATGGCATTCTCAAAAAGCCCTATTACCAAGAATTTGAGTCTCATTCAGTTTGCTGAGTATTTGGCACCATAACAACTGATGAAGAGTTTCTTATAGTTCCAGAACTATTTCATACTAGAAAACTTAATTATCCTATGGCCAAAAACATTTGTTGATGGTTTTTATTTTTTTATTTTTTATTTTTTTTAATTTTTATTTATTTATGATAGTCACACACAGAGAGAGAGAGAGGCAGAGACATAGGCAGAGGGAGAAGCAGGCTCCATGCACTGGGAGCCCGACGTGGGATTCGATCCCAGGTCTCCAGGATCGCGCCCTGGGCCAAAGGCAGGCGCTAAACCGCTGCTCCACCCAGGGTTCCCTGTTGATGGTTTTTAAAATTATCATTCATATGATATGCTTCCTCAGTCCACGTATTTCAAATATAGATGAAGCAACTATGTCCCTTACAATTTCCTGAGTGTCTCAAGAGATTCATAGGGACTGGCAAGGTGATTCTCTATTTCAAGCACCGTTTTTAATTACAAAGGGTATACATTTCAATAATTCACCTTCAATCATTCCACAAATATTGAAAAATGCCAATTCTGTTTCTAGAGCTATTATATAGGTGACTGGAGATATACACACCAATGACAGAATTTAACATTTATTTTGAATTTAGGATGTGCTAGCCATTGCATGAAGCATGTGTTATCACATAAAATCCTCAAAATACTCTCATGTATTAACTTTTGTTGTTGTAATACACAACATCAATACCTCTGTGGATTATAACAACAAGTATTGATTTCAGGCTCACATTACATTGGGGCTAGAGGTTAGCTGCAGCATTTCAGGCCTGTGCTGGCTTCTACATGTGTTCTCATTCTGAAAACCAGACTAAAGACAATTTCTGAGACAGCAAAAAGGCTGGTGGAAACTTGCAATGCTTCCAAAATTATCTTTTCAGTCATGACAGATGTATCATTCATTTGTGTCCCTTTGGTCAAAGCAAGTCACATAGCCAGTGGAGCGAACAAGTATATTCCTTTTACCTAGAAGGCTGGCAATGGTAGTGAGAAGATAAATAATCAAAATATGTAATTTGCCCCAATTTGCTCTTCTGCCCACAAAATGCTCTCACCTCTCCCCCGGATACTTAAAACTACCAGGCACTGGGCTCAGAGGCCAAGAATCTCATGAATATATATCATGTCTGCTTGCTGCATTTCTTGATTCAGAGGCCCATGAACTAAAGTGAAAAGTTGTCCTCTTCCTCCCCCCAAAGCAATATAATATAATAGTAGAGTAGGGACACCTTCATAAAAGATTGGAAGAGTGGGTGGTACATACCCGTCACTGGTTAATAGCAGTCCTGATGTTTCACTGAGCAGAAATCGCAAGCTCCTCCACCCTGATGGCAGGGAATGTTCCTTGATTTGTTCCAGTTATGTTTTCTGGGAGTCATTTCTCAGCCTGTTGTTCTCCACGATGCTTGATTGGACAGCTCTTCCTTCTCCATTATCCTCCATGGCCTTTTCTGAAGTGAATATTGGAAAAGATGCCATTTGTGACTGAGAAGCTATCTTAGACTTGGCACCTGTAGAAGATTGGAGACCCAAGGGTTATTTTATGATTTGAATAGTTATAATCTCTTCTAATCCAGGTTGCAAGTGCTTTGGCAATAGATTTCTCTGCAAAACTGTTTTTCTTTTTGATCAGTTTGATTCCACTAAATTCCATGTAAGTCAATACCCATACCCATTACTTTTTAAGAGATGCTTTCATAGGTACTTTGATCTTATCAAGCTTCAGGTGAACAGCGTCTTTAGTTTCTTTTCTCTGAGCCATTCGTCTAACTGGGATAATTTACTAGGGCCATGTAATATAATCAGTAGATGACAATGGGTGTGTGGGATCTGTGAGCAGTCTTTGTCTTAATTTGAGACTCTTTAACATGTTAAAAATGAGAAAGTTTCCATTTTCAACCCTAAACGTTCTGGAATTTCTGGATACTTGTAGCTCTGCTGGACTCATCTGGACTCGGCTCCTTATGTCTTCTCATTCCAGAATCCAAGATGAAGTAGAAGACACTCCATGAGCCTTGATTGTCTCAGGATGAGGATCAGAACACACAGGCTGGTGGGAACATGCAATGCCTCTAAGAACCTCAGCTCAGAAGAGGCAAATGGCTCATATATTTATGGCCCATCTTGTCAAGTCACAAAGTCTCTATCCTCAATCAGTGGGATGAGGATGCCTACAGGGAAAAGTGGAAAAGAGGAAAAGGAAATGGATAATTGTGAACAAATGATACAATCTCCATGCCTTATGAGGCAGATATTGCTATAACTCTCCTGATAGAGAAGAAAATTGAAGCACGGAGAGGTTGAGAACATCATCCAAAGTCCTACAGCTTCTTAGTGGTAGAGTCAAGATTTCATCCTGGGGAGTCTGACTCCATGGTGTGGAATCATTTTCTAGATTCTACCTCTGGGAACTCTCATTTTTGTGGCATGACCTATATCATCTTGTCTAAATTCTCAGCAGGCTTTAATAAAAGCAACTTTAAAGAAGACTCAAATATGGCAATAATAAAGCTTTGAAAAGTGCTGTTAGAGATATCTTCAAGAAATAATTCATTAAATTGATGCCAGTTGTAACTTGTGAAATCATAAAGCTCAATGCAGGATTACCAAAAACATGATGGTAACCTTATCACAGCATGTTCAATAATTGGATCCCTTCAGAGGAGCTCTCAGCTTCCTCTCAGATTTATTAAGCTATACTTTTACCCAGAATCGGAGAATATAAAAACTTAAGGTACCAGATAGTGAAATGAGTTCAAATTTCTGAGTGTTACATTCAAAGACATTTTTTAGGACAAATTACCCCAAGTCTTTGGATTCAAAAACTCTTTTTAAATAACAGGTCAGAAAACAGTGATTAAAGCCATGTTACAAGCTCATCATAGCAAATGTTAGAATTCTAATTGAGGTGTGCTCATCCTTGACTCTTCACCCTTTTCTTACTCTCATTTTTTCGGAACCGGCTCAGATTTTCCTGGAAGAAGAATTTTCTGTAAATTGTATTCCAGATTTATCTCCTGAGAGGCATGGAGCTTAGACTTAGGCTGAAGCTCCCAAATACTCCCTAAATAAATTCTTATTTTATATATGGATTAAACCAAATTAAAATCAAGAGTGGCCTTGAGGAAAGAGTCTCATGAAACACAACAGACACCCTGAATGATGTGTACAGGATGGGAACAGCAAGGGGAGAACTGACTTGGTTTTATGGAACTGGTTCTGCACTTCCATATGTATGTGGTCAATCAGGGCTGGAAGACTGGGGGAACCACCAATAAATTAGAGTCAGAGTGAATCTGGGGCTAGACATATGCACCAGAAGTCCTTCTGGAGAAAAGCAAGCTAGCACCATTGGTATTTATCCATACACTGAGATATATCATGTGTGAGCAGCTACTTTTCCCCTGAGAATTTCTTCACCCACTGAATTAGGATAGTTTGACTACTAGAATGGATGATCTCCAACTCCTTGTAGCTTTAATGGAATAGAAAGTTTATTTCTCATTGAGGTCTTAGTTTAAGTATTTGGTGGATGGCCCCCATGCAGCAGCACTGACACTCTGGATCCTTCCATCCAATGACTCTGCCATCTTTGGAGTCTGAGAGTCCTTCACCAGAGGTTTCTGGAACTGGCATCTGTTGCATTTGCTCGCATTTCATTGGCTAGAACTCAATCACATGGCTCCATGTAACTGTGTGGGAAGCTGGGAAATGTAATCTTCCTGTAAGGTTATTATTAATTCTCTATTAAGGGAAGTGAATGGGTTTGCAGAATGCGTTACCAAGCCTTGTAGAAGGGAAACCCCCTACAGGTAAAAATCAAGTGATGTCTTTGTACTGTGAAGAAGAATGTGGCTGTTAGGTCAAGGGGGTTCTCTGCTCTTTGCTGAAAGTTCTGAGTCCTTAGCATCTGGTACACAGCTTTTCATGGTTCAGCTCCAACTTGCTTCTCTGGTTTCATCTCTTACCGCTCACTGCCCAGTCTCCACCTTCCCTACCACATACACCTAACACTCTGGCCAGATCAGACTACTGGCTATTCTTTGAATGTGTCACATATATTCACACGTTTAGGCCTTTGCAAATGTTGTTTCCTGTTTGAAACACAACTCACCCTCCACCACAAGAACTGGGTCAGACATCTTTTTTCTATGAGACTTTCCTTGAACTCCCTCCCACTGGCCAAATTCATTATCACCTTACTTACACTCCCACAACATCCTATATACTATAACTTCTTATAACTTACTATGTGGCATCTTTCTTATTTGTTTACCTATATGTCTTTCCCCCTATACTGTAAAATAACTGAGTGAGATACACACCTGGGAGTCCCGAAGTCTCTCAATGTCTCACTGGAGAAACTCTCAGTGAACATAAGTTAAGAATAAGCCAGAAGTTTGGAATACAATAAAGCCACTGAGTTTTATTTAAGAAATGTTGTAAGCTGTTTGGAAATATGTTCTAGATGCATTATTCACCTCTGGAGAAATACAAAAGCTAAAAGTATAGGTAATGCATTTCTGAGGCCAAGATAACCATGATGTTGTGTTCCTTGCACTGCTTACCATGCTGCTGGTCTGGGTGCATGGAAAAGAATAAAACAGCTCAGTAAGAGTCTCTGATGAGATGCAATCTCCACAAATTTGTATGGAGGAAGCCTCAAGTTTTGGAGAAGTGTAGGAAAAAAATAAGCTTATATGAACATTTCGTTGCATGGTCCCTGCAAAGGATGTCCTTTCTTGGGGAACTGTGCAGAGCTCTGGGCCGAATCCTGCTGAAGCTTACTTGGAATCCTTCTTTCCCAATAAATGGGCCTGAATTTCCACCTTACCAAAGTCAACACAGACAGCTACGGTTCAAAAGAAGGTTTTCCATTACCATAACAGATTGCAATAAAAAGCATTGGCAGAGCCTCTTCCTCTTTATGTTGGCATTTATGGCTCTAGGCTTAGTAATCTTCAGGGTAAAATGAGTTCACCTTTTATTCAGATTTTTTATTTTCTGCACTCACTCTTCATTTCATGTAGTTGGGTTTATATAAGCTCACAATCTCTCTTCTCCCTCTCCTGGCTCTGATTCCTCAAGGCCTCAGGCCTTCTAAAACAGACTTTCCTAGCAGTCAGTGCCATGGTTATTGCTCCCAGTTCTGTTAAAAATAGACCTTGTTCTGCTGTTTCAATCCTTAAAGAATAAGAGGTGAGGTCATTTTCTGCTTGGAAAGTTGGAGAGCCGATCCAGACTGACTATGAGTGATTGGCACTAGCACATTCAATTGCAGAAGAAACAGGTGTTAAAGTGACTTCTCCCATCCTATTAAATAGCCTTTTCATACACTGATTCACAGACGTATTTCCGTTCTCATGACTGAACAGGCAACCCTGTAATTTGTCCGCTCCATCCATTTTCTCCCACCCCTCGGAAACAGTTTTTCTTCAATATCTTCCTCCATGGTCTATTGTCTCTGTAAGTTTCTGCCCAAGGTGAGTGGTAGAGGGAGGATCTTATAAAATCAAACAGCAAAAAAACCAACAGGTATATAATTGACGAGAACTAGCACTGGGTGTTGGGGTTCCTCTTTCTGCTTTCTACTTGCTTTCTGACAATAGCTTCAAGTTACTAAACCCTCACATCTCAGAAATGACTCCTTCACAACATTGGGGGGAAGGCAGGGGAAAAGAGAAAATTGAAAGGGAAGAGAGAGAATTCTTAAATGAATGTACCAAACACTAGAAATAAGGAAAGTATCAATTAGGTTTCTTTCAAGTCTTTCGGCTGTCATGTAATATAGTACACATAGGATGTGTGGAAACCACAAAAGACTTGAGCAGCCTAGCTGTTTGCAAAACTCCAGTACAAAAATCAGAGTTAAGAAGACAGCTTCAGCTGTAAGCCCCAAGATTGGGCAAATGAGGACAGAATGGAAAAAAAAAAGGTAGATTTTTGAGAGATCTGGGTCCTAATGTCAGCTTTATTATTGAACATATCCCTGGCTCTGAACAAATTATTTCATTTCTTGAGACCTGTTTCTTCATGCACAAATTGAGGAAATAAAATTAGATGATCTCCAAGGTCACTTCTGGTTTTCTCCACGCCATTATCTGTATATCATATCATTTGGAAAATCAATTGTGTAGCGTTACTGCCCCCAATTTACGTCACTATAAAATGGCCACAACAGTGAAATTGATCTCTTGTTGGTTTGTCTTAATATTTTCAATTTAGGAAAAGTCTGTGTGCATGTGTATGTCTGCATCTGTCTGGGGTATGTGTTTGTGTTGGGTGTTACATGCAGATTTGAAGTCCTGGAAGTAACCAAGTAAACCCATTGCATTTAGGAGACCAAGAACCAGAGGGTCAGCCATAGTGAAACATAGTACTTTTCTCTCTCCTTTAAAAAAATGCTTAATTTTTTTACTTTCTTCAAATGACTCTTCACCTTTTCTTGTTTCTCTTTTAGAATCTGAGCAGGACTCCTGCAGACCAGGACACTGCTGCATGAGAGGCCTCTAGCAAGTTCCATCACTGCTTATCAGGATTGCTTTCATCCTCTCAGGGAGGGCGACAGATAGTTAAAGAAGAACCAGAAAGGTACCAGGCTGGGGATGAGGCTTACAGGGACCAGGGGCAGCTAATGATGACATCAAAATCGGGAGGGAGCCGTTTTTATATTCTCAGGCCAGTGGACCTTTTAGAGATTCAGAAGTACCCTAAGCAGGATTCTTTCATGCCTTTCTTGGTCTTGGGTTGGAAGTATATTGATTGGTGTTGTCTGGCTAAAGGGCATAAAGCAAAATCAGTTGTTCTCTGAACTTGTGCTTTTGCCAAGCTGAGTCATCTTCAACCTGGATATTTGGACTGGTGCTGTAAATTCCTCTGCATGTTTCAAATGACAGACATTATTCTCCTTTATTCTTACTTTTATAAAAACATAGACAAGAGTGGCACCTGGGTGGCACAGTGGGTTCAGCCTCTGACTCTTGGTTTAGGCTCTGGGCTCAGGTCAGGAGGTCAAGCCCCATATCAGGCTTCCTGCTCAGTGGGGAGTCTGCTGAAGACACTCTCTTCCTCTTCTTCTGCCCCTCCCCCCTCCCCCACCCTCCCAAATAAATCAATACATCTTAAAAAAAGATAAACAATTTCAAAATAGAAATTAAAAAAATATTCCATGGCATAGATTCAACCTAATGCTCCAAATTATTATGACTGGACTAAGATCATCAGTCTATTGAACTTTACCTGGTTTTTATGTGTGAGTCCAGCACTGTGCTGTTGAAGATGATAAAGCAGATTCCAGCTTGTTGCTCAGCTAGTGCCAGTGCTGGAAATGAGAGCTGGCTGGTGAGCTGGTAGGGGCCTCATTAGGAGTCTACTTTCTTGAGGTACTGAGGATTCCTAGAAGGAAACCAGCCTTGGGAAAAAGGCAACTGGATCCAGCTTAACCCAGTAATAAAGCCTTATTACGGGTTGGATGAGAGGATTCTGAATATTTCCCTCTGCTTTTTTCCTGGCAGCTTTCCAGTACATTTGTGTGTCAGGGAAAATGTTTCCCCCTAAATAAGGACTGTTTTCCTAAAAATTCTCATAAGATGCTGGGGGCACAAGGAACAGGACCCAAGAGCCCCAGCATAATGAGTTGATGATCAATGGACATGACAACCTTCTAGGGGCAGCAGATGTGCTGAGCAGCCATGAAGTGGATGACGGTGCAGACAGCAGGAATGCTTCACGTAGGGAGCATGGACAACATGGACAAGGCTGTCTTGGACAAGTATTACTGTACTCAACAAAGGCTGAATACCACAAAAGGGAAATACTAATGATTCATGTTAACACATTCCCTGCATTCAGTGTCCACAGAAATACTTGGGGCAGGGGACACCGAATGCAGGGATGACTAATAAGCAGCAAAATATTAGTGACAGAGGGAAAAATTTCAGTTTTCCCTCCTGGAACTTATGATCTAGTGCAGAAGACAAGAGCATCACTCCTGGAAAACCAGGAAATGATAAAAATAGGAAGTGATCAAGTACTATTGCATTTTGAGATTATATTAGGCCTAATCACAGTGGCCTTTGTGAAGGAGGTGGAATCTGACATGGCCTTAAAGACAGAGTTGGAACTGAGTAGACAAAGAGTCTTCTAGAAGTGGTGACAGCTGTAGTCCAGAAACAAAGCCTTCTTATAAGTGCTTTGTGCTGTTGCCACATACCATGGAACACATCAGGAATTTTACGCAATGTGAAGCTAACCCTCATAAAAACTTGTAAGGAAGATTTTATTTTCATAAATAAAAGCTCAGATAGATTAAGTGACCATCCTAAATGTGCAACTGCAAGGGGAGAACTGAGTCAAGAGGAGATCACAGATCCACCTGTTGTTCCCTGAGAACAGTGAGAACAGGAATGTGGCACAACAGGTGGGAAACCTTGAGAGACAAGCCAAGCCAAGCCGAGGTTTGTGTGCTGTTCTGTAAGGAAAGGGGAGGTCACTGGTAATTTGGGGTGGGGGTGGGGGACAGAGAAGACTATAATAATATTCATCTTGGTTGGGCTAATTAGGAATTGAGATAGGAAGAGCCTGCATCTATAAATAAAGGTGCATTTAGTAACCTAGACCTTATGGAATTCAGAGGAATGGTGAATTGAACAACATTTGAAAGAAAAAAGCTACAGGCCTTGGTGACTTGTTCTTAATAATAATAATAATGCCTAAAGAGATTTGGAAAACTCGCAGCAAAAGCTGTCTTCTATTTGGAGGCAAAGCTGAGCCAAACCATAAATCCAGGCCCAAAGCAGAGGCCAGGGATCCTCACGCTCACGAAACAGGAGTTGAAATTCAAGCTCAGGAATTGGTTGTAAGAATGGGCCTAGAACTGGGCAGGTTCAGAAAGGCCAGTGATAAGGACCTCTCTGGAGTCCCAGAGTTCTTATCAGGTCCAATCAAGGGTGGTAAAACAAGAGATTTCTATAGACTGAAGCCAGGGCCCCACAGAGTAGAAGAAACACAGAACTGAGATGAAATCAAGAATTTCATTGGTCTTTGGTCCCAATAAGGAGACCAAGGAAAGCAATCAACAACCAGCCTCTTAGAATTATAGTTTTTTTAAAAAGATTTTATTTATTTATTCATGAGAGACACACACACACACACAGAGAGAGAGAGGGGTAGAGATACAGGCAGAGGGAGAAGTAGGCTCCATGCAAGGAGCCCGACATGGGACTCGATCCTGGGTCTCCAGGACCACACCCTGGGCTGAAGGCGGTGCTAAACCATTGAGCCACCGGGCTGCCCAAGAATTATAGCTTTAACTGAACTGTATCTTAGTGTAGTCTCCATCTTTGAAAGAGGTTAGGTTCTACTTTACATACAGGTTATTCCTCAGCTGAAATAGTTAATAAATTATAGCGCCCTAATTCTCATTCTGGATTGCGTGTGTGTGTGTGTGTGTGTGTGTGTGTGTGTGTAAAATTGTCCAATGTGAAAATGTATCATTAATTTATTTTCTAATGGCTAGGTTAAAATATAACTATGTGATATATATCAAATGAATTTCATAGCTGCAGTCCAAATGTAGCAAATGAATCATTTAAAACTATCCACATATTGGTGATGCCAAAATTTTCATTTTCTTTCATTTTATAAATGCATCATATCTCAGCTCAAAATCAATCTATTAACCTTGAAAACGTTTTGAGCTGGAATGAAGGTTAGCAGTGAACTTTGTGACCTTCCACATGATATTAGTCATATTTACCAATTATTACTGGCTTTGAGTAATGAGGAGCCAGTTGAGACAGGAGCAGTAACATGGTGGTTACCAATAAACTAGACTTCAGAGACCACAGGGAAAATGAAGAGCATGCAAAATCAGGCTTTTTAAACCTCAAGCTTGTCTGCCCTAAAGCTCCTGCCTTAGGAAAAAAAAGTGAACATCTTGGCAGGTATTCTGATAAATTACACATAAAATACTCTAGTAAAATCTTTGTTATGAGATAAGAAATTCTGTTCAATGAATTTGAAAGGCAACTGAATACTAAAAAAAAATGATGTGTCTGCCTTCTAAACCTCCAGTGGCATGAGTCTGATGGATTTCCCAGGTGCTAGGACTGTTGACAGCCATGAGCCTGGAGGAACATTACAGGTAGAAGCTGAGCAGCATTACTTTAAAAATTAAAAGTCTAAAAAAAAAAAAAAAAAAAAAAATTAAAAGTCCAAGTAAAAGCCTCAACTAAAAATGCCTTAGGAATACATAAATATATTATCCTCTGGATGAATTTTATATTACATTATATTGATTTTAACTCAATATGAAATATAATATGGATACTTTTGGATTCATAACATGAAAGAACAGTTAATGATTTGCCCATATGGGACACATGAAAATACCTCTCTTAAATTCTTTTGCCATGTTTTACAGATATTCTATTTTCATACTACTAACAGTTTGGAAATTTGTTACTATAAATGGAATATTTTTCATCTTTATTACTTGGTAGACATCAAATGAAATAGTGTCATCTTTACTGTAAAAATGCCCAACTTCATGGAATTTGAAAGTATTCTAGTTGTGTTATATTCTTAATTTAAAAATATTTTACATATAAACAATTTCAGTTAATCTGTAGTCTTTTATATAATATATAATTTAAATATATTACATATAATATATATAATTTTATAATATTACTCATAGAAAAAAAGAAATACTAGATTTACCTCTAATGTCAAATATCAAGTATCTTCTACTTCCAAATTGAATTGAGTTTTTAAAAAAGTGGTTGGGGTGACTGGGTGATGGGCACTGAGGGAGGCACTTGATGGGATGAGCACTGGGTGTTATGCTATATGTTGGCAAATTGAACTCCAATAAAAAGAAAATTAAAAAAAAGTTTTAAAAAAAGTTAGACTCCTAGAATCTTTGCTTATGTTAACATAAAGGAGAACAGCATTAAATTACATTAATTATTATTAATTATTTCCTTCTCTTGTCTTTTGATTTTGCTCACTGTTGCATTGTATTAGCTGAAAATGTTCTGAGCAGCCTTAGCAAAATGAATGGGTGGGCCCACCTGATATACTTTCAGTGTATCCACAGAGCATTTACTACATCCTAGTGGTTCATTGTCACTGCTCAATTGCTTTTGCATTAAAAATCTCAAGTGCAGTGGAACTCCTCAGAAGATGGAAGGAGCCTCCACTTCCAGAAAAGATCCAGATAAAGATCTTTGGGGGCAATTACAGGAATGAGCAATGGATTCAACCTACTGAAGCCCCAAAATACTTGGTTCCTATGAAAAGGATCCAGAGGCCAGGGTAACTGAAATAATTTGCAATTAGCTTTGAGTCTTATTGTACAAGACAATCAATTAATCCTGGGGTACACTAGTAGGAGACTGGGGCTGATATGGGTTTTATCTCCACAATTCTCAGACAATAGCAGAGGATTAAATCATAAACTTGTCTTGAGGTTAGTATTTTACCAGGAACATGTTTAGAAAGAAACATTAGAATCTACTTTTAGTCTTCCTTTGTGGCAAGTAACAATGTACATGTTTTGTTTAACCTCTTCAGATGTTTTGAAATGTTTTGGTTTAACTAGCATGTACTTTATTAATGGCAGTTCATCTCATAGATCTTTTAATGACTTGGCATAAGAACAAAATTAAACTTCCTGAATTTGATTTCTTTAAAACATATCCACCAAATGCAATTGCCCTTTCTGTCAAATAAGCCCTTACTGGTTTGTAAGTCTGAAGTGATTTTTTTTTCTTCTCTCATTATGGCTGTTCCAAGACTCTTGACATTCTCTAAATCATCTTTCGCTGAGTACAAGAGGTCCATGAGGAAGTCAAGATCGATGATAGACTTCATCTCTCTTGAATTTTAATGCAAATGTCTGCTCCCCTAATCAAACAAAGGTTAAAAAAGGAAATCAAATTAGCTTATTACAAAAGCCAGGATAACTGAACTGACAAGAAAAATGCTTTCTGTATGAAAAGCCTTTAATCAATATCTTAAATAAGAATGTCACTGGAAAAAAGGGTTCATATGTGGTCAGTTATAATCTGCAAATCAATATGCTCTTTTTAATAAATATTTGACCACAGTAGCTCAATAGGCTTTGCCCATAAGAATGTCTTTCTTTAAACAAAAATGGAATAAAATTACAGCATAAATGTGGTGTTCAGGGTATAACTGAAACTGTGAGGGAATTCAAGGTTAAGGCTATTTCACCTTTTAATCATTGGGTATTAAATACTGGAGAGATTTTCGTTAGTACCATGTCTCATACACCAGTCCCCTATGCAATCTATCTGTTCAAAAGTAAAATGATGTCAGAAAAGAGATTACTCATTAAAGATAGATCTAGGTACATTTTTTTTTTCTATTCTAAGTTTAGTTTGACTATCTGGAACTATTTGATCAAATATTCTATATGCAATAAAAATCTTAATTTTGGTAGGTTTTTAACTCAAGCCTATAAAAATGCAGCCATGTGGTGTGTGGCTTTTTCTAAATAAGTATACTTCCATTGTATTCCATCAAAATCATGACCAATTAATATCTGATAAGCACTTTCTGCATGCATAGTAACATGTCGACAACTTGTTTGCCTTGTTACCAACATGACTTGGAATCTTCCACTTATTGAATGTGTGATCTTAGGCATATCACATAATTTTCCATACTAGGAAGTATGTTAACACAGTGTCTGGTTCATTATAAATGATAAATTACAACTCTTACTGTGAATTATTATTACTTGAACTGTGATTGTGGATATATAACGAAACACAATTTAACACATAGTTCTGATTTGAACAGTTCAATAACATCCAGTAGAATTAAATGAATATAACTTGTAACAACCCATCAGAGCATTGGAGATATTTAACCATAGTCTATAATTTTATCTTATGTCTTTGATTTGCTTTCTTTCTCTTTTGATATCAAATGAGAGAGTGGAAACTATGTTTTGGGTTTTTTTTTTTTTTATTCTCCTTATCAAAAAGTGATTTAGAAAGAACTCATAGTGGCTTATTAAAGAAGTCCAGGGATCCCCGGGTGGCTCAGCGGTTTAGCGCCTGCCTTTCGGCCCAGGGTGTGATCCTGGAGTCCTGAGATCGAGTCTCACATCAGGCTCCCTGCATGGAGCCTGCTTCTTCTGCCTGTGTCTCTGCCTCTCTTTTCTCTCTCTGTCTGTCTCTCATGAATGAATAAATAAAATCTTTTTTAAAAAATAAAGAAGTCCAAATTATCAAAATATTCAAAGGAAAGAGAACTGTTCCTAAGTTTCTGCATATAAAGTTTCTAGACACTGAATACATTGTTTTTGTTCTTTTATTTCCCTTCTTTGAGATATAATTTTTTTATTCTTTCATAGAAATTTCTTTCATAAGTAAGTTTTACAAAGCAGATTCCCTAAAAATCCTTGGATTACCTAGCCTTGCTATGCATGGTCCATGAAGATACAAGAGTTTCTCCTCCTCTTGAAAAAAATATATATTGGGGATCCCTGGGTGGCGCAGCGGTTTAGCGCCTGCCTTTGGCCCAGGGTGCGATCCTGGAGACCCGGGATGGAATCCCACATCGGGCTCCCGGTGCATGGAGCCTGCTTCTCCCTCTGCCTGTGTCTCTGCCTCTCTCTCTCTCTCTGTGACTATCATACATAAATAAATAAATAAAAAAAATTAAAAAAGAAAAAAGAAAAAAATATATACCATTCTCACCTTTCTGAGCTAATTTTGAAGTGGTTACTGCGTAAAGTAAGAGATCTTTCTCTAAGTATCAATGAGCCTGACAGAAAAGCCTAGAGTAAATTTACACATCAAAAGCCTGCTACTTGGCAACTTTAGGAGGCCTTTTGCTGCCCCTGTGACTGCTCATTCATTTAATTATTCTTAGGTGACCATGTCAAGATTTCTAGACAATATCCTTGGGAGCTAAGTGCTTTGAATGTTTGAACTATATTAGTAAATGGAAAACCAGTGTCCTTGAGTATTAAAAACAGTGCTCTGATGAATTATAAAGTGTGTTAATTAAAATGAATGTTTTTAATGGGACTCTTTCCTGATCTATTAGGATACTTAATTTAGGGTCTTGCATACATTGACATTATGACTTTTTAAATGAAGAAAGGTGATGATGGTAACCAACATATGGACAATAATTTCTAGTTTACAAAGTGCTCTGTTTAATCATTTCCACATCTGTTATTTATGTCTCCCAGCTATCCTGTGAGATAGGCATTATTATTCACATTTAACAGAAGGGAAAATAGATCTTTCTGAGTTCAAGTATATATCCCAAGTTATAGAGATAGAAAATCATCAGAACAAGATTTTAATCTAGGCCCCTTAGCTCCAAATGTTTCCTTCTTTCCATTACATAACATTGATGAACATTTCCCAACACTTCTTCCTTTGCATTTGAGAAGGCTGAACATTAACAGAGTCCAGGTTAGAAATGATTAATGCAATTGTGTGTTTATGATTTTTCAAGTAATGCTATTTTAAACTCTCACATATACAGTCTTGCAGTCGAATCCGTGGTTCAAAGTATTGGCGCTTAAGGCCCATAAAGTTGCAGACGTTCTATTTAGACTTTGAAACTGCAGAGATCAGGAAATCCTAAATAGAAACCCCAAATAGAAAAGTTCAAGTTGCTCAGGAGTAAACTTCTTATAATAAAGTATTTTATGAGTAATCATGATGTTTAGGACTTCAGCATTTCAAATTGTCTTGTAAATTTAAGATGCTCCCAAGTAATGAAGGGTAACATCTTGAAGCTGGCAGATTAGATATCAAGTAATTAGATTTGTTCCAGAGCTTATCTACTACTGAGCAAAAATTGCAAGCTTAGTCTCATCTGAGATGAGTCCTGTTTACTTCCTGTCTGCGAATTTGGATAAGACAAGGTCATTTCACTCAGTCTACCTTCTTTAAAACACATCTACCTTCTAGAAGGGCACTGATTTCTTTAGCATAGGGCACAGCAAATGAGAACTATTTGGGGTTCTCATTATGAGATGCCAAAGGAGAAAGCGTTACTTATTCATAGATATGGATAGAAATGAAGCTGTGTTGATGTCAAGGATAGAAGTATATAGTGCTTCAAGTATCTTGGTGAGAGAACAAAGAGAAAACAAATGATCTGGCCGCTATCTGGCCTAGGGACTTCCAAATTATGTGACTTGTGGAATGTGTGGAAGGCCTCTATCAATCAATAAATGTTAAATAACTGCTGATTCCCTTGTATGTGCATAATATCATGTTCAAGATTAGGGGAGATGTACATGATAAGATGTAAACTCCTACTTTCCAAAAATGCGTTATCTAATTGAAGAGATTTCAAAATATTAGAGAGCAGTCAGTCAATGATATGTCCCAAATTAATGGTGTTTGAATCCTTCTTTAGGAGCTCAAGGGTCAGAAAGAGCAGCCCCACTGGGGGAGACTCAGGCATCCAAAATGGAAGGAAAATTATATGAGTTTGTTTTGGGGGACTGGAGAAATAAAAATCTGGGATATTAGGAAGAGATCCACTGGTGGAGGGCCTGAAATGATAACCCCCCAAATCTGTTTATGACATATGCAAAAAAAATGCAATTTTTAAGAGGCAGCCATTTTTGAGGGGTAGATGCCCAGCTAGAGGTGACGTATCAGAAGGGCTAAGTTGGTGGTATCTAGCATGAAAAGGTGTGTGAGGGAAGCTAGTGACTGGAGGCAAGGAAACCTTCCAGAAGGTGTGACAACTGTTCAAGACCATCTTTGCATCGTTCACCTTAATGAAGCTAGGGTTTCATTAGCTAAATTTATGCTATTGGCAAGTGACCAAACCATACTGTAAAACATCAGACATTGTTAAGGAATTATAAACAGCATGTGAATCAGTCTGTGGCATTGTCTTATGCCGGCTCTTGAAATCTCAATAATGATTTAATACGTAAACATGCTCAGTGCACCTGCCTCAGTGAAATGCAGTGATTTCCCCTGCTGAGTGGTGTGTGACTCCTTTCCTCTGTTCCAACTGGGCTGTGCTTTCTTCCTTTTTTTCTGTCCTTATTTCTGATCTCACACATCTTTCCAGTAGCATATGTTTATCTTGTGCATTAGATATGCCTCCAAGTGATTTTCTCTTTTGCTTTATTTTGCTGGCATGGTGTCTGCAAATGTGATTAGGCAAAGGATGAACAGCCTCACAGAAATGTCCTTCTTTCCAACTGAGCTAGGGTAGGGGGATCTCACGGGCTTCCTTTACGAATAAAACACAGGGCCAGTTTTGCTACTAAAGCATAATTCAGGACTGAATTTATAATGGAGAAATAATTTGTATCTGGTGAATAAAAATCGTGACTGGACTGGACTGCACATATTTTTTTCTCCTTTCTCATTCTTTGTGTCAAAAGGCAGATTGCAGGAGGAAAAAATCTTTTAAGAGCAAACACAAAAACTCCAGGTTTGCTCACTGGGTGGGCTGACATGGGATGCCAGGTTTGGGTAACTAGTACAGAAGGTTTCCATTTTATTCGGGTTCTGCTCTTTAGAATTGGTTTGGAAACTATTTTAACCAAGTCAATAGAGATGAGCATGGTTAGGAAAGTGATTCATGAGTAAACAAAAATATCCAAGCCTCAGCAGTCTATGAATATATGATGTGGTGAGATTTCCTTTATTACTGAAGAGAAGTTGACTGAGCCTCCACTTCTGCATGAAGAACTTTCAGTTCTCCCAATACCACGACCATCATCACCTCATGCTGTCTGGCATGTGCTTTCAAATAAATCCTCTTGTACTCGGGCAGTACCTTCTCTCAGAGCCACTGTACCACTGCCTGGGTTGTTCCTGGCTGTTGCTCTGGGCACAGTGTGATTCATTAAAACGTGCACCTGTGCTAGCTCTGCCACAGCTCCAGAAGAGATCTTCTCCTATGCATTACTGGTAGGACAGTTGAAGCCAGGCTGTTATGAGGCACGGAGAGAGAAGAAACATTTTGCCAGTGTCTCAGTCTAAGTACCGAGTCCTTGATTTATGTCCCAGAATTCACTTCTTTTCCCTTCAGTAATTAACAAAAGAAATATCCACTTTCCTCAGAGGTCCCACTCCTATGCACAGGACATAAAGGTTTGATATGAGTATATTTTGGGTTATTTATTCATTAATAATATCATTTATGAGAGTTGATATTCGGGTCCAAGTTGGACTGTGTCAAACCTCAGGCTGGTACTTTCCATGGATTCTGTTCTGATAAGAAAAATGTTTTGTTGGGAAGCACAGTTCCTTTCTATCTTCTGCTAGTTCTCCAATCTAGATTTTTCACAATCTCCAGAGTACAAGCAGCAATGTGCACAATGCCCTGTGAAGTTACACAAAGCTAAGAAACATTCCCAGTACCTTTCCCACAAACTCCTCAAAAAAGCAAGAAATTCTTTAATGGATGACTACCTATGATTTAATACTTCAAACAAGTCGTCTCTCAATGTTGAACACCGCATTCAGGTCAATGGTCATCGCAGTACCAGGAACAGTAATGTACCAGGAACCTTCCTTCAGATCCACACAGTTAAAGGGCCACTTAAAGGTTTTCCCAAAACAAAGACCAATCTTTAAAAAGGTGAATAGGGGGCAGCCCGGGTGGCTCAGCAGTTTAGCACCTGCCTTCAGCCCAGGGCTTGATCCTGGAGACCCGGAATCGAGTCCCACGTTGGGCTCCCTGCATGGAGCCTGCTTCTCCCTCTGCCTGTGTCTCTGCCTCTCTCTCTCTCTCTCTCTCTCTCTGTGTGTCTCTCATGAATAAATAAAATCTTTAAAACAAAACAAAACAAAAAGGTGAATAGGGCATCTGGGTGACTTGGTGGGTTAAGTGTCAGTCTCTTGATTTTAGCTCAGGTCGTGATTTCAGGGTCATGAGATCAAGCCCTGTGTCAGTCTCTGAACTCAGCGGGAAGTCTGCTTACGGTTTTCTTTCTCTCTCTCTCTCTCTCTCCCCTCTTCCTCTCCCCTGATAAATAAATAAATAAATCTTTAAAATCTTAAAAAAAAAAAAAAAAAAGGTGAACGCACATCTCCAAACTCTTCAGTATGAGTAGAAACTCTGTGTATCTTAGAATGGTTCCTTCTAGATTCTGACCGTCAAGTTCCCAAACCAAATAATGCAAACTTTAATTGGCAAATCACTATGCAATGAAATTAATAGGAGAAAAAGAAATCCCATGCATATTGTTAAACTTTTTTTCTGCTTGGTTTACTTGAGGAGTCAGAATTAAAATGAAAGTCAAGTGGTTAGTATATAGAGATGATTGAGAGGAAAACCTAAACATGTACTGAGCATCTACTATGTTCAATGCTAAGTAATTTACATATGATGTTTTATTATGCTCCTCAAACATTACGTGATTTAGCCATTATTATAGCCAATTCCTGGGTGAGAATAAAATACAGAGTCAGGGAAATTAAATATATTGTGCAAGGTCTCATAGTTGGCTTGTAAATACGGTGTTAGATTCAGCCAGGTTTGGAAGATTCTACTGTCCTTTTTTTTTTCATGACTGCTATAAGCTTAGTTGGTGTGTTCATTAAGCTGTGGAAACCCAGTGGGATGCGTTCTCCATCCTGGTCCTTTTCATACACGTTGTTGAACAAAACAAGTGTGACCCTATCCCTTGGCCAGTTAAGACTGAAGTAATTCATTCCTTTGAGTCCTTACTATGTACCAGACCCTTGGGGGAATTGCAGGCACAGAAGACAATGCTGATGGGGAAGTCTTTGCACATTTCCAACTCTCCTCAAATCACACTTCATCTCTGCTGCCCATTGCCTCTCCTCCCCAACTGCCCCAAGGAAAGACATGGGGTCACAGCCTTGGGTCATTTGGGGCATTAAGGGAACTTGAAGAATTGGAGGAGTCCCTCCCATGATTCTTTGCTGTTTCCCACATTCTTGTCATTTTTCTCTAACCCTGTGTAATTGACTGTGGGATTTTTAATTGTTAGGAGGGTGAATTTTTCATCAGGAGAAAATAGTCTTGGATAAAAGTAGGTGAAGGAAGAGATTTATGAGGCTTTCAGGAAACTTACAGGAAAACCCCCTAAAAAGTCATCGTTTGTTATTCTTAGTATTGACTTGTTAAAAGTGAATCTCATTACCTTTGTTTTATCTGGCATATTTATGGAATATGATTATTTATTAATGAATTTTTCGAAAGCAAATGTAACAGACACATCAAGGCATTCTCATGATCACTTCACTCTCTGGCTGTGTATATTTAATATGAGTCTCTGGAGACTGTTCAGAAATGGAGAGTTCCGGGAAAACAACAAAAAGCCTTCAATTCCTTAAAATGCACGCATTCTATGAATCATTTATTTAAAGAATTAAGGAGCAAATGTATTTCTGAGTGTGTCTGTGATCACAAATAATCCCCCTCAGCACCCTTCCCAGAATTGTTCAGAACAATTTTCTTTTCCTTCAGGGAGACAGCCATGGCCCTGGGGCCCTGGTACACACAGGTGCGCTGGCCTGACAGGGCTTTGCTACAGAAACTGCTCTCCAGAAGCCTATTCTGGTTAAGTGAGGATGTGGAGGAGCTGATGCTATTGTCTCCTCCCTTGGACCTTTGTACTCACTCTCCATTGCTTCCATTCTTGCAGGTGTTGGTGGGCATCACAGAAGTCCATTAGTGACACCTGAAGTGTTGGGGGCCATCCTCAGTGAGGCAGTCATATAACCAGAGACCATCACATCAGGAAGGGCTCTGCGAGCCATGTCATAACCAGCTTCCTTATTCGACGCATGGGAGACTGAGGCCAAGGAAGGGTCACTGGCTTGTCCATGGTCACCCGGTAGTTACCAGAAGAGTTGAGGCTCCAACCTGGGGCCTTCCCCCCGCTGAGGTGTGAGATTTCATCCAATCTAAATTTCCATCCCATTATGTCTACCCCTAACAGCAGCAACCACGTCCCAGGACTGAAAATCTGAGAGTGCGCCAGACACCAAGAGAGGTGGGTCAGAAACACTGTTATCAGAGCTCCCAGGAAGTGAAGAGCACATGTTTGAATAAAATGCAGCCCTACGTTAAATAAAAATTCAAAAAGGCTGGTCACGCATGGGACCCAAAGTCCTCATGGCAGGATTGTCAGGGTCTGTGCCTTGCTGACGAGCCACACATCCTCTTACTGAGCCTCCGGCACTGCAGGCATCTGGGTTAAAGAGGAAATCATTAAAGCCTCTAAATCGCATCTCCACCAGAATTCATTTACTCTTTTATTCACCTACTCACCAATGTTTGCAGAACCCTGACTCTATGCTAGAGTCTATTCTAGTTTTAGGGATAGTAGAGTGAATTATAGACAAGGTTCCTGCACTGGCATTTACAATCTAGGAGAGGAAAACATTGAATAGTAACACATAGGGGAAACCTGGGACAGGGACCCGTGCTATGCAGAGAATTAGGGCAGCGGGATCTGACCATGGATTCAGGTGGGAAACCCTAGAAGGCTCCTCTGAGGGTTGGGGTGTAAGCTGAGGTCGGAATGCAGAAGAAGGGTTAAGCATGCAGTCGTCAGGGAGAGGAGAGGTCCAGGCTGAAGACAGAACTGGAGTGTCAGCTCTAAGGCTTGTTCAGAAATCTGAAAGAAGGCCCATGGAGCTGAAGAGGGGGAACATGCCAGGTGCCACGTGGTGCTTTGCAGCCCAGTGAGGAGATCAGATTTTATTGTAAGATGGATGTAAACCACTGGAGGATTCTATACAGGGGAGTAATGTTATCTGCTTCAAATAACGACTACTGAATGTGTAAGTTTCCATTTCAAAACAGGGAAATTAAATCCTAGAGGCCTAGAAGAGGCAAGCACTTCTCAAGATGCTTCACTTTTGCTGAAGGAATGACTTTACTCAGTGTAAAAATATATTAGTGTCCTGGGGCTGCTATAACGAATTACCACAGTTTGGTGGTTATCAACAACAGAAAAGTATTCTCTCACAGTTCTGGAGCCTAGAAGCTCAACATCTGCTTCACAAAGCTTAAATCAAGGTGGCAGCATGGCTGGGTTCTCTCCAGAGGCTCAAGGGAAGCCTTGCCTCTCCCAGTTTGTGTGGGTGTAAGTATGCCTTGCTCTGTGGCCTCAGAAGCATATCCTGAGATGAAGGTTTGATGTGGATTCAATGTGGGTAGTTTTACGTGGGAGGTGATTCCAGAAAGCACTGTAGGGGAATGGGGAAGTGAGACAGGGAATGGAATGAAGCCAACAAACATGTATTTTGAGCAGATTACCATGATGGGCAACCAAAGCTCCACTCTACTGTGGAGTGATGACTGTGATCAGTGATACTGATGACTATGTAGAATGGATCTTGGGGTTATCTCATCCAAGATGGGAGGGGTTTCGGTATTTATTCTAATTCCCATCAGCCATTGCTGAGGGATGCTCTGGGAAGCATTAACTCCCTGGCATGTCTGCGCTGCCTGCAAGCTGGTGGCCAGAGAAAGGCTTTAGCAAATAGTGAAAGGAGGTTGCATTTAGGGGCTGTCAGGTTAGCATGTGCAGGGGTGGACTTAGGTCAATGGATAACCACTATTTTATTTTTCTCCAAAAGTACTGACATCTGCTGTGGTAGATGGTGTTTTTATTATTTCTTGAGTATGTTTCCTCTTATACTGAAAACCAGTTGGGTGTAGTGCTAAAAAGATTTCCTAAAGAGACCAGGATGAGAAAGTTCATAAATATACTACTAAATAGAGGATTTACTTCAAATTTGCATTTATCTGTGAAAACAGAGCATTAGATTTAAGATTTCTTAGTAATTTGACTAGTAAGTACATGTAACCATGCATCTCGTTGGTTCTTACCTGGTAGTTGCATCTAAGCATGCACCTGTTAAGTGTTGTGAGCCCCTAAAAGAGAAAGGAGGCCCCCTTGCCCAAGGAGTTTATAATCTAGCTGACAAGACAGAGATGTGTAAATGATTTTCAAAATAGCCTTCATAGTACTGGTTTGTGAAACAATGCTCATTCTTTCATTCATGAAATATTCATCATGTTAGATAATTTCAGGTACTATTTCAGGTACCAACGATTCAGGCGGAAGCAGAGCTCTCCGTGCCTCTGCTTCCATGGAACTCATATTTTTAACTATGATTCCTCGGCATGTTATTTCAGGTTCACTCACGCTGTCTCTCCTTCTTCATTTTCTGCCACTCCCTTTGAGCTTCTGATGCTGAAGTGATATGGACAATTCATGAACTGTTTGGTCCAAGCTTACAGAGCTCAGACCAGCAGAGCCGGGTCAGATGGAGCTTGCAAGATCCTTGTGCTCATGCTCTATGTTCTCAAGGCCACACTCACCAAAGGTGACAAGATTAGGTCAATGGCCAGAAATATTTTCTGTGAAAATGAAATATTTTCAGCGGCTTGTTTGCAACCTTACCCTTTTTTGACAGCATAGTCGGCTGCATACCACCTCCCGCCCAGATGTCTATCACCAAATCCCTGAGACCTGGGAATATGTTAACTTATTCAGCAAAAGGCATTTTGCAGGTGTGACTAAGTTAAGAGATGGAGAGATGATCTTGGATGATCCATCTGGGTCCCATATCATCACAAGTGTCTTTCCAAGAGCAAGGCAGGAAGGTCATGGGGAGAGAAGCTGCTATGCTATTGGCTTTAGTGATGAAGGAGGCAGACAAGAGCCAAAGGATGTGGGCAACCTTTGGAAGCTGGGAAGGGAAAGGAAAGGAATTTTCCCCTGGAACTTCCAGAAGGAACCCTGCACTGCACACCTATTGTTGACTTCTGACCTCCAGACCTGTAAGATAATAAGACTGTGTTGTTTTTAAGTCACTAACTTTGTGGTCATGTGTTAACAGCGGCAAGAGGAAGTGCACGCAGATGGTAGAGCAGAAAGCCTTCTTCATCTGCAAAATCAGAGTTTTGGACCTGGCTCTTTCTGGTCTGTGGTCTAAGCCTGCCAGATTTGGATCTTCAGCAGGTGACAGACAGGGTCACTCCCGGCCCACAGTACTGCCCAGGCATATTTGGGCTTGAGCACTTAGTCCTACTAGGAACACAGGAGTTAATCTAAGGCACCAATGCTCACGATCAGCCTAAAATGCAAGTGGTATTTTACTGGCAGCCTCTTAAAAGCACATGACTCATTCAGAAATACAACATTTAGTCGATGACTGTGTCAGACTTTCAGGTAAATTTAATCAATGGATAACCACTATTTTATTTTTCTCCAAAACAGAATTTCATATTGCATTTCATTCCATTAGCCTTGATATAAAGCGGCAGTTGATAGCAAGCCATATTGACAGGCCCTCCTGGGCATAATCTAGTAGTCACCTTAAATCTCGTATTCACTGCATGATTCATGACATGCAGAGGAGCAGGCAGTCATTGAACATTCGAACATTTCAATAGAAAGCTAAAATAACCGAATACTCAGATCTTCTATTTGGATTATTTAATCCACTTAATTAATTGGGAGGAATTTGCCTCCCAGCTTCTCAGTCCTAACACATGCCATGATAAAGGGCAGCAGGCAGGTGATTCTTGGGGGGGTGGAGGTGGATGGGGTGACAGTGCCTGACTTTCAAAGTTGCTCTCCCCAGGAGCTAGCCCCTGCAGTGGGCTCCCGCTGGGGACAGCTGTCTTTCTTTGATGCGACGGATGATGAATATCATTCTAGATCACAAACGTTTCTTGATCACCTAGTAAGTGTCAGGCTAGTCACTAGGGGTTTAAAGATTAATAAGGGTCAGATCCTACCCTGGAGGGTCCTCAGTCTCAGAGGAAGAGCAGAAGTCCTAACTCGGGGAGTTTCTCTGAAGTTTATGAATTATTTCTCACTGATGAGTTATTTTGGGTTAGCAGTACTGGTGATGGGAAAGCTAATAGTGACTTCAGAAGCTAGCTTCTAGTAGTTCTTTATTTACAGAAGGCTAACAAAACAGGTTTGGAGGTTGGAGAAGGAAGAAGACCCAGAGGTCTTTCCCGGTCACTGGAGAGCACTGGAGTGAGATGGTTCGTATCAGTGACATAACTGTCACCCGAGAATAGGTGATGTCACTAGGAGAAGAGTTCTGGGTGGCCTTGGCGCAGTATTAGATTGCTATTGGACGCCATTTAGCTCATGACATCGTGTAGTTTGAGAATCTGAGAGGTAATTAAATCAGACCAACAGAAAATCCAGCTATGAACAAAAAATTATTTTTAAAAAAGATTTTATTTATTTATTCATGAGAAAGAGAGAGAGAGAGGCAGAGACATAGACAGAGGGAGAAGCAGGCTTCCTGCAGGGAGCCCCATGTGAGACTCAATCTCTGACCCTGGGATCACGCCAAAGGCAGCTCAACCGCTGAGGCACCCAGGCGTCCCTGAACAAAAAATTCTATATTGGGCACACATTGGAAATGGAATGTGAACCAGTCACAAAGGATAACAATCAGACTGCTGCCAGCAACAGAACGAAGAGGGTGGTTGAATCACCCCCACTGGGGTTTTGCTTTAAAGACACATGTGATGCTACAAACAATTCAGCCCAATCTGATTCTTATAGTATGTGAACTCTCTGGGTTGTCCCATGAGCATTCTGCCCACGAGGTAGATATCTAGTAGTATCGAGAACACAGAGATGTGAAAAGATTAAGGGCTCCTCCCACTTCAATCGCGTCTCTTCTCCTGCCAGGGCTTGTCAGAACCACAGAACCATGGCCCGTCCACCAGCCTGCAACAGGCGAGCAGCACTCACTGGGGCAGGGCTCTGTGTGTGAGCGCTAGACCTCGGTACTGAGGGGCTGAAAGGTATAAAGGCAGGCTCTGCCATAGAAGAGCATATCGTCCTCTCAGGGAGACTGGCCACCTCAATGCAAAGATAACCATACAAGAGTTTCAAAGTGAAACATCCACCAAAGGTTGCAGTTTGTCCTGCAAGAAATTGAGGGCAAAAGTAGGCCTTGGGTTGGATTTTGAAAGGACAAACCAGAAGGCCTTGGGCTGATAACCAAGAAAATCCCTTGCACGTCTTTTTTGCATGTGATTTGTGCACTAGCTGCTCACTGGTGAGGTAGGATGTGTCACAGGAAGAGTTCCGAGTTTGGCAATGAGATAGACCTGAATCTAAATCACCACTCCCAGCTCTGTCCTTTCCTACCTCAGTGGGTGAGGCACTATAATCGTCTCTGAGCCTCAGTGTTGCTATTTAGAAAACAGAATAAGACTTATCTCAACATGTTTTTAACAGGATTCCATTAAAAAAAAAAAATGCCTTGAATTCAGTCTGAGTACTATAGTCTGTTAGGGTAATGGTTAAGTAAGACGTCCAAAGCTACAAATGCTGGAATAGAGATGTTCACGTCTTTCTCATGTTAACCTGTCCCTAGTGTAGTCTGAGTTGGTGGGATACCTCACTCCACGAAGTCTACTGGGGACCCATATACTTTTGATCTCATTCTCTGTCATCTCCTTGGGCAGGGATCTGCAAATTATGGCCTTATAAGTAGGTTTCTTTGGAACACATCATGTCCATTTGTTATCATACTGTCTACAGATGCTCTCATCGGGAGAGTTCAATAGTTGCAATAAAGACTAAATGGGCCATTGGAGATCAAAACATTTACTACTCGAACCTTTAAGAAAAACATTTTGCTGACCTCTGCTGTAGGTCATCTTACCTTCTCAGGTATGGCCATGTCCGTGTTCCAGCTCTCTAAACAAGGAAAAAAAAGTAATCTGAAGGAACAATTTCCTCTTAGGATGGATTTTGTGTATGTCACTTCAGCTGACGTGGCAGTGGTGGGAACTTGGTCACTTCTAACTGCAAGGTGAGCAGTATTTAGTTGGGCAACTGTATTCTAGGCTTTACCTACATTACTTTGGAATAAAGGATGAATGAATTTTGGAGGAAAACCAACAATACCTGTCACACTATAAATTCTGTTTTTTTTCCCCTGGGAGTCAATCTACCCAAAGAATCCCCAGTTCTTGTTCCTCCGCTACCATGTCTTCTAGCCTCTGCTTCTTGCTTTCCAGAGCTGCTCAATTGTTATTATTTTTTTTTTATCATTAATGTCACCTAGTTCTCATATAATCTTAGAATATCTGGTTGATCCTTTTTGAACCTATCCTATTCTTTACTGCAAGTTTCTCAACCTTGGCACTTAACATTTGGAGATGCATAGTTCCTTATGTGTGGCAGGGGGGTGGGGGGGGATGGCTGTCCTGGGTACGACATAAGCATCATCTCTGTCTTCTATCCTGTAGTACACCCTGTTGTGACAACCCAAAATGTCTCCAGACATTGTCAAATGTCTCCTTGGCTACATGCCAAGTCATGTAGCCCCAAACCAGGGCTTCTATACTTTACCTTTTGCATGTTTAATGTTTACCAACCTTTTGTATTTCTCTGGTTGAGATCATTGAAGATACGGACTTTTTTGGTTTTATAAAGCAGTATTCTTCGACCAAATTTAACCCCTTAGGTTTTGAACATTTAATAAGTTCTTATCTCTATATGTGAGGTGTTTTAACTTTGAAGAGCTCTAGTTATTATTCCACCCAAGTAATCTGATGGGCATTAGGATCGCTTCTAGAATATCTGCAATGATTGGATCAGGCCCTGGATTAGGGGAGACTTTGAGGCAGTCAGAGCAAAAGCCATTTGAATTAGTCATCAAAAAGCGGCCTTCAAGGAAGAGAAGTTCCCTGAGAAACAAGGTGGACTTACTAACTTCTTGTACTGATGGCAAGAAAACACCCAGCCATGTTATTATGTGTCATGTCATAGTCTAGACCTTAAACTTCAGGAGGGATAAAAATCATCTAGGAGCTTGTTTAAGTTCTTATCTGGGCAGGCTGGGCAGAAATATATATTTTTCACAAGTGTCCCAGGAAATTCTGATGCTAGTGAACCACGGACCTCAATTTAAGAAACATTGTGTTAGATGAACTCTTCAGAAATCTTCAAAATATTTATATTTTCATTTAAATGATGGCTGTTAATCATGAGTAAGAAATTACACTTCGTGTTGGTGGTTTATTTTGTTTGGTAGTCCAAGTCCTGACCTATGTGCCCAAGGATCAATGAGGGACAAGGTGCAGCTTTGTTAATTATGTGGCCATGCCTCATATCCCAGCACAGACCTCTGGGAGAAGCTGCACTGGATCGTGTGTTTTAGGCTGGAGTCAAAGTCTAACCTTTTACTTTTTCCTCCACAAACTTTTGCATATTCTATCTCTTGTCTTTGCCTCCAAAATAAATTACAGGCTGGACTCTGCTAGTGCAATATAGGGCAGATGATCCCAGTTACTCACACTAGTGACCTAGGGAAGAAGTAAAACATCAAGAGACCAATTTATGCTGTAAAGATAAAATTGTAACCAAAGTCAACACATTTCAAGCAGTGAACGAGGAACTTTAAAATGGTGAGAAAGATTCTTTTTTGCTAGTAAAATAAGTGATTCCGATGGATTGACTTTAACAGATGATGCATAATCTCATTCTTGCACAGTGTCAGTGACCAGACCTGACCAGTCTGGACCTCTTAGCTTATGGGAGGCTGATAGCTTATGCGAGGCTCCCCTGGAGACGGATGGGAGGTGGTCAGGCCTCCTGTTCCAAGGCAGAGAACGATCTTTCCCTCTTATCCCACCAGCAGTCAGAATGCAGAAATTTCGAGAGAGGAGAAAAGCCATGTTTGCAAGGGAACTGCTCTTTGGCATAGCTGGCCTGGCCCCTGAGCATCAGGCTTTCGCAAATGAGACCAATCTCCTTCTCACATTAGTGCAAGTAAGAATATGCGGAAGGCTCTAGAGCATGGATGCCTTCTGTTCTGAAGTGACCCCCTCATTCCAACGCTGGCACACTTTCTGACCCAGCACCTGACACTGAGCTGAGCACATAGTAGGAGCTTTGATAAGGCACAAGGTCAGATGCAGGGCTCAAAGGTACGCCTCCCAGGTGGATAAAGGCCCTGCCGAGATAAAGTCGATGTCATGTGAGGGCAACACTGAATGCGCCTTCCCTGTCCCACGGTTCCTCTTGCTTTGACCACAGACTTCAGAGGGTTTCCTTCATCTGACATCCCTGGCACTGGTGTTTTGTAGGGTTGCTATGTCTGACAGTGATCACATCCTCCCTACAACGAACCACTTTTACCTCCTCTCCCTACCACTTAGCTTCTGGATTTGGTTTGATATTTCCATCTCTGGCCTGAGAGCTGATCTAGTTTTCCCTGGCTACGGGGTGGAAACAGGAGCAACTGATATGGGGTGCTACCCCTCCTTAAGACCCGGGATGATGTGGCAGTTTGCTAGAGCTGAGTGGCGCAGACTACTGAAATGTATCATCTGACAGTTTGGGAGACCAGGAGTCTAAGATCAAGGTGTTAGCAGGCTGATGTCTTCTTAAGATTACGGGAGAGAATCCGGTCCATGCCTGTCTCCTACCTTCTGGTGCTTTGTCGACAATCTTTGGTATAGATGAACCACCTGACCTCTGCCTTCATGTTTACACAGCATTCTCTGCACGTGTGTGTCCAAATTTCCCCCATTTAAAAAAAAAATTATTTTATATATATATATATTTTATCTCTCTCTCTATATATATATATACATATATATATATAGAGAGAGAGAAAGATTGAGTATAGGCAGGAGGGGCAGACAGAGAGGGAGAGAGAATCTGAAAGCAGACTCTACACTGAGTGTGGAGCCCAAAGTGGGGCTCAGTCCTACAACCCTGAGATCAGGACCTGAGCTGAAACCAAGAGTCAGATGCTTAATGGACAGCCACCCAGGCAGCCCCAAATTTCTCTTTTTTATAAGGACATTAGTCATAATCTCAACTTAACTAATCACATCTGTAATAATCCTATTTCTAAATAAGGCCACATTCTGGGATACTAGGGATTAGGACTTTCTCTATGGGGGACAAAATTCCAGCCATAAGACATGGTGACTTTCCCTGCACAAGTACCTACCAGGCTCTGACCAGACTAGAGGGAAAAGTGAGACACTCATATAGAATGCTACATTCAGGGGCATAAGACAGGTCGGCACTCAAGATAAATATGATTATATATTTTTAAAAATAAAAATAAAAATAAAAAAGCCTAAGATAACAAAATATCAAAACGTTCAATAACAGCAGCGTCTGACCCCACTGCCCTCTAAAGGGAGAGGCCTTTGTCTCTCTTTACTCTTGAATATGATTCCACTAAATTTAGAACTCAACTGAAGACATTGTTCTGGATTTTAGAATTCAGAAGGCTCATTTAACACTGGGAGTGAACTTTATTAATTTCCTACCTCAGTAATTCTCTGCCAAGTACTTCACACTTCTTTCAAACTATGTGTTTAATTAGAATACCTTGATTTCTCAGACTCACTTAAACACTTCCTGGAGGGGATCTCTCTGCTTCAGTTTGATGTTATTTGGCCCTGTTGGTGTTCTCAGTCTTTGGTGTTTTGTTTTGTTTTTCTTTAAATACCAAATAATGGTGTATTTGATGGAGCAGGGCTCTCTCCATGCTTTGCTCCATCCCTAGCCTCTTCTAGGGGTTGACTGGGTCTCTCTGGATGCTTATTCCTCTTCATTTCGAGGGTAAAGGCAAATGGGGGTGTGATGATGAAGGAGCAATTTCCCCAAGACTCATCAAACTCACCCACACAATTCTAGAGAAAGCACTCAATTCCTGAGAGATTAGCATTAAGGTTTTTTCAGGGGCCACCCTGACCTATTTTGCCAAAGTAACAGAGAGAGAGAGAGAGAGAGAGAGAGAGAGGTAACAATAGCAGGTAGGTTGGCTGGTCCTTACAAGTTAGAGTGAGCTGCACAACCCTTTTTGCAAATCACATAGTTTAGGGCTTGTCTTCTCTGCGGCAGACTGTGTAGACGGGGCGACTGGCCGTGTGGCTGCTCGTTATCTCTGTTCCTAGGCTTTTCCAGCTCCCTCCTGGAAGGCTACTTTTCTTTCCATCACCTGTCAGACCCCCCAACTTCATTCCAACTTAACTTTCCGTAACACACACACACACACACACCCAGCACATGCATTTCTGCACCTACACCAAATTCACCTGCCAGCCACCTACCTAATTCAGTAGCAGAATATCTCTTTGAGCCTTTAGTTTCTTTTGTGAACTGCAAGTATTGACCAGGCTAGTTTCCGTGGTTATATTGGGGGAGAAGATGGTCTCCGAGGTGAACTGGTTTTATCAATGTTCTGATCTTTTTTTCTGTGCTCTTCACTAATCCCTTACATGTCACAGCTTGGAGGAAAACAATGGCTCTCTCGCTGTGTTAACGTGTACAAAACCGCACAGTCCTTGGCACCCAGCTGGGGCCTAGTACATCACGGCTCTAGTTATATACCCAATAAAGAAAATCTGGGAATCATTTTAAGGAAAAGGAAATTTCACATTTAGGCAAATGTACTGTATTTCTTTTTTTTTTAAAAAAAATCAATTAATTAATTAATTTGAGGGGGAGAGAGAGAGAGAGAGAGAATTATTGGGGTTTGGGGGCAGAGGGCGTAGCAGACTCCCAGGCTGAGCGGGGAGCCCCATGCCGGGCGGTCCCAGGACCCTGGGATAATGACCCGAGCCGCAGGCGGAGGCCTGACGAGCCCCCCCGGGCGCCCCCTATGCTGTATTTCACCGTCCGGGAGCCCGAGGTCTGCGGAGAGCGGGGCGGTAGCTGTAGGTGGGCCGTCGGGCTTGCTAAGGGCTCGCTGCGGCTCTGCTCCCGGGGCACTAGCTAACAGGGGGCCCGGCGTCTCGGGTTGCACGGCCAGAAGGAGAGGACTGGCGCGAACGCTCCGGCTGGGAGGCGGGGACACCCTGCGGGCCGAGGGACACGCGCCGCCGTCCGGATTCTGGCGGACCCCGAGCGCGGCGCCGAGCCCCGGGAAGGGCGGCCTCCGAGATGCTCCAAGATCGGGGGGACCCAAGATGCTGCCCCGGGACGCCGAGCTCTCGAGAGACGACCATGGCCGTGAGCTGAGCTGTGTCTAGGATGGACACTTTCGGGTTTAGGCTGCGCTCGTTTTCCTTTCAGAGCCAGAGACGCGGGGAAGGGAGACGTTTCCTCAGAAGTCAAAGACCAACACGTGCTGGCTGCAAGGGGGGGCAGCGCCGCGGGGGGGGCGGGGCGGGGCGGGGCGGGGCGGGGCGGTCCGCTCGGGGCTGCGCTGACCCCGGGAGCCCCACGGCCGCCGCCGCAGGGGACCAGCCGACGCTACGGCGGGAGTCAGCGGCCGGCCACGGCCCTTCTTTCCCTGGATCCGCAGCCGCAAGTCCTCACCTCCCTGGCTCACCTCCGTGCTGCTGCGACGGCCACAGCCTCCGGACGCGGCTCCGCGGCGGCCCGCACGCCCTCCGCGCTCAGCCCTCGCACACCACGTTCCTGCTCTCCACACTGCGCACGCTCACCCCCACACTCACGCACCGCACAACACACGCCTCACCCTCACACTGACTTACCTGCACGCGTCCGCTGCACGCACTCACCCCCCTGCACTCCCTACACGCACCACCCTGTGGGAACAGACTCTCACACATCCACACACACTCCCCCTGTGCACTCCCTCACACACACCACCCACACCCTCCTCACACACGCACTCGCGTGGGAACACACTCACACATCCACACACACCGCGTGCACTCCCTCACACACACCACCCACACCCTCCTCACACACGCAATCGTGTGGGAACACACTCTCACACATCCACACACACCGCGTGCATTCCCTCACACACGCCACCCACACCCTCCTCACACACGCACTCGCGTGGGAACACACTCACACATCCACACACACCGCGTGCACTCCCTCACACACACCACGCCACACCCTCCTCACACACGCAATCGTGTGGGAACACACTCTCACACATCCACACACACCACGTGCATTCCCTCACACACACCACCCACACCCTCCTCACACACGCACTCGCGTGGGAACACACAATCACACATCCACACACACTCCCCCTGTGCACTCCCTCACACACACCACCCACACCCTCCTCACACACGCAATCGTGTGGGAACACACTCTCACACATCCACACACACCGCGTGCATTCCCTCACACACGCCACCCACACCCTCCTCACACACGCACTCGCGTGGGAACACACTCTCACACATCCACACACACCGCGTGCACTCCCTCACACACACCACGCCACACCCTCCTCACACACGCACTCCTGCTGTAACACACTCTCACACATCCACACACACTCACCCCTGTGCACTCCCTCACACACACCACACCCTCCGCACACATGCACTCGTGTGGGAACACACAATCACACATCCACACACAACCCTGTGCACTCCCTCACACACACCACACCCTCCTCACACACGCACTCCTGAGGTAACACACTCTCACACATCCACACACACCGCGTGCATTCCCTCACACACACCACCCACACCCTCCTCACACACGCACTCGCGTGGGAACACACTCTCACACATCCACACACACTCACCCCTGTGCACTCCCTCACACACACCACACCTTCCTCAGACACGCACTCGCGTGGGAACACACACATCCACACACACTCATCCCTGTGCACTCCCTTTTACTCATCCACACATCTCACCACTCACTCACATGTGAATACACTCACACACTCACTCATGTGTGTTTCCTTACACACTACACACACTCCTCACACACACCCAGTGATTTGTGACCCCACACATGCACACTTGCACATACTCACACATGTACATTTCCCCACATTCGCTCACCACTTGCTCCTCACCCACACACACTCACACATTCATGCATGTGCACATGTACATACTGTTGCACACTCTCATGAGGCTCCTGGTTTATTACTGTCCATGTCCAGGCTGTGATCATAAGGCCACTCTCTGAATTTCTTTGCACTCCCTCAGGTAGCTGGAACTGCGTGTGTCCTCTCCTGAAAGCAGAAGGCTCACTGTGTTCATACGGGCAACTGGCTTACTAAATGGTATAAATTTGGTGAGGAACACACAGGAAGTGGTTTTGTATTTTTCCAAATACAACCTTCCAATCTGCTTTGTCAAATCTCCAGTTCCCTTAATGATAGATCCCGTGGCTTCTCAGTTATTGTCAGGCATCCAGAAAACACAGTCCAGTCTAGATAAAAAGGCAATATATGGTGATTCACTCACTTTTCTGGGACCCATCCCGGCACCCTCTGGAAAGAGGAGGGGGCGTTTGGCTGTTTCATTCTAGCTTCTGTTGAGATGAGGAGGAGGTATGATCAGAGGAAAGGGGCAAAGCTTTTACGTAGCTGCTGCCACCGGAGCTCTCTCCCCGTGGCTGATGGTCCCTCTCAGAGGCATCAGAGGGCCGGCTCTGGAAGGGGTGCAAGAGGGTACTCGGGAGGGTGATGTGTTGTCTCTACGTGCAGGGGTTCCTGATGTGGAAGGCCAGCCGTACCCCTGGGCTCCTACACTATGCAGCACCCCCACGGCAAGCCAGCCTCCCGGATGCTGTGGTGGGAAGTCTGCTCAAAATTGACAGAGTTCCTTCACATTGTTAAGCAGCTAACAGACCACGGTGAGGCAAATGGTGGGTGGGTGCCAACCTTGCCGTTGCTGCTGGTTGGCCCTCCTACTGTACCTCTTGGAAAGGCGTGGAGGGAGGACCCACACATCCAACTGAGCAATGTCCCTGCTAACTTTTCTTGCATTTGCTCTTATTCTTCACAAATGAGACTTTTGGAGCTTTTTGGAGGGAGTACCTGTGCTAGGCAGTCTTGTAAGAAAGCCCCAAGATCCCTGCCCTGCGTTATTCTGAGATTGTGACTTTGATGGGTTTTCCTTCCAGGAATGGGTCTGGTCATAGGGCACCGTGGACTTTGAGAAGGGAAGCTGTTGGGGTGCACCTGACCTAGTCAGGAGAGTCCTGAAGAGAGACGGGGCTCTTCCTGCAAAGACACTGGAGGTGGGAGAGGGGCTGGATAGGGGAGCCTTGTGTCTGATCCTGAAAGTGGAGGGGAACACGTGGTGAGGAGCATGGGTGGCCTCTAAGAACAACCCGTGGCTGAAGACAGCAAGGAACCCGGGACCTCAGTCCTACAGCTGCAAGGAACCAAGTTCTACCACAACTGGGGAGCTTGGAATTGAACCCAGAGCATCAGGTGAGGTCGCCACCAGCTGACACCGTGATGTCTGCCTGTGAGACCTTGAACAGAGAACCCAGCCACCCTGGGTCTGGGCTTCTGACCGTGACAACTGTGAGCTAACAAGCTTCTGTTGTTTTAAGCCAATAAGTTCTTGGTGATCTGTTATAAAGCAACAGAAATGAATACGCTGTTCCTTCTCCTGCAAGCAGGGAAGAGGAAGAAGAGACCTCAGGGCTTTCCATGGAAGTCAACAATTCCCCAATTCCAATCAGTGGGTTTCGTTCATTTTTTTGCTTGTTTGTTTGTGCACCTACAAATTGCAGGCATATGCTGGGTTGAGGGTAGTAGGGTCACGCAGCCCTGCAGAAATGACCGCTGCCACTAGCGTCAGCTTCGGTACTATGATGTTCAACTTTGGGTTTTAGCTGCAATTCCCAGACAGAAGCAAAAGACATGTACAACATCCAACTCCCCAAGGGAGAGAAAGTGGTCCCAGGATCTTCGTCCCTTTACAAAGTGTCCCTTTTACCATTATGTTGACTAAGTGTGACTCCAGGGTGTAATCATGAAGTGATTTTATTTTTGCTCCCCTTGCTCCTTTATTCTTTGGGACCAATTAGTCTCTTGCTCCTGGATAACCATGACTTTTGTGGTCACCTTCAGGTAATAAAAGGTCTTCTAATCAGTAATTAATATGCCTAATTCAGAGTCACAGCCAAAACTTCTAACTTGGCTCAAGGTTACAGCTGCCCCCTTCCCCGGCTGTTGTGCCCGTTATTTGCGGTGTGGAGGGGCATAGCTGACTTAGTTTCTTTCCAACTCCACTTTAATCCGCGGGCTCTCCTTCCCCACACTCTGATTTCTTACCTCTGTGAGGCTGGAGGAGAGGAGCAGAAGAGTAATGGAACGTTCCAGGCTTGTCTTTATGTAGGTAGAAGATCCCCAATACGGGAGGGCAGTGTGGAAAGAACCAGATAGAAGCCATTAGAGAATTAGCTGTGCCCTGTGTCCTGCCCAGAGAGTCAGAGGCCAGTCCGAGACCCACTGGCCACTTTCCCTTCTCTTCCCTCCTTGTCTGTCTTGTATTTATTTTACCCAGGTCTGTCTGGCTTCAGCATGCTCCTGTCCATCACATTGCCTCACTTTCTTCTCCTGCACCCCCCTCCCCACTGCCAAGTGAAGATGTTTCTCAGCCTCCTGCCTTTGACCTGCTTCTCTGGCTTTCCTCCACTCCACCCTTCATTCCCACGCGCCCCGGGGGGGTGGGGCAAGGCATCCTTCCCAGTGTTGCCGGCTCTCTCCCTCCTCTGAGCTCTAGTCAGTGTTCCCAGGGATCTGTTGGGCATCTTGACCTGAAGGTTCACAGCTTCCTATGATTCCCCATGTCTCAAGGGCAGGTTATCCCTCTCCTGCCCCTATTCCTTCCCTCTGAAATTTCTTCCTCGCTTTTCTTAACCTCGCCACTGTTGCCCGGCCACCCGGGCCACCCCCCGTCTTCCACTGCCCTTCTTCCCTGCATCACAGCCGCTGCCAAGTGCTTCCACTCTGCCTTCACACTGGCAGTGGCCAGGTCTCCTCTTCTCCCTCACAACTGCTTCTCCCCCACACCTGCTGCTCACAGTAGTAACCACTAATATTTTGGTGTATATTTTTCCAGCTTTTCTTCTGTCACTGTATTAAGTAAATAAGTAAGTAAATATGATGCATATATTTCTGGAGATAAGGATCATACTGTTCACATTGTTCTGTAAATTCGTTTTTTTTTTTTCACTTAGCAATGCATTATGAAAATCTTTCTAAATCATTTCCTATTCATCCACAATATTCTTCAGATACTATAGTAGTTGAGGATTTGGGGGTTTGCCTTCTATTTTTCAGATAGGGACCCTATGGCCTCTTTCTCTTCAGTTAATGGTGGCCTAATTCTCCTGGAAGAGAGAGGAAAATAAAATTATGCTTAACATGTGGCATATGCCATTCCCAGTGCCCCAAATTCATTCGGAACAGCGTGCAGTATGAAGTGGATCCGGACATTGTCTGACTTTAGAATGAGTGTCTAACAAGTGTTTGTTAATAGAGGAAAGGCAGCATGGGAAGGCAGGATGAGATGCGGAACCTGGCTGGGTTGACAAAAGCTATCCTCAGGCTTGGCCCAGGACAGATCAAGGGGCTATTCCCCAAAGGGCTCATGCAACTTCCATGAAGACACCGTGTCAGAAGGTGAAGACACCTTCTTCCGTGCACTGTGGAGAGGCACTGGGTGATCATTGACAAACACTCCCAGTCAGGGGATCTCCCAGGAAGGGAGACTCTCAGTGATAAAAGGAGACGGTCCCAACAAACCAGGACAGGTGGTCATGCTACTCAGGGGTCCTGACCTGGGTTCAAATTCTTCTCTAAAGGATGCCAATTCAGTCCAGAAGCTTTGCAGCCACTACCTCACCCCTGTAGGAACCTTCAGTGTGGTTTCTGGGGGGAGGGGGGGGGAGACTATATTTTCCAGTCCTAATCCTTTAATGTGCAGGAGAAATGAATGTCATTTATTTTTTTTATACCTTAATTATTTTGGATTCTCTGTCATGAGCAGCCAAACTTAATTCCTACTGATACAACTGTATAAAGGTAATACTAATTAAATTCATTTGCATAAAACTCGCCAATTTTATTTCTTAATTACTGTGATATGCAATAATGAAGTATGTACCCCAGAGTGCCATTGTGAGTTTTATTTGATTATAGCACTAAACTTAATTTATAGGTATGCTTGGATTCCTTTAATAGTTTGTTGATTACATAGTATAGTCATCCACTGACGACTTAGAATCTAACACAGGAGGACACATACTCCTTCTAGCATGTGAATGGAGGCCCAGGGCACCAGGGCTCCCTACTGAATTGGAAAAAATAGTGGATTCTCTTTTGAGCAAAGTCTGGGAGACAGCATTAACATACACCTCATGGCCAAAGTGCATTTTATCCTGCCTTTGCTGCAAGCGCTTGTTTTTAGAGACATGGTATGACCTTTAGCATATCCGCATCTGTGAAATAATAAGCCACTCTTTACATCAAGATTTTGCTGCATTACAGATGCTTGGAAAGGGTTTTCACAATTATTATTCTAGTGCTGGTCTGCTTCTCTTCTTCTCTTGAATAATCTGCTTGAGGCATTCAAAGGGTCTACTCATTCTAGGACATGACTATAGCTAATTTGCTGAGAGTGGCTAAACATATCCCAAGCCTGCTTAGGACATCTGCCTAAGAAGTTAAATCATTTTAAGTGGAGGAATTAGGCTAATGTTTTCTACTAGGAGAAAACCCTGAATCTTGGTATTCTGCGCAAGACTTGTAATGGTAGAAACAAATTATGCTGCAGAGATACAAAAGAAAAATAAATCCATCTTCTTTTAGTAGGAGCTTGACACTTTTATTTAGAAAATTTATACTTCTGAATGTTTCCTTCGTCCATTACATATGCATTTCAAATGTGACTCTCTTAGGTTAATAGTCTATGCCTTAAAAACAGATCAGGGTGAAAGTGGGGATTGGAACCACTTTGAAGTAAGAAAGGAGAGGATTTATCTAAGATCAGATGAATTGAAGAGCATAGCAAATCCTTTTTTTTTTTTTGCAAAATCAGGGATATTGTGATATGCCTGAAAGATTCTGAATAGAGGAAGATTTCCTTGCAAATTACTTTGGCATCACCACGAATATCCCCAAGACTTTAGCATGGAAACCTAAGTGGAATTCTATATAATGGACCATCATCCAGAATATATCAGTCATGGATGTACACATTGTGTGTGTTTTTAAGATGCTCTGCTATTTGTTGGTTCAACATTGTATGCTATTTGCTATGCACATAGGATAAACTGGTGAGTGGAGGCTATTTGCCGGAGGCAATTTGGAAGAATTCTAGCTAAGGGAATAAAAGGCAGCACTAAGGTATATTCTGATTGGTGTTCAAATAAGGTCCACAGTGGGGCTCATGATGCTGAAAGAGGTTTGGTTTTGAACTAGATAGGCAGTTACCCTTCCTCACTTACTCCTGAGCCCTGGTGAAAGCCAAGTTGTCTACACTGTGATTCACCTACATGATCGACCAGCTCCATGTAATCTATTTTCCTGGGAATAGCTGGGGAATCACAGAGTACCACCCACCTCTGGTTGTGGATGCTGCACCTTACTCTGTGGAGTTCAAACACTAATAAATGTCTTTGAACAAAAAAGGAAGCCTGTCCTCACTAATCTCATTGTCCTTGTTCCTCTCCACTATTAGCCCTTTTTTGAATCTTTTGAATCTCCTGACTTAGGACTTTCTAGAAAGACATCTGGGTAATTGACTTCCTCACATTACCAAACCACTATGAGAAGGGGTAGGTGTAGGCTCAACTAGATGCTTCTGGCTTTTCCCAGCTGTAATATCTGATTAGCCTCCTGAATGTCTGCATGGCCAGGAGGCTGGGACCGTGGATGAGGCTCGTCCTGGTGTGTCAGATTCTGGACCCACTTGGGGTATCTGTTAGCTCATCTATAAAATAGTGATTTAGAAAGATTGTGGACCATCGCTGAGTCCTTTGTCATTGTGAGTAAGCATCATGTTCTCCTTCCATGCCAGGTAGTATTATTATTTTTCTTAACATCTAACTGGGGAAGGATGGTGCCAGGGAAGTTTCAATCTTGCTCTCACAGAGGGCACCTCAGTGTGACAGTGAACACATTTTTCCAGGGAGGGCCTAGATTAGCATTTGTTTCCTTGTAGTGATTCATGATCCTGAATATCTGTAACCTTGTGGTACTCCTTCTGGCTGGATTTCTCTACTTGGCTAATTTAGAATGCAGAATTTCATCTTCAGAGAAAGTTCAACATTTGTTGTCCTTTACTCAGCCTCCCAAGGGTGACGGTGGGGGCGGGGAGGCAGGCAAGCAGGCTTCCATCACTAGGGCCCGTTTGCACAGCTACTGTGGAGAATAGTAAAATATGTTTATCCAAAGAGAAGCATAAAATGTATAACACCCCCCAGCCCCCACCCTCTTTCCACTAGAGCGCTATCAGAAAAAGTGAAGTTCATATTACACTTAGAAAGATCTTAAATTGTTTTGTTTGTGGTTTCTCATTTCCTGAGACTTTGGGAAAGTTTGACCTAGCTTTTTTTTCTTCTTCTCCTTCGTAATATATTTTATTGGAAGGGGAGAAGGTGATGCTCTTGTCACTAAGCAACACGAATAGAGAAGGGAGCTCGTGTTGTTTATTGTATAAACAGTGCAATAATGAAGATAAAGAACTGAAATCCTGACCTTTTCTCTGTTCCTTCATAAGGCAGCCTGAAATGCCAGTGCGGTGTCTGAACACGTTAATATAATGGGAGAGACACCATTCACACCCCGAACCTTGACCTTCACAAGCACAGGGAAGAATGCTAGCATACTAGTTGTTTTATGAGAATGACCAACATAATTTTAATCAGTAGGCTGGAGACACAATATACACATAATCTCTACTTCAGATATCTATTCCAGGATTTTGTTTCTGGCTCCATTTCAAAAGAATACTTGACCAACTATTCTGTGTCTGTAATTGAAAATTTTGTCTGGTGTTGTTTTTCAGTATAGGGAGACACTTAAAGACTGAGCAGTATGAGGGCCTGTTTTCTTATCTAACAGATGAAGAACGAGAGAGGTTAATTGGTTTGCCCAACGTCACCACACTGAACAAGCTCCAGAATTCTGTCACTAGAATTCATTAGCATTGGTATACAGAAGTCGGAGAGCCTAAATAACAAATTTCCCACAGTAAAATTTCTTTGAAATGGGTGGTAAATGTGGATGTAAGAGGGAAAAAAAAAATAAAGGGCCTTAATCTGATATTCATTCCATAAATATTTACTGAGTGGACATGATATACCATCTGATAACTAGTAGAAATAGAATATTTAAAGTTCTTAGCATGGCCTTTGGGGAGAGAACTTCTCTCCTTTGCCTCAACATAAAGTCATTTTCATCACTCATTTGTTAAGTTGGTCATATTCATCCAACATTTACTGAGCACATCCCGTGTGCTAGGTACTGAGTTGGCACCTGTGAATAGAAAGATTCAGAGTTGGTTAGTCTCAATATCAGGGAGCTCAAAACCAAGTGAGGGAGAGACAGATCATTTCAACTGGACATACAACATTAGAACAAAGTGCAAGATGCTTGGAAATGTAAAATGTGTGTTTCCAATGCTGTGCCAGAAGAGGATGGTGGATTGGGAATGCCTTCTGGAAGAGGTGATCTGACCTGGATCTTATCAGAAGAAGTTACCTATATGGATGTTGATAACTATAGGAAGGGTAGGAAAAGACCTTCCAGGCTGAGAGTGCAACATACGCAAGACTGCTAAGTAAGAAATTGTGTATGTGCATGAATATGCACTTGATGTTGGGGTGATAGCCTGAATAGGTTGGTTGTGGACCTCATGCAGATATTCTGGTTAAAGAAAACTGCGTCTCTACATTCAAGTGATTGCCCAGTGGGAGTAAAGATAGTGAAGAATTGTATACTGGCCCTTACATCCTCCACTCGAGGATGGCGACTGTTCTTCCTCTCATTTCAGTCACATGGCCATGAGAGGACAGGGAAGCACAATCCTCCTAGCTGAATGGAAGGAGGAGAAATAGAATGGCTGTAATTACCACAGCAACTGAATTATTAGTTGGATATTGTAAAAGCAACTCAAAATTTAAAGCTACTATATTTGATGGGTTTTTACCTATTTTTTTACCTCGTCCCTAAATAACTCCCCCACAAAAAGCAATTTCAATTTGTTCCTTGGGTCATATTCCCAAATAATTTATTTTGAAGTCACACAACAAAGCATTCCTATTAAGAATGAACATTCTTTTGATGTAACTAGTTTGCCTGAGGTGACCGTGTGGTTTTACCTGTTTTGTAAACTGTGTTTGTACTATTTTACTAGAACTTTGGGACCACACTGTCCTATTTTTTGTGCATTTACAAAAAAAGTGTCAATGAAATCCCCAGCTCATCTGTAATGGAAGATGGTGTATCCTGATAACTACATATTTGCTAGGGCATACTTAATGTTGTCCAATATTTATGAGAAACTCAGTGGATCTAAGTATAGTAAGCCTAACACTTCCCTCAGAAACTTAAAAATTTACACTCTCGATCAAGTAGTATAGTTGGAACCTCAAGGCTCTTATTACATTGTAATGGACCCCTAAAGAATTACTTCTTCCAAAGAATATTTTGGTGTAATGCCATACCCACTAGAAGACGTAGGCTATTGTAAAATGTAGCCTCATGCAACTTATTATCAATCTGCTATAAGAATGCTGTCCTACTTAGAAAGACCCCTCCTACTTCCTGGGGAGAAAGTTGTACTTCCCCTAAGCAGTGGTTTGTTTTTAATGTCATGGACACTGTGAATCACCTTTTTGTCATTAACTGTTGGAAACTGTAACATCTACCTTGCAGTCCAACAGTTGTAAGTGAAGAGTTCATTATGCAATGTACACTGTAACCATCCTTGATTCCATTTACATTACTCTTTTTGTTTTCTATCTTCTGTTCTTCCTTCTTTTAATTTCTGTTGCCTGTATTTTGTATTTTTTTTCTTTAAGTCCTTTCTAGAAAAACGTGGAGGATAAATACGTAGCAGACGGGAAAAATCTTCCTATTTCTTTTAATTAATCTCTTCTGCTCTGGAACCTCCATTCTTGCTGGTGGCAAAAACACAAGCAGCTCAATGAAAGATAACAGCCTCTTTCAGTTAAAAATAATATTTCTCTGGTAAATATTTTGTATTTCAAAGTACATATTTACTCTGAAGGATATTTCTCTCATCTTAGGCGATTTCTCTCTATCCCCAATCTTTTCTCAGAGTATATACAGGAAAAAGGAGAGAACGTAGGGTTTGGTTGGAAGTAGGTGTTTGCTTTTATTTTAGTATGCATGTGTATATGTGTGTATATGTGTGTGGGGGGGAATAAGTGGTATGTAGACAGTAAATTAAGATAGGTGCATATTATTCCTGTGAATAATCCAGGATGCAGATGGCTGGCTGCATTCATTGTTCAACAAATTCTAATGAGGCCTTATTATCTTGATTTATGAGCTAATATAATTTTGATTACCTTGGGGGGTTACCAATGGAAGAAAGAGGCAGCCATCTTTGTAGTACTACAGTGCATCTTGAAGAATACCAGGGCTTCTCCACCTACCAAGATTCCCTCTTCCAAATAGATTCTCCCATTTTCAGGTCACTGATCCATATCTCAAAGCTTTAGAATAAAAGTTGTTTTAAAAAATAAAAGTAAGGTAACACACATTAACAAGCTGACACAGTAAGATTTTACTTCTTAGAGAAAACTGACCAAAGTGAAAGGCACTTACTGTAGCTAGGGTGGTGGTGAGGATCTGGTGTCAGGGTGAGTCTAGACACAGGCTTTGGTGGTGAGGGACTACAACTCCTCCACAGCCAGAAATCAGAATTACTTAGATGAAAAGGGACAATTTGGAAAAAGGAGGAAGGATGTGGAAGGGAAAGGCAAGAGTTGCCAACTTTATTGAGGTTTTAAGGATGGTAACAGATTCTAGGGTTGCTTGTTAGGTAAAATTAGAAGGCTTTTTGGAGCAAATGTGTCTCCCCTGAGACAAAGAGAAAAGGGAATTTTACACCTGTTGGAATATATCACTGTGTGAACACCACAACTCTTGGATGCATCCAAGCTCCATCATGTTCTTGAAGGAACCATACTGCCTTCACTTTCAGCTCCAGTCTGAGCAAGGCTTAGGAGTAAAATAGCTGTGAGGTGCTCCATGGAAGCAGGGTTGAATACCTCTGGTCTTTTGGCAGGTTGTTTCCATCCAATAGTAGCAAGTATCGTGTCACAAGCCATCACACAACAGGACAGTCTGTAAGGAGCTTGCGCATTGTTTACTGAGCATGTCAGAGTGTTGGCTGCTTCTAGGGCTCTTGGGGGAGCACACATTTGCCAGAATACTTCTATGAGAAGCATAAGCAAGAGATAAATTTGCTACTCATTTCAGGACTGTCACGGAGAACACATAGTCTGTCTGTTTCCCCTCCTGTGGAGCTTCTAGGTCCAGAGAAGATACCACTAAGGAATACATGTAACATCAGGGCTGCTGGCTGGGTGCCCACTATGAACTGTGCCCCCACCTGAAGTGTGCAGATGGTCTCCTCTCCTTCGTGTTTTCCAATGAGTGACTTAAATCCCCACACAGTGTATCAGCAGGAAGCCTAGTATGTTCCTCTTGGGCTTTTCTGCTCTGAGCTTGAATCGAGAAAAATCCCTGGAGCTTTAGACAGGTTGCCTTTGATTCTCGCTGCCACAGAGTCGCCATCGAAAGCTTATCTTCTGGAGGATGACTGGTGATGCTGGTCCACTCTGCAGTGATGTCCTGGTGCCACAGATCCCTCCAGGTCCACGATCCCATGTGATCAAAGCTAGGCCAAGGCCCCTCGACACTTCAGCTTTCCAGGTTGTATGTAATTCTTCCTGTTGGGCTCCTTTGGTAACAAAGTCCCAGAGGGCCAGCTGTCTTAGGTTCACCCATTAGGGCTGAATGGAGCATCTGCCCTTTGCCCATGTAAATCCATAGTCCTCTTGGCATCTCTTGGGGCAGTCCCTGAACAAGAAATACAGGGTTCTGTGGATGTAACAGTGCCTGAGGTAGACCTCATTGCTTCTCGGTGCAACCTAGTGAGTAGAGAGAGGCCAGGCCAGAGTGAACTGAGGAATGCCCACGTGCAAGGGATGGGCAAGAGAGGATGAACCTTCTGATAGGACGGAAATGGCTCGCAGGAGAAAATTCAAAAAGTAGAGGAGGCGGGAAACAGACGAAGAGGAGATGGTCTACGGAAAGGGAATATTGTGCTTTTTTTTTTAAAAAAAAAAAAAAAAAAAAAAAGGAGGGATGGCCAGCCCTGGCGAACTCCACAGCTGGCTGACGGGGAGGACGAAGGCGGCTCTGCTGCGTTTGGCGTAAGGGGGCCGTGGGTGGAACCCTGGTGAGAACAGGGTCGGCGCGAGAGTCGGGGCGCGGCAGGGGCGTGGGTGGGGCGTGAGGAGGCTGACGCACGACGAGTGGCGAGGATTCCTCGGGTATTCTGCAGAAGGGTCACAAACGGAATGAATGGGGCGGAGAGGTCGCGTTGGTCGTCTGCTCCTTCAGGTGTCTCCAGCGCGCACGCGAGCGGGTCGAGGCCGAGGAGCCGGGGCGGCAGCCGAGGGAGGGGTGTGCCCGCAGCCTCGGGCACGGGGCCGTGCTGGGCCAGCTGGAGACTCGCGCGGAGCCCCCCGAAGACGGCCCTTCCGTGAGACCCGAGGGAAGAGGAGGCGGATGCCGCGGGCTGAGGCGGTGGGTCGGGGTGTGGGTGCTGAGGCGTTTGCTGCGCTCCAGCCCGCAGGAGGAGGCCGGGCGGAGGCCAGCGGTGGGGAGGGCTCCGCGCGACACACGGGCCGGTTCACACGCGAGCGCCGGGGCCTGCTGGGGCTCCTCCCCGGTGAGTCCGGGTCTCCCCTGCGAACGTGGAGCGGCTTATTCGGAGGCCTGTGTCCACACGCTTGAGGTGCACTCCAAACCTCTGTCCCCTGACCCTCCCATTCACACACACACACACACACACACACACACACACACACACGGGAAACACCTTGGACTTTTTGCTTAGTCAGTTCAGCTCCAAAACTGTTTATAAGACATCTCCAATGAGCAAGGATTTGGGGATGCGGAAAGGAGTCATTTATATGACATAAAATTCATTTCGAGGGGCAGCTGACTTTAGAATTGACTTTTTGATTATCTGCTTTCTTCATCTACTCTAGGACTCCTTTCAGCAAAATAAATAAGTAACGGCTTCTTTGGGAATACTGTGCCCTGTTGAGCAAATTAGAACAAACTAATTGAAGTTAGGGAATTTATATGATAATAACAATAGCTCCTGGCCTTATGTGGTGCTTTAGCTTTCAAAATGCTTTGTATTTAATGTTACTCTTTCGAGCATACAGGACATTTTCAGAAACGTTACTTTAATATTTTTAATTTATACATCTCTTAATAAGTACGATACTTATTCTTAAAATGAATTCTTACCACTTCCCATTAGAAGAAAAGAAAAGGGTTAAGAAGCTAACATTTATTTTATGCCACAAACGTTCCAGGCATCTTACAGATGTTATTTAATCTTTACACACCTCTAAGATGCTGGGATTATCTCCATTTTACAGACAGATACATAGAGGCTCAGATCTTGACTTAGCTCATTTAGTTGGTGGATATCTGAAATTCAAATCAGGCCTGCTGATGCTATAGCCTTTACTATATTTTCTTAGGGAGATACTGAAATAATCTTCTGCAAATTTGCAGCCACACTCTGAACTGGGTAAGAAAATGGAGAGGTTAGAAGTCTCAGCTCAGGCGGTGGCCAGCGGCCCCGGGGCTCCCAGTCTAGGGCCCTCCTTGTGCCCCGCCCCTCCCCACTGTGACCCCATGTTGACCATGACCGTCGTCCCACTGAGGGTTACCTATGCTGATCTGCTAGACAGTTTACAGCGCTCTGCGGGGACATCTTGTGGGTCTGACCTCAGAGGGCAAATCAGCTTCTGCAAGAAGCTGGCTTGTTATGTTTATGGCATCTGGATATTTACTGCATTTCTGTGCTTGACAGACACTAATAGTGGGGTTTCCTTCATTTCTTACAAAACTTACAGGTGAGTCAAGAGGGAACAAAACAACAGATGAAAAAGGTTTGCTAGGGGCTGGGAAAATGTGGACAGATTGTGGCAAATTTCAGGAAGAGTCCCAGAAGTGACAAATGATCCGAAGGACAGATTCATGAGGAGAAACGTAACAGCAAGAACAATGCTAACAACAAACAAAAACAAGCCAAATCTCAACTACGTATTTCTTGGCCAGTGCAGGGAGCAAAGATGGTTCTCTCTGAGGCCGAGGGTCAGGACCCCCTGGCTGCACTGTGTCTTGGATATTTCTCACACTCTTCTTTCAAACATGACTCTCTTCTATCCCATTTCCTCCTTCTTTCATCATGAACAATAATCAGATCCCCTACTGGTTCAGTGATATGTCCATTATCCAGGAATATTTACATTTTAAACAAGCATCTCTACTTCCCTCTCCTTTGTGAAAGAATTAAAGCCTTGACCCTGAAAAACAGTTTAAAAAGGGAAACTATCTTGATTCCTCTCACACTGATTCTCTTAAAGACAAATCCTAGCCTCTGAGGTTTTGTTTACTGAATTAGTATCACTCCAAAAACAAAACAAAACAAAACAAAACAAACAAAAAAAACCCAAAACCCAAAACAAACAAATAAAAAATAGGCTGTAAGTTATTTATCATTCCTCAAGATACCAAACTTCTAATATGCTCTAAAATCCCTAAGAGTGGCTGGCTCTCTGTTGACAGGTATTGTACTTGTTAAGCAGAGCTCTTTTTTAATGTATTTGTTCACATCACTTTCCTCTAGGAACTAGAATAAGCTCATTCCAATCATTTTATGCATTTAAAAGGAATACTATGCATTTAGAAAAAAACCCACACAATTCAGTATTTTTATGAGTTCAGGTATTGTCCTCACCTCTGAGTTAGGATTTGCTTTACAGAGAATAAATATTGCTACGTAAACAGATGTTGCATTGGGACAAAACACATATTTAAGAAAAAGATGTATCTATAGAATACTTTTGGGGCTCTTGGCTCTTACGAATGAATTCTTAAATCAGAGTGGAATTGGTTCGATGATGTTGGGGACCTCTTTTGATCAATGGAAAGACTCAAGAACTAAATGACAGGAACCAAGGGTAGTGGACTACAGCCCAGGCCACGCACAGGGCAGACCAGGTAGGCTCCCTCTGCCCTACCACTGCCATCCCGCACACTGGTGCTGCCCTGAAGCCCCACCAGAACCATGCAGTTGGGCCCTGCACCTGCCTGAGCTCATGCTTCCCTGCTCCATTCTGATCACTGACTTCAGTTTTAAAACTCAATTGGCTGGGCCCAGGCCACATGCTTATACCTTGTGGCTAGGAGGTGGAGAAAGGGAAAATTTGCCCCTGCTGCTTTCAACAGTGGGAGCTAGTCCCATTTCCTACCAACACCTAACTGGGGAATTCCCCAAATACACAAAGGGGTCTTAGTGCTGGATATCTAAAAATACACAGAAACTTAAATCTAACTCAAGCTGAAAACTCAACACCTTGGAAGATAAAATTCTCAAGCAAGTACAAACAAAATTTGGCTTGTTTTAATAATTAGCCCAGATTTCAACTTCTTTTACCCTATGGAGATGAACCTGAATAACTCTATCTTGTGTACTTTGGGGGCATTCTGATTGTTTTTCCCAAGGGATGCAGTTCCATGATATATAGGGTGCATGTGAAATTGTTAGGGAAAGAGAAAGCAGGCTGTCCTAAGATCAAATTCTTGCATTCAAAATTTTTCCTCTAGAAAAGTATGCAAGATAACAATGTTATATAGGATACAGTAAAGATCTGGATTGAAATATATACACAGCACAAATCCTTTATGATAATAGAAATTTTTTCTGTTGCAATAGAGAGGCACATTGGAGCATATGTATCTGGATATGTGATTTTTAACAAATCAATGAAATTTAGTAAGGACCTTTATGATTAGGTTTTGCTCTTGAGACTAAATTATATAAATAAAAATTATGCACATGTTTGATGCATAATTCAATTTATTCTATAGCACGATATATGTGTTACACATTTATAATAATGTATAAAATACAACCATCTTAATAAGCAACATATAATTAATGACATCTTATACATAATTATGTTTTATTTAATATACATAGCATAGTATAGCATATGGTTTGTCCTATTTCTCCTTTTGTTCAGTTTCTGTCTTTACCTTTTATTATTTGTTTGCTCATTTTGAAACTCATGAAGTGATAGTCTAATAGAATAAGTATTAATACTTATACAGGTGACTGGAGAAAAGGTTACAATAGCATTTTTAATGATTTTATTGGAGTCTCTTTTTGTAATTGTGTTCTGTTTCTGCCAGTGTAATGGGGAAATTGAAAGTTGGCTGGATATCATTTTAAGCTACTATTCATTCTCATTTCTCCATTTTATTTTTATAAGACCATTTCATTGGCTAGTACAAGATATCAGTCACATTTAAACCATCAATGAGTGGCCAGTGTAAGAACAGTAGGAAGCAGAAGAGGAGAATTGAAAAGATTTTCAAAAAAAAAAAAGTAGAAATATAGGAGAACGGGCAGGAAAAGAAATGGGTGAATGACACCAAGAAGTCTAATGAAATATGTGATAAACAAAGCCAGGTGTGGGAGAAGAAAACCTTGCTTCCTATCCCTCTGCTAGCCCATCCAGCTGGGCTCTATGGGAAGCCACTCTTTTATCTGGGCCTGTTTCTTTTGATAGTGAAAATGGCTGCTATGGACTTAGGAACAAGCATGCACATACACCACTTTTTTTTTTTTTTTTTAAATATAAGAATGGCATCATCCTCTATTCTGTTAGTGGGGATGGTTTCTATCTATCTATATGCGCAGGGTGGTGATTCAAAGTTCCACTTTATACCATGCATACTTTACAGTGAAGCATTTCATAAATCCTAGACAGCATCACATTCCACAGAGCTTGGGAAAGCCAGTGCAGTGGGGAATCTGGCCTCCCAGGGTGTGGATGCATCTATTTATGCACTTGGATCCCATTCTTGCATAAATCATAGGAGAAGGCATGGTTATGCAACCCTCACTGTTAAAGGCTGTGGACCCTGAGAGACTGGGGGAAAATCACAGCCTCACAATGTGCTAGAAATGTGCCCACGAGCAAATTGTCCAACTCTCTAAGCCCCTGTACGCTCATCTGCAGCGTACAGAGAGTTGCTGTACTTACCTCCCAGGGCTGTTGGCAAGAGTGCATAAGTAAAAGCTATCAGGATGCGGCATGACATGTGCAACTTATAATAATCAGAATATGGCTGTTAATGAATATATACATTATAGTTTTATAAAAACTTCCACATATTTTTTCTCTTTTGATGCTCACTACTGCCTATGTTGTTGACATTTTTAGTATTATTCCTTTATACATTTTGTAGAAACTCTTTAAGCTCACAAGTGTTGAAATTGATCGAGGTCCCATGGGCTAGCATCTAGTGAGACTGGAGTTTTAACTCAGGTATTCATATTTTAAGACATTTTTCTGCACTGTTGTCAACCAATATTTTTTTGCCTCCTGCTCCGTCAGAATACTCCTTCTGTCTAATTCATCCTTTAAGTATACATGTTCAGATATGTTCCCCTTTCCTGTGCTATTTAATGTCACTGTTTTTTTGGTATTTCTCAGTTATGAGCTCATATTTCTTGTGGATATACACTGGAACTTTTGAATTAAAATTGAACTACTGTTCTTGTTTAATAATGGAGAGTTTGAAGACATGGTCATTTTTTTCTTTCTTTTTTTAAATGCTATTTTGGTGTACAATTGAGGCACAATAAAGTGTAAATTTGATGAATTTTGACATATGTATAACTCAGCACAGCCAAGATAAGGAACATTTTTGTTGCTCCCAAAAGTTTCCTGGTGCCCCTCATAGCCTTTTACTTTTGCCTCCCTTCACTCCTTCCCCACCACTGATATGCTTTATGTCACTACAGATGAATTTGTAGTTTCTAGAATTTTACATGAATGAGTCATACAATATTACCCTATAATCAGGACATGTATCAGTAATCCATTCCTTCTTGTGGTGTTGGAGCTTACCACTTCAGGAATGTATTCCGATTGCTTCTCCATTGAGCTGTTGATGGACATTTGACATTTCTGGTTTGTGCTATCACGAAGAAAGCTACAACAAACATTGGTCTATAGGCCTTTGTGTGATGATAATATGATTATAGTTCTCAACCCAGGAGGTGAAGGGCTTGGTTATATGGTTGGGTGTATGTTTATGTAAGAAACTGCTTAAACTGTTTTCCAAAGTAGTTTTACCATTTTACTTACATTCCTACCAACAGTATATGACAGTTTCAGTTTCTCCACATTTTTGCCAACTTTGTAGGTCAGTCTTTTTAATTTTAGCCATTCGAGTACCCACTGATACCCAGTGGTATCTCCTTGTGGTTTTAATTTGCATTTCCCTGATGACTAATGAGTATCTTTTCATGCGCCTAAATGCCATCTGTATGTCTTTGTTTTGCTTTTTCAAATTGGGTTGTTTGACTTATTATTGAGTTTTAAGAGTTTTTTTCTACATTCCAGATACAGGTCTTATATTGGATGTGTTTTGCAAATGATTTTCTCCCACTCTATGGCATGCTTTTTATTTTTATGGCATCAGGCATAAGAATTGTCACCCTGAGTTTTTTGAATCTAGGACACCCCCTTCTTTGTCTTGGATCTCATTGCCAACTGCTTATCTAGACATTGATCATTGCTCATTGTCTTTAGTAGACCAGCTCTGCTTCCTAGACTGGACTTCCTCTCAATCTTGCGGTGGTCGTTCTTCCAATTCTGTGTTTGGTCCCTTTACAGTCCAACCATAAGATGTGTTTTTAGCTCACAGAATCATAGACTTCAGTGGAGTAATTGCATTCATGAGAACCCTCAGCACATTCAAGCAAAATACAGCTATCTAGGGACAAAAGCAAATATTGACTAGTTTATGACATTGGTGAAGAATCTAGTCATTCTTATTTATCAAATAGTCACTATGGATAAGGGCTTTCTCTATGACTCTAATGGTCAAGAAAGAGATTCTAAACAGCTGACTACAGATTTCTGGAAGACTGACACCGTATGCTAATTCCATGACATTGACAGAAGCTAGGTGAAGGTGGTTATAAAAAAAATGTAAGTGCCACTCTTAGATATGGTTTAGTTCAGGAGACTTTCCAAGACTTTCCAAGATGGATAACATCATCATTTGACATTTGGCTGTTTACCACTAATGTGGGGGGTTTTGCTCCTCCATTGAGAATACATATGAATTTCTTTCCATGACTTATACACCTTTCAATGCTCTATTTCCTTCTAATTATTAAGGGGAAATTGTCTGTAATGATTAAAGAATGTCAAGCTGTTGATTATTTTGTGTCAAATTTCCAGGCTTGATTTTAGACTATGGAATCTCAAAAGGTGAGACTATATCTCAGTTCTGAGAAAGTTTAAATGCAGATTTAGTTAGTACTTAGGCCCACGCAATCCTCACATTCACGAATTTCTCAGAATCTACTGCATAAAGCTTGTTCCTCCCACCTCCACCCGTCAGAATGTTAGTTCTAGAATATTAATTCCCAATGCAGCAGTTGCCTTTTCAGGATAGATCCTTGGCCCATTTTCTCAGGGGTGGGAAATTTTGAAAAAAATAACTGAGAAGGATCAACTCCATCTTTGTTGCCCCTACAGCCTATCTTGGCACTCACTGCTCCTGGAAGGCACTGAGCTGCTCCTGGAAGGGACAAGTTCCTCTTTGTTTCTCAGATGGCCTCTAGCTAGGGATAGTCATCTGTGGTCTTTCCTCGAGTCATGGACTGACATGCTCACACTTGGCTTTCTTTTTGTACGGAGTTAAATAGTCAATTGTTCCTTGCCATCTGGACACTGCTCACTAGCAAATTATGGAACGGACAAATTTTCTATTTTTAGTTTCTTATTTAGGGGAAAAAAAAAACCCACATAGGGCACCATCATAATCAAGTATAGTTTCTTTTTCTCTGTTCTTTCTGCCTTCAACCCTCCTTTGTAGATGTCTGTAATACGATAGAATCAAGGTGAACTCTTGGATCATTCTATAGAAATTAGCTGGTTTCCATTACAACTTAAGTTGAACATTTTTTGGTGAATTTCAGGTTCTGATCCAGGTCTTTCTAAGAAATGAGTAACTGAATAGAGAGAAACTCAGAGAAAATGCTAGCGTTTGGCTTCCTGAATGGAGGGAGCATGGACATGAGAGGGTGTGAATCATAGGGAAGGCTGGTAATAAAATGGGGAGTCTGCAGGAAGGAGCTTTGGAAGGTTTTGAAGGTAAATTCCAATTAGAAGATAAAAGAAAAAAGAAATCTATTGCTAAAACAAGGTTGTGTGAGGATATTTGCAGCTGAGAACATGATTAGAATGCAGAGGTGATAATAAAACACAAGTGGGAAGGGAAACTTTAAAGAACTAAATGAATAAAGAAGGAAGGTAAAATATTTTAAATCATGTTTAATGAGCTTGAGATAGAACAAGCCAAAAAGCAGAACTGAAATGTGCTGAGAAAAAGTGAAAAAGAACCTAAATACACCTCTTCCTTTTAATGAGGTGGGGGATGAAAAGAGATGCAAGGATCCTTCTTCACAAAGGGTGGTGGGGACAGGAAGTCGAGGCAAAAGGCAGAAAAGATTGGAGGGCTCCCCCTCCTGTGTTGCCTCCCTTCCCCTCTCTGATGTAGCTGCTTTTTGGGGTTGATTATAAACATCTAAGTGCCTTGAATCATTTTTATCCACAGTCCCCCTGCATCCTGACTCACGTCATTGTGCATTGAGCTGTAGCTGGCAGGCCAGGGTGCAGATTAACAACCTGACACACCACTGATTCATCACCGACTCACTTGGTACTTAATCATACACTGCAGCTTATACCACTTCATTTTTTGAGGTGAATGTGTTTCTTTTCACCAGCCAGATGGTAAGCACTGTGAGGACAAGGTCTGTAGTCTATTCATTTTTGCTTTTCTCACAGCTCCCCATCAACTGCTATAAACATAGAAAGCAGACAAAAAAATACATGCAGGATGGAGAACCCTGTCCCATAACTGTTGCAGTTTTGAAGAGGTCTTCGGGAAAAGGGCCATCAAGATGTGGGGGCCATGTCTAGTAATTCTGCAGTCTTCAGACTAATCCCAACGTCCTTCCAAGTCCAGGGAGTAAAGAGCAGCCAATCTGCTTCTGGGCTCTCAGTTTTGTACCTAATCAGCAATTGAATCGTTGGTGTCTTTCCAAGTATATAAAGACTGAGGAGCTGCCTTGTTTACTTCCTTTTAATTGTGAAGTATAGTCGGTTGTGCCTCAATATTGATGGAGTCGTGTTGCTGAGCAACGGAGGATGGGGTCCTCGGGAGCCAATTATGCAACTTGTGTCTCTGTACCTGGACTCCTGACCCATACTCACTATTTTGGGTTCAGTGGGGATTTTTCACTTAGCAATTTCAAAAATGAGTGTGTGAGATCAGCCAAACTTATATGTGGCTGGACTACAGAGAAACACAGGGCTGATTATATATGTAACGTTCAAAGACATTCAAAAGAATGTCTTTTGTAACTAGCAGTTCTTCGTTATGACTGGGGTTAGCTGTCCCTCATGGATCATCATTCACTAGAAGTTGACATCTTGGCCTTAGCTCTGAACATTTTGTTCTTGGATTTTTGGTATTCTAATTCTTGAGTCTCACTCAACATTCCCTAATTTTTGATATGAGGACCTTTCAAGCCCTTCATTAGCTGACTACATCTTCAAAGTGGCATTGGGACTACTACTGTGGCTGCCTTTGTGATGATAGTTGGCGTAGATGTTATGGCTTCCCTTTATGTGTCTCCATTCCCTGTCTTGAGTCTTACTCTCTCATTCTTTTCAATTCTGGAGCCCCTAATCGTAGTAGAGACTCAAGGGATTGCCAGGACAATGGTAGGGATTGTCACAGAGAGGAAGGAAAGAGGTTTTTCTTAATTTGAGCTGAGCTTAGAGGGATGGACAGGATTCAGATAGGTGGAAAAGAAGAGAATACAAAGGTACTTTTTTAGGCTTGTGGGTGGACCAGAGGGACAGTGCAGTGAGAGATTGGAAAACTGCCAGTGTTTGGGCTAGACAAGTTAAAAGCTAGTCTCAGGAGTTTGGCTCTTCTCCCATCACTATGACAACCTGATGAAGATAAGCTGGGGGCTGGGGTGATGAACGCTTTATTTAAGAAGATGAAAGTGAATTGATGTAGAACTTGCTTCTTTAAATCCAGCACCACATTGGTAAAATGCTCACTAATTACCTACTTCACAGGTGATTTTTCTGGTGCACATTCTGAGTTGACTTGAAAAATGTACTAAGACAACCCTTTTGCTTGCTTTTACTTGTTTTTCAAAACATCGAGTCTTGAAAATTTCAACTGATCATTTCCTCTAAGATATTTTAAAAAATTTCTCTATTAATATTTGAACTATGTATACAGTTGGAACTGTATGATATGTATTAATGGCCTAGATTAGGGCACAAAATGTCTGTGGCATCCATTTTGGATGTCCTCTCATGTACTTTCTCTTGGAACCTTTGCTCTGGAAGCCAGTTACTACATTGTGACAAGTCTTATGGAGAGGCCCACATGGTAGGGAATCACTGTTGCCAGCCAAAATTCAGTGAGGACTTGAAGCCTGTCAATAGCCATGTGAATAAACCTGGAAGCATATCATCCCCTGTTTGAGCCTTGAGATGAGAGCCCCAGCCAAGACCCAAACTTTCACCTTGTGACAGACTCTAAGTCAGATAACCCAGAGAAGCTGTGCCAAGATTTCTGACCCACAGAAATGGTGAGACAATAGATATTTGCTACTTTGAGCCACTAAGTTTTAGATAATTTATAACACAGCAATACATCTGTTAATTATGAGCTTGTAGGATAAAGTTATGGTATGCCTTTGTGGTAGGATATAGGTCAGTCATGAAAATGACAAAGTCAAAGACTATTTAATAACATGGGGAAATATTCACAATATACTCTTACTCATCAATAGCAGATTGTTACTAAATAGTTTGTACTATGTAGTCCAAGATTTGTATGCAAAATACTGAGCTTAGAAGGATGAACTGGATGCAGATAGGTGGAAAAAAAGAGAATACAAAGGCACTTCTTTTAGGCTTATGGGTGGACCAGAGGGATGGTGCAGTGATATTCATTTCCCACCATGAATATACATTAATTATAGAATCAGAAGGGAAAAACAATATACTCTTATATCGCACACACAGGGTAGACCTCAGACTTCGTCCTACTAGCCTTATACTTGAAGGTATGAGGACAATTGGGGGTAGATTCTGATTAGCTGGATGCAAACTGATGGCTAGCACTGTTTTAAACTCAAGTTCAACATTACAAATGAGCAGTTTATTTAAAATAAACATTCATTATTTGTGAGAATCAAGGAATGTCTTCTGGCATAGGTGACATTGAGCACATCAGAAATGTCCTTGATGCTTTGATTGTGCTGCTTATTGTCACAAGATTCTACGTACCTACACTGGCACCTTGCTAGAAAACTTAATGTGGCTCAAGAAGAAATCACTCAGAGCATAGCTGGTCAGCCAGCAAGAACCAGAGGAGGTCTGTGAAGACCAGGAGTTTAGGAGTAGATTTTGAAACTGCTTCTTGCACTCGATAGAAACTTAACATTTCCTATACGATTCCCATGCTAATGTTCTCCCAAGTAAAAAGACACTGGATCCTGTCTGATGTAGTTCAAGATGAAATCTGTGCACTATAATTAAATAGTTGCCACGGCAAATGGAAATGACTTTGGTGGTTTGCTTCTTATAATGGTTTTAAATTCCTATAGGAACCCTTCAACTTTGCAGAAGAACTTTTTTTTATGACAGTTCTAGGATTTCCTTCAGTTTTGTGTCGATATTATTCATGGTTGACTTTAGTTTCTCTGAAACACCAATGCAGAGCTCACTCAAGCAGCAGAATGAAGAGCTTGGGTTAAGAACTGCAGGGGAGGTTGGGAGAGGGAGTTCAGCCTCTGATATCAGGTGGTGGGGTTTGTTCTGCATCCTACATTTAGGTAACTCTGTGACCTTCCAGATCTCATTTTCCCTTATCTGCATCGAGTACTTGTTTCATAGGAATGTTAACAAGAGCAATTGAGGTGATGCTTTTAGAACTATGCTTGTTATGAAGTATATGTCCAATAAATATATGAACTACTTTGAAGACATTGATAAATTCATAGTAGAGCCCTTCCTGAAAAATGACTTGGTTTTAATGAGCAAATTTAATCATGCAAATATTTTGTAGAAATGGAGGATTTAACAAATTCTCAAATTATCCAGTGGTGTATGATAAATTGATGGAATTGAAAGGCAAAGTTCAGGGAGGGTAATGCAGCCTTGCTGGATATTAGGTAAAGTTCAATCCACAGTCCTTTGGAAATGGGAAGTAGGGCTCATTACCATGGATCGGGGAGATTTCTAAAATTCCCAGGCAGCTTCGGAGGAGGGAATGGCTATAAAGGTCCCTGACCCAAGGCAACCCTGGCCCAGGGAGTTGCAATAGCCTTGCAGTTGGATCAGGCCAGAAGGTCATTTTTTTAAGAGAATGGGAAAGGCAGTAATGTGGACTAAGAGAGCCTCTGGTCACTGCCACTTTGAACTCTTCTGGAAAGATAACAGAACAATTGGATCATTTTAATGAGGGTTGCAAGTTTCAAAATTTAAACCAGTTTCTGCATCTGGGAACCCATGCAGAAGATGTAGGAGGTAAGAGAAAGAGGTGAAGAAGATAGATGGAAAGAAGGACTAACTGGGTTTTTGTGCAGTTTAGTGTGTTAACATTTGGATCTACCCTCCTTTTGTATTCTGTGAGTCTTCTTTCCAATTTTCTTCTAAAAGTCTTCATATACGTTTAGAGTTGGGGCATGCCCTTACCAATGGACCAAAGGACAACAACAACAACAGTACTATGTGCTTACTTTGCACCACATGCCTCATATATATTATCTCAATTGATCTTCACAGTGACCTTGTAAGGAAGAGACCAGAACACTCATTTTACAGATAAGGAATCTGAGGCTCAAACAAAGTAGACAATTTGTTTTAGGTCATACAGCTCAACCACAGTAGGTTGAAGTTCAGGCACAGATATACTAGAGTACAATGCCTATCCACTTTTCTTTACTTATTTCAGGATCTTGGAGGCTGGAAAGGGTGCGGTTAATTCTAGAACAATTCATTTGTCCAAAAAGTGTGAATAATTTGTTTTGTTGCACTCATTTCTAAAGCCTGGTCTGTCCACAGAGTGCTCTAGTCATGGTTAACTGGTTGCTACCCTCCTGTATGGAAAGCAATTAGAGTGACTCTTTAAAACCACCTGCAATGTAAATGACTGTAGGGATAGGATCTTGAAGTGGTTTGTGGTTGTCAGTAAACACAATATGTATAACAGTAAAGCTCATTAGTAGGGAGGAATGAGAGAGCTTCTGAAATATAGCTTCTGAGAATCAGAAAAGCCTATGGAAGGCAGGACAGCTAGTTTCCTGAGGGTTTCATCAATTCACTGCCAGCTACAGGTTTCAGATGTATGTGCATATATACTTTTGAAGAAGTTCGACTGGTTTATTGGCAGACAGGTGCCCCAACCTACCAATGGGCCAATTTCCATTTAAAGTTGAAACAATTATATAGAAATTGCCATGATTTGTATAGAATGGGTTTAGTCAATCCACTACATGGGCAGAGGCTGTCTTAGTCAAATTAGGTGTTCAATTTTCTTCTCCATCTTATTTCTATCTTTGGTTTCTTCCAAAGATGTGTAACCAAAAGTTGAAAGAAAGAAAGAAAGAAAGAAAGAAAGAAAGAAAGAAAGAAAGAAAGATCTCTTCTCTATGTATATTTTATTAATTCAGCCTCAGCTTGAGATCCCCTGGGAAAAGTCTTTCAAGACAGGCAGAGTGATGTCCTTCCTGCCACAACATAATTTTCCAGCTGCCAGGGGAACACTACATATTGTACCCTAAACAACAACCAAGAGAGACTAGATAATCACTCCCTAAGGATACTTGCTTCAGCTTCTCTCAGAAAGGGCTGTAGAAAGAATCTTGAAGTTATTATTAACTCTCCATTTTAAAAGACAAAATGGATTTTGTCCTTCCTATTGCAATGGCTGTACTGTGTTTTGCACACGGGTCTCCATTTTTATTTAACAAACAATGCCACAACTGGCCTAAGGCCTGGGAACAGAGAGAGTGGGGCAGATAACATCTGGGTGAAGATTAACCTTAATGGGAAGAAAAGTCTGTGGAAGGGTTCAAATTTCCTTCTTGGTCTTTCTCCCAAGATGTTCTTATAAGTGCCCAAATCCTGTGATGTCTACAGCAGTATGTGTGAAAACCACATGTTTTGATGCATTAAAACTCTACACAATTCTTATCTGGAAGCTTATAAGAAACACGTGCAACTTTCTTAGAAGCACCCCCATTGAGACCAAGTATAGCCTGAAAAGGCTTCTTTTGCATTTGCCCAGACCTCAGAGAGCTCTGCTCTGCTCTTCCCTCCTCTCCTCTCCTCCCATCTCCTCCCTCCCGTCCCCCTCCCCTACCCTCTTCTATTCTCTTCTCTTTTCAAGAACCACACAGACACACACCCTAAGGGGCTTTGCAACCTGGCACAGAGAGGCCCTGCCCCTCACACCTCCCTTCATGAAACACTTCTTGGAGGACTCACACTTGAGCAGTGGCAGCCACTGACAAAGCCTTCCATCATCCCTGCCGGGGCTTCTGCTAAAACCCCAGAAGTGGTTAGCACTATTTTTATCAAAAGCAAATAGAAAATAATAATTTCCTCAGGATACACATCCTCTCAGCAAAGAGAGAAAAAAAAGTTTTCGTTTTGACAAAAAAAAAAAAAAAGTATAAACACAGTGGGTTGAGAGCCCACTGCGTTTTTTACATTATCTACTTTCTACCACAGCAGCCTGGAGATTTTTTTTTTTTCAGCCTGGAGATTCTTCTGCTCCAAAGGGGTCTCTTGAGGTGGTTCAGTTCTCTCCCCATGGCTCTGATTCCAGGAGATGGGAATCTATCTAATTTCCAAGCCTGCTAAGCATGGTGTCTGCCCAGCCTCCCCTGGTACCTCCTTCTGGTGTTTAAAAGCCTTGTCAGGTAACACTTCCAGGGACCCGATGCAAGGCCCAAGGCCAGGGAGCACTGCCTCCTCCTGACAAATCCTCGGTGGGGTGGAGCACATCCCTCTATGGCCTGTGTGTCAGGGTCCCTCACAAACTCGAAGACTCATAGACAATCACTTCCCTTTGCCAGACCAAACATGGAAAACTTCTTTCTTTCACTTGTCCTTTTGTGTCCTGCTTTCTCAGTGGTGTTTTTAGCCTGGCCCCTGCCACCCTGGCCTACTCCCTCTCCTGAAGGGAGGGTGTCCTGGTGTGAAGAGCCCCCCTGCCCCCTGCCCCCCAGGCTGGGATTCTTAGATTTGTATCTCAGGTCCAGAAATAGCTCAATTAACTCAGGGACAGGATGAGATTTTTTTTTTTTTTTTGACTAGCTCCTAAAAATAATAGTGGCTAAAAGTATTTCTCAATTTTGTGTACCTATGGAAAATTAACTACAGATTTCCCCCACAGAAGTGATATAAACAGAAGGCCTGTATCTCTTTGTTGGTTGAAATTGTGGCTGGGTTTTTGAAGGTGAAGTATAGTTATGATAGGGTTAACTTCAAATTAAAAAATCACTCATTGCTTCTCATCTTTTTCTGGTGATATTAATATGGGAGACATAATTTATTATCCTGAAATATTAAAATTCAACATAAATGGATCCCCACATAGATTGATGAGTCAGGTCAAACAGAAGGAAAGAAACCAAATAATTGTTAACAAGTCTTGCAAACTTCCATGGAACTGTTTGCACTTTTTGCTAATGACAACTAAAGTCCAATGGTTAGCTACTGTTTACATAGCTGTTCTGGAGATGTGCCGGGCCCTCTACCCAGTTCTGAAATACATCTGCGTGTTCCCAACTCCGGAGTCTATATTTTATGAAATTTGGTTCTGCATGTGCTGAACAACTGCTTGGCATTAACTTCTGATGTACAAAATATAAATTACTGCCATAGCAAAGAGGCCTTTTAGGCATAATGTCAATTTTTGGCTCTTGGTCAGATCCCCCCACTCTAGAAATGAACCAGTTGAGACCATTCCAGATTTTCCAAGCGTCTTAAATTAAGGAAATTCCAGCTCACCACGTGAAATCCTTTTGCAGAGAAAAGGAAATATGTCTCAAGCAAGCTGGTGACTTATTCTGATAAACAGCCTGTAAATTCCGGAGAAAAAAAAATCAGAAGACCGTGGTTGTAAATAAGAATGGTAACTGATTATGAGTCAAGAATGCACTCAAAATATTCTTTTTGAAGGTTTAGCTTATAAAGGGCAGGACAGTAGATTACTTACATGTTGTTGTTTTAAAAAATAAATATTAGTTACATTTTTAGAACATTTACTTTCATGGAATAAAAAAATTTAATATGTTACCTAATTAATTTTATAAATGAGATTTGGTTGGGTGGACAGTTTTTCACTGCTTACAAATGGATAAAAGCAAAAGGAGTTTAAGAGTCTCTCTGAGGTCACAGATGACTCAGTGGTGGGATGATTAATTCACACCTATGCAGAAGTGAGGGGACTAGCATCCTATTCCTCTTCTGAAATATATTATCCAGAAGCCTTGCAATGGACTGAAGGCATGGACGGTGTTCTGGTATCTTTTGTCTCCCACTGCTTGGTGATGAAGTTATTCATCCAAGAAGATAAAATCACAGAATATAAAGACTGAATGAATTTTTGAGACCGTTTAATCCAGTTCTCTCCTTTCTATAGATAAAGGCAAATTAGGTCTCCGTGAGATTATCCAAAATCAGGCACACATGTGTATCTCATGCCTAGAACATGAGTCTTTTGGCTCTTCCATTATATCAACTGAAAGCAACAGTGAACACAATTTCATTTATGGAGTAATAAAACAAATTCAAAGTCCATATAGGGCAGGATGGCTCTTCTCTTCATACACTTGACACTTCTGGTGCTGATTTTGGGGCTTACTGTTAAAAGTGTTCATAGACTGTATATAAGGTACCATATGTTTCTTTTGGTAAATCAAGAGTAGTTTTTATGTTATATCTGGGGGCAGATTTCATCTACTAGCATAAAACACTATCATAAACTTCCAATTCGCCCCCCCCGCCCCCACACACAAGCATTCCATTTTGCATGTTGTTGGCAACTGCTTGCAAGGAACACGCACCATGTGAAAAAGTAATTACTGCTTTGCCTAAGGAATGAAGCTAATTCTATCAGCATGCCTAGGCTTCTGCAGATAACAAGAGACCAAAGCCAGGGCTTACTAAGAAAATTGTGGGCTTTTTTACCTTTTGAAAATTCATTCTTTTCTAATGATTAGGTATGGAAAAAAGTGAGTTAAGGACTGCTTGACAGTTTGCTCAATAGAAGCTCTGTAATATCACCTCCCCTAGTCTTCTTTGATATGGAACCAGCCATCTGTATCGATGGCTTCTCTCCCTCTATAGTAAGTTGTAAATTGAGCAACATAATTCTTCCCATGTCTCAGATTAGTCAGCCAAAATACTGTGTTCAGAAATTGGCTGGCTGTATGTTATAACTTATCTGTCATCACTTTCTTTCATTACAGTCCTGTGGTTGGTTTTTGTAGACTTTCAGGACCTATTCACTAGCGGTTCACTTAATTTGGGTGCATGCTTTATGTTATTTCTGTGTTCGAGTTAGACCAAAATGCCACATTCCACAGCTCTATCCAGATGATCACTGAGCACGGAAAAGGGTCAGTGTGGGGGGCTTGCCAAAGCTGCTTCTGTGAGACTTCTTTCTTCATAGTTGATAAGATTGATCAAATGTATCAACTTTTGTCTGTTATGCTGTCATTGCACAGAAAGGGCCTCTTCCTGACTCGGGCAGCTCACTCTTCTTTTACTTCTGAATATATCTGAAAGGAACACTGTAAGGTCCTGTGAGAGAAAGGACTTTCCTTTTGATTATCCTCTGTCAGAGCTCTTCAGAATCGGAGTGCACAACCTTTTAAAGAGAGGACTCCATCAGAGGATGTATTTAGAAAGGGAGTGCATTTCTGTGTTAACAGGAAGATTGGAGGGGCACCTGGGTGGCTCAGTGGTTGAGCATTTGGCTTTGGCTCAGGTCGTGATCCCGGGGTCCTGGGATTGAGTCCCACATTGGGGTCTCTGCATGGAGCCTGCTTCTCCCTCTGCCTGTGTCTCTGCCTCTCTCTGTGTCTCTCATGAATAAATAAATAAAATCTTAAAAAAAAAAAAACCAGGAAGATTGGAATAGACACTTGCTAAAATTCCTTCTGAAGTTTAGATTTGCCAAAACTGCTGAAACATTTAGTTCAATGTAGGGGAGCCAAGGGAAGCTTGATAAATATAAATGGAAGGTTCTTGTTTTTTTTTTTTTTTTATTATTGTTATCAGTTTTACCTGAAAAAGCAGTAGTATTCTTCATTGGATCTGTTGTTGTTGAGAGGGTCATATGGCATAAGGGTTTTTGTTTTAGAACAAGAACAGAGTGGTTCTGTGTATTTGGTGTGTGGGAAACCATCTTCTTCTCTTTTTTTAAAAATAAATTTTTATTTATTTATGATAGTCACAGAGAGAGAGAGAGAGAGAGAGAGAGGCAGAGACACAGGCAGAGGGAGAAGCAGGCTCCATGCACCAGGAGCCCGACGTGGGATTCGATCCCGGGGCTCCAGGATCGCGCCCTGGGCCAAAGGCAGGCGCCAAACTGCTGCGCCACCCAGGGATCCCGGGAAACCATCTTCCATCGTGATACACGCTGCAGCATCTTCTCTAGGAGCCATCTGAGACCAGTGCAACCTTTTCTCAAGGAAGTAGGCCCCACTGGGTAATTCAAGGCAAAGGTAAGATGTGCTCAATCTACAGACCATCTCCCCAAATATTGATGATGCAATCCTTATCTCCAGCTGGCAAAAACAGGTAATTGTTGCATCTCCTGGTTGAAGTGATAAACAACTCGAGCATCGACCGGTAGAGCATATCTGTGGGCTTACTGTTCAAGTCAACCATGCAGAGAGGAGGGAAATAGAGGAAATACAGTTTCATTTCCCAGTAACTCCCCTGACCTGAATGAAGGTGGGAAGTGAGGAGAAAATCTGTAAAAATAGCAGCATGCAAACTTCAGAAAGACGAGGCCATGCCCATTTAACAGTTTGAGTCCTAGACACTTTCTGCTTATTGTACAGTGAGTAAAAAAGTCCTCAGGGATAAATCAGAGCTCTAGAATTTTCAATGACCTCCGCATACAACAAAGAGCAACAGCCTTTCTGTATCACGCCAGGTTAAGAAAGCCACATGACATCAACTTGCCTGAGCACCAAAGGCGCTGGCAACTGTATGGGCAGAAAAGATCCAAATGTTATTTTCTCAGACAGTCCTTATTTCATTGACTTGATTGCTGTCAGCTGACTTCAGCATAATTATGGGACAATGTTGAACATATCAAAGACTCTCAGAAAATCACCACTGAGATTTTCGCCAAGCCTTCACAAACACAGTGATTAATAAAGCAGTTTCAAGGGACTGTTACCTTGGGCTGTGATTCACATGAATGGGAATTGGCAATGCTAAACACCAGAATGATTTGTATATGTGCATGGGGTCACATAAAAAGTGGGGGCCTGTGTAGCCACTAGAGAACCCCTGAGATTTCATTGCCTTCCTGTATTTCTGTGACCTCACATCTAATGTAGAACCGTGGGCAAGTCCCTCACCATTATGGATCAGGTTTTCTAATCTGTAGAATGGTGCCCCCAGTGTCTGCCCTACCTTTCTCCAGAAGCTTGTGGAAGCAGTAGTCAATTGTTATCTGCATCCTTTCCCTGTGACTTTAACAAAGTCAGATAATAATGGAGAAGTGAGTGTCTGAGTGTTAAAGTGAATTACCAAGGATGCTTTCATGTGTGGTACCGTAGGCAGAGTTGCCACTTTACTGTCCCATGTGTTCCAGCTCTCCCCTCAACTCACAGCCCACAGAATGCCCCACGTCCACTGAGCTGTGGCCAACCCTGCAGTGAGCAAGCCTATCAAATGCAAACATCCGGAGGTTTTCGACTCTCAAGTGTCTTACAGAAAATAGAGCCAGGAATTCCATCTGGCACTCCATTTGCTAAATGTCCCATTGATGTCAAATACCAGAAAATGTGGCTGTTTAAAATCCCAGGGAATAAGATTTCCACTCAGCAGCTTTCTAATGGACACACACCACACTCTGTGAAGCAAAAACCCTCTGCCGCATGGTCTGGTCACAGGCCCTCGCACACCAACTCTCTGGGCCTCCACTGTGAGGTACACAGACCGAGAGGAGACAGGAAAATGGGCTGTTCAGCATCAGTGGCATATGCGTATGCTGGAGGCCGACAGAGGGCAGTGTTGCATATCTGCAAAAGTCACACTGGGCAACCTAGGGAGACCACCAAAGTTTAATAACAAAGAGGAGAAATTGAAGCCACTGCCCCAGGAAAACTTGGACCTCTGGTCAAAGCTCCCTCTTGCTTCATCACCACTTTTATGTTGTCAAGGGGCTCATGATGATTTTCAATCATTCCTCCTCAGTCCTTTCCTGCAGAAGGCCACATTCATTAGCCTCACTTTTCAGAAGACAGATCCGAAGAGGTGAACTGGATGGTTTGAGTCATTCAGCCCAGAACCAGACAAGTAGGGAGAAAACTCAGGATTTTTGCTGTCCATGCTGGGGAGTTCTCAAAATGGCACTCTGCTGTCTTTGAATGAGAACCATCGACAGCCTTCATTGACTCTTGATTAATTAGGGATGGTCGTCTGGCTTTGCAGTTTACTGGGACTTCACAGATGGGTTCTTTCCCCACCATCCCCTGACTGCAGTTTATCTCCTTTAAAGTTGTTAACTGATGACCCAACCACCTAATTAGGCCTATTCTGCAGCCCAAAGAAGGAGTCAGAGAGGAATGGGAAATCAACTTGTAAAATCAGGTCAAATCATGAAACTGATTCAAGCATTCAGGAATATTAGTGCTTCATCCCTCCGGGTTGCCTCCTTACTATTAGCTAACTGAGAACAGATTGCCCAGAGCTGGGAGCTGTCAGATCTTTCTCTTGCACTCCACCACCATTGACCCCCTGACTCCTACACAATCTCATTTTGCGTCCCACATTCTGAAGGCATGGAATCATTTTTTGGCTAATCGCATATTGCCTTTGGTGTCACCTATATGTACAGCCTTACTGCTTCATTTGAGGCCTGGTGACACATTCTATTATGTAATGTGCTGGCAGTCCAGTAAGACTCAGACCCTCCCTGTTATGTATGAAGCGTCATCTCTAAAGTGGAGACCGTTTCTTGCAAAAAGGCATTGGTAAATTGATAAACGGAATCAACTGACAAACAGCCCCATAATGACGCAGTATCCTCTCATTGCCAATATTTCTCTAAAACACTGCTAGGCAAAAGAAGACTTTATAGCCTAAGTAGGTTCCATTATATATTTTGGAATGACATATTAAAGTGACAAGAACTTGTAGTCAAATCCTGACAGTAAGCATGCACTTGTCACTTGTTGCAGTGTGGCCTGTAGAGCATAAGGGTCAGGCTTGGATGAGTGGTGCATAAGGCAGCAGAAGTATCTGGTTTGAGGCTGTGAAACATTCATCTCTCAGGTGGCAGCTCTGTCTGGCACCTTATTCAACCACCTACAGAAGACTGTTGGCCCCCACATAGGCAAGTGTTACTTTCGCTCTTAGTAAGCCCTGTGCCAGCCTTGGGGCAGTCGGAAAGGGTGGAGGAAAGCACAGTGCTTTGATAGTCCTGGCCTGGTCTAAAGTGACACACCCAAATCTGAAAGGTTTGTGCCCACATCCTTTCCGCTGCAGCTGGGTTACTGGTGGCAATCATCTCTGCAAGATTTGGAGGATGCTGTGCCAATTAGAACTGGATTTTTTATCTAAATGCGCCATGCGCTTATTCTTCTTGGATATATTTTAAATCAGTTCGAGGGACCAGAAGGCCACTAGAAAAACATTTGGTCCAATATTTGTACAAGTTTCTCCCATCCAAAATGGCACCCTGTGCCCAGATGCCTTGAAGGGACCTACTGTTTCATCTCAAGATACCATCAAAAGTCATCCATGAAAGAACTCTTAGAGCTAACGTAGTCCAACGTCTTTGTGCACGAGAACACCGAACCACAGAAAAGTCTCATGACTTGCCACCAGGTTGTGATGATATATGGTTTAGAATGCTTTTAAGCTCTAAAGAGTTCAAATTTGACTCCTCAAGTCACTGCTCAACAGTACCTGAGTCTTTTTAAAAATGATTTTATTAATTTATTTTAGAGAGAGGGAATGTTTGTGTGTGTTTATGTGTGTGTGTGTGCACGCGTGCATGGGCATACATGCTGAGAGAGACAGAGGGATAGGGTGAGGGAGAAGGAGAGAGAATCTTGAGCAGACTCTGCAACAAGAGTGAGCCTGTTGCAGGGCTTGATCCCAGGACCTTGAGATCATGACCTGAGCTGAAACCAAGAATCAGACGTTTAACCGACTGAGCCATCCAGGCACTGCAGAACATCTCTGAGTCTTGTACTACACTTTGCTACCTTTTGACTTCTTGAAAGGATGACATGGATGAACACAGATGTTTTAATGTGCCTCGGAATTGCCTGGAATATTTGTTAAAAAATGCAGACTCTGGACCCTCTCCCAATACTCCAGCAGAGACTGGGATTTAGGTATCCACGGGCTGTTCTTTGTGGAACACTGTGGAGACGAGTGTGAGTCTGGCTGTTGTGGTGGAACAGCCATCAGCAGGTGTCTCTTCACTCTACTTTCTAGTCTCAGCTAAGCCATTGACAGCTATGATCCTGAGAGTGTAGCTTCCTTTGCTAAGTAAGAATACTGGTGAGCCTTATTCTCCTGACACCCCATCTCCATCACACTCTCTTCTGGATCATCACTTCTCTGCTCCCTTGGCTCTATTCAGGACACAGACACACACATCCTATCTAGGTGTTTGCCTTATCGTGCCTGTAGAAGATCTGACATTGAGAGGAAGTGTGAACCTTTGCCTACATTACAGAGTATAGGCCACGATGTCTTAACTTGCTAAGCTCTATCACTAGGATAGGATGAGACAAAGCTGGGACTTTCATTCATGGGCTTCTTGGTGAAAATGTTACATGGTATCCATAAAATCATGGTGCTTCTTTATAGTTGAACACTTACAATGTTCATGTAACAGAAAACATTTGTAATTGGCATTTAAGTACATATCTATATCTATGTCTATATCTATATCTATATCTATATCTAATCTATATCTATATCTATCTATCTTTACCAACCCAGTGAGGTTCAATGTATTATTTCTAAATCTGACCACAAAAATTTTCTACCGTTTTCGCTAGAACTAGAAAAATTAAAGTCAATGACAGCAATGAGAATATAATTCACTAAGTAGTTTCTGTTGTGCTTACAATTTGAGTTATTTATGTTTAAAATTACATATTTCAAAATACTTCAATACTGTTCAAACACTTTATAAAAACCTATATTTCTTTTTAAAAAGTGTCCTGATTTTGTTTATTGAAAGGACAAAATCATAATCAAGAAAATTGAAGAGAAAATAATTCACTATTCAAGTACATCAGCTGATTTTATTCTTTTTAATTTCCTTTCTGTCCTACACAGATATACTTGGAATTCAAGGAGGTGTGTTTTCTTGTCTCAGCTCAGCTATGACAAATATGATTCTGAGAAAGGAGTTTAATTTTATTTTTTAAAATATTTTATTTATTTATGAGAGAGAGAGAGAGAGAGAGCACGACCAGTGGGAGGGGCAGAGGGAGAGGGAGAAGCTGACTCCCTGTTGAATGGGGAGCCTAATGGGAGGCTCAATCCTAGGACCCTGGGATCATGACCGGCACTGAAGGCAGACACTTAAGTGACTGAGTCACCCAGACACCCCAGGAGCTTAACTTTAATAAGTAAAAATAAATGTCCAGCTCATTCATGTCACTGAATAGTTATGGGCATCTGGCTATAATATAGGTGAAAATGATTTATATACTATAAAGTACCTTAGATGCCAAAAGGATTGTTATTTTGATCAAAGGCTCTCATTTCATGATGATGTTCTCCATCTCTCCAAAAGCCTTTCACATCTGTTTTTAGAGGATGGCAAATACAAGGTAAAATGAAGAAAGATAAAAGAATCTGCAAAGATTTCAGAGTATTTGACTCAAAGAAGAAAAAACTGAAAAATCTACTTACTCAGTGTTCTCAAGCATGTGAAAGCCTATGATAAAGTGAGAGTGGGTACCAGCTGTTACCCATCTCTGCAGAGGTCAAATACAGAAGTTATAGGCTTCAACTAACGAAAGAATTTAAGTTTTTTTTTAGGATCAACTTCCTGACCATGGTATTTTTTACCAACCAGAAGGGGCTAGAATAGGACAAGCTCTTCTGCCTTGAGTGTCTTGAAGAATATAACGTTTGTCATGTAGGAACCGCCCTAAAACTTCACGATGTAAAACAAGCAAGCACCATTTTACTGTGCTCATGGAATCTGCGGGTCAGGGATTCAGATGGGCACAGCAAAAATGGCTTGAGTCTGCTCCACAATGGCTGGAAAGATTAAAAAAGCCGAGAGTAACTTACAAGGGAGGGCTGGAACTGTCTGTATGTTTTTTTTTTACTTACATGTCCAATGCCTGGGGTCATGTGTATCTCTGTTTAGGTAGTGTCAGGACCATCATATTGCATGAGGCATCTCCACCATGGCAGCCTCAAGGTGGCTGAACGTCTTACATGTGGCCTTAGGTTCCCAGGACAATTGCAAAAGCTGCACAGCCTTTATCACTTAGCTGTGGAATCATAAACGTCTCTTCTGCTCAATTAGAATCCAATCCAGACTTAAGGGAAGGGAATGCAGACATTACTTTTTAATGGAAGGGTGTCAAATAATATGTAGCCGTGTTTGAAAACAAATAACTAACTCTAGTTCATTCGTTTATTCAATCAATCAGCATTTGTTAAGCAGATTCCAGGCTCTAGGTTGGGAAAACTAAAAAGAATTCAGCATGTCCCTGCCTACCTTGAGGAGTTCGGGGTCTGATCATGATGGAAAAAATAGCCCGGAGTCAATGAAAAACTTGGAAAGGGACCCTGAAAAGCCCATTTAGATTTTCTGCCACTAAGACCCATTCTCTAGGACTGAATGCTCTAGGGAAAAAATTCATAGTCCTTCTAAATCCAACTAAGCTACAAGTAGCTTTTCAATTTGTTTTTATTTCTACCCTTTGGCTTGTGCTTTCTGGATTGTGGGCACTGGGATTCCTAATCTTTGGCAACCGAGTCCTATTCTAAATGTAAACAGATGGAGAAAGCGCCAGCATGGCCGAGCATAATATATTCTAATGCAGTAACATGCTGACACTGGTGGGGCAAATGTAGCTGCATTAAACACTGTGTTTGCTCAGCCCTTTCCAGAGGGCCCCACAAGTTTGAGAGGCACACAGCCAATGCCTCTCTCAGGGTCCACCTGGGAGAGGCTGGGTGGCATCATTTCAGTTCAGGAGACATTTGAGCACAAGCCTGTTTATGAGCTTTCAGGGAAATATACTACATTAGCCACAGTGACTTTTAATCATTTCTTTTGTCTTCTCCAGCCTTTGAATTTTTTGCAATACAATTAAGCAACCTCAAACCAGCCTCCTACTGACACCGCTTAAAATAATTCGTGACTGAAATTGAGCCCATTGCCAGGTTAACCACACTTGAGTCAGAATTAGTTTTGTTTGTTCCATCTCTTTCTACCCTTCCTTGTTGGCACAGGAAGGATTGTGTGAGCTCAGTTCACCTTCCAGTCCAGTAGCAGGGTTTGCTTTGCTTTGCTTTCCTTGGTCAGGGCCAGAGGAACTAGCACTCTATTGCTGGCAGTGAAGGGATGTCTGCCCAGAAAATCACTTACCCAAAAATTGCTCCCTCTGGCCTGGACAAAATGTTCATTACCAATTGTCACTCTGATAGTCTTGTGGCTTTGTCACCTCTAGAAAGTTCACAAAAAGTCAAATGTCCTCTGGTTAATTGTGTTATCTCATGAGCAATAGTGGCCATAATAATCAACATTTATTGGACACTTAGAATGTGCCAGGTAATTTACTGATCTCTTTTCATGCAATATCTCATGAAATCCCTACCCTATGAGTGACAACTTTGTGAGTCCATCACTATTATTATTCATTTCATAGATAAGGAAAAGGAGTGTTCTGGAGGTTAAATAGCTTGCCCTAGGCACTGTGGGTAAGTTTTCAGAGCCAGGATTTGAACGCAAGTGTACCCTAAAACTCTTGTTTACAGTTTGCAGTTGCTATTTAACTGTATAGTTGCATGGTTGGCAAAGCTCAGGGCTCTGGGAGTTTGGGATACCTGACAGGCAGGCTCTGATGGTGACGGCAGGGAGAGAGAAAGAGTATGGTATTCTTCCTTAAGGAGAACACTCAGGACCTGCAAAGATGCAAAAATAAGATGTGTGTGTGTGGGGGGGCCTTCTGGACATAGGTCTACACATTTGGGATTATTGAACACACCCCTCATATAGAGAATTATACCAGGCGCAGCGGTGTGGTGTTAGCCTAGTTAAACCACCGCCCAACACACTTCATCCACTCCTACTCACTGGCTCTGGGCTAGTGGCAGGAAGCATAGAGGGGCTTCCAGGCTGCCCTTATTCCCTGGTTTATAGCCCACTGTGTTTCCCTGCTATCTGTCAGAGACACATCTTGTCATCAATGGTTGGGACTGATGATGGCTTGTTAAATAAAACTGACAACAATTACAGCAACAGTAGCTCATATTTCCTGAGCACTTACTAAGGCAGTTTGAAGCTGTTTCCATTTAGTACATATAACCTTCCTAATCACTCAGGACGGTGACTTCCATTACCATCCCCAGGAACTGAGGCACAGAAAGGTCTAAGGACTTGGAAAGCTTTGTATTTTTCTCTGGGTCAGTTAGGATGAGTGTCTTATACCACACCCTGCACGGTTTCCTGCCCCTATGGCAGTGACCCAAAGGCAAGGTTTGGAGGAATTACTGGCACAGTGAAGTCAGGAGTACCACCCAGGGACCAGCAAGGAGGCTCAGGAGGTCCTGAGAGGCCAGAGGGAAACCTCTTACCAGCCTGCAGAACAGCAAGATGGGTGCATTCCCCACTGGAAGACCTAACCCCCCACCTGGTTCAGCTAGGGTGCAGGGACATTCTGGTCCTCTGGGATCTGGAGTGGGCCTCCCAGATGAGACTCTCTCCCAGGCATCCTGACTTAGCCCTCAAAGTCACAGGACAATCAGAGATGGCAGTTAACAGTGTGTGTAGTGAGAACATCCAAGTGGAAGAAAATAAGGAAAAGCAGGACCCCAGAGTCCCAGGGGGTACCAGTCTTCAGCAGAGTGGCTTGAAAATCCACAAAAGCCCCCAGTGTAAGCAGCAGGAGCTTTGCTGGTGACCCAGTGGACTCAGAGCAGCTGGGCTCATGGCATGCTGTCATCCTGGGCTTGTCCCTGATGGACGGGAAGTACTTTCCTCAAAGTGAGCACTTAGTGCTGGCTGAGAGAATCGATGGGAGAGAGGGGGCTTGGAGGTGCCAGAGGAATCATAAATATTTTATACTGTTGAATCAAATGGAAAAGGCAAAGCTATTTCTTTTTCAAATGGAAGTGGCGGAGACTTCATTTCATTCAAGATTAATAGGTCCACTGCCCAGTCATCAGAGCTTGGAGAACAAAATGAATAGCCAAGATTTGAAGGACTAAAGTAGAGCTAGAACATCCAGGACTGGAGAGGGGTATTGAGGCAAAAACACCGAAGGCCACAAGGTGGGCTGGTCTGCAGGTACATCTTCCTTCATACCTTCCTAGACAGCCTGGATAGTTGGGGTGTTATTTTCAAAGCATCAGGACGATTCAGGTGATGCTTATTAAGTTGCAGTTGACCCTTGACAGACACGGGTTGGAGTGCCGGAGTGCCGAGGTGTCAACCCCCTGTGCAGTGAAAGATCCACGTACAACTTTTAATTCCTCCCAAACGTACCTACGAACAGCCTACAGCTGAAGGAAGTCTTACTGATAACATAAACAGTCAACTAACACATATGTTGTACAACATATATGTTGTATCATACATACAACATATTTTGTATGTTATATGTGTGATACACTTTGTTTTTATGATATAGTAAGATAGAGAGAAGAAAATGTTATTAATACCATCAGGATGAGAAAATACATTTACAGTGCTGTGCTGTATTTATTTTAAAAATCTGTGTTTAAGTGGACCCGCACAGTTTAAACTCCTGTTGTTCAAAGGCCAGCTATACTTACATAACAGGAATAATAATGCTCAAATAGAGTATGTGTCTCATGATTCTGGCTGGGGCAACAAAACTAGAGCTTTAGTGTGTGATCCTGTGGGTGGAGGACCAGGAGGAGTGGCCTCATCCTTCCCCTGCCTTCACCCAGGGCCATGATGTCTCGAATCATTCGAGAATGCTGAGTATCTAGGCTATTTGTAGAAACTGACTGGGACAGATACCTCCCTTCTTCCTTTGGGGATTTCCTTTTGTGTTTAATAGCCTCCAAAGGCAAATGGAAAGTGATTTTCCAAGGCATTCCCTTTGCTTGACCTATTTCCACAAACCGGGTCCTCACCTCCACATCCTACTCATTTCTATGAACGAAGATTGTGGCATGAGGTGGTGCTTCCTCAGGCGGTGCCCTTTTCTTCTTTTGAGATCTGACATATTCTGAGGAAGTAATTTCAGAATTTATAGTCAGGACAAGAGGTGGATCAGCCAGCCAGTCCTTTGTGAAAAGAAAGAGCGAAGGGTGGAGGTGGTCTTTCTGGGGCTTTCCCTGGGCATAAGACAGGCCCACAGAAACACTGCCATACTGCTCACCCTTCTTCCCAAAACTATCCACGAACCTGTATCGGTCCCATCCTGTGTGTCAGCCCTGCCCCAGGCCATACGAAGGAGAGATGGTCAGCTCACATTTCCTGTCTGCTGACGGGACATGCAGCTTTTCCACTTTGTCTTCTACCATCAAAGCTCTAGCCAATGTCCAGATCTCCGCTATGTTCCGGGCTCACCCGGGGCCAGCTGGGCTCTCTGGGACTGCCTTGGGCAGCTCCAGACAGGAGGGCCATCCATCAGAAGACTCCTGACCTCAGGGAGACTGTGATCTGGGTGGGGAGTCACATAGGATGAGCAATTAGCCAGCAAAGCAAGATAGTATAATTCCTTTCATTATCTTAACCAGGATACCTGCCTCTGCAGGAGGCAGGGGACACGGTGGGCCTTTGGCAACCACCTCCAGCCAGAGGCATAAGGACTTTCTCTTTCATTCGTGTGCATTTCTGACACAGGTCCCTCTCAGCTGCGGCAAGTGCTGTCTGTGACCCGAGAGGGGGTGAGGCCAGGCATCGGGGTCACACCAGGGGCTCTGCTGCTTCTGAAGCTTTGGCGCACTGCAGGGCCCTCCCATCTAACGCACAGCGGCGTGTGGCAGCCCCTGCACGGTGACCGCATGACCTCGGGCAGCTGCAGGGCCCTCCCATCTCACTCCGGCAGGAGCTGTGCAGGGCTGAGACTGTACTGCTCTCCCCTTCATGTTCAGTCAGACCAGAAAACCTCCACCATCCACTCCCCGAAAACCCGAACCAAAAGTCCTCCTCCCTCGAGCACGCGCACCTGGTCCCAGGTCCCTAATGCTGCTACCTCCCTCGCAGGGGCTATGTGTGTGTGTGTGTGTGTGTGTGTGTGTGTGTGTGTGACTTTAGCTACATAGAAGATTCTTGTTCGGGAGCACAAAAAGAAAGGGAGCAGTAACATTTCCTCTGCTTCTCCCCTGAGCCTCTCCCCGGCCCTCCCTGCAGCGGTGCTGGGGCCACGGGGGGCTGGGCCAGGGGCGGGCCCTGTCCGGGCACCGCACACGCAGGAGGAGCAGGGGCGGGAGCAGGTCACTCACTCCTTAAGTGGGCATCCACGGGGTCCAGGGAAGCTCTGTGTGCCTGGTGCCTGGTGCCTGGAGCCGGGAGGCGGCCCGCCCCGGGGTCTCCCGGGGTCTCCGTTCTACAAGGCCAGGGGCCCGGGTCCTTGCTTCGCTGGGGGCCTGGAACCGCTCTGGGTGGGGACGGCCCCGCATCCCGCGGTGAGGCCGCAGGTGCGCACAGGGTGGCCCGCAGGCCGCAGACCCCGTCGGGGACACGCGAGCGTCCCCCACGTCCACCCTCCGGCTTCTCCTCCAGGCCTCCTGCTGCCGTCTCCCCCCATTTCTCTCTCGGTCTCCCTCGGCCTGCCCACATTTTCTTCCCGTCCCCGTTTTGGGAACTAGAGATCGGGCTTGCTGCCACCTCCCTGTGCCCTTGGGGGAGACCCTTGGCCCCGGGGGCCTCCCTTCGGTCCTGGACAGACGCGGGAGGTGGGACCGAGCCTGCTGTGCCCCCCCCGCCCCCGGGGGCTCCCAGGCTCCGAATCGCGCCCCCCCCCCCCCCCCCCCCCCCCGCGGCAGTCAGCGCTGGCAGGAGGTCCTCTCCCTCTCCCGGCCACGTTTGGTGCCACGAGGACAGGACAGCAGCTCCTGATCGCCCCGAGTGCTGAGGCAGCGTTTGTCGGGCGCCCCGGGGCGTGTGCAGCCCCGCCCATGAGGGGGGGACGTGGGCCCGGCTCCCCCCTTGCCTCAGCCTCGCGGCGGAGCCAGGCAGGAGCCGTAAAAGGGGCTGCAGGGGCCAATGAAGTCATGTCTGAAAACGTCTGAGAGACAGTTGGCTTTCCAAAGCCTTTTCCTAACTCTAGAATGCGACTGTCCCTTTAAAAAAAGAAACAAGGCCATTTGTGGGGTGAATTTAAATAGGTCTCCTGCAATAATCCCATGGCCAAGCTACGGTTGAATCCGCAATCCTGGGTAGGGCCAAAATGCAACCATTCAAATTATTTATTTAAAAAAATTTTCTTTTCTCCTCCTCACATGGATTGAAATGGTTCTCTCTAATATTACAGTTTTTAAAATAAGCTCTAGGTTCACGACCTCAGCTTCAGGGAATGGTTGCGTCCTCATCAGTTGACAGCACTGGTAATCAGCTCCAAAAAGCATGTGTGCTTCAAAACGCCTGACTCAGCCCCGGCCTCTGTGGGACTCTCCTGTGGGATGCAAGGCTGGGTTCAAACTGAGTTTTTTCCACACGGGGCAAGTTCTGGCAAAGCAGGGTTGAGACGGTGGTGGGAGGCTTGTGATTAATCTTCTTCACAAAAGATTAAGCAGGAAGTTGACATGGATTTCCCAGAAGCTGCTGAGGCTGAAAAGAGTTTGTTTTAGTGAGAATTTCAGAGGCAAGACCTGTCAGGAGCATTCTCCATCAAGAATGTGACCCACTCAAATTGATTTTCCTTTACTTTCCACGAGACTGGGAAGCTGGGGAATGATGCAGATGTCACTGGTGAATTTTGCAAACTGTCCAGAGGCTTCTGTCCGTGGGAATCTGTTCCAGCAGGATGAGTGGGCTCCTGGGAAAGTTGCTCCCTTGGAAGGTGGTGAAGATTCTGGTCATAAGCCCTGGGCATGCCTCTTCAGCAGGCTTTGGGGGTGGCAGCACAAGTTGGGGGTTCTTTGAACCAAGGTCTCAGATCAGATAGGATTATTGCGTTGAATTTCCTGATATTGTTGATTTTCATCCATTTTTGCCTTTAAAAAATGGCGGTTTCATGTGATTTGACCTAGTGTAGGCACTTGAGACTTGACTATGATCTTTTCACTTCATGGTGGTGGAAAGACCCCCTGTGGCATTTAGAAGGAAACCCAACTCTTGCTCAAAGGTCCAGTCTGATTCATAAAGCATCATCAGCCCTGGCGACCCCAGGCCTGAGAAGCCCCTCATGATTCCCCACCACCCCAATCAGAATTAATTTCTCCCACCCTGGGGTTTTGCTGATAGTCGGCTCTTGATACTTATGAAATATTACCTTTATTTATACCTATTTGTATTCATGAATGATTTTAAGATGACAAATTCCTTGAGGATGTGGGCCATCACCACATCTTTGTGTCTCCTAGATGCCTTTTCATATAATAGGCACTATTAATTATTAACTAGTTGGCTACCTGAATCTTGATGCTTTTACTAATGTAGCAAAATTGAATCCTACCAGTCAGCTCTTTTGGAATTTGTAATGGAGCTACGTTTTTTTGCTTCATGTGACAAAAATAATTGCAGTCTTTTATATTAGGATGAAAAAGACAACAGTCGTTTTGTAGCGTGGCAATGGTGTGCACTAATGCAGTGCCCTTTGTATTTATGCGATTCAGAGACCAGTTTCCCAGTCCCTCACTACACTTACCTGCAGTTCATCTTGCCATGTCCCCACTAGGAGTGAGGGCTGAGGGTCGCATGGGGGGGGGGGGGACGGAGGGTGACTGCATGAGCCTGTGCAACTAGACCACATGCGTGCATGCTGCATTTGACTGGAAGTCAAGGAGCCCGGGAGTTTCCAGTTTAACACATTGCCGTTCTCCAGTGGAACTCGTCATCACTGCATCCTCCCAATTTGCCCCGTTTCTGCTGACTTGCTCCTCTTGCTGTGTGCCTAGTCCTAGCAAATGGCTCCAGTGTTCTTCCAGATGCTCAAGCCAGAAATCTCAGGCACCAGGTGCAATGCGCCCCCATCCCTCACCACCTGCACGTGTCATTGAGCATCTCACCGTTCCTCTGTCTGGCTTCTTTCCTGGTTACCAGCATGGCTTAGATTCCAAGTCATCCACATTTCTTTCCTGACTTCCTTACTGACGGCTCTGCTTCCACTCCTGCGTCCTTCGTTCCTCCAGCAGAGTGGGTTCTATAAACTGCACTTGTGCTCTTGTCACTCCTCTGCTTTAACTCCTTCCTACAGGTCACCCAGGCCCTTTTTAATCCAGTCCTGCCTCCCTCTTTAGAGTCCTCATTCAGTCCTCTTCACCTCTGCAGCTGTGCTGAATATCTCACATGTTCTCGCTCCTCTGAGCTTTCAGGTCTGCTGATCCCTCTGCATGGTAAGTTCACACCTTCACATGGGGAGGCCTCCAGCATGTACTTCACCAGGCTGGGTGGGATGTGCCTCCTTGGTTCCCACAGCACCCTGGATTTACCACTGGCAGGGTGATTGGAACCTTCAGCCCAGCAGCAGTTCATCTAAGCTGGTGACAATATGTTTTCTCCTTTGCTTTGCTTATGTGATGTTACATCATGCACAGATCCTTGTTCTTGATCTCTTCAGTTGCTTGTTTCCTTTGGACAGGACAGGGATTAATGTTGAAGATCAAGCTCTAGCTCTTGGCATGCTGATTCTAGACTTGAATGCCTCTTTACATGCTATTTATAACAGGCGTTAATTTATGGGCAGTGGAGGTAGACACAGACCCTTTTAACTAATTAAATAAAAATGCACCACACCACTACCATCCTGCCCCCCTGAACATAAAATACAAACGGAGGAGAAAGATGACATGCTGGTCATTGAAGGTAAACCTTCTGAGATTTCAGAGTCGGGATCTAGTGACCAAGTAAGGACAGAAATAAATTATCCAACTCTCAGACCGGAGGAGTCCATTCTAGCTATGAGCAAGGGGCAAAGCCACCCATAGACTTGGCAAGTCTTTAACAGAAATGATGAGTGGGGGACGGGGAAGAAGGCTCACTTTTGCCAGGGGTAAGAAATTGTCATCCCATGCTCTGCTCAACTTTGTCACCTACCTCATAATGGAGGAAGAAGGGATAGGCAGCACTTGAGTCCCGATAGGATGAGGCCTGAAACCTCAACCAGGTAATAAAAACCCAGCCCTGAGGCCCGTGCCTGAAAGTTGGCAGTGCCTGTGACTCATCCTACTCGTGTGAGCTTAGTCATTTCAAGGTAAGGTTGTGCCAGTTCAACGCTCAGTAATACTTTCCAGTCAACGATCATCAATAAACAGGAGATAACTAGTCATCTCTAGATTCTCTTTGGAGCTCATCTCAGAGGCTCAACCAGCCCTCAGGGACTAGAGGTGGCAGGGCAGCCACTTGCACTTCCAGGTCATGTGCCAGCTTAACGTGCACACCACGGCCCCTCTATCCCTGGTGGGGCCCTTGGAACTGACCTCAAGTTGAGAGCTTTTACATATTCAAGGTGCTTCAGAATTTACAGAATATTATATAACTGGGAAGCATTTAAAACAACCATGCCACTTTCCTCTACTGGGTGAATCTAAAAGCAGAGTCCAGCATCCAACTGTGATATGAGATACAGAAACGAGCAGAAGAACATCTTCTAGAAAAGGTAGCTCATGGCAGAGACAGCTCCGCTTAGCCCAGACTGGCCAGTGCTCTCAAAGGTTGTGTCCCAGAGGTGACAGAGGTCAGGCAAGGCTTTGAAAGTCCTGTCTTAGAACTTGGCCCAGCTGCTGTGGAGATTGCTCCTGCGGCCAATTCCGGCATCAATGCAGAAGCAGAACAGAGAGGCAGGGGGAGTGGGGGTCTTGCTGCTAATTGGTTTAGTCTAGGCCCAAGTCTAGCCTCCCTTGGCAGATACAGCTGTTACCGTTAAGAGAGATGGAAACTAATGAAAGCTATTTGCATAGATGTGCCAAGCCACGGAGAAGATGCAATTATGAGCACAGACCCGTGTTGATGAGCAGTGTGTGGCAAACTCCCCTGCACAAGAGGGGGTTATGTAGTAGCAAAATGGGAGCATTCTGAAGAGAAAGCTTGCTAATGTGAAATGAAGAGCTGACTCGGATACAACATGACAGGAGACAGGTGTATGCTCTGAGTGCAGCCTCTCTCCATGGAAATGGGCGGGGGGGCATGGCTAACCAAGCAGTCTGCAACTCTCTCATAAAACTCTCTTCAACCCAAACAGATGTAACCTCCTTTATCTTTCATTAAGTAATTTATTGGAACTGAAAACTAAGAATGCATGCTTCTTATACATCCTTTCTGTGAGAAGATGCAGTCAGATGATCAAGGGGTTGGGTATGTGGGTGGCGGAAGGGAAGGTGACAGGAAAGGAATACAGAGATTAATTAGTAACCATTAAGCGATCCTTACCTATGTTCTGATTTTTCCCCCTTTCTTTTTTGGTCAATGTTTACATTGAATTTTTACACTTATATATAATTCTAAGAAAAACCCTGGAGATGGCTAATATCTTCTTTTGTTGATGAGGACCATTGAGAGGAGGTAAGTGAGTCTTCTTACATCACAAAGCTAGGAAGAGACGGAGACAGATCTCAAACCCCAGTCCCAGGTCTCCAAACCTAACGCTCTTCCCTCTGAAATATACTATCTCCCTTTGGAAAATCAGACACATCAAAAGACCAAGATTTTTCTTCCCTAAGGATTATTTGGGACCCCACGTGCATGCTACCATATTGCTTCAGGAGCTCTGGGGTTTTGGGTCAGAATGTTAGTTTCCCCACAATTTGAGGTTCCACTGTCTGGGAGAAGCTGCAAAGGGGGCTTTGAGATTGATTGCCAGACTCCTGGGCCTCTAGGGATGAGGAGAAGACCCGTAGACATTAGGGTCATGATATTCACACAGCTACCCAAGGCAAAAATTTGCTATGCACCAGACTTCACTCAGCATTGAGAAGTCCTGGAGGTGAACACAGAATGTGATGGGAAGCAAAGGAAGGGCAGGTGATCCATCCAAAGGGAAAGAGAGAATGGTGTGGAAGACCAGGGAAGTTAAGTAGTGAAGCTTTTCATTTATTCATTCATTCAGTGGCTATTTATTGAGCCACTCTTCTGGGGTTGTGACTACGGCAGTGAACAAAACAGATTAAAAAAAAAAAAATCCCTGTTCCCATCCATGTGGAGATGGTGGGCCTTGAGCTCCTTGACTAGAGTCTAGCTTGGTGGAGAGGTGAAAGAAGGAAGGCGATTCCAGAGACAGAGAGCAGTAGAGCAAGATGGGAAAGGTGCAAGTGATAGAGGAACAGCTCTACTGAGCAGGGATGGTCGGGAGGGTACTCGGGAGGAGAAGGAGCCTAGAGACAGGGGCTCCTGTGAGGATACAGAGGGAGAGGGAGAATGGAGGGGACGGTGAGATGGGGGCACAGGGGGTGCTGCAGACAACAATGACAAGGCCTAGATTGTGCCCATGGGAAGTGACATGGAGGTGGGAATGAGTGATGGCCAAGCAGAGGCAGGAGCTGCCGTCAGAGAAGGGAAGTCCACGGGCCTGCCCAGCCACTGAACAAGAAGTAACATGCAGTCCTGTTTTGGCCTCTTCTGTGTATGAAAGGACAAATTGCTGTCACCTGTGAAATAAAACTAACCGTTGTTATTACTTCAATCCTTTGGGGTTTGTTTTTTCTCCCTTTGAGAGGAAGTAACCATGGGCAGGCGTGTACGTATCTCAGTTTCCCTCTTAAAACCAAGCTGGTGCTAAATTTTCATAACAAAGTGTATTCTTTCCTGTAACTAGTGTAGAATTGAAAGAAATTACTGGAAAGCACCAACGTATTCCATGCTTTACTTCTCTAGTGGAGTACGGTTAATTTTTTGTTAAAACAGGAATCTCAGTCTTTGTCTGGGATATCACATATATGAAATCCCCTGAATATGCATATTTGCTTTTATGGTTTATTCTGAAAATAATACACTGATAAACTCTGTGCTCTGTCCTTGTATATCAGTCTAATTTTTTTCTTAATTATTGCTTCACATAACAAAAAATGGTTACATAACTTTTTTGTTGGTTTTTTTGTTATGGTTTGCCTTGCCTTATTTTTACAAATTTGATTGCAGCTTCTGAAATGTCTTGAATTCCTTAAGGGAATTGTGTTATTTGTGTAGATGAATATCCTACCTGATAGGCCTGGAAGTGAATGCTAAAAGTGCTGAGCAAAAGATGGATGCATTTGTAACCCTTCTATCCCCAGAAAGTTCCGTTTAGAAGGAAAAAATAACTGAAGGACCAACCTTCCAACCACATGAAATACCAGCATCTGTGTGGGTTTTACCAGGGCTCTGTGACCTTCGTCTTAACTGATCCCTTTATGTAGCAGCAGGTAGTGGGGTTGGGAGGCCTGCATTTACACCCCCTCCCATCTGCCCCTTCATAAGTGTCAAAGCCTTGGTTTCCTCAGTTTCACCCTAGAAGTAGAATCCCCTCTCCTTCTCTCACCTCTCCCCAAGCTGGACCTTATTCAAGGAAACCAAGGTCTAACATCTCCATGAGAACAAGATTTTTTTTTCTAAAGATTTAATTTATTTATTCATGAGAGACACAGAGAGGCAGAGACGTAGGCAGAGGGAGAAACAGGCTTCCTGTGGGGAGCCTGATGCGGGACTCGATCCCTGGACCAGGATCACGTTCTGAGCCGAAGACAGACAGACGTTCAACCGCTGAGCCACCCAGGCATCCCGAGAACAAGGATTTTTAAAAATCCTTTTTATGTACCAGCATAGTTCCAGCACTCTGAAGCCTGGCTGACACCTCATCAGTTCTCAACAAATGAATTATTGAATTCTTCAATGAAGAAATGAATGGCTTATCTCACTCCCGCGGTCCTCTGCACTCTTCTCTCCTTGCCTCTAGATGGGTGACCTGCTTTTCCTTCATTTTGCCATCACATTGTGAGTGTACTTCCAGGACTTCTCGACCCTGAGTGAACATCAGGATGATCTGTGCTGTCTAAAAAATCCATATCCTGTGGCCCAGCACCAGAGATTCTCACTGGGTGTGGGCTGGAGGCTGGGTGTGGGGGAAGCCTGGGTTTCCAAATAAGCTGGGGCTTCCTTGAAGCCAGGGACTGTGCCTGTCCTCTGGGTAAAGCCCCTCTTTTATAAGCACTCCTAAATTGAGTGCTCAGATGACTCTAAGGTGGCTTTGATCAAGCCATCCACTCTGGTGTGAATGCCTGCATCTGGGAAATACACCGTTAGAGCTGTCTTCCTTCACCTCCTCTGTGACTCTGAGACTTTAATAGCTTCTGCTTATGAAGTGTGCCAGTTGGGGTGTGGAGGGTCAGTTTTGAAACCTAATTGAAACTTGAAGGTAAAAAATGGTCACACAGCTGTGAGCCTGTGACCTGAGCGACACTGGGTCTAAGGCATAATAAGTGCCATCCCTCATTTATATTCCTCTTCATCTGATTTGGGAGAGAATCTGGATTTGTCAAGGCTCTCAGCTCCTTTGCTTTACGCAGATGGTCTTAGTTGCCCAGCAGACCTGGGAGTGGAGACAGGATCTTGGTCTGTAGGAAAGAAGAGGGCAGCACCGGCGGGTGGGCTACCTAGGAAGACCTCCCAATCTGCACATAGTTTTCAGGCCAACTAGAACATTGGAAATGGGGTGACAGCTTGACCTAGTCCTGGGGGTTCACTCGGCAGGCAGCACTGGGCAGCACAAAAGCAGCTCAGGCCTGGTGCCGTTACAGAGAAGAAAAAGAGTCTTATCAACAGGGAGCTGGTCCCTTAGGAGCCTCGAGGACAGGAATGGGTAGAAAGAGGTTTCCTGGATTGACAAAGCCTTAAAGCCCTCAGATCTGTTAGGAGCTAGTGAAAGACAGAAGCGGCTACAAACTAGAAATTGGCTTTTGGCACCCCTAGGTCTCCCCAGCTGAGCACAGCCACCTAAGCCTTTATTGCCTCTCCAAGGTCAGCAGTGAGTGATGGAGCCAACAGGGAGGGAGCAGCTGATGGAGGAGGAGGGGGGTGGGTGAGGAGAGATTGATGGGGAGGAGCCGGGCAAGGACCGACAAAACGCAGGCAAATCGGCTCCCAGGGGCTGAGGCTCTGGAAAACAAATTTGGAAACATTATCCCACAAGATGTCCATTGAAGACATTAAGCCCAGAGGCCCAGAGGGACCCATTGAAGAGAAGAGGCCAGAGCTAGGGATCTCAGAGGCTCCGCCATTCCAGTGAAATCAAAATAGCATGAGCCAAACAGCTCGTGAAGAGATAAAGGATTAGACCACGCTTGGAACCATGGAAAGATGAGGGAATCTCTAACATTCTTGAGGTCTCCGTAGAAAAGGGGTTTGTGCAACTCAGGAATGAACTGTGAAAAGCTGAATTCCACTCTGGGGTCTCTGTTGAAGCATAAAAACCAAAAAATTCTCCCACAGGCCATGTGGGGAAGTGACATGGGATGTTGTTTCGTACCATTCCAGAGCTGGCAACACAGAGCAAAACCCACAGACCCTTGCTTGTGATTGTACCCCAAGATGCCAGGCAGTTGTGAGTTTGGAGGACTTGGAACTTAGTGATGAAGTAATTCAAAAAGCAAACATGGACCAAGGGTATTTTTATTGTACTTTTCCATTTAGTGGTGAAGCTTTTTCATCTTGGATTGGATCCCAAGTGCTCTCTGGGCAGCTGCCATTCAGCATTGAAAAAAAAAAAAAAACAAATTAAGCAAAGAAGGCTTTAGGCAGCTATAAGTAATAGAGGTGAGAGGTATCATCAGGAAGGAAGCTGCGGGTTGATGTGGGGCAGGTCCCTGGGTGCTAGGAGGATGCATGGGGCAGGTATCAGGTCAGGCACTGATATTTCATGCTGAATATATTTTATGCTGAACATTCAAAAAGCCACTTCCTGGAACAGCATGGTTCACACCAAGATTCCCCCTCCAGAGTGTCAGGGACACAATCTAAGCTCCCCAGTAGAATTTCTCCAGTTTTTCCAAATGCATTTCAGGTTAGGGAGTGCATTTTAATGTTAGGCACAGGGCAAGACCTTTGGGGAATCTCAGAATTCAGAAATGCTGAGAGACCCATTGAAGCTCATTGCTACCTCCTGTAGTGCCAACTCATGTTAATATTTAAAAATGAGCCAGCATTATCTGCTCTTGTGTTCCCAAGTGTCAGAAATGATGCTATAGGACATTGCATTATCCTTATTTGGGAGGGTTGGGTGGCCTATGGTCCTTCAGAACCAGGGAAGTTGGAGGATTCTTGTCAAGGGAAAGCTGAGGGAACGAACGTGTGGATGAGGTGCTAGACACTGGGGGTGCAGGTGCTGCCCTGCGCCTTGAATTTTCTTTGCCCTTTATCTAACATCATAGCCCATGGAAGCCAAAGATCTATCTACTCCCTCCAAACTGGTTATCTAACATGGCAAAGACATCAACATGGTCTACTCCCAATGGTCCACACATGACAAGTTTCAGCCTCAGTCCACAAGGCTGCCTCCAGAAGGGAGCTTGGAGAGCCCGTCCAATGACCCACGTTGGTTTACATCTATGCGGGATAGTGGTTCCCTCCCTCTTGTGTCCTGGGCCAGGGCTGCCCTTGTCATTGAGGTATTGGAGAGGGAAGAGGGGTGAGCTCCTACCCTTCCTTTGCCCTCTGCCTATACATCCTCCAGGAGATTTGAAGTTTTTAAGAATTGTCCTGATAATACACAGGGTTCATCTCTCAGGGTGAGGATAACTGAACAGAAACCCGAATGACAACAGGTGGGTATTACACAGACACCTGGGAAAGTACAGGCGAGGAAGATACTGGTTGGAGTAGAAGATTTGGGGGACATTTGAAAAAATGTTTTGAATTAGTTAAGACAAACCCAGATGCTGTAAAAATAGAAACTCTTGAATTTTAAATGTCTTAACACAATAGACAATTTATTTCTGTCTCTGGAAGGCATTCTTAAGCAATGGAAAGCTTGCTATAGGGTGGCCATCGAGATACTTGGGTCACTCCCTCTTGCTCGCCAGATGCCTTAGGGCCTTGGGGAAAGAGTGCATATAGAGAAGATACCCTTCGTTCTTCCGTGCTTCATCTTGGAAGTGACACATATCGTTGTCACTTGCATCCTTGTTCCAGTTCTTTATTGATGCATAACACCACCCCAGACTTAATGGCTTACAACAATGACATTTGTTTTGTTCATGAATTTGTAATTTGGACAGGGCTTGGTGGGGACAGCTTCTTTCTGTTCTGTTTGGTGTCTCTTGGCATGACTCAAAGTGTGAGAGCTAGAGTCGTTGGCCAACTCACCTCCTTCTATCCGAGGCTGGTGTTGCTGCAGCCAGAACATGTCCATCTGGACTTCCCTTGTGGCCACATGGCAGTGGTGTGCAGGGCCACACAACACGGTGACTAGGTTCCCAGGGTGAGTGTCCCAAGGGTATGAGACAGAAGCTATGTCACCTTTCATGATTTGGCATGAGAAACCCCTTGAGTTCACCCAGATGAAAGGGAGAGGGCCTGCAGTGCCCACTGCTTGATGTGGGGGAACCACATGGCACTGTAAGACCGTGTGAAATGGGACCTAGTGACGTGGGTGACTTTAGATAACAGGATGGACCAGGATTCTATTGGTGAGAGATAGCTAAATCAAGCCATTCAAATGCAAGATGAGCTTAGAAATAAAGCCCTTGGGCAGCCACTCGAAAGGGACAGAGATGGCAGGAAAGCCCGCATTCTGGGTGTAGCGAGGAACCCCAGCCACATGCAATAAGGAGCTTTTTCATTTCATGAATGGCCCCATTGTAATGCTCACTGGTCACATGAAGACATCTGCAAAGACATCTGCAAAAAAGCTTTGTAGGGTGTTGGCAGAGAAAGTAGCATCCTGCTGTGAGCACTTGAGGTTCTGCCTAACGGGAACGTGCAAGCATGTGGTGCCCAGATGGCATTCTGATGCTCTCCACCTTTAGTACATTCCAGTGGAACCCCCAGGCCAGACAGACCTCAGGCTGGGCTCGGTAGCTGCGGAAATGTGGCAAGACCGGGTCACAGGCTCAGTCTTCAGCAGCTAGTCTCCCTGTACCCACTCTGGCTCCTTCATTCCTAGAGCTTCTCTGATTGCCCATGGAAGTCAAGCATTGCAGTGAGGAAAGTAAGCCTCTAGAACATCCATTCATCCACTTACTTAACAAATTTAATAAGCACCTATGATGCGCCAGGCAGTGTCCTGAGTAATGGAGAAACCTTGGGTACGGGCCTGACGGAGAGCAGGGTTGCCCCTGCCAGCTTGGTGCTGCCTTACATGGAAACAAGGTGGGTGGGTAGCAATGGGTCTAGTGACTTCCATAGCATACTGGTGGCTGTGTCAATTAACCTAATTGAACTGCCTCACTGGCAAACAACATGCTCCCTGTGTCAGACGTGAAAATCAATGACGAAAGATGAAATGATAGGGATATCCTTACTGTATGCTTCTCCGACGGTAATTAATTATAACAGTCTGGAGTGGCATTTGTGCCTTGGATTATGGAGGCCGCTGAAGAAATTATGTATGTACTGCTGCAGCTAATTTGCATTTAATTGTAATCGGCATTCATTTAGGGTCCTGGCAGCTGAGCAGCACTGTGTGTCAGCCAGACACTTCAGCAGATCATGAAGTTACCCTATGAATGTTTCAGGGACGCTGACTGCATTTGTAACAAGTGGCATTTTGGCATACAAGAAGTGTCTTTTCCTCAGAAAAGAGACAAACCATGAAAGAAATGTCAAAATCGGGAATGGAGAAAATCACCGGGTGCCTTTGGAAATGCCTGTCCCCACCCATTCTCGGAAAAAATAATAATAACCCCAGACCCTTTTTTCTCCTCCCTTTCAGCTGTAGCAGTAGAACTACAGTGTGTTTTTCAAAATTGGCAGAGACTGAGTGGTATTTAACAAAGAACACATCAAATGTGGGACAACTTCATAGGAAGGGCTTAACAGAAAGAATAAAGAAAACAGAACCCGAGCCCTTGCTGGTTTTGATGGCTGTCAGAAGAGGAGACTTCACCGGTCATTGAAGGAGATTAATCTTTGGTTTTTTTTGTGGAAGTTGGAAGCTACTATGCAGGATGTGTCTCATTTGAGGATATAATACATACCCATAAAATCCAAAGACTTACAAAATATTCATAAGCAGGGCTTGTGCATTAAATTGTATGCTGTACCTTCCAAAGTACTTATCTTCAGTGGCTCGAGACTTAAGCTGACTATGTCATCATTCAAAACATGCTTGGAATTCTTCTTCAGAGACTAAAGCACATTCTTTTGAATATTTTAGATCTAAAATAATTTAGAGTCAATCTGGGAACTAAGATAGATGTGCAAGCTGAGTCTAATATAAGTTGTGTGTGTGTGTGTGTGTGTGTGTGTGTGATCACAAAAGAGGTGTGCCATAATGCAATGAGAATGATTTTCTTATCTGGATTTTAAGTTGGCTCTGGGGGCATTTCTTGAAGAGTGCTACTCAACTTGTTCAAAAGATATTGACGTTACCGGAAGGTGCCTGTTGTCTAATGTCTCCCACGCTTATTTGGCCATGAGATCCTTTCTTTATATATCTTTATTAACAGCCCATGTAACCACTGGTCCTCAAAATGTCCTTTGGAAAATGGTGAGCTACAGCAATCACAAAGGAAAGGACATGCCAGAACTCAGGATTGTAGTAGAAACTTCTGATAAGACAAGATAAATTGATGTAGTGTATCTTTTCCCTCTCCCAATGTGCCAGCAAAAGGATAATAATAATAAAAAGATATAAACTCTCAAAGGCAGTAGAAGACAACGTGGACAAAGGAGCCTAATAAATTCCTGAGAAATGCAAAGCCCATGCTGGTGACAATGGTTTAGGAAAATGGAGGGAGCTGAAACCTAGATTTCAGGAGGAGATACTGTAGAGAGACGAGCTGATTTGCCCCCAGTGAGGTTCAGAATCGGGAGGCACAGATATTGCTTTAAAACATAGTTAGTTGGATGAGATGCTGTTATGGATGGGATTAGTGCCCTTTTAAGAGTCACCAGAAAGTTTGCTTCCCATCTCTGCTCTCCACCATGTGAGGTTATGCGAAGCTAGTAGACTGCAACCTGGACGAGGTTGTCCCCAGAACTCAGCCATCTGGGCACCCTGATCTTGGACTTCCAGCCTTCTAAACTGCGAAAAACAAATTTATGTTGTTTATTAGCATCTTTTCTATGGTATTCTGTTTTAGCATCCTAAGCTATAATATGGAAGCCAGTAGAAATTCTATATGAAGAAATGTTGGGTTCCTGGATGCATTTCCTTTTCTCATGTCCTCTTTCATCAAGAACTAGAAGTTCATTCTTTTGGGGGGAAATGGAACCTAAGAGGCTCTGAATTCCAGGACATCAGACAAAGATATACAGGATGGGAAAAAGAGAAGGACACACATGAAAACAAGAATATTAAGTAAAAGTATTTATAATGAATGATGTGCTCAATATCCCTTTCCTCCACCCACCCTGCTTCTATAGTACCGATAGCCAAGCTAATGTCCCCAAATCAGAAGCTCAGATGATAGAAGATTCCTCTATAGAAGAATTTGGAGGCCCCAGAGAAATGTATGTATTGACATTCAGTGATTCATCTCTTAAAAAGACTGAATTGCCATTTTATCATCTTGGGGCAAAGCCCACTACTTTGCTCTATTCATCATCACTCATGCCCCACGAGTCCCCATCAGGCACTTAATATCTCACCTTTAAATCTGAGTAACAGCTAAGGCTTAGCAAGTGTTTAAGGAAAACCTCTATTATGAAAGTAAAAAGTAAAACCAAAACCCGAACTAAAAAACAGAAACAAAAACAACCCCCAAAAACAGCCCCCCCACACAAAACAGGAATAGTGACACCGAAGAAAACAGAGAAATTCAAGGAACAGAAGAAAATGTAAAAACTGAACTAGCAAATTTGTGACTAATATACTTGCAAGATGAGAGATGCTATTTCATCCATGAATCTTGACTACATTACTATTAAAAAGGAAATAAGACCTACACCAAAAACAGAGGCACAGAAGGGGAGAAAATAGGTAAGTTGGGCTCATCAAAAGTTTTGTACATCAAGGGAAACTATGGGAAATATATTTGCACATCATATATCTGATAAGGATTAATAGTCATAATACATAAAGAACTCTTACAATTCAACAACAACAAAAACAACCCAGTTTAAAAATGGGCAAAGTACTTCACTAGGCATTTCTCCAAAGAAAATATACCTATGGCCAATGAGCACATGAGAAATTACCTAATATCTCCAGTCAGGGAAATGTGAACCAAAACAATAATGAGGTAACATTTCACACATGTTAGAACGACTACTATAAAAAAATCAGAAAAATAGCAAGTGTTGACTAGGACGTGGAGAAACTAGAACACTTACGTATGCATCTATAAATGTAAAATGCTGGAGCTGCTGCAGAAAACATCATGGTTCTTCTCACCCCTCTTCCCCCAATCAAATAGAACTGTTAAGTGATCCAGCAATTCCACTTTGGGGTTATAGACTCCCCAAGCTTGAAAGCAGGAACTTGAACATGTTTGTCTACTGATGTGTACAAAGATATTTTGTACACCAACGTACACAGCAGCATTAGTCACCATTGCCAAATGGTGGAAGCAGCCTGAATGTCCCTTAATTGAGGAATGGATAAACAAAATGTAGATACATGCAATGGAATATTATTTGGCCTTAAAGACTCATGAGATTCTGATGTATGCTAGAATGGGGGTGGACCCTGAGAATGTTATGTTGGGGGATATAGCCAGACTCAAGGGGGTGAGTGGTGCATGAACTCACTTCAGTGAGGTACCTAGAGTAGCAAGCTCATGGAGACAGAAAGGAAAAGTGTGGTTGTTGGGGTCTGTGGGGAACAGGTCAGGGGCTGCCTGGGCAGTTGTCGTTTAATGTGTACAGAGCTTCAGTCTGGGATCATGAAAAGGTCTGGAAATGAATAGTGGCAGTGCTTGTGCAACATTGTGAATGTACTTAATGCAGCTGAGTTGCACATTTAAAAATGGTTAAAATGGAAAATGTTCATGCTAGGTGTATGTGACCATAATTCAAAAAAAGATTTAAAAAAAAAGGGAATAATCAGAGAACAGGAAAGAGATCATGGAAATTAAAACTAGGAGACTTCTCCTTCTAACATTTTATTAGGAAGATTAGGAGGGAAGAGAAGGAAACGTCCTAGAAAAGAAAGGACAATAGGACAAATGGACATAAGAAAATGCAGAATGGGTCACATACAAAGGTTTGAGAACAGGAACAGCACCAGACTCGATTGTGACACCACACGTAAGCCAGGATATGATGGATCAAAGCCTCCTGTGTGCCCAGAGAAAATGATTTCCAACCTCCAGTTCCCTGCTCAGCCAACCAATAAGAATGTGCTGGTAGTCATATTGAAGTCTACACTGAGTTCTTTTAAGATCATTTATTCCCACAGCCCTGCTATGTGCCAGTCAGACTAAGAAAGAATCTTTGAGATTAAACACTTTTTAAAAGCATTTTCAGGGGATCCCTGGGTGGCTCAGCGGTTTGGCGCCTGCCTTTGACACAGGGCCCGATCCTGGAGTCCTGGGATCGAGTCCGGCGTCGGGCTCCCGGCATGGAGCCTGCTTCTCTCTCTGCCTTCCCCCCACCCCGTCACCCACCCACCCCCGTCTATCATGAATTAAAAAAAAAAAAAAAATCTTTAAAAGCATTTTCAGTTCCTCTGTTCTTTTTTCCAATTTCAGTTTTATTGAGTTATAACTAACAGACAAAATTGTTAAGATATTTCAAGCCTACATCCTGGTGATTTGATACATAGATACGTTGTGGTCATCTGCTCCTTGGGAAAGTGGTAAAGAGGTCTTGTCCTAGCGGAGAACTGACTCAGCTCCCTTTAGCCATTCTGTTCTCAAACCCCTGTGATGAGGGTCTGTGACTTCCTGTCTCTTGCTTTACTCTCTCATTTGGCAGGAGCATATCCTTCAATAGTTTCCTAGGGATATGGATAATCTGAGTCCCTACCTACCTATCAGCAGATGTCTTTATCCTACCCTTAAGTTTTTTGGACAGGAAATAATCTAAGAAACAGAAGATTAAAAGGTAGAGAAGTACAAGGATGACAGCTGCATTGTCAGGCAACCTCAGAAGGACCCCAGGCCGTTGTCTAAACAGGATGGAGAACGGTGGATGGGGACATATTTAGAAGTGTATGGCAACAGAAAATTTATAGACATCTGACCGAACTACTGGAGTATCTGGAGAGAAACTAGGATATACACAAAGAAAAGCAGGCAAATGAATTAAATGAAGTAATTATTAACCCCAGGAAAAGAATTTGTAGGAAAGGAATATTGACCTGTGTGCTGATGGGCTCAGTAGTGAATCATAAATATATAAGCGCATGCGACTGACTATTGATAAAGCTAAATACTGTGAGAAGTCTGGTCAGAAGGATGGGAGAAGGCAGCAGGGATATGGGGAGTAAGAGGTCAGCTCTAATATACCACGATGGGATGTTAATAGTTAATGTCTAAAGTGGACAATCAAGAATTAGAAATAGCAACATATTGTTTAGAAACATGACCATAAACACTTGAGGGAGCAGCCAAACGAGCTGATCGTAGTTAGCTCTGGGGACAGTGCCTGTGTGATCCAGGCACTGGAGGGGCAGGAGACTGCCTTTTAAAACAGGTTGAATTTTTAAAATCCACATAAGTTGCAAAATCTCTGTTTGACAAAATAAAAATAACTGAAAAGAATATTCTGTATGTATGACAGTTTATGAAACAGTAAGTTCTCTGAAAGATAAGGTTGTGGGTAATTTGCACATTAAAATCTAGAGATTGGGCAGCCCCGGTGGCTCAGCGGTTTCACCTCTGCCTTCAGCCCAGGGCGTGATCCTGGTGATCCAGGATGGAGTCCCACGTCGGGCTCCCTGCATGGAGTCTGCTTCTCCCTCCGTCTGTGTCTCTGCCTTTCTCTCTCTCTGTGTTTCTCATGAATAAATAAAAAAAATAAAAATAAATAAATCTTAAAAAAAAATCTAGCGATTCCCTTGTATATGGGATGAGCCTCTCAATGAGTTCACCTGACTACTCTTGACATGGAAGTGATTCACAGGATCCTGGGGTGCACAGATGACTGTCATAGCCCAGGAAAATCACAGTCTCCTCAGCAGTTCATTATGGGAATTTGAAAGTTGTAATCTATAAGCTGTTATTTCTTGCCATGCTCCCACTCATCTTTTACTTCTGTCATTGCATGATCACATAGGGCAGCTCTAGGTCACTATCTAGGTGCCCGACTATTTGAGGAGACCAAGACCATTTCAAGGATGGCACCGGGAGCCTGACGATTCTGATCGTGAGCCTCTCGAAGACAGAGATTTTGTATTATTTAATCAAATGCCAGCTTACTGACTTCCTACTATGTGAATCAAGGCATAATTCTTGGGCTGGAAAAATAAATATGAGTGAGGCACCATCCCCGACTTCAAGAGAGAGATGGACACTCAGCCATAATGCCAAAGTTAGACACTTTAAATATTTTATTTTATTTATTTTTTTCACTTTAAATATTTTAGTTGACAAATTGGAAGAAATTAATTTTTAAATGGAGACACAGCCTGGGCCTGGTTTCTTTGGACAACAGAGCCCGAGGCAGATCATACATGCTAGTACCTAGGGATGCTCTCCTAAGGCAGCAGTAATGAAAAAGAAAAGGAACAGGTATCTCCTGAAAGACTTTAGCAGCCACCTTGCCTGGGACAGTCCATGGGTGTGTGTGTTGGAGGTGGGATGGCAAGATATTTGTCTGATGGCTCTTGGTTCTCTCGTCCCTTGTTAGGCAAAGTTTGCTCTCTGTGGGACACCACCTGCCCCTTCCCAGCCTTTGGGCAGGTGAGGTCCCACGCATTCTAGGGAGCCTCCTCAGAGCCTGGAGGTGATGGCAGAAACAGACTTTCCAGGGAGTCTGAGCAGGTGGGGCGAAGGCGTGGGTGCTCCGGTTCTCACCTGGCAACGCCCTGGCCAGTGCTCCGGAGCCTGGGGGAGACCGAGGCAGCTGGCAGCGGGAGGACAAGCCAGTGGCCAGAGTGCCAGGCTCTGTGCCAAGCTGTCGGCGGAGTCAGGATGTGCAGAGTGGTCGGGCATGGAGGATGCCAGGAAAACATGGGGGTACAATGGGGTTCATTTTTCTTCCTACTGCCAAGCAGTTCATTTCTCTTCCTACTCCCGTTCTCTGAGGAGTAGCCACTGCAAACAGCTCAGCTTGTAAACATTAGTAGTTCTGATCACTGGTCAGGAAGCATGACACCATTTCCCTCCCCCCTTTTTGGTCTAAGAAAGGAAAACAAAATTTCACATCATGGCAAGTAGTCTTGAGAGATGAGCTTCCTGGAAGACTGTAAGCACCGAGTGTCTTTTTCACGGTAGTTACCTCTGTACCTGGCACTTGGTGGATGTTGGTTGAATGGACAAGTGAATCAATAGATTCCCGTTGCTTTATTAGATGAACAGAGCTTACAGAAAAAGAAAAAAAAAAAATCACGCCGTCTGGTAGAGCTATTCTCAAGAGCTGGTGTGCAAAGACAACACGCAGGGGAATTTGTGGAAACCACAGAGCCTGGTTTCCAGGGCTGGAGGATCCAATCCTGTCCATGTGGGTGGAGGCGGAATCTGCACTTTGTAGGCAGGCATCGTGGGTGCTCCGGGGGCCGGTGGTGGGGGAGCACATTTTGAGACACCCTGCTTAAAGGTTGTGATATCTGAGGCCTTATGGACGTGAAGCATAAGAAACAATCAGGCCGTGTGTTTACTTGCAGCAAGGGCCACACCTAGAGGGCACAGCTGCAAATACCACACTTTCCTTCCTATCCGCGTGGTCTTGGAGTGGCCCGGTCTGCAGAAAAAGGGAACTTGGCAGGGATGGTAACAAACAAACTCTACATGTACAGAGTGTACAAGTATCCACACGGTGTGGTCTGAGATGTGCCCAGAGTTCCATTTCTGTTCCTAGACCCCCAGGCTGGAGCACTTCATTCCACCTGCATTTATTAGGCATTGACTTTGTGCCAGGCACTGGACACTGAAGGTGCTTAAGACATGGAGTTCTTTTTTTTTTTTTTTTTTTTTTTTTAAATTGTATGTTTATTTATTTTTTAAATTTTTATTTATTATGATAGTCTCACAGAGAGAGAGAGAGAGAGAGGCAGAGACACAGGCAGAGGGAGAAGCAGGCTCCATGCACTGGGAGCCCGACGTGGGATTCGATCCCGGGTCTCCAGGATCGCGCCCTGGGCCAAAGGCAGGCGCTAAACCGCTGCGCCACCCAGGGATCCCAAGACATGGAGTTCTTAAACACTTTGGCTGTGTCTATACTTCCTTTGGGTAAAAACAGAGTCACATTCCCTGTGAATCCAGTGGCCAGACCAGTGAGTCTGAGGCTGGTGATGGTGAACAGGAGGAAGGTGGCAGGTGTGAACCTGGGAACGCTGCTTTTGTTCGTTGAAAGTAGTGGCTTCTTAACAGACTGTGATGTTCCTAATAAAACCTAAAAAGAAGAAGAAGAAGAAGAAGAAGAAGAAGAAGAAGAAGAAGAAGAAGAAGAAGAAGCAGCAGCTTCTGATAGGGCATGATCGAGGCTGCATATCCAGGGTCTCCAAGGCAATACCACAGCTGCAGAATGATGAGGGGACCTCTCTCCTTTCAAATGGTCCCCGCTTTCTTACCTAAGGGCAGCTTGTTTCCCCATGGCTTCCTCAGCACCACTTCATTCTCTTGCCTTCTGAACAACGGGATGACTGCCACACACCCAGTTCCTAACCTGCCTCTGCTTCACGGCAGCATCCCAGGTTCCCCCTTCCCCAGTTCCTCTGAAAATCATTCAACACAAGCCCAAAGCCCACAGTGAGCCCCTTCCAACTCCCCCCGCTTAAAAATTTTATTTAAATGCAATTTAATTAACATATAGTACGTTATTAATTTCAGAGGTAGATTTCAGTGATTCATCAGTTGCATTTAACACCCAGAGCTCATCACATCAAGTGCCCTCCTTAAAGCCCATCACCCCGTTACCACATCTCCCTAACCACCTCCCCTCCAGCAACCCTCAGTTTGTTTCTTGAAGTTAAGAGTCTCTTATGGTTTGCCCCCCTCTCTTGTCTTATTTTATTTTTCCTTCTCTCCTCCTATGTTCATGTGTTTTGTTTCTTAAATTCCACATAGGAATGAAATCATATAGTATTCGTCTTTCTCTGACTGACTTATTTCCCTTAGCATAATACCATCTAGTCATTGCAATACCATCCATGTCATTACAGATGGTAAGATTTCATTCTTTTTGATGGCTGAGTAATATTCCATTGTATATTTATATACTACATCTTTATCCATTCATCCGTTGATGGACATCTGGGCTCCTCCCACAGTTTGGCTATTGTGGACATTGCTGCTGTGAACATTGGGGTGCAGATGCTCCTTCTAATCACCATGTTTGTGATAAATCCCTAGTAGTAGCTCTATTTTTAACTTCGTGAGGAACCTCCACACAGTGTTCCGGAGTAGCTGCACCAGTTTGCCTTCCCAACAGTGAACAAGGGTACACCCTTCTCTGCATCCTCACCAACACTTATTGTTTCCTGACTTGTTAATTTTAACCGTTCTACCTGCTGTGAGGGGATACCTCACTGTGGTTTTGATTTGTATTTCTCTGACGCCGAGTTACCCACGAGGAGATGCTCCACGGTCCCCATGCTGTCCCATCACCTCTGGTGCAGAGAGTCAATAATCCTGAATTTCCTTGCCTGCAGGTGTGTTTCTGGTGGGCTTCGTCAGAAGGCAGATGTTGGCAAAAATGGGATTGTTCACCTCGTGGTGCTGCGCTGGCAAATGTCTCAAAACGAGCCCCCTGAAAAGATCAGAAAAGGAGAAAGCCCTGATCTGTAGTGCTTGCCGAGGTGTGCGGTGTCAGTGGCCCCACCCGATCCATTTCAAGCCATCGCCACGATGTCGCTGATTGTGGAACTTCAGTGAACAGGCAGAGCCACCCCCGGTCTGCTTTTGGGAATTCCGTGGACGTGGGTGCAGGCTCACCACGGCCACCTCCTCACCTACCTTCCTCAAGCGAGAACTTTCTTTGGACTTCACTGAGTTTTCCTCCTCCGTGGGGGAGCCTATGTTCTTTTCTTTCCCCGGAATTTGTGTGAGGCGTCTGGCACCTCGCTGATTTACACGCAAGTTCTGAGGGATGTTAGGACTGAAATAGAAGCTCGTGGATAGAGAACTTGCATAGAAACGTCGGCAAAGAGTAAGGGGCCCTGGGCTTGGGGCCTCGTGATCATGCATCCAGCCAGTTGTCGGTCACTATCAGTCGCTTCACTGATGGTGGCTTCGTGGAGAAGCCAGAAGCCAAATGGTTTTGTCCCAGAAAAAAGAAGCACCTCCACTTAGATACCAACGCCAGCTCATCTTGCTTTGCCCTGGGCTTCTTCTACAAAATCTTCCTCAAGACCTGCCTTTTTCTCTTTTTAATCCTACAAAGGAAATTATCTTTGTGGAGTGCCCATGAAGCAATTATAGATAATGGTCCACGACGTGGCAGCTACAAGTCCGGCTACTTGGCTGAGAAACGAACTCCCTATCTGCTGCTGCGGGAGCTCATTACGTGCCGTGCTGGTGAATTGGTAATGAAAAGACGTCAAAAGAGTCTGATAGCAAAGCAGCTTCTTTCTTAGCCTGACCCTGATAGAGCAGGGCCCCAGGGAACGGATGACTAAACTCACTGCAAATTTCAAACAAGATTACCAACGGCTTCTTTTCATCCTCTTGGAACTCTGGGAATGCGGGAACTGAGAAAAGCCAACAGACGAAGATGGAAATACCATCATTAAAGAGAAAAAAGAAGAGAGTACTTTTCAATTTGATGAAGAAAAAAGCAAGTGGTTTAAGGCAGGCTGAGAAAGTTGATATTATTTTTCTGAAAAGGTGTAAGCCGCTTTGACAAGAACACAAAGAAAACAGATCTCACTTTTTCAGTACTTCACTCCACAGATTGGCCGAGTGTCTTTCTTGTGCTGGGGATACCGAAAGGAAGCTCACAGTCTCCGGAGGGAGAAAACTGTTAGAGCCAAGCCAGGCCCTTGCTTCTTTCCTCTCATCCCATCCCAAACCTCCTGAAAGTGGCTTTTTCCAGGCCCTCTTAGCAACTGGCTCTGGACCAGTTAAGGCAGTGGGAGCAGTGGTGGGAGACTAGAGGATGGGCGTTAGGGAGATGCCAGCATGTTTGTCCCATCTCTCTCTGCTTTGGGTGGTGTCCCAGTGGGCCCAGCTGTCAGGGACCAGGTCTGGTCCTGGCTTCTGGGCTCTGACAACAACTCCTTTTACCTGTTAATCCAGCCCTGGCAGCTCACTGGCACTTTCTAGTCACTAAAATCTGCATTGTCTCATTCTTCCCTCCGTGGCTTTTCAATGCTTTCAGCACCTCTGTAACTAGTTTATTGCGTCGAATTCCTCCTATTGAGCTCCTGGAGTGAGGTTTATTTTATTGTCTGTAGGCTGACCAGCACAGGTAGTAAGCAAAGTTATAAGGTTAGTGTGATGCTGCCATAAACAGAGTCTGTGCAAGGTTCTGTGGAGACCTAGATGGTGACTCGCTCTCACTTATGGGGACTAGGAAGGCTTATACCAAATGGAAAATTTGAATTACAGCTCCAAGAATGAGTAGGAAGTTCCAAGACAATCAACTGAGGAAGAGGAAGCAGGAGAGGGGAGAGAGTCCAGTCATTTGCAAAAACAAGTATGGCAGTGTGACAGAGTATGGAGTTTAGAGGGACGTCAAATAATGAAAACCCATTGAAGAATGGGTCAGGCACAAAATGAAGACTATTCAGAGGATAGCTCTTTAGATTCTAGTTTCTATGACTGCAGAAGTCACTACTGCCACAGAAGCCTTAAGTTTCCTAGGGCTCAGAGGACGGGAGGAACCTTGTGGAAGAGTGAGCGCTGTGTCCTTCCATTCACTATCAGCACAAAGGACTATTTGCTGTTTCAGCAACCCCTGCACTTGCATATGAGTCCTGTGTTACTTAGAATCTCCATGCCGCAAGGCACTCTCGTTGAAAATCAGATAGGAGTTTTCTAGAGGAGTCATTTCTTGCTGGCCTTGGTTCTGCTGTGGGCTGGAGAAGCAGAGAGACATTTTAAAGTCACTGACAAATGAAGCAGACCCAGGCCTTAGAAATGACCCAGAGCATTATCTGTTTAATCTTTTTCTTTCAATGGTAAGACCAATGTGTCTCAAATTTAATCATCAGCCCTCCCCCAAATACACACCTACTGAAGGCAGCAGTGGTCTTTCTGCTGGTGGCAGGTGTCGAAGCTTCCAGTTAGAGAATTAAGATTTGAAGCCTACTGCCCATATCATTTTTTTAGGATTTATTTATTTATTATTTGAGAGAAAGAGAGAGAGAGAGAGAGAGAGAGAGAGTAGGGGTGGGGCAGAGGGAGTGGGAGAATCTCAAGCAGATTTTCTGCTGAGAACAGAGTCAGACATGGGGCTGGATCCCATGACCTGAGCTGAAACAAGGAGTCTGCTGCATAACCAACTGAGCCCCCAGATGTCTCCGCATCATTCTTATTAAAGCAGAAGTATTTGGTTGCTTGCCTTCGAGGAGGATGTTTGCATTTCTTGCCTTTAGCAGCAAAGAATGGGATGCTTCCAAATATGCTTCCTGTTCACTTTGCACTTGAGGCTCCCACGTGAGGCTGCGAGGCAAGTGGAGACAGTTCAGCTACTTGCCTCCAATAGACTTGTGTCAAGACCAGGGGTTGCCTCCAGGTCTCTTTATTTTCGGTAGGGAGCCTTCCCCACCATTCCCTAGTCCTTGTTGGGGTGGCCCTCTGCGTTCCCACTTTACCCACTGTAGGAGCCCCAGGCCCAGCATTCCATAAAAACCCAAGGCTGCCTGGATGGCTATGCTTCTCCTTTAGGCTACGTTTAGGACACAATGCTCAGTGGGAGATGTTCCTCTCCATACCATGCCTCAGGGTTGCCCTTTGTCACTACCATCCACGGGACCTCGGAGAGGAATGCCCTCCTGCCCCCTGCTGGCCATAACGGCAGGTGCACCAACCCAAGAGAGCTGGTGCAGAACTCACTCCAAATGCTCTCCGACTCGGATTGGACAAGGAGGTTAAACATAGGAAAGTTGACTCAGTGCTGATTAAACAGGCTGAGAAGACAGAAACAATCACTCTGTATGTGGCAATAATGGAGCAACAAAGTAAATATTAAGGGAGCCGCTTGCTATCAATATTTAACTAGCAGATTAATGTACAGAGGATGCGCTCGGGAGCATGTGAGGGTGACCAGAGAGGCAGAAATGGCTCAATTAGGATACATCGTCACCGTCAGGGAGGAGGGAAGGCTTGTCTGCATTGTTGAATCTGGGGCTAGGAACGCACAACAGAGGCAGTCAGGGGTGATTAAGTAAGGAGAAGATGATGAGCCACAATGCCAGGCTCATTAGCATAAACAGTCTGTTGAAAGAAGAGAATAGAAACGAGTGGTATATTCTGTAAGTTTTCGCCTAAAATTGCTAAACATCTGTGCATCCTCATCGATAATTCTCTTAGGTTTTTTGGCCTTTTATCTGCTCGACGAGAACAAAGGATCTTAAGGACCACTTCATTTTGAGGCAATGTTTCCAATCATCATGTGCTCTGCTCTTTCTGTCTTTTGTTCATGCAACTAAACATATTTTTTAGCCTCTTACTATCTGATTCTTATCAACTTATTTATAAGATTTCTCATTTATTTCTTAACTCACTGAGCTCCTGCTTTGTGCCAGGCCAGTTCCAATACTTTGGCTTGCTATGTGATCTCAGTGTGGATGGATTACCTCCAATGGTTTGGAAAAACAAACAACTCCCCCCTACTGGGACCTACTGGGTCCCCCCTACTGGGACCTCATTGAGAAATGAGGATATAGGCAATTTGGTTTTGATTTTTAAGCTTCCTTCCCCTTTGCGGAATCTTCTTTCCCTCCTTGATTCCCCCCTCCCCTCCTCCATGTTTCCTCCACTAGTGCTGCTGGTTTTCTTCCTCTCCAGAAGGTCTTTTGACTTGATGTTTGTCTCAAAGCCATAGTTTCCTTCAGTGATAGTGGGTAAAACTAGCATCATGAGCTAAACCAATTCCTAGCAAGGATCCCACCAGCTAATATGTTATCTTCTTAGCAGTGCAAATGCCTTAAGAAAAGAGCTGACATTGGGGCTTTAAACTCACAGTGATGATGCTTTTAGTTACTTTTATAATACACTTTATTATATTTACCTTATTTACAAGGTAATAAATATTAGTTTCAATTTTGCCTTAAAATTTTTTCATTGCTGTGAGAAATTGTAGGCCAGTAGGATCTCCCCTCCCTTATTAGATGCCATTGTGTTGTGAGGTATATAGAACTCAGAGACTTTTCTTCCATTTCCATTCTGAGCGAACCTCAGTATCATTCCTTGCCCCCCAAATATTTTCCCTCTTCTCTCTCACTGTAAGATACTTAATGTTAATTTTTATTGGATTCATGTTTTTGCAAAGTTGACATCAGCTGCTTGTCCATCTAGCAAAAATGCTGGAGGTGAGGAATTACACAGCTGCCGGCTTAAAATAAGGGGAAAAGGAAAAATAGTAAAACAGGCACATAATATGATTTGATAAATTGCCATGACACATGGGGTGTGTTCATCAGTCAGATACCAGTCTATTTCTTTTATTATTATAAATATTTATTTATCTGTTTGTTTTCTTCTTTAGTAGGCTCAATGTCCAGCATGGAACCCAACGTGAAGCTTCAACTCAGGATCCTAAGATCAAGACCTGAGCTGAGATCAAGAGTCAGCTGATTGACTGACTGAGCCACTGTAAATATACTGAGCTCTGTAATTTTTTAAAAAGACTTATTTATTTATTTGAGACAGAGGGAGAGAGAGAGAGAGGGAGAGAGAGAGAGAGAGAGAGGAAGGGAGGAAGGGAGGGAGCATGAGTAGGGGATGGAAGGGAAGGGGCAGAGGGACAGGGAGAAGCAGAAGCCAATACCCCACCACCCCACAAGCAGGGAGCCTGACATGAGGCTTTATCCCAGGACCCTGAGATCATAACCCGAGCAGCCAGAGGCTGATGGAGCCTTAACCAATGGAGCCACCCAGATGCCCAACCCTGTAAATTTCTTTTTTAAGTACAGAAAAATACAGTTTAATAATAACACTCATTAATATTCATACTTTTAGAACAGTAAAGATATAATACAGATAGATCAATGGATTGATAGAATTCCTTGATATAAGTATGATTATACTGTAGGTGCAATTTTAATGAAAATTACATTTTAGCTTTACTCAAAGGGAAAAAAATGAAAACAAAGGAAATGTGGAACTTCAATAAATAATTCTTTATGACCAGCAATGTTAGTGACTAAAGGTCATTTTATGTTCAACAAAGAAGTTTGGGGGAATGTTTAAAGAGTCAGAGTTGTGAGAAAGAATGAACAGGTGTTATAATCTAAGCGACGTGTTCTGAATCCTAGCTCTGAATGGAGAAGGCATCAGCAATCTCTCTCTGTCTCTCTCTCTCTCTCTCTCCTTGCACTCCCTACATGCTGATATATGTATTCTAGCCATATCATTAGTTCTTCATTATTTAAATATACAACATTTACATTCTTTAATTTTGACTTTAATTTCCAAGTAGCTTTTACCCTTTACTGTTTTCTCTCTTTTGGGCTTTCTTATTTTCAATTCATCTCTGACTTGTATGAATTTTTTTTGTAAGTATACTACTTGTTTTTTTATTTTTTATTTTTGAGAGAGATAAACTGGATTATCTTTGTGCTGGATTGCCTTTTATTTTCCATTTAAAGTAGTGTTGATTAAATTGCTTTAATATATTTTTCTTTTTCATCTGTAGTTATCATAATTGTCTCAAACTTTGCCTTTCTATGTCAGCAATTCTATTTTCAATAGTATTTTGATGTTTCTTAAGGTATTTATTAAACCTGAAATACCACTATTTTGCTCCTTAATTTGTCTTAAGTTTGAAAGTCCCATTTCTGTCATTTTACATTTATGTTTATTATGTTCATGTTCTCTACATGAGCCCAAGTAATTGTGAGTAGATCTCTTTTGGCTCTTAATTTCTGTCTTCTTCTAGATTATGTTACTTGTTTATTTCATGATGTTTTCCTTTTTTCTGCTATTTGTTTTCCTGATGCCAGTGGGCTTCTTTGTATCTTATTTATGCCCGGGCCACTTGGCCTGGACCTTTCTTTTCCTGTGATATAGACTGGGTAATTGTTGGCTCTCTTCCCACTATATCTAACTTATAGTGTGAAGAAATGAGAAAGGAGGGGTCCCTGGGTGGCTCAGTCAGTTAAGTGTCTGACTTCAGCTCAGGTCACGATCTCTGGGTTCTGGAATCAAGCCCCACATTTGCACCTAGCTCCACACTCTGTGGGGAGCCTGCTTCTCCCTCTTCCTTTCCCTCTGCCCCTCCCCCTGCTCATGCTTTTTCTCTCTCTCTTTTAAATAAATAAATAAATAAATAAATAAATAAATAAATAAATAAAATCTTAAGAAAGAAAATGAAGTGAGAAAGGAAGCAAGGTCACCTTGGTTGGTGTGCACTGTTTGTCGATACCTAGGCTCAGTACTGTCTTCTAAGAGTTTGTTTAAAGTTCTAAATTACATATCTAATCAGGTGTTAAATGTGATACTGATAGAGCTACAAGGGCCATAGCAGCAGTGATTTAAAGAACATAGAAATTTGTATTTCTCTTACTTACCTACTTGAGTGTGAACAGTCCCGGTTGGTGGTGCGGAGGTGGCAGCGGCTCTGTAGTGTCAGGGATTCTGAAGTTTTGTATCTCGTTGTCTGTCAAGCTTTCTATGCATACAGTGGCGCTCAGCTCTTACAGGACACTCGCATTCAACCAGTGCAAGGGAAAAAGCAGAAGGAAAGGGCAGGACTTCTCTCTTTTCTAACACCATTAACCTGAGGTTTCAAGCATCTTTTCTTCTGTATGATTGGCTAGAAGATAGTCACATGGCCTCACTTTAGTCGTAAGGGGGGCTGGGAAATGTGCCCTTTCTTCTGGGAAGTAGTGGGTGCCAGTGAAATTTGGGAGTTCTATTATAAAAAGAAGAAATTGGAGAAGCAGCAGGCTCGGCCTCACCAAGTTTCCCTTCACCTAACAGTGGAGTATAGATCCTTATATTCTTGGGCTTCAGATGAGTTCCCCCATTCAGTGAGCTTCAGGGTACCCAACCCTCCCCAGCCCACCAGTTTTCCCTTTCTTTTGGGAAATAGATTCCAAAGTCATTTCCACTTCTCAGTTGAAAAAAGATAAAGAGGAGCACATTGGTTTAGTTTGTTTGGCAAACTCCGTATTTGGCATTGTCAGTGAGGATCTTGGTTATGTCTTCCACTCACCTGAATGTGTTCCTCTGTGGGGAGAATCAGGTGAGGAGCCGGCTGTGTTGCATCCTCCTGCTGCTCCTGGCTGCTGTAGAGTTTTCTATTCATTTGGTTCCAGGTTTTGAATTTTACTGAAGTAGGTTTAAGTCATTATCATTTTTTAGTTGCTTTTCATGATTATTTTTGCTGATTTTGACTATTTTTAATCTTATTTTCATAGTGATCAAGAGAGGGAAAGTTTGTGATACAGTTTTTTAATTACAGTTTTTCTCTATTTTGTCTTTTAGTATTAAATTCCCCTCCTTGTGTTCTCTCTCTCCCTCCCACCTTTTTTTTTTTTAAGATTTATTTATTTATTTTAGAGAGAGCAGGGCAAGGGGAGGAGGGAGAGAGAATATTCAAGCAGACTCCCGCTGAGCAGCACAGCACCGATGTGGGGCTTGATCTCACAAATCGCAAGATCATGACCTGAGCCAAAAACAAGAATCAGACTCTTAATGAACTGAGCCATCTAGGGGACCCTCCTCCTTTTTGCTTTATGTTCTCCTCTCCCACCCAAACTTCCTAATCAATAGGCGAAACTATATCAAAGAGCTTATTTGTTATTTGGATACCAGAAAGAATATTTCTTACAGCTAATAGCAATTTAGGTGACTTAGTCCATAGAGGATTACAAATTGATCTAACAAAAATTATGCTTGACTCCAAAAATAAGATCCTTCTAGATGGAGGGCTTGAATCACAGGAGAAGATTTACAAAAAAGGTCTGATGATAATGGTTGGATCTGCTTTAAAGATATCACATATTCATTATGTGAGGCTGTTAAAACTATTTGCTGTTTTAACTCAGAAGGTCCAGAGTCTATCTGGCTTATTTTCCATCTTTTTGGATTTCCTCAACTTTTCCATTCTGCAAGTATACTGTTTTTCCTAGCTGTACCACAGTTTTACTATTTTGAGAGAGGAGAAAAATACTAGCTTATGCTTCATCTCTCTTTTTGGGAACAGGAAGCAGGCACAAAGCTAGGTTTTCACAGATCTTTCAGGAATCCCTTAGGCAATATCACTCAGGAGGATGTTTGCTTCCCTAACTGATCCAGCAGGTGGCCCGGTTGTGTTCCCCAAATTCAACTCTAGTATTGCCATCCCACAGAGCTAAACTGCTATGCCATCTTCAACAGGATTTCAAGGAAACCCCTCTTCCCATGGTTGTTAGGAGATGGGCGGCTATGAGACTGTGGGCAATTTCTTACTTGATAAATCTTATGTGACGATGATGTAGCCATTGGATAGAAATTAAGAAACAGAGAAATTTAGGCATGAGGATTGCTTGTCTCTATGCAAGAGATAAATATTGGAGGAGTTCCATAACAAGCAGGGGGTGAAAAAAATTTCTTTTAAGAAAAAAATTGTGGTACATCAACCCTCCAAGTTCTTGCTCCAGAAGAATCTCATGGTAGGCTAAGCCTGTCCCTAACTTTGTGGCTTCATGTCTCATTTCTAGCAAAATTCTCTTATCTATGCTGCTCACCGTGGCTTCTTTATTCAACAAATATTGATCACTGCCCTCATGGAATTTGGATTCCTAGTGTGGATGGATAATAACATACATAAAGTATATTCTAAGGTGAAAAATTCTACGGAAAGAAATATAATAGGGAATGGAGATGGGAACTGCAGTGGAGAAGGCTAGGTAGAGCTATGGGTATTGTTTGCTTTCTTTTCTTATGCTTTGGCTGCATATGGACAAAAACCTTTCCCTGTTTCCTATTTGGATAGTTGAGATGTATAGGGACTTTAAAAATTACTAAATAGTACTAAAATGACTAAATGACTAAATATTACAGGAAAATCAAATAGAAATACACAGAACACATGAAAAATATAAAAGTTGGCTCCCTAAACTCGCACAGACCTTACACATATTGCCATATTGTCCTTATTCTCTGGACCCAATAGTTCAAAACAATCCCATAGACCCTTCGCCCAGTCTCCTTATTCCTGTCTCCTCACCTGCCTCCACACAGAGGATGCCCCCTCCTAATCCAACATTCAGGAGTCTCATCTTCGATATAAGGCATCTTATCTCATGTGACTGCTCACCCTTGATTATTTCTCTCCCCAAGGTTTCTGGTCCAAGAGACCTCACTTCCTCAGGAGGCAAGTGTAGTGAATAGCCTTAGCTGCCTTCTACAGTAGGAGGGTGGCTTTGCCCTTGCAAGTTGTGACAGACACACTTCCTGCTTAAGTATACATCGCACCCCCATTTTTGTCAGAGCCTTTAAAATTAGGGCCACGTGTCAATTTCAGGCTGTAGCATGTAAGAGACAGTAAACAAATTCCTAGTCCTCTTTTGCGCGGAGACTAGAAGCCACATGTTCTGTTTGGTGTTGCAGGAAGAGGCTAACAGCCCTGATCTCTGAGTCACTGCTTGAAACAGAAGAGTCCCGCAGAGCTACCTGATTCAGAGTAGCCTTTGCATGAATAAAATACATAACTTTATGTGTTGAGCCAGTAATATTTGGGAATTGATTTCTTACCACTGCATAGCCTTGCCTAAGCTAACACCTGGCCCAACGGTAAAATAAGACCACAGTTCTATACGTTCCAGAGCATTCCTATAACTTTTGACCATGGTAACAAGAAGACTTTTCCTTTAACTGAGGAGGCCTTTTAGAGTCTCATTTAGAATGTTGGACGGGTCTTGGAAATGTCACTTACTAACTAGTTGTGTAACATTAATTATATTTCTCAATATCTGTAGACTGCAGTTTTGGAGACTTAAATTAAAATAATGTCGTTTTAAGGATGAATTGAGGCATCTAGTAAAGTTAGATACACAGTAAACATTCAGGAAACTGTAGTGGTTATGAAGATAAGGAGTTGGGAAATGTATGCAAAGGAGATGCAGCCATATGCTCGCTCATTAGTCGAAGCAAACGTATCTGATGTCATAGCTGTGTACTCTTAGGGAACAGAGAAAAGACAACTGGTGCCACTTCCTGGACCTCTCCACCCACCCAAACTTCTTAATAAATAAGTGAAACTATATCAAAGGGCTGATTTGTTATTTGGATACCAGAAAGAGTATTTCTTCTTACAACTAATAGCAATTTAGGTGACTTAAATACATAGAGGATTACAAGTTGATCCATAAGAATTACACTTGACTCCAAAAACAAGATCTTAATGACAGGGTGGGGACATGTCCAAATCACTGAGAGGAGCATCACAGGGAACCAGGGCCTGCTTTCCATCTGGGCAAGTCGTCTCATTCATGCAGCACAAGGGTGAGACTCAGTATTCTTCACAGGACAGCAGGTTCCTTCCCAATGCAACACTTTGCCGGAGGAAGCGACTTTCCAACTCCATTAACAGGGCAGCGACAAGAATGTATCAGCTCTCCATGTCACACATTTCTTGAACTCCTATATCGTAATAGTACCATTCCATTTAGCTGTACAGATGAGAGACAATTTTTCTATGACCCTCCCCAGGAGTCACCGTTTGACAACAAGTCTCTATTACCTGTAACAAAGAGCTTACAGAACAAGATGAGAAATCATCAAAGAAAGATTCAATAGGATTCAGTCGAGTTTTACCATCCAGGATTTCAACATCTTTCTGAACTAGTAAACTGTGTGTGTTGGATAAATAAGGCAATTTCTTTTGGATGGGAGGACTTGGCTTTTCACAAACCGGTCCTTCTTTTTCTCCCTGACCACACTCTGATGAAAAACAGAGCATGCGCTGTGCTCTGTAGTTCTTTAAAATTTTTGCCCAGCAAAACACTTGATCAGCACTATTTCTTCACCCTCAGGAAAGCCCATGTGTAGATCCCTCCCAAGGATTCAGGCACATGGCCACAAAGTACTTCTGAGTTGGACTTCCCATTTGCTAATTTTACTTTCTGTTTTCCAGGCTGCATCATGCCCAGGCTCTTCTGGAAGGTGCTTCATGAAACTTGCAAGGATGTTTTCCCCATCTTTGAGGGGTTCAAAATCATCATTGGAAGTAAAGCATGCTCTCGCACACCTGGCTCATGGTAAGTACTGACTATGTTGGCACTTCTCAAACCTGAATGGATGGGAATGCAGGTCATCTGGGGTTACTGTTAAAATGTCTCAGTGTGTCTGGGGTAGGGCCTGAGCTTCTGTATTTCTGACAGGTGTCCAGATGATGCGGCTATTGTAGGCAGATCCTTGGGCTCTACTTTGAGGAGCAAGGTCCTACGTGAGCACCTTGCAAGACATGCAGGGCTGTGAGGTGGTAGAAGCAATGGAAGGGGAAATGAGATCAGATACATACTGAACTCAGCACTCAACCGCCCTGAACTTTGGATTCCTCACAGAGCTGCTGTGAGAATAGCCAATGCTCTCAGTAAAAAGACGTGCCATGACATCAACATAGAAGATTCTCGTGAAGTGGAGTTTACACCTTTCCTCCTAAGATGTTAAGATCATTTCACTGGACCTTTAGTGCTAACATGTTACATGCATGTGATAATCAGATGTTCTTATTTGTATCATCTTGCAATGTTTCTTTGGGACAGTTTTTTTTTGTTGTTTTTTTTTTAAAGGTTATTAGTCTGGTCTTCCCTGCTTTTGGTGCTTGGTTCTACTTACTTGTAGGCTCCTTTCACTCCCTTTCTCAACCCCCAAGTCGAAAATCTGGTAAAGATCCCTTAGTGGATATAATTTAGGGAAATGGAGCTAAATCTTAGCAGAACTGCTTTTTAATGCCACACAACAGCTATAATTACCATTGGGGAAGCAGAAACATTATGGAATGTTACAAAATTCATTTGATTTGCAAAAAGACCTAGTGCAATTCAGCCTGAGTGGCTATTAACGAGTTATTAGGGAAGACAGGAGATAGAACAATAAATAATTTTCATGCTTTAAGTTAAATGTTTCAACCCTCATGACACATTTAATTCCTGACTTTGGGAAGTATTATTGTACAGTGATGTAGCTCATTTAATCCAGTAAGAAGAACGGAGCCTAGCAGCTAACCAGGGGTGGCAGAGGGGTGAAACGCACATAGGCTTAAGGCCTTCTCAAACAATGAAATGGAGATCATATTACTGGAAGGCCCTTCGAATTTTTCAGAAAGCATCTCTAGATTAATTAATCTCTATATTAATCAGAATTAATGGATAAGAAAATCCATGTTTTCTGGAAACATCCTTGAAGATAGGTAGAATTTAACTTCAGTGATTACCCAGCTCTGTCTCCTTCTGACTCTTCTGCCTAAGCAGAGAGTCCTAAAAATCCCCTCAATAGGGAAAATATCCCATTCTTGGATAAATCTGGGGAGATGCATAAGGCAAAAACATGCAGAGAGAAGCAGTAATATTGATTCACTACAGAGCTGTGCAGAGCAGCTCACTTTCCAACAAGTCCTGTGCTTTTACATTTCTTTGCAATCAGAGGACAGTAAAGAAAGAATTATTGGTCTGTGGAGAGTGGGGCTTAGTGTAGGCCAATTTTGTTGGAGCAAGTTTTAAAAAGGGCCCTACTCACCGTGCGTTGGCTTAACACTTCTGTTTCTTTGTTGTTGCTGTTATTATTATTATTACTGTTACTATTATTTTTGTCCCAGATGGAATAGAAATTGTCCCAAGAATTACCAAACAGCCAGTTGCAATTGCCATGCTCATCTTTGCCCTACACCTACATTTAGCTCAGGCACCACATAAACGCTGTCAGTTTATTACTTATTTCATACTGACAGTGTCTGATTTGCGTTGATAGTCTACTTTCAGGATATGTCTTCTTAATCTTCTCTCCTTATTATGATATACTTTTTCAAAAAGAACTTAAAAAAAATCTTGAAAGTTATCCGATGCTATAATACCAATTTCTTTAACAATAACAAAGCTAATAGAATAAAAGCCATCAGGTGTGGGTATTTTATGAAAATGTTTAATTCAACTGTCTCTTTGGAATGTAGTAGTCATAGTTTGGGATTGAAGTTACAGTTCGGTTCTATGTGATTTTTATGCTACTCAGTGTCTGAGAATACAAATGTCATTTAAAGTTAAGGCTTCGCTGTTCATTTTGAAACAACAATTTACAAGTGTCATATTGTCATAGAAAATAAAAATTTCTGTAAAAAAAATTTGCACAAAATTTTATGATGGTACAAAACATGAAGCAATCATATACCAGTAAAATGAAAACATTTTACTACAGAAAGTCTTATAGATTTCAATAAAGAAAAAATATGTTATTTTACACCTTTAAAAATTACGAAACAATCTAAAACAATATAAACTGAACATTTTGTAACACTGCCTTTACAAATTAATAACTTTATAAACATATAATTTTTAAATATATTTATCAGTGCAAGATACTTTAAAATTTAAAGTTGCAGTATCATTTTTCCTTGGCTAAGGACAACTCTAAGTCTGTTGCCTTAAAGAAAAAAATCAGGTCTTACTTAGTGCTTTCATCCTGGTATGATTCTAACAACTAAATGAATGTCTCTGGGGATAAAAATCTATTCTTTTTTCATAGTGATCCATACTTTCCTGGAAACAAAGGGCATCCTATAATCCAATTAAACCAAGATGAATGGACTGACCCACCCATGATGCAAATGTGACTCTCAAGAATGTATCTGAACGGGACCCATAGCAATGTAGGAAGGGAGGAAACTCTAAAAGTTCTTCTGTCCACCATGGTCTGATATGAACATACTGAAAACAACCACAGCTTCTTTGGATTAATTCACACGCTGCCTGATAAGACATTTATGGCTCTGTGCTGTTGTCCGAGGCTTCCATCTTAGGCCAACAGCAGGCTTTTCCTTTGTGAGCCATTGCAAGGTTCTAGATGCATTCAGTCAAGTCTCTATTTATTCAGGGTTGCTCCTAAATGGATGCTTTTAAAGATTTGTTTTGACTCTACTCGTTTTCTTTCCCTGTCTTATCTTAGAATACTTCACCCCAGGCACCAGGATTTATAGTCACTTTCTTAAATTAACTGTTCTTTCTTCCACTTCCCTTGTCTGATTCAATAGCAAAACAAGAAGGTTCTCAGGGGTCATTTTTGTATATCTGGGTGTAAAAATCACATAGTTTTGGATATTTGGAGAACTGTACTCAGTCCTTCCTTGGGGTGTCACTTGAAAGCCAATTAGTATTACCTCTTCCCTCAGCTTATCACTCTTTCTATTAAATGCACACATTCTGTCACAGATCATTTTGATTGGAGCAGACAAGTGGCTTAAGGAAAAAAGATACTGTCACTTTAACCAGTTAACAAGAAAACCAAAGTTAGACTTTGGAGGGCAAAGTTAGGAATTTCCCTTATTTATTTACTTTTAAACATAAAGTCTAGCAAAATTGTTTGCCACTGCCAGCAGGTTAAAGCTGCAAGTTTCTTTTCTGGACAATGGCAAATGCTTAAGTTCTAAGAGAGAGAAAAGACAGAGAGAGAGAGAGAGAGGAGAGAAAGAGTTTACATTTGAAAATACATTCCATATGAAAGACCAATAAGAGAGAATATTGCAGCTTTATACAAAAGGGTCAAGAGACATGAAATTGAACTACAGAAAAAGCAGAGCAATTAAGCACATTGCCAAATCTTCGGAGCCCTTGCCTTCCCGGGGGCTGACATCTCACACTAAAATATACTTTCTTCTTAGTCAGTGGGCCACCAGGGTTTGACTAAAGAGTAGGGCTTTCACCAGTGGGAAACAGAGCGGGTTGTTAATGTAACACGATGAGAACCAGTACAAACAAAAAGGCACTTGAGAGGACATAGACTAGCCAGTGCCAAGGAGTTTTCGTTGCGGTTGTCGGCAGCACACCCGGTTGCCAGCAGTGTTTGGTGAGGGCACAGTTTCCTGTATGGAGTTCACAAGCACGAGGTTTAGTACAACACTGGAGAACATCGAGAAAGTCTGACGGTATTGCTTTGTAAACAGCGCTGACACACTATACCAGTACTGAGGGTCTACGGTACTTTAACATAAAACATCCTAATCCTTCTCTGCCTATGCACGACGTGGGCAATTATACAACAGGTGCAGCTTCAGGAGTCCACTGAAGTGCAGTTATTCTAATATTTTCTGGGCACTGGGCTACAGATAGCACGTCCGTCAAAAGGGCCCCACTGAACACACTTGGCGCCAGCATCTTGGATTTCACACAGTTTCCGAAGAAAAGAATCCATAAGGGGAAGAGGAGAGAGAAGGGGAGGGACAGTCGAAACGAATCAGTAAGTCATTCATACTTGGTCTCAACACCAGCATTTGATTATTCAAATTAAACCAACAGAAAAAAAGCTGACTGTACATGATTCTGATCGTTAACACAGCTCACTCGTTCATATCTGTCGGCCGTACTCATCGAAGCTCCTGAGAAAAGCCTGGCTCAGCGTCATCAACGCACTTCCCAGCCTGTACAGTGAGAGAGACCAACAGCTCCCCAGCACGCTCAAGTCATGTCCTTCCGCTTCCGTCCTCCACTCGTCGTTGCACCTGTCCGCCCTCAGGCCTCCGAGTAAGTACTCTGTGTGTTCAGTTTGTCTTTTTTCAACTTGACGCCATCCACGAGTTCAAAGTTATAGTTCTCCAGGGCAGACAAGTTTCTTTCTGACATCCCGTTGTGCCAACAGGCACAGTAGAGCACGACCCCGCACACGGCACCCAGGAGGACACCCAGGGCGCTCATGGCTATGATGGTAATAAGGATGGGATCCAAGGTCTTCAACACATTGCCCGGCTTCCTGGAGATGTTCTCATCACCTTCTCCCGTGCCTTCATAGCCGGGGGTGCTCCCTAGGGGAAGAACAAAATTGGCCCCGTGAGCACTGCCAACATACCAGGTGAAAGCAGATGGAAGATTAGAGAAAGAGGAGAGAAAAGGCAAATCACACGTTCCAGTTTGGCCTGTCCTCCCTCTCGAGCCTGCGGGGGATTTCTGAAGAGAGGTTTGGCTCCCCGTCACCAGGAGACACCAAGATTGATGTTTTTGGCTCATTATGAATTGAGACGTGGGAGGGGAGAGTCGTGGGGAGTTGAGGCTGCGATTCTGGGACATAGCTTAGCACGCGGAAGCAACGGATTCTGGGCCAACAGTGAGGCCTGGGTTCTAATCTAATTCAGATTTCATGCAGCCGGCTGGCTGCGCTAGATTGCAATCTGTGCTTATAGTCCCTGGCCAGGTCACTAAGCTTTGCAAAATGCTTAGTCACACGTTCATCCAGTGGGATGGGGAGGTGGGATTTAACCATGCCCTGTGCATTTGCCTGATCCCAAAACCAGGCACAAGGAAAGGCTCCAAGCTGCCCTTCATGTGGCGCTGCCTCCGGTGTGCCTGGGCGCGGTTCACGCAGGTGTTTGCTCCCCCACAGGCAAAATCTTCAAATCAAACAGATTTCCCCCCGAAGCCCACTGTGGTTTCACTCAAGAAGGACAGATCTTTCAGAACAAAGCAGATGCTTGCTGCTGACATTTAAAATGGGTTACGGCTCAAAGCTAGAGACTGTGTCTGTGTTGTGCTGAATAGAATACATTTAATAATCAGCATCTTTGCAGCCTCGGTGGTTTCACTGGAGACAGTCACGCTGCTCTGCAGTTCAGTCACTGGGGAAATGTTTTCTTTACAGTGGAACATGAGAAATTATTAACATGGGAGCTTTGAGTCTAATTACGTGGTACTAGAAATGAGACTAAAATGTTAATGCACAACATGCATAGTGTTTACTTAATGGTGTTCAGATCAACAAAGATTCCAATCAAGGAAAACTAAAAATATGAGATGCAAGTCCCTAAACAGGGGAAAACAAGCCTGGGGGCATATTAATATTCTCTCCCTTTAAACATTGTTTTGAAACAACCTCCAGTAAAGTTTACATCTTGGTGTGGGCTGTGTAACTAAGCTAAGTGAGCCCGTGCTAATGTTATTATCAGCCTAGTGTAATACCACATTTATCTGTCTCTATCAAGTCCAGGACTGACTACATTGGGTCTGCTTTTTTTACAGGTGCTCATGCTCATGGGCAGGACACAGAACTGCTGGTGGCAGCTATGAGTGATGTTGGGGCAAATGTCCAACTCCATAACTGCTGGCTGGGAGGTGTGGAAGCTTCTAGAAATAAAATAATGTCAGGCGAGGCCCAACTCTGATCAAATGTCCTGTATCTGACCACAAATTCGTCGAGGAAAATACACATTTTCAGATTAACTGGTGTAAAGTCTGAGGCTATCACCCAAATAACTGTGCTACTTAAGGCAAGTCACTGCTTGGAGCCTCCTCCTTACCAGCTAAATGGGGCTCAATATGCCTCAGAGAGCAGACAACATAACATATTACAGTGCCTGGAACATACTAGCTTCTCCATGAAACCTTACCATCATCATCCTCATCACTGCCTTCATTATCATAAAGTCAGAGTTCCCATGTAGAGGAGGAGGGGAACAGATGGGTCAAACACAACAGCCTACCATAAAAATTGGGCTTCCGTCCTCAAAGATCATATTGGGATGGCAACCAGACAAGAATTTAGGTGGGTTTCAAATTACTGTATGAAAATCAGGGTCGGTCTTTGGGTAAGCTCTGGTCTTCACTGGTTCCCTATTTCCATAGTAGTACAGTGAGAGTGTTTCACCGGATTGCCCTCCAGGTCCTCCTCCAGCACAGACAGGGCAGGGCCAGGGCCAGTGTAACTCCCCAGGGCTCAGCTGCTCACACAAGCGGGACCTGCCATGGTGTTCCCCTAGACCTTCTGGCAACTTAGAAGAGGGATCTCTGTGACAATGGCCCAATGCACAGCACCGAGGGCAGAGATGTTTATTCTGTTTGAACTGCTTTCATCTACCAGTGCACTAGAGTTCCAGAAAGTTGTTTAATAAATATCCTGAAAGCCATAGTAATTTTTTAAAAAATTGGTCAACAAGGTAAACCTACCTGTTTCATCAATTTTATTTTCTGGGTTCCTTTTATCCAGGTCTGATGGTTCTGACAAGTCAAACAAAATTGAAAGAGATATTTGAACTGCCAACAAAATCCAATACACACAAACTACATAAACCCTGACACGCACACGTACACACACATTCACACACTCGCACTATTGGTTCTGCTGGATTTTCTTGGGAGTTTTTTAACACAATCCAACCCCACCACATAACTGCAGAAAAACGGGGAGATGGTGTCCAGACTGTGAAATTGGTGTCACATCAAAATCCAGTAAACACTGCTGTTAGCAGAATGTGTGGTTTTAGGAGAAGAGTGGAATGAAATAGTTCTGGCATCTGGAGTATGGGGGAAAGCTGATGGAAACAGGAAACAGTAGTGGGGTTGAGTGCATGGCTACCATCCTGTGCTTTTGTAGATAACTTCTTCTTAAATTGGGAGAAGGTTAGTTTGTTTTCCCAAATAGTATTTACAAGCTCTTTAAGGCAAGAGACTGTGTTCTATGTCTTACCCTCCCCCTCAAGATAACAATAATGAAATAATAACTATAATAATAAAATCAAATAAATAAAATCTCTGGAAGAAGCAGAATCCCAGCAGCCCATGTGGTTTTGAGTAGAGGGCAGAGAGTTTCGAGTACTTTATTCACTGCTATATTCCCAACATTTATACCAGTGTCCAGAACAGAGAAGTTGCCTCCATGAATATTTGTTGCATAAATGTGCAACTGATAACTGATAAATGGTTGATGGTCTCATAGCATCCGTGGCTAAATATATAAGAATACATATTTGATGAGTAAATACAGAGTTATCTTAGGCATCTTTTGACTGGGACTGCAACATAGAGTATTTTGATGGTGCTTTAGTTGTGACTTGCTGAGTACAATGCCCAGCAGCAACTACAGCCATGTGGACCAGTCCCATGAAAGGAAAAGGCTCATAGAATTGCCCTGTCCCCCTGTATCTTCACTGGAGCACTTGGATGTTGCTTTGCATACAGTGCGCAGTGCAGTTAAAACTTGGTGAGTGGAATTAAACTTTATTCCTTTGTTTTAGTTTATGGGGTTTGCTCTCACATTCCAAACACTTCATTTTCATCTTGTAATAGAAAGCGACAGTATTACATGTACCGTGTAACTACATGAAATACATACGTTAACAACAGTGTAGGCTTGGATGTGGGCAATTTGTAGAGTAATCACAACTGACAAATTAAGTGTTATTGTTTCCTGCAAAGATCTGCTAAGTAGCATGGCATTAAATAAGTTTCCTTACACAGTACGAAGAAGCAGATTCACTGCTCTTTCCCCCAATTTCTTTAATAGATCATATCAAATTATTGCCACTTTAGGATTACATATATTCAATATATTGTATAATAAAAGCTTTGTAAATTAGTGAAATGACCAAAAACCCATTATAGCCAACAGATCTCCTTTTTCTTAAATTTGTCCAATAGGCTTATTCCATTTTGTGATAATTAACATCGTATTATATGATATATAGCAAAAGTTGAAGTGTAGCAAATGGAGCTTAAGACTAATTACTGTGCTATTACATTGCCATTAGTGATGCTATTTATAATTATACATCAAGAACCAGGGAATACGAATTGGTTTTCAACATCAACTTGCATCCATATATACTCGGCCAATAGAAACCATAAACTCTGTAATGCTATGCAAAGTCTCAAAATTTCATTTATTCTGTTGAGGCATTTCAACTACTTTTAGAGTCAGAAACATCTACTTATTTGTAATAAAGCAAAGAATTGTGGCTTCTATGATTCATTAACAATGTAATCTTAATTAAGTTCACTGTGCTCAAAATTTGTAAAGGCCTGCTGTTTTGTTTATATGCCCAGATATTTGGAATTATCCAGATGTCTGAGTTCTTCCAGTTTTCATCAAATGTTTTGGCATGTTATGCATAGCCTGTAAACTCTGAGTCTTTCTCCTTCTTCTTGTTTTTTTTTTTTTTCTTTTCTTTTCTTTTTCGAGTCTTTTTTCTTAGCTATGGTTTTTGGGTTGATTCCACATTATTTACATGGTTTTGCAGGTACCAATCAGACACCAAATGAACTAGGTTAGAGAATGGAGTAGCTAAAGGCAAACTGACCTGGTTTTATGGCGTGTTGTACCAAAGTATGCATTTCATATGATGTGCTTAGAACCCACATTGAAATTCTAAGTTTAAATGAGCAAGACAAAAACCCTCGCATGAAAATCTTAATGCCCTGAGCAAGCCTGGTACTGGCTTATACAGTAGTTCATACTCACTTGCACAGTCCTCTTGGGAAATGTGGTTGTTAATACTAATGTCATCCACTGCAATCCCACCAAGATTTCCTTTCCCGATTTCGCCTTCAAAAATCACCTAACAAAATGAGATAATTTTTACGGTACTGAAATGTTTGGTCCCGAATAGCAGTGTTTACAAATGCTTGTTCAGTTCAATCTATGGCACATAAATTAAAATCATGAGATTTCATCTAAGCACTCGTTTTGCTCATCAATCTGTGTTAACTGCCTGGTGAGGGGATCCCTGTGTGGCTCAGCGGTTTAGCGCCTGCCTTTGGCCCAGGGTGCGATCCTGGAGTCCCAGGATCGAGTCCCGTGTCGGGCTCTCGGCATGGAGCCTGCTTCTCCCTCTGCCTGTGTCTCTGCCTCTCTCTCTCTCTCTCTGTCTATCATAAATAAATAAATAAATCTTAAAAAAAAAAAAAAACTGCCTGGTGATGGCATAAAACTTCTCCTAACACTCTCATTTTATAATCCAAAATTTAAAACCAGAGGGAGCAGCCAATAAAAGGAATGTTCATTGTGACAACCCAGAAATAGATTATAAAGTAGCATTCTCCCCTCTTTCACAGCAAATTGGTTCTATTCCTATAATCTTGGAGATGGAACTATGCTGCTGAGAGTATCATCAGCTCAGTATCATGACCGCAGCAAAATCCCAGACTTGGGAGGCACCTGAAATAATCATTGGAATAATTCCCATGTCTCATTTACGTAATCTTCAAAATACTATCCCCTTCCCCCTGAAAGAGCTGCCCTCCTCCGGGGTGGCAGGGGTGGTGGAGGAGACCACACACCTGATAGAGCTTCAGAGACTTGTGGAGCAGGACCCGCCCTTCCTTCCAGTGGTCTCCTTGGTGTCCGATGGCCATCCAGACTAACTGGTCATACTCTTCTGGCTTCTGGTAGTGCAGCTTCACCCTCAGTGTGCCCACGTGTGAGCCAGACATGTGATACCAGAAGGTCATGCAGTGGGCCGAGTTCTGGGAATAAACCACGGGGCTCACCAGACGAGCCACTTTGCCTTTCTGGTTTTCGTCTGCTTGGGAATAGATGAAGTTGCCATCACCTGCTGTGACAAAAAACCAGATTAGGGGGAGTGGCCACATTTACAACTCCATCGTCCCTTCTTTCAATTTCCAAGACTCAATTTTGCTCTCCTGGGCTGAGCACCAGGAACCCAAATAAGCGGTGGGAAGGGAAGGGTGTGCAGTTGTTGGGGACCTCTTTGGCACCGAAGGCTGCACCCCGAGCCTCTGGAGCCGGTGTTTGATTGGGAGAAGGCTGCAAGGCAGTATTCATTCAGACACTATGGTTGTGATGTGGAATGCACTGTCACATGGACCGGGGCTACGGCCCCACCTGGCCTCTGCGTCATTGCAAGCACATTGAAAGCAGAGGGCAGACCTGTTTTCGTGCAACTTTAAAATAGTTTCAGCAGCACTGATACGAACACAGACATTACATGGAATAATTTAGATGTGTTCTTATTTATCATCTCAGCTGAGTGATGATACTAGAATTGCTTGATAATAATCGATTTGCAGTTTTCCCAAATAATCTAGTGATCTTCTTTTTCCCACAAATTCAGATGACTTTTCCCTAGTTTATTTTAACGGCTTACAAATTCCTTAGATGCACCTGAGAGTTTGAATTTCAGCTGCAAGTCCCGCTCCTGTCTGATGTGGGCTTCTGGTTCAAGGAGAGGCAAGGTTGCATTTTTGAGGCTTATTAGGATGTGCCATTTTGGCAACGTAGATACTTGCCGAGCTGCAAGGACTTACTCTTGGCTTTGCTTTTAATTACCCCCAGTGGGAACATTTCCTCCTGCCACCACCTGGTCTACACACACAACTCATGTTTCACTGTTTGCTCTGCAAATAGAAATATCGACTCTAACGTCTCACCTGATGTAAGTGTGAATCTGATGCTTGGGCCTCAGTGGGCAGCAGGATGTTTTGTTTGCTGCCCAAGGGGTTTGAGTGTTTGTGAGATAGTCTTTCACTGTGCACATGTGGGCACATCCTGTGTCTTCTGGCCTGTGTCAACAGTGTGCTGGTGGAAGTGGATGGGTCAGCGGGCAGCTTGTTACTCTCACCTGGCTGCTTACGTGAGATTGCACCAAAACCCTCTTAAGAAAACCGACAGATGGAATAATAAAAGGAGGGTGGAAATAAAATCCACAGCTGCAGCAGCATGGCTGACGCTCTTTATGGAGCACCCACGCAATGACCGCGCAGATGCTGTTGCTCTTGGGGTTTGTTTTCTCCTGCTACTTTACCAAGTGGTGGTTCCCCATCCGTGTGACAGTGCCATCTCACCGGGGTGAGTAGGGTCTCAGCCCACAGAGAGGCATGGGTGAAAAAGGCACCCATCTTGCGTCTGTGACCAATATCCCCATTCTTAGGGAAAAACACTGAAGTTAGAGATGCTGCCGAGGAGAAGCACATCTACGGAGCCCATGAGGTTTCTTTTGGCTAGCCGGAGAACAGGTGGAAGAAGGAGGACACTGGACATGGGTAGAGGGAGGAAGATGGCCTGAGAAATCTCCCCTGACCTCGGCCCCCACACTGCTGCGGTCTTTTCAAAACATGCTCATGTCGCTCCTGTGCATGGAGCTTGTCAGCAGCTCCTCGCTACCGTCAGCCTAGCCACACTTCTTCATGGGGCACCCAGGGCCACACACCCCTGCCACATATCTAACCACTTCACAGAGGAGCCTGTCCAACCACACCGCCTGCGATCTCTCCTCCTCTGTGCACGCCAGCTTACACTCTCAGGGGCAGAACTTTCTCTGATCCCCCAGTGTTATCTTCCCAGTCGCTGCTCACTCCACCTGCAGAGCAATCACTTCCGGCCCACAGCCAGACCCTGAGCTCCTGGGGCAGGGCCAACCCTCCTTTGTTCCTGTATCCCCGGGGCCTGGTATAGCACCTCACAAGTAACGGGGCTCCTCAAATAACACTTGTTCAATGAACCAGGGAAGATGGTGGGCTTCAGGAATCCTCTGTAAGGAGGTACGTAGCTTCCCTCTTAGAAGCCAAATGCAGAAAACCAAGTGGGATTCTTTCAGCGAAGTTCAAAAGTGAACAGCAGCATATTTAACCTAGACAGTGCTAATTTAAAGAAATCTCCATAACTGATTTGCAAAGTGTGGAGTACTGCCTAATGTCATCTGTGTGCATGTGTGCTGTGTGTAGGGCTCTTTTCATTTAGATTTTTTTTTTTTATGTTAACAAGTTCCTGCCTTTCAGATGTCAGGCTCACCCCTCTCTCGCGCAGCAAATGCTTGTGTTTCTATTGCTGTAGGAGGCTTTTTCTCTTCAGGGCAGACCTGGTACCACAGCCAAGCAAATCTGGGTGTATGGGAGAACAAAAGAGACAAATCCTTCTGAAGGAATCGCACTTCTCAGCTGTTACTCTAAGACAAGCCCTCCTTTTCTGATACTCCAACGCATAAAGCGTTGATATTTTTCCTTTCAGGGGTTTTATCAGAGTTCGGGGTCAGGAACTCTGTCTTCATTTTCTCAATTAGCACTTTACTTCTGCAAGCCTTTTATCTTTTGTCTCTGGCTAACATAGCTTTTAACCTCCTTTGAATGTCAGATCCTACTGAGCCATTTTGCTTCACTTTGCATCAATTTTTCCACCATTACTGCCTTCATTTCAGCTAATTGCATTTGGTTAATTTGATGCCATTTATATGTACAATGCCATTTACAGTCAAAGTATTTTAAGTTTTCTAAAACTGCTTGTCTTAAGATTCAATTGAAAGTGTCTCAGAATTGAAGGAGTCCAATTTTATCCAATTTCCTTGTCATTCTCATTAGGCAAAGAGGTAGCTGTGGTAGAAGGCAGCCAATTCAACCTACTTAATGGTTATATTCACTGGTAGGAAAAAAGTGAAGGACAAAATGGGAAAGGCATAAAATGCCCTCGGCTAATCCATTGGCCCACTGACCCACTCATCCAAAACCCAGCATGGAGGACTTTGGCTTAAAGAGCTCTTGTCAGCATCAGCAGATGTCCCTCTAGGGTATCATCTGGGAAGCCACCTCTTGAGGGAACAGTCCTGTAACTTTCACTGAGTCGGGTTGAAGTCCGCCCATTGAGTGCTGTGGGTGTGCAGGAGCATGTGTATGTGTGGGCCTTGTAGGACACCACCGTATCTTTACGCAGCACCTCAAACTCCAAGACAAAATGACTAAGAGGACAACAGGATGGCAGTGGATAAAGAGTTCACTGGAGTGGCTGTCAGCCCCCGCTGGACCCCCAGCCCAACCCTCTGCCACTAATTAATCTTAGTAGGAAAGTAAGACCGGAGGTGGGGCAGGCCGGGTGAGATTTCCACCTGCTCTGAAAAAAGGGGCCAGACTGACAATCAAAAGAAGAAGAATCCCACCCCACCTCGTTCCACGTCCACTTCAAGGGTCAAGGGAGGGCAAGCTTTAGGCTTACTTATTGTTTCTTTAGCTGCAAAATAAATGAGATGACATATGCCTGGATTTGCTTCAAAATAATCCAGATTCAGGGGTGAGAGAGATAAAATAAGAGCCCTATGATTTGGTGCTTGTTTAAACTGGGTTATATCCATAGAGGGTTCATTTCACTGAGGCTTTTCTACTTTTGAATGTATTTGAGATTTCCATGAAAACGGTGCAGAAAAAGTATACAACAGGTAGTCATTCACACATAAAGCTTTGCCCAGTTTGCTGTTTTTCCAAGAGGCCACCAGTTGCCAGATTTCATCAGCCTTCTCTGCTACTGGGTGTAGGAGCATCTCTTCCAGGAAAGGAGATCTTGGTAATTCCAGGAAATGAAAGTGCAAGTGAATGTTTGGTAGTATTTCCTAACACCCTGAATCTCACAGACCCCAGACACCCTCCACAGTAACACCTTCTCTAATTCAAAGAAGCGGGGCCGCAGTGAACTCTCCATTACCTGTGTGATCCTGGATGGGTCCAGTTTTGCTGGTCAACACACTCCACTTGAGCTGCACCTGATTGTCATGCTCCCAACGACAGAAAGTTTTGTGAGAACCCCAGCCAAATTCACAGTTAAAACCATATGTTGGAAACTCTGCAGTGGGAGGAAAGGAAAAATAGAGACAAGCAGAGAAAGACACATTTAATCATTTAGGTCAGAAAGGCCCTTAATTCGCTCACGAAAGGCACAATTTATATAACTTAACGTCTGTTTCCAAATTCTGGGAAAGCCACAAAATCTGGGATTACCAGGAAACTCAAAACACGCATGGAGATGTCAAAATGTTTGCAAAATCACGTTTCGGATTTTTTTTTTTTTTATCCAGCTTTAAAAAGATTATGGACTGTCTGTCAAATGGTTTTACATAAAATTTCCAGGAAGGTTACTTTCCAAAGCATATGTATTACATCTATCGCGTTCTCCTCCTGCCCACAACATTTAATATGAAAGATACTCTGTTTTTGAGGATAAATCATAGACTGATATCCACCAATGAAAGAATCTTAAGTACAGATTGACCCGTGAACCTCAAAAGTCTAGAAATGTGACTTGGCTGGATGTCTTATCCTGGAGGCTATCTGTATTCTCACCACACAGGGTAATGCTTCAGCTCTTTATGCCAGATCTCTGAAGCATTTCGTAAGGTTATTTTTTTTCTCCTGTGCTTTGTATCAGGTTAATTAATTCGAAGTGTAAGTTTCTGCTTTTTTTTTTTTTAGAGAATTTAAAAATTTGCATGTAAATGAAAACCTCCATGCGAGTTCATGTAAAAGCCAAGGCAGTTTTATTTATTTATTTATTTATTTATTTATTTATTTATTGCTTGCCAAGGCAGTTTTAAAGAGCTGTCCACTTAAAAAAATTTTTTTAATGTTCAAAAAAATGTTTCTCTTGGAATTTGAAAACAGTATGAATGGATTCTCAGGAATGATTTGTCTTGTGTGTTCTACAAGGTGCTATTTGACTGTGGTGTTTTTAAAAGCCTCTATAGCTTTATTTTTTACTCCAGCCCCCCACCCCTTTTAAGAAGTAACTTAACTTTTTAAGTGTGAAAGAAATGAAATCATTGTGGCTTGGAATTTGTTTTCAGAAAACTGAAGCTAATAATTAGAAGAATCTTAAAGATAAAATTCTTGTGCTTCTGTCAGCCCCAGTCTTTCCCCCTATATAAAATTGAACACACAAAGTGGCTGGTTTCTCTAATGAAGGAAGGTCACTGCTTCTCATTGCGTGTGGGTAGTCCACAAGATGGCAGCATTGAAACGGAGAGGAAGGTGCCTAGGATATCTTGCCAATTGATCTTGAATATGTCTCAGAACAACTCCGTATGTACAATAAGGGAGGTATAGTATGGTACGCTGTAGTAGGGTCAGGCTGAGTCCCTATCTTGTTTTGATCTTTTCTTTAACTTGGTCTGTGTTTAACACAACACAAACTTGCTTTCTTCTGGCAGCCTGACCCCTCCCCCACTTCCATAATGGCCCGAGGGATTTTAATGGGAAGATTTACTTAAGAGATCAGGATGATTTACTTTGCATTTTTTAGTTTCCAAGGAACCCTTTGCAAATGCTAATGGAAAATTTTGGAAGGAATGTCAAAACCGAGCAGGATGGATTCTCCCTTACAATGACAATGAGACCTCCCAAAGGGGGCGCAGAGCCAGTTGGGAAAAGTAACTAGCGAGCCACAAGTTGTGTATAACATGTGCACTTTCAGTTAGTGGGAAAGGGCTGTACTTCACAGCTATGGTGTCACCGGAGAGAGATATTTCATGTCTAGCTTATCATAGCCATGAAATAGGGCTTTATAAAGCATGAGAAATCCTCCCCAAAATTTACCACACTCTTGAGCAGCAAGATTGAATTATGCAGATGAACTACAGTCAATTGAACAGCCACTGAATGGTTGAGCAACCTTGGATGCCAACACCCACGAACCTGGAATGTACTGTTGCATAATCTCATGTTAGAAAATGTTAATATTGGAAAATGTTAATATGTGTGTGGTTTTGGGTTTCCTCCTTCAATGTACTTTATAAGACATGCACATGCAGGAGGGCAGCGAGCCATTACAGCACACACATTTCTGGTTGTATTTCTGCTTAATACATTAAATTTATTGTACAGAATAGAAACCACACCATGCATTATTTTGGCTCTTAATATTCTGGTGACATCATAAAATATATGAGTTTGGATGTGTTGCTAATGACCAGGACATAGGACAGCCTCCTTTGAAAGGAGGACTCAAGCATTTCTGCAGCTGCGTTGAGCGGTGGGCCACATTGACCTTCTCATGTTTTCTCCAATCCTACGACTTTAACAAGATGATCTGCTCTAATGTTTTGTATTTTGCTACTCTTTCATCTTCTTGCCCTAGTCATATAATCTATGGCAATCTTGTTAATTTAAAAGAAATAGTCTTTCCTTTTTCTTTTTTTTTAAATCCAAGCATATAGTGGGGGAGGGGTTAGGAGTAAGAAAATGTTGACAATGCAAGCCTGGCCAGAAAGGCTACAGGTGAAACCCATAACATACACACACACACACACACACACACACACACACACACACATTTATAGGGAGGAAATAAATGGAAAGAAAGAGAGAGAGGAAGAAAGAAGAACAGAAGCAGAAGAGAAAGGGGGAGAGAGAGAAAGAGAAAAAAAAAGCAAACTGATGAATGAAATACATGTATAGGACCAGTGACCTTTCAGTCTTCAAAATATTACCCAGGCCCTGTGGCTGCACAATTCTCATTAAATTCATTGGGAATAATCTGGCTAAATCCCTTCTTGACTCTTAAAAATAGCAGGAAACAATATTCTGAACTTAAAACAAATTTATAGCCGCTGTGTGCCAGTACCAGCTGTGTTCGTGGAAACTATCTTGCCGGCATTTGAATCATTAGCACCGTATATGCACAAGGATTTAATTTTGGAATCTGGTATTCCAAACTTCTTTTGAAGATGTTAACTAGCTTACTCTCAGACTGGTCTTTCAGGCCAAATAAGTGGAGGAGCTCAGGCCCATGCAGTCACAGGTTGCCAACAGACCTTGAGCTGCTCTAGGAGCCTCTGAAGATCCTCAGAGTGAGAGAGGTTCAGCAGGGAGAGCTGGATTGAAAATGCAGGATTTCTCATCATTTTCTGGTAGAGTATTAATAGGCTTTGATGCATCTGATTACAATCAGATGCATCAAATCAGTATATGAGTATTATATGCCCACGAGTTTATTATATTGATAAGGATCCTCAAAAATGAAATCTTAAGACTCTGTTTGAGTCTATAATGGCTTCAGCAAAATCAGATTAGATGACAGTTTAGAAGTTCAATATACTGCCTGTAAAGATGCCTGAAGAATCTGAAACCTGCAGAACAGTATGGATCAAATTATCAGAGAGGTGGGTCCGACCACTGGGTGAACACCTCAAAGTTAGACTTGGCCTCTGACTTGATGCACGCTCAGGGCCTCACGAACTATTCTGACTTAGTCAGAAGGCGGTAATGAACAGAACTCCTCAAGGAAGATCAGACGGTCCATTATCCACAAAGACGGGGAGGCAGATTCGTGACTCAGGCCATGGAAAAACAAGAAATCGAGTGATTTATAAAGGACTCTGGGCTGACTGTGGAACTCAAAATGGGAGCAGACACCCTCTATCAGTAAGTTCTGTGGTCTGCCATAGACTGGATCAGATGGTGGTGGCTGTGGGTCTCACTGGTTCAGGATCTATACATCTGTGCCCTGACTACAGTCAGCCCACGGGATGGGGTATAAGGCTGGCCCTTGAACTCATGCACAAACCAAATGCGTTCACGAAGTCGCTGCTGAACTTTAGCGTCCAGGGGACATTATCCCACTGTGGAATCTGGTGTATACCTTCCCATTGTCTCCAGAGCTCTGGCTCACTTAACGTTTTTCAATGATCCCTAGATCACTGAACTGTCCTGAACCCTGGCTTAGCCAGAAAGTGACAATGAACTTCAGCTTGTCACCTTGGCCCCCTTCCCAGAGAGCCAGTTGATGGTTACCCCACAGAGAAGCACCCTACAAGGCGGAGGAAGGCAGGATGCCAGCGAGAGGCCACCAGGGTGGTGACGCAACCCCTGAAGGCCACAGCTCGGAACACTCGGAACTCGAAAAGATGTCCCCTTGGACTGTCGTGTTTTCCGAATTCAGGGGAACAGAACCTCTTCTGTTTCACCTTTTGGCAGCTGGGGGTGCGTGAGCTGCGGGGTCACAGGAATTCTACCCACCTGAGCACAGGGCAGGGGAACTCGGGGTGAAGTTCGAGGGAAGGGAAGTTTGTTTTGCAGTTTAATCAGGTCAACGGTGACGGTGTTCTTTAAGGAAGCAGACTAATTAGAGGAGGCCTTTCTGCTGTCTGCCTCGCCGGGGAGTGTCCTACTGTCGAGGAAACACTGATATACACCACATGCCCCATTAATAAATGACTGCGGAGGCCAAGGCTCAGTGGGCTTCGGCAAAGGAAATGGGAGAAGCTGGAAAACTGACCTGCTCACCCTCTTCTAATGATTAACTTTAAAGTATTTGAAACCTCTGATTGCTCACACTGACCGTTTCCCTTGTTTCCCTTCGTGTGTGTCCTGTGTCCGTGGGGAGGAATTCTGCAGGACACTAACACAACACAAAAGATGGGGGCGGGGAGGCTGCCGCTGAACTGCGGGCTGGTCCCCGAGGAACAGGCGCCAGGGGTTTGTAGTCATCAGGCTCATCTATGAATAAAAGGATACGGAGGTGCTGCCCCCCGAGGGCGCAACGATCACAGCCCCGGCTCCCCGCACCGCACCGCACCCCATTTCGTGGCACGCCCACTGGAAACGCTGTTGTCAAACTGCCAGCTCCGTGGCAGGCAAAACTGACAAACTTTGCCTGTCTCGGTTTTGTAGAATTGTGATGAAAATAAATAGTCAGGCTGCTGCCTGCGAGATTTCCTTCTCCTGGAGTTTGCAAACACAGTCCGTGTCCTAGATGTGCTGCGTTAAACAAAGTATGTTATCCAGTTCCTTCCGGCGAGAGCTGGGATTGTCACCATTTGGCAATTACTGATGGAGAAGGAAACCTCACTCCCTGCTGCATATACATGTGGATGGAAGGAAAGCAATATTTATGGCTCGTGCTTGGAGACCAGATGCTGCGCGGCATCTCTCTTCTAGGACTTTGAGAGAAACCGAAACAGAGAAGCCCGGCTAATGTGGCTACTTTACGGGGGGAGGGGGGCGCACACGAAATCTACCCCGTTTTCTGTTTGATTTGCTACCTGATTGTATCGTGCTGTCTATCACGGTTGGCCTTTCTGTGGTCAGCACAGTGGTACCACCTGCAAAGCGAAAAATAAGTAACACACAAAAATCAGGAAAAGGGAGCTTTGTGGATAATACACAGTAACGAAATGCTATATGCTTCCTACATCTGTTAGAGGTAAACATTTCCCAGAGAAAATCCTTCCTTTCATTCCCCCTGTGGTTGTCTTTTTACTTGGATTTTGCCCACCACAAGATCAAGTGCAAATAAGCCACGATTTTTTACTTGACACATGCATTCACCAAGCATCCAGGTGGTATGGAGAGTTTGAGACTCGGTTCTAAGGGCATTCCCTGGTTCCCAGGCTAAGTGTGCTACACAACCCTAACTGTGAAAAGCAAAAGCCTCCACACATCCTCAGTGACTTAGGAATTAAACTTGACCTGGGCCTCTAAGCCGCAGACAGCTTCCCAAGGTCTCAGGTGCCAGCCTTCAGGGAGGTGCAGGGCTGCTCCCCACAATCTGTTTTAAAATCAGAAAGCTGAAGTGGGTAAATACTCTGCGCACTATGTGATTTGGAGAAACCACAGAAAAAGGCAAAGGGAGACACACTGCCTCATAGGCCCGGAGCACTAGGAGATGGCCGAAACAATACCCTGGACACTGGGGGCTTCCAATCAGCTGGGGTCAACTTTGGGATTCCTGGTGACAGAACCATGTGATTCACCCTCTTTTGTTTTGCATCTTGGCGCTTCCATTTTCTGCTCATTAAACCACTGTTTTAAAGTAGTGTTCTGGAACTTGTCAACCACAAGAGTCACCTGAGCGCCTTGAAGCTGTAGTTGTCAATCCACGAATCCTCCCCAGGCCCCACAGAACCAGAATTTCCAGAGGTAAGGCCTTGGCATCTGAATTTTTGAAAGTTTCTCAGGTGAGTCTTATAAGCCACTGAGTATGGGACACACTGGTTTGCTGTTCATTACTTGGATGTTTTGAGAAGCCATTTCTCCTTATGTGTATCTGTTATGGTCAGAGATCATCTGTTTGTCACCCCAAGAGTTGCCCTTTGGGGAAGGGCATGGGGTGGGCTCATGAGTATCATGGGAAGCTCTGGAGGAAGCTTATAAGGTGCCACTGTATGCCTTCTAATAGTTTTGTTCAATAAAGATCTGTGTGATCATCTCTATTCTAGCCAGGCCCTAGTTTTACCCTGCAGCTTCCACAGATCAGAAATCATCCAGATTACAAAGCAGAGAGCTGTAAAATCGTGCTCTTGGGATGGTATGAAGATTTTGGAGCTAATTGACTGCAGCACCAAGTCATGTTACCCTTGCTCTCCCGGTAAATATGCTGGATGAGTGGTCACACGTGTGCCTGGCCTCAATGAGGCAGGCGCTAGGAAGAAGGAATTATATATATTATGGGTTAAGAAGGTGAATCTATAATGGCAGAATTGGAGAGAGGCCAGCATACATTAGCGTTCCGTTCCCGGTGGTCTTACAGGACAAAGACTCAAGGTGAAAATTCACTTTTTAAAACCGATATGCATTATCAGTTTTGTTATAGGTTGGGAACCAAATTCTGCTGTTGGGTACACCCAGATCCAATGTGAAATTTGGCCTCCTGGTACCTTTGAAACCGACTGCATTATCTATTGACTTCAAAGGCATTTGCAAATGAGTAAATTCAGGGGTGAATTTTCATCTTGGCAAGGAAGTATGGAAGAGAGCGAAACCTCTGCTCATTTCCATACGTTCAGTACAGTTCACCTGAAATTCAGTGTTGTTTGTAAGTAATGAGCATTTTGCTAAAGTCCTTATTTCCCACTATATTCAAAGTTGTCGCCCCGGGAGGAGAAATTAAAGTGACACCATCTGCATGAAAGAACCAAATACCGCACGAGAGAGAGCATTCATCCTAATTTCATCCTGATTTCCACATTCCCTCCTAACAGGGTTAAAGTGAGGCTGCTTTTTGTTTGGCTCCATTACACGCAACGTGCCAAGTTTGAGGCTCCAACAGTAAAGCCTGGAACAGGAGGAGCAAGGATGGTGCAGAGCTGTGTGAGAGCCTAGGATGTGAACCATTCCCATGTGAGAGGATACCTGGGTTAGGGGAGGCTTTTGCTTCTCACAAAAACGTTTACACATGAGCATGCCCTTTCTCAGAGAAAGGATAACAAAGAGCTTCATAAAACAAAATAAGTAAAAAAACAAAAACAAAAACAAAAAACCAAAGACAAAAACACAATCCAAAATGGCCATTAATGCAATAAATAAATTTGAAACATGAGATTCTTTCTGAAATCATCTCTTCTTGATGAGAGCACGGAACAGGCATTATCAAGACCTCTGGAAGTTCTTAATATATGCATATATTTACAGAAAAATTGAGACAAATGGTCTGGCTTGAGAAAATGACTTTTTCTTTGCCATGGTAATATATAAAAAAAAAAAAAGTAGACCTCATTTCTATCTAACCAATAAAAGATTTTAAATGCTGTAGATAAACTGTAACCCTATCCTTTTAAAGGACTGTCAGTGTTTCCAGTATAAATGACCCATTTTCTGTGGTGTGCTACTTGTTGCCATACATAATTTCCTCCAGGCTAACATACTTGCCCTGTTTCATTCAAGGGCTTTAGTTTCAATTGATTCAGTCATGAACTGATGCAAAAATGAGAAGGTTGGTTGTTCTGATACGAGGAGTAAATCTGAGGCTTTGTTTCTAATCAATATTAACTGACCACTTTAGGGTTTATAAAGAAAAGAACCCTCTCCACAAGAGGGCAATTGAAAGGGTATATACTGTGATGACTATAGTCGTTCTTTTTTATGAGGAATTTCACTACGGATGTGTGACAGAGCCCACAAAAGTCCTGAGGTCTGTGGCAGGCTGTTTATAAGCAATCTAGGGAAAGTTCCACAGGGCCTGGTTCACAGAATGGTACTCTGTTCTTCACACCAGCTGTAGGGTTTTCAGTTGAACTTGACATCGCACAAAGAAAATGCCTCTGCATTAATTAATTTTTGTGGCTCGTGGCTACTTACAGACAAGATTTGTTTTAAAAAAACCCATAGTAACATTTATTGGCCCTATGACTATAAGCAATTATCCTGGGAACTTGGAGGGAGACAGCCTTAGGAGCTGGGATTTAAATGGAAACCTGGTTCATGGCACTGAATTTCTGAGCTAGATTTTACCCCTTATTTATCTGAGTGCCGAGCTCTCTCGTCACTTCAGAGGAGAGCTTTTGAAGTAATTGGAAATGTACAGTGGGGTGTTTCCTTCCAGATTTTACATTAATGCCTTAGCCAATAACATGGCACTGTTATGAAGTGACATGGTAATGCCTTCAGTTTTGCCCATGGAAATTAATTATGTGGGCTGTCTGAGTCCCTTCTGGACAAAAATATAGATCTGCAGCCAAGAGCTCATGTTTAATCTAAAATGAGAGTCAGATGCTATATGAAACTGCATTTTTACCCAGGTGGCAGTAAAAGTCCTACGGTGATTTTGGCCACAATAGTGTGAAAATCCTACCACCTTGGCCCATTTCCAAGTGGTACAATCCCATTTCCCCAGTTGTCTAATATTTCCTCTGCCACTCCCAGTAGAAGACGAGGTCTCTCTCTGAGGGTTTTAAAAATGCTATGGAGTAATACTCTTAATTAGTGAGGAATTTGGGACACAACCTCCCGGATACATTTGTTAGTTGTTCCTGATGTGAAATAACAACTAATTCTGCCTTTGTAAATTTTAATGTCAAATGATTTACAAAATTCTAACTTAAAAGCTGCATTTTGAATATAAGCCCGATTTAATCAATTAGTTGGGTAAAGGTTCCACTCCAAACATCTTAACCTTGTTAGAAAATGAAAATAAACATTCGAAAGTGTGTGGTTATGTATGGGTGGTGCATGTGTTATGGGGGTGGGGCTTTGAAGATGAGGATGAGTTTAGCACATTTAGCCATGGAGAAATCTGTATTTGATTAAAAGCATCCTAGCCTCTGGCTCTGAACACGGCTTAGATGATTGCTTTGAATGGCGGTGGCAGGTCGGCACCGGGCAAGAAAGGATGCATCGGCAGCTCCTTCACCACAGGACGACCGCCAGCCAGGAGGAGGAGGAGTTATGCAAACACAAACAAATGTCTAGCCGGGTCTCAACCACAATATGACTGAAATGGCACAGCAATGGGATGAAGATGGTTTCTGCACCTGTGAGCTGGAAGTCATCACCTGTTCCGCTGTGGCAGTTGGCCTGGTCGTCATCACACTCATCCACCAGGTTCCCGTTGGGAGTGGTTGGACCAGCTGTAGGTGCTGAAACAAGATCCAAGGATTATGATCTCACACCTCTGCAATGTATTCGCAGGGCTCTGGCTTTGGAATCTGCTAACACCTTTGCAGAAAACTCTAATCCGTCCTAAGCAGGCTGGGAGCATGGTTTGCCTCTCTTTCAGGAGCTAAATATACTTGGATTTGGCAGAGTGCATTGGGGACTGCTCTGTTTGGTATTTGATCCATATCTGCTGAGGAGAGTAGGCTGCCTTAGCGTTTTATACATTGTTATCTACATAAACATCCTTTTTCTGAACAGTGCTTGAATTCTCTCACTGGTTATTTATTCATGACCCTGGAATTGAGAACTTTGATGATGGAGATTCTGCTTCAACTGGTTGTCTTTTCATTTCCAGTGTGCTAGAGAACTCACTTGTCACACGAATTCTTTTACATTCTCAGCATTTGCTAAGTTCGTATCATAATTTTTCCCTAAAAGGGGGTCTCAAGATTCTCTCTTACTATAGTACTATTCTGTTTTTTTTTTTAATTGTTTTGACTGATTCCATTTCCCTTTAAGTAAGCTTCTCAACCTGGGACCCCCCCCCCCCCCACCGCCCCCCTCTGGAGCAGGTGTTTGAGAGGAGTTATCTTAGATATCCCGGGGTCATTTTCCCTGAACTGCTGGGCGGACTACATTCCAACCCTGGCAGGTATTCCTGTATCTCTGAGTTTGTTGTTGAAAGGTAGCCAACATTAATCAAAGACTGCTTTTGAAGTTCTTTAAATTTAGTTTGGTCTATTATTTTCAGCCTGTCACTCATTCCTGCAATCTGTTTAATATTTTACAGTTTTAGGCATTACATTTCATTTTACAGAACCTGAGGTAACGTACAGTTTTCTTGAAGTCTGAGAACCAGACAAGATACCAGGAGCAGGGGGGCCTGTTCTCTGAGAGCTTCTGGCCAGCAGGACTGTATCGGTAACTGCTTCTTTCTCAACAAAAATTTGATACTGTTTGTTATTGTGCTTAATTAGTGAGCAGAGTTATGACAAATATAGAAACAGAGCTATTTTTTACTTCCCCAACTGCCCAGAACACACGCCAGTAATAACTAGGAAATCAGCACATATAGAGAATGTGTACACAGTCTAGGCATGCAGTGTAGACTGCGTAAAATGTCTGCACGTTCTGGGCTCCACTTGTCGCCATCACTGAATCAATAGAATCCTCCCTGGCATTCCAGATGCTTGTCTTCACTGAGTTATGTGCCACTTTTAAGTACTTAAAACTCTCTGTTCATTTGCATTCCATATGGTATTTATAGAGGTGGAGTTCCTCATTGGAAGCGGTCCGGGGTAGGACCTGGCTTAAAGTGAAAAGGTAGAAAGTGAATAATTTTTATTTCCCAATTTTACTGCTTGAATATATTTTCTCTTCTGTGATTCTCTAATTGTTTCTCATAAATGCTAGCCTAAAGTAAGATGGCCACGCGTGCAAGGCTGAGAATCTTCCAGACCAGGAGACACAGAGCAGATACTAACTAAGGGCCTGTTAATGATTTTAAGGAAGGAAAAAAAGCCCACTCCCTTTCACCAATTGTGTCAAAAAGCTCTGACATTACTTTCCCGGGATGTTGACTTCTCTTACGGCTGCTCGGGGCAACTTCCTCACTTTTGTGAGCACTTGGAAACATCTGCAGCAAATCTCTTCACCAACCATTTCTACCTCACTACAACTGGCAAACTGCCACCAGCCTCAGTCTTTTCAACCAACCATTCATTCCACCTCTTAAATCTGTGTTGCTCTTCAATCTGCTTGTCCCTCCTTTTTCTCGGTTTCTTTGCCAAAGTCCTGGCACATAGTCATTCTTAGCCTGGGTTGATAGTGACTAGATAACTCAGAGGTCTGAGAAGTGACTCCAGATTCAGAAACAACTACACAATAAAGAATGGGAGATAATGGCCTGCTTTAAAATAAATACATACAAAAGTAGCTATGAATTATTCACCAGTATGGTGATTTATATCTTAAGATTCTCTAGTGCATAAGAAAAGTTTTATGATGTTTAATGTGCTCAAGAATGTAATTATATTTGGGTAGCTCAAAACACAAATAATTTTGAAACCACAAGAAGGTGATATTAAAAAGCATTCTTCAGAACAACCAGGAGCATATGCTCGATTGATTAACATCTGGGTACCAACAATAGCCATCCTTTGAGCTAGCCTGGAGGAAGACCTTTATGGGGATGGAAAAGTTGGTTACTCATTTATGACCAAATCTAAGGCAGATGGGAATTCTAATGCACGAAAAGCATTCGATGGTACAATAAACAACCATCGCATCAGTTTTTCAAACATTCCTCTTACTTATTATGTGATAAAAAGGCAGAGCTGAGTGCAGTTCTGAGGTCAGTGAGTGAAATGAATTTGTCCTTGGTATGACTTTCATATGATAAGTTTATGCAATAATATCCTTAAACGGACCTTCACCGCATGATCAGGTATAATATTATCTCACGTAAAGATTTGTTTCTCTGCATCAGCCTGAAACAACACTAAGAAAGTCAAAGGAATTGGTGGTTTCCAGGGGTCAAGGGGAAACTGCTTCATGGGTGTGGGGTTTTACCCTGGAGTGATGGAAATGTTTTGGGACGAACATTGTGGTGGTTGCATAAATAACTGTGCATGTCTTTCCTAAGTGACAATGAATTATTCACTTAAAAATGGTGAGTTTTATATCATGTGAATTTCACCTCAGTAAATTATTAAAAAAAAAAAAATCAACGGAGGCAACTCAGAATCTGAGGAGAGTTCTGCAAACAACCAACACAAAGCACTGTTTCGTGGAGGGTGCTGGAATATTGAGCCTCATGTACCGGCAGATGCAGAGGCAGGCTCACCCAGGGGAAAAAGCTGGCAATTTGCAGCAGCACCATCAGAGGCACAAAAGCATGAAGAAAGAGATTTAAGAAGTGGGGAAGTAGAAGGGACTCTGGAAAATGTAATTACCTTCCACTTCACAGCCCAGCAGCTCCATTCTTAGCCCCAGGCCTCCATGAGTAGCTCTCTCAGGGTAGATCCTGATGAATCGTGTAGAAAGAGGTGGAAAAGTCCGCAGCTCAGGTGTGTCGTAGTTGTTGTTGCCTTCGAAAGACTGTGAAATAGGAGAAACACCATCATCCATAAAACCTCCCTTTTGGCAGAAGAGTCCCTCCTCTGGGACGCTTAATAAAGCAGAGAAATAGACCCCATCCCACCCCTTGGTAAATGGCTGACACTTCTTTCATAAATGAGATAGGGGGAAGAAAAAAAAAAAAAACAAAGCTTCTCTAAGAAGTGACGTGTCATTTCTCAGAAACTTTGTGGAGTACATGCAGAGGCTATCCCAGAAGCTGAGGATTTAATGAGACATGAGGCTGATGTGCTTGGGAGAAGGGACACTTCTACCGCCTCTTTGAGGTGGAGGAAGATGGGGAGGAGATATTAAATATAGTGTAGTGCACGAGCTATTTAGTTAGGAACTGGGGTGTTTCCAACCCACTGAAATTACTATTTACTGAAGCAGTACAACAAGTTGGAGGCATTTGTAGATAAAAGACCTTCTCGTCTCAGGAAAATAACAAGGGTCCTAACTACCGAGTGAGGGCCTGATGCCAGGCTGAACTGCAGCGTGAATGGGCTCCTCTTATTGAAGTCCATGCCTAACGTGAAGACACTGTCATTCTTCCGGAGCCAGGCCACCCATTGCCAGTGCTGCTACTTAATTATTTTAGTTCCCTTTTCACATTGACAGGAAGGTCAAAATCCTTGAGTGGAATCATAAGAAAATGGAACAATAACTTTTGCAAGAAATAGATAAGCCTTCTTATTTCCTCTTCTCTCAACATCATTCTTAATCCTGTTCAGGATGGGAGGTGGGGAGGGTGGTTAGAAAAATCAAATCACCTTACCATTAGGAGTGTCTTATTCAACAAACATTGCATAATGTTTATTGGCACAAAACATTGTTCTAAGTGCTTAAAATACATGAATTCATTTAATCCTTAAGACAACTCCATGAGGTAGATTCTATCATTAACCTCAGTTTACAGATGAGGCACAGAGAGGTTGAGCAATTGTCCATGGCTATATGTGCAATAAGTGTTAGAGCCAGGGTTCAAACCTAGGCAGTCTTAACTGGTGCCTGGCACCACACCCTTATGGTGTCTTAGCCCTTAGAAATTATCGAGACTAATCTCATTAAATTCGGGGAAACTGAGGTCTATAATCAAGGGGAAACTGAGGTCTATAATCAAGGTCACATATTTAGTTTCCTTAATTTTTCCTTAAATATAGCGTTGCTTGGGCCACCAAACTGGGTAGATTAGATTCAGTGGATGGTCAGCCCCAGATCATGTCAGTCAAGAGCAGGGACTACACCAACTGTTGAGTCAAGACGTCATAAACCAGCAAAAGATGTGATCATTCAGTGGCAGAAATATCAGGGCAAAATGTGCATGTATGTAAGAGAAGATAGATTGGGTCGGATATAACATGACCAGAGGTTCTCTGAGTTCTAGAAGGAAAAGTCTCCAGGAACCTAAAGGGACATGGTTAACACAGACCTGCTTCTTTCCCTGAAAGATTCCTTCCATTATTTTCAAGAGTAAATTCATTATTGGGGTTCCGCATTCTTGATAGAACACGTTTGCTTCCAATAATTGAGAATCTGGCATACATTATTGTGAGGCCCAGTTAAGTGTCACCAGTGAGGTCTAATTATAATGAAAACAACATTAGTACACATGGCTGTTCTGTCTATGTTAACAGCACTCCAATAATCATAGGAAAGAGCAGTTGCAGTTATGGAATCCTGGGCTCTTTTTCTAATTTTAACTTGAGTAATGAATTAGCACAATGTAAAAACATTATAAAAGCTGTCAGTGATGAGGTGGGAAGAATATTAGCAGTAAAGAGCCATATGGAACTGGGCTAACTTTGTTAACATAAGGTTGTTTATGAAATATCTTGGTGTCCTTTTACTAATCATGTTTTAGAAGAAGAGGGCTTTGAGTATTGAGGTCTATCTGCTTCTGAGAAGTCCAGTTAATTCAGATACTCTGATATACCTTGTCCATCACATGCTACTTGAGGGTCGGAAGTGAGGAGCAGGTATACAGGATTTTAAATCCATCGAAGTGCTGTTGTATTCATAAAACCCAGTACTCATTCTAGTATTACATAAAAGGTACTTGGCGGGATCCCTGGGTGGCTCAGCAGTTGAGCGTCTGCCTTTGGTCCAGGGTGTGATGCTGGAGTCCTGGGATTGAGTCCCACACATCAGGCTCCCTGCATGGAGCCTGCTTCTCCCTCTGCCTGTGTCTCTGCCTCTCTCTCTCTCTGTGTCTTTCATGAATAAATAAATAAAGACTTAAAAAAAAAAAAAGGTACTTGGCATCCTAAGCAGGTGACCTTCATTTGTAAGTTTAAATATAGTATGTTTTAAATATCATTATACAATTTAGTAATATGTACTGCTCCTAAACTGAAGGTTTTACCAGTGTCCTTTTTCATCTTAAAGATTTTATTTCAGGAGAAGGACACGTCAGGAATCACAGATGAGGCTCTGTGTTAAATAATTTAGATGCTTTTGTGGTTTTAAATATCATAGGAAGATGATAATGATGGATAAAATAATATTTTAGGAGAAAAATCTCACAGACTCATGAATGGAGTTTTTGTTGTTGTTAAAATTGAAAACTGTTTGCTGGCTTCCAGGGGGGATTCTATATGCAATGTACTACAATAGAGTGATAGATTTAGACTTAATTGCAGAGGTGATGAGACATCTTATCCAAAGCATACGGTGATTTGTTTTCTTTCTCTCATAGAACTCTCGTGTTGAAGAACATGTCACCACAGCACCAGCTCCAGGATGAGGCTGATGTGCGGCACATTCACACTTCGTGATAAAGTCAGAAGGCCCCTTGTCCTAGAAAAGATTGGCTCTTAGGGGAACTCCAGTTTTTGATGTTTATTTTACTTTTTCTTTTATCAAAACAAGAGAGGCAGACATAAAAGGGGCAAACAAAATGAACACAATAAAGAGAGGAGCTGTATGTAGATTAAAAAAAATCCACTAGAAATGTTTTAGAAACCACAAGTTAAGCAGGGGTGAGACTGGGAGAGAAATGCTTACATTTCTGACAGCATCCTAACTCTCAGTGGCCCACTACACTGGTGTGACCACGGCCTGTAGGGGACAGGTGGTCTCTGCAGAGCCCCACATCTGGACAGAGGGGGAGCTGGCTGCACTGGCAGGCTTTTGTTTCCTGCCACGCCCTTGGCCTGAGGCACCATTATCAAGCCACACTGCCAAACTCGCTTAGAGTGGGAGCAAGGATAACATTCCCACCAGTGGGCAGGGAGCTTTTCACAAAAGGAGTAGGTCCTGGGAGAAGCAGTGGTGGAAAGGCTACGATGGGAAGCCAGTTGTATTGGGTGTGAGAAGCACCATCAGCAGAAGGCCATTCCCACAGTGCTTACAGAATGGATGGTTTCTGGTGTTACTTATTTCAAACTCAAACCAGCTCTCAGGCCACCCAACATACTCCTGGATGTCCTCTCCCGGTTGGTGTTGTGTGCTCAGGAAATGCAACTAAGTTTGACTATCAGTCTAACTAAAACATGATCACTAAAGAATATATATATATATATATATATATATATATATATATATATTTTTTTTTTTTTTTTTTTTTAAAAAAAGATACCATGTGTTGTGACTATTGGAATAGCTCTCTTTTCACTGGGTCAAGAGCCAATTGTTTTTCAAAAGATTCCAATGAATAAAAAACATACTGATGCGTTATTCACAAAAGCCAAAAAGCAGAAGCCCTGACAGTGTCCATCCGTGGATGAATGGATACGTGAAATGTGGTACGTGCATACAGCAGAGCATCAACCAGCTTTAAAAGAAAGGGAATCCTGTCCCATGCTACTACTTGAGCATACTGTGCTAAGTCAAATAAGCCAGGCACAAAGGCTCACACATTGTATGATCTCACTTATATGAGGCTCCTAGAGAAGTCAAATTCATAGTGACAGGATGTGGAATGGTGGTTGCCAGGAGCTGGGGGTCAGGGGGATGGGAGTTCTTGCTCGGTGGGTATAGAGTTGCAGTTTTGCAAGATGCCACAGCTCTGGAGATTGGTTGCACAACAGTATTAATGTACTTAACACCACTGAACCGTACACCTTGAAAAGGTTAAGATGGTAAATTTTATGTTACATGTATGTCATGATAATTAAAATGTAAAAACAGGGACTCCTGGGTGGCTCAGCAGTTTGGCACCTGCCTTCGGCCCGAGGCATGATCCTGGAGACCGGGGATCGAGTCCCACATTGTGCTCCCTGCATGGAGCCTGCTTCTCTCTCTCTGCCTCTCTCTGTGCCTGTGTCTCTGCCTCTTTCTCTGTGTCTCTGATGAACAAATAAAATCTTAAAAAAAAATAAAATAAAATGTAAAAACAAACAAATCCATTTAAACAAGGGATGAATGAGAGAAGGGGAAAGGGATGGGGAAGGGGAGGCTAACCGATTAGAATCTGCAGAGAGATTCTGAATTTCTACTGGGTTGTCCTGTCAGCCTCCAAGCCCCCAGCATCTGGGCCACCCTGTCTCCTGAGTGTTGAGCTTTCCACTGTCCACTGAGGAAGGAAAGGTGATCAGCATATGCGATTCTGTGTTGCTCTCAGATACCACCTTTAGCACCTCATTCCTGGCTTCGCTAGAATGGGGTCCTACGAACACCATCAAACACCTCCACTGATGTCATGGCTTAAAGAAATACAAAGTCATATATCTTCAGGAAAATGCTGGAGATCCTTGATTTAAGTCAACGACACGAGAAAAGACTTCCTCCCCAGCAGCCGCTCTCATCCCTGGACCTCACCTTAGCCTTGCGCTTGCTGTCATCCATGATCATTCTCCAGTCTGAGCCATTGTTGCTGTAGCCAATCTTGAACTTCCTCATGAACACCTTGTTCTCCCGGTGCTTCCCCCCTTGAATGATGATGCCCCTCACAATCTTCTCTTCCCCCAGGTCCACCTGGAGCCACTCGTTGATGTATGGGTGAGGCGCGGGTGGCAGTGTCCAGCCGGAGCGACTGGTTACCAGGCGAATATTTTCAGGCATCCAGTTTCTCTCTCCTTGGTTTGATGCTGTTATCTGGGAGTCAGAGATAAGTCCAGACACCATACCCAGCATGCCAGAGCAAGGATAATCTAGAGGGTGAAGGGAAAGAGATGATGTAAGATGATTTTCTATGAGTCTCCATGCCTAGAAACAGAATACCACAGATTGAATAGGAACATTGTACCCATTCACATACATTTTTAAGTCTCTGGATCATTTGACATTAAGCCAGAGCCTTCCCTCCCTCAAACCTTCCTTCTATACTTTCAGAACCCCCCTCCCACACCCATGTTCCAATAAAAAACAGTCCTCCATAAGGGCATATATTTCCCCCTTTTTGAGTTCTTCCAAATTTAATGTCAAAGTATTGATGTTCCAGTCCCTTGGGTATCTAGAATCTATCCCTAGATCCAGCACAGGTCCTGCCCAACAGAAGTTCAGTGTATGACAGGCTGGAGATGTGAAATCAGTAATGTCAATAGCAGGATGCTATCCTGCCCACCCCTCTTTCTAACTGTATTAGGAGCTTTCCACACAAATATTCACTGTCATCTCAAATGTACCATGTCCAAATCCAAACGGTCCTCTTCCCTTGACACTGAATCCCTTTATCAAACTCTGTGTTTTAACCAGTGGAGCCACCAAGCTAGTTCCTGTCTAGTCATCTTGTTTATCCCCATTTTACATTTTTGCATTCCTGTTCTGCTACTAAAACCTGTCATATTTTGTTAACAGCAACAACAACAAAAAGGTATGTTGGCTCTGCCTTGTGGTCACCATTTCCTTCAGCACCATCCTGGTCTATGCCCTCCTGGCCAGGGTGCTATATGGTCTGGCTGGCCAGTCAGACCCCAGTAGTTAGTCAATCTACACCATGCAAAATTGCCAATTCACTTTTCATAATTTTTTTTTTTGCGGTATCATTCTTAAGCTCAAAAATCTTCCACTGCTAAGTAAAATAAGTCAGACATAAAAAGACAAATATTGTATGATTTCATTGATATGAGGTACCTAGAATAGTCAAGTACATAAAGAAAGGAAGTAGAATGGTGGTTGCCAGGAGCCAGTAGGAGAGAAGAACAGGGAGGTGGTGTTTAACACTTACAGAGTTTCAGTTTGGGATAACGAAAAGCTCTGGAGATGGATAGTGATGATGGCTGAGCAGTAATGTGATTGTACATAACACAACTCAATCGTATCCTTAAAATAGATAAAATGGTACATATTATGTTATGTATATTTACCACAGTAATAAAAGACAGAGCTTTAGAAAATTTCCATGGCTCTCCATTATTTATAGGACTATATAAAGAGTCTCCATTCAGCTTTTGAGACTTTCATTTTGGTTTCACCCTGTTTATCTAATTTTATTTCCTCTTACTAACAGTATACTCCAGCTAATCCATTTTCTTCTCTAATCCTCATCACTGCCTTTGCTCAGAACATTCCTGCCGTCCCTCATCCTCCTGTTGATGGAAGTAAGGTCCATTGAAATATTAAAACCCAGTTTAAGACTCTTCATGAGAACTTCCCAAACTACTCTAGCCTTTATTCTAAACTCTCCCATCTCAGAAACACGATTATATGTGCAAGAAGTAGCACAGAGTTTCTTGCTAAACTGTTCTCTCCATGTTTTTAATATTGATAATCTTATATCCACAGCCAGATTATAAATTCCTCAAAGGCAAGGAACAGCATCAGATCTTTTTATATCTTTACAGAAGGCCCAAGTAGCTTCTGAGCATACGGAGAGTATCAATCACTGATTAATTGGCGACTTAATAACAAACCATTTAATTACTCTCCTTTCATTTTTTTTTTAAAGATTTTATTTATTTATTCATGAGAGATACAGAGAGAGAGAGAGAGAGAGAGACCCAGAGACACAGGCAGAGGGAGAAGCAGGCTCCACGCAGGGAGCCCGATGTGGGACTCGATCCCGGGTCTCCAGGATCACACCCTGGGCTGAAGGCGGTGCTAAACCGCTGAGCCATGGGGCTGCCCTAATTACTTTCCTTTCAAAATTGTACACGTCAATCAAGGAATCTAGGAATGATAACCTATTTTTCCTTGAAATAATTCAATTCTGCATAATATAATAAAAATTTAGCTTAAAAATATAACCATTCTAGGTTAAGGACAGGTATTTATGCAATTAAACTGTGTCCATGTTATGAGCCGCCCTTAAGAATTAATTACTCAAGATACTTTCCACATGAGGTGTATATTTCAGGTCACGTCATTTCTTTATCCAAGCATTCAGTCCTGGCTCATCTAGAAATCATGCATGTACTGTCAGCCATGCCAGCCAGGCCTTCCAGATCGTGGCCTTGCAAAGCCTCTTCTCTTTTACCCCTTTTGCTAGAGGCAAGTGGAATAAAGCACTTCCTTATGGGGGGTGGGAGAAGGAAGCTTTCTGTCATTCTTTTCCCTCCTCTAAGAAGTCCCCATTATCTTGCCCTTCACTATCTAAACCACTAAAAATCTTGAGTAGTTTTCAAATGCTACAATTTTCCTCATCTTTCCAACTAGGCGTGGCTTTGATTTTCTGAGACTCTTTATTAGCACTTGATCTGCAAGTCTCCTATACTGATGACCATATTCAATTCCTTGGATTGCTACTATTTGCCTCATCAGATTTTAAGCTCTTTGAGAATATGAACCAAGTCATATTTAAACATTTTCTATGACTTCTTGAGCCCTGCTTTATATATGGTATTTGCTTAACAAATATTTGTTGAATTAATCAACTTATTAACACAATAAAGGCAGCTGTCATTTTTCTCAAGCACCCCTTCCTGTAATTCAAGTCACAGTATTTGCTCCAGGCTGGGGATCTGGAAACCAAGAATAAAATCAATGGGGATTAAAAAAATTATAAAAAGTATTTTACTGAGGGTCTATGAAAGTATAGAGCTAAAAATAGAAGTCACATTTTTGGTGACTGTGGTTACACCTGACTGATTCAAAATCAGCCTTTATATTGAAAAATGTTTAGCTGGTAATAAGTACCAGATGTTACCATCTGGAGAAAAACACAATTAACCTGAATATTGTAAGGAAAGCACAACCTTTACCAGATTTACCTCCTTTCTCTAATGCAGACTTGGCTAGGGCACAGTTTACATACCCACAAACCTGGTGATGCCCCACCCCTGTTTAGCCAACATATCCCCAGGACAGTTAGATACTCATTCCTTCTATAAATCAGCCTTAACCAAAAAGAACAATGAAGAGCCTCCTTGATTTGCCTTTGACTAAAAATTGTGTGACTCCCTTTTAGCAATGATTAGGAGAAAAATTATATTAACATTTCAAAGTTTGAATGCGATGCTAGGATCCACTTCTACTCTTCCATAGCAGGCTGGCTCCATGTGCTTTAGCCTGGCTACATGTCCAATCCTTTGGAAGTAGTGTTGCCAACGTTAGCAAACAATCAAAGAAAAACAACAAAACAAGAAGCGGGATGGCGAACTAAATTAGAATTTAAAACAATGAATAATTTTTTAGTATATGCCAAATATTGCATGGGATATACTTGTACTAAAAAAAACGACTTGTCATTTATCTGCAACAAATTTGACTAGACATTCTGTATTTTACCTGGCAGCCCTGCTTGGAAAGCTTAAAATCAATCTTAGATGAATGGGAGAGTTGAGTTCTGTGGTGGGGAATTAAGGTGGTTCTTTTCATTGCTGCTATTTATAGTAAAATATCCGTGCTCAGTTTTAACAGGAAAACTGAGATATACTGGTAAATCAAATACTCAGTTTCCAAGACTGAGATGATGGCTGCATTTGATGGGTGAAATTTAATGAGCATAATTTAATCTTCCCGTGATGACTCAGGATATTGTGATGCCCGAGGTCAGTCATCCTTGCAAACTTTGGCTAACATAGGAACGTGCTGTTGTGCGCAGCAGTACCAGTAAAGAGACTTCTGGTTAACAAGCACAAGTTCACAGAGTTTGCAGTATGTTCTCATATATCAAGCAGCAATCCTCCAAGGTTATTTTCCCCAGCATCCATATCTGCCAAAATGATGAAACCTGCTTCATCAAAATAATGAGAATGCTCCTTCCTCAATCACCTATAAAACAGAATGGTTTGCCCTGATCTTGTTTTCTTTATATGTCTCTATGATGATGCCCACTGTGTATTCTGGATTTTCTAGGATTTTTATATTTCTAAAAAAATAATTTTCTGAGTACAAAAATTAGGTGAAAACTTGAGGGCTCTGGACTTTGGAAGTCAAGTGATGTGTTCACGGAGTTAACTTTTAATTCAATAGTTTTTGTTTGTTTTAATCTAGTTTGAGTTAGGACTTGCCAACCCAAGAGGAGAGGCTGATACTTTGAAATTTAGTCATTTGTTTGTGGATAGAACTGCAATTCATTCATTCATTCATTCATTCATTCATTCATTCATTCATAAATAAGTGCATTGAGCATGTGTTATGTTCCAGGCATTCAGGATACAATAGAAATTAAAGTGAGCATGGTTCTGCTTCTGTGGGTCTTCCAGTCCACCAGGAATACTGAAGGTTTGTTTCTCTTGCATCAGTTTCCACTCTGAGGGACCGTAGCCTCTGAAAAATGAAAACTATCCACTTCCAGCAACCAAGAGGAAAATATTGATATCATTGTCTGCTCAGAGGCTCTGCTTACTGGAACTTGTTCTGGGCTCTGTTCATTGAGTACCAAGCCCTCTGTCATTTATTGGGTACCATTTAGTGAGAACTTACTCTAAGCCAAGTGTGTTATATTCTTTCAATTTCATTTTCATTACAGCTTAATTAAGGTCAATCTTACTGATCAGGACATGGAGGTCAGAGAGATGGAATGTCTTGCCCATGGTCACACACTCACCAAGCAGACAGTCCACAGTGAGGTCTAGGTTGATGTCTGCGCACCTTCTGTCCACCTGACCATCATTAGAACATGCTGCCCTCTCTAAAAACCTGCCTTAGTCAACTATTTGGAGATTGTAGGTACTGTATCAGTGAGGAGTATCTAACATAGATCAGGGGTCATGATAGTACTATGAGCCTAAAGGAGTATCTTTGTGGGAAAACATACAGTTCCTTAAAATAATTGTAAAATAAAATATGTGTGAAAATAAGAATATGCTATTTAAGACATTGATGTTTAAATAAATAGATCGTTTAAGTAGACCTTTAACAGGTAACATTAAATCATATAACATTTTTATTTTTAAAAAATCCAATAAATTGTTCACCTCCTTTTTTTTTTTTGTTCACCTCCTTCACATGGAAGACTCACATGCCTAGAATGAACTCTCAAGATCCTTGTGAAAATGGAAGAGAAGTTGAAATTTAAGTGACTGTTTTACTTAACTAAAAGGAGAACCTTAGGATTCAGAGTTCAGACCAACACGTTTAGAGTTACAAAGTTACCTTCCTTTTTTCTCTTACTTTTTCTTTTTCTTTCTCTTTCTTTTCTTTTCTTTCTTTGGTGCAGTGACATGAGATTAGAAATGAGCCAGAAATTTCCACCCTGACCTCAAATGGCCTTGTTTCTATGAATTTATGAGTAGCTTCTCCAACTTCTAATGCTCTGAAAATTACCTAGAATTTTTTCTCCTGTAACTGATGATCAAAATTAAAGCCGAGGTTATACCTAACTTTTCAATGTTCCTTCTTCTCCAAACCTCTCTCCACCCAGTTCCTGTCTCCAAGGCCTCGAACTTTCTAAGTCTTCGATCCTAAAACAATAAACAAGTCTGTCTCTGGGATGGAATAAGCATGATTTTGGTAAGAAATCAGATGTCAGTTTTTAACTTTCCCAAATGGACTCTGCTATAAGCTAGAATAGTTTTTTTTTTTTTCTCCTTAGTTTTTTCTCACAGAGCTCTTCTCCAAATGACTTGAAATTTCATTGAAAACTTCCCCGGGTGGGTTTCACCCACCCCCTTCAAAAGTCAATATTTTCCTTCTTTAGACATAATTATACTAAAGAGGATAAAAATAAAAACGATGGTGTTGGCATTCATGGAAGGAGAGATTAAATGCCTTATGTATAGTAACATAATATTAAAAGTTAGTTCAGAGGAGAGCACCTGGGTGGCTCAGTGGTTGAGCATTTGCCTTTGGCTCAGGTCATGATCCCAGGGTCCTGGGATCAAGTCCTGCATTAGGCTCCCCGCAGGGAGCCTGCTTCTCTCTCTGCCTCTGTCTCTCTCTGTGTGTCTCATGAATAAATAAATAAAATCTTAAGATAGTTCAGAGACGTTTAAAAGTTGTTCACTTTTAATTACTTTTAGGTTAATCAGTTACTTATTCTGTTTAACTTTTAAATTTACCCTGAAGGTTACACTGTATTGCTTTTATTTTATTTTTTAAAAATAAACCTTTGTGATGTATTTACTGAATTGAAAAGGAATCCTGGTGTGACTGCTGTTCGATTCAGAATATAGAAGGGTCACACAGGAAGGTCGGTGGAGAAGTCAGAGCTGCTACTGATCACCCCAGGAATATAGCGAGAATAAGTCATGACAATTCTTTTACATTCAGCTCTGGCCCCGCCTGGCCTACCTTTTTAGTTAGCTGCTTAATACCTCCAGAGCACACCTTCTTCAACTCTCAAATGGGTAGAATCCCTCAACTTACATCGATTTATTTATTTATTTTACTTATTTATTCATGAGAGTCACACAGAGAGAGGCAGAGACACAGGCAGAGGGAGAAGCAGGCTCCCTGCGGGGAACCTGATGCCGGACTCCATTCTGAGCCAGAGGCAGACACTCAACCACTGTGCCACACAGGCGCCCTACTTACATCAATTTAACAGAGACTTTTAAAGTCCTGTTTATGTCAGAAGGAACAAACAAAAAACTAGACATGTTGACAGATCGATTTCTAATATTAGTATATGCATTCAGCAAAAGATGGATAGATACTGAGATGCAGAGTTGTCGGTGGGGTAGGGGGGCAGTTACAGTTAGTGAGTAAAGGAGTTAAACTTCTGCTTGCTTTTGGCCGACAGAGCCACCTGTAGACTTCAAAGTTAAAAAGAGAAAGCAGATGGAGAGCATGTCATGTAAGAGTTTTTAACTGTAAAACACCGGTCAGGGTGCCACCCACCCAGGAAATGGGGATGGAGATCTTGGTGCTTGCCTTCACAGAGCTTGCAGTCTGGTGGGAAGGTGCTGCTTTAACAAACACATGCCACATTCCAGGCCATGCTGAGTGTTTTAGATCCACAGGCTAATCCATTATCTCAACCACCCTGTGTGGCAGACATGGTCATGACTGTTTTCTAGGTGAAATAATCAAGGCTTTGAAAGATAGTTAATTTCCTCCCCAAATAAGCTAGAATTTAAATTCAGATCTGTCGAAATCCAAAGCATATGCTCTTAATCACCAAATGAAAATGGCCATTTTTGTATAACATAACTCTTCCCGTATTTAAAAGTTTACATAAGTCAAGATGAAGCAGTCTTCAAGCTGGAGCTTACCTGTAATCTTGCAGCCATAGACTTCAAACCTCATAGATATGCCAGTTTCCCAAGTCATAGGTTTAATTCGGACAAATCGGGTTATTAGTGGTTTAGGAAAAACTGCAAACACAACATCTGTGGGGTTGGTGTTTCCCTGAAAGATCTAGATAGAAAAAGAAAGAACCCTTTAATGACAGACGCTTTAGATTTAAGACAAATACAAAAAGATGTTTTTGCAAATGCTTATAAAAATTACTTACAACTTCGGTATTGTCCATCAAGGCTGAGGAGGCATTAATAACCTGTCATGTTATTTTTTCAAGTGAAAAATCATCTGTAATAAAGGATGTTCTAATCATCTGTTCACTTTTATGAGAACCTAGAGCCTCCAAAAACACTATTACAAAGATAACATTTGGTAAAGGCTACATGCTATCATCTAAAAAAGTTGAAAATTATTAGCTCTATCATAAGGACCTACAGAATACTATAGACATTTCATGGGAACTCATACTACTTTATTTTCCCAGGAACCCCCAGACGGAGGAGTATTTTTGGAGTTCAGCATAGGGTCTGGTTTTTTTTTTTTTGAAAATTCTAGGTTATGTTCCCAGCTACAGCACTAGGGCAAGTAGCTTCCCCTCTTTTAACTCCATTTCTTGATGGAAAATCTTATCCATGACAAGTTAATTAATAACTTCCATCATTTCTTTTTTTTTTTGGCTATTGGGAAAATCCTGTTTTAGTGGTCACAATCAAAGTGAATTATAAATGATAATGTAACTGGAAGTCAGCTCTTCCAGGGCTCCTGTTTCTAGTTTTAAAAATGAGTCATTTTATTGTAAGAAAGATGAGGCATGTGACTGCAAATGTAGCAAGTGCCAGTCCCAAACAAGGTTCCCACAAGGACCTGCTGGGGCCGTCCTGCCTGGGCATGGCACCACAGCTCCAACTACACCTGCCTCAGGAGGAACTGAGAGCCCCTGCTTCCCTGGCTTTTATTTTGGCCTTGAACTGGGGACAGCCCATGTAACAGTAAAAGCAACTTGTACTCTGCTTCTCACACAGCCTAATGGCACCATATTTCTATTAGGTTATGTCACTTGGGCATCACCGGGGCCGTCAGAGGCCTGGGGATTCCTCCCTACCTTTCCAGGTAAGTTGTCAGAGGAGGACCACAATTTCCCAAGGCTTGTTCTTTCCCTGGGAGAAAAGACCTCCGAAGGTTGGGATGATATTTTTACTTCATTTAGCTTAAGTGGCCTGCATGATGGAAGGTGGTCAAATGCTTTACAAAGTTGGCCGCTAGCCTGATTGCTCTCCAGAGATGGTTTAATATCATAATTTATTCTTGCCTGTGATGGCCTTTAGATTTCTGTCCTACTTCAGCAAATCTCTCTGGGAAGCAATCTGTGTGGGAGCATTTTTGTGTGACAAAGAATAATGAATAGCTGCCGGAGGGAATAGAGTCCCAAATCGTAATGCTTGAAGGGTCAACAGGTCCACTTCAGGGAGAGCCGGCAGTCAGTTAAGAGCACTCCAAGCTCCAGCGCAGGTTGGGGTGAACTCTGGCTCACACTGGGGGAACCTGATGTTTGCCAAAAACCATGTAAGTGCATACACTCCATTCAACATCAAGAGGACTGCTGGAGTTGTTGCTGTTGAAGGCTCCTCTTGAGGAGGTACGGCTACGTCTTTCTGAAGCAAGCAAGGAAGAGGGTGGAGAGCAGTGTCTGAGAGGCCCCAGAGCACAGGGAAAGGACAGTGAGCAACAATAACGAGACTCCAGGTGGATGTTGGGATTGCATTTATGTTCAATGAATCTGCACCTATAGCTTTGCCGAATCTGCCTTTATTCTGTCTGCCTCCCCCTCTGGAAGCCCTCTGTGTTCCAGCATGCTCTGGACAGTGGGCCTACAGTGAGCTGTATGCGTTGCCAGACACTCTCTCAGAACCTGTGTGTGCTCCCTGACACCCCCCACTCTGGGCCACACAGACAATCCATGGCCAACAGCCGACCAGGACGTCTTGGAGAAGTAGCACTCATGTTTTAAAGACATGGCCTGAGACTTGAGGTCAGTTCTCCTCACTCCCTCAGGATTTTTTTGTTTGTTGATATGTTCTTGGCATTAGCGTTTTGTTTGTTTGTTTGAAACTAAGTCATGTCTTCCAAAAAATGCTTCAAGAATAAGTCACGAAGCTTAGAATTAAATTTACTTGCTAAAGCATCACAAGTGTTGGCTGTGAGGGTTTTTCTTCCCCAGATGGAGGACTGGTTCTATGTCCTTCGGGACTAGACAGTGGCCTTGAGCTTGGTGTCTATAGAAGTTTCCTCCCACAGAGCAGCTGTCTATACGTGCACTTTCATCTTGTCTGCTCTAAATAAGAGTAGGGGTTTCACAACTAATCAAAGGGAATTAATAGTTCTCTCAGTTCACACTCAGGAGGCTTTTCTTAGTTCCAGACCCAGAAGGAGAAAACCAGGCCATGGATGCTCAAAAGAGAGACAAGGACGTGTTAATTGGGCTCTTCCCAAACTCAGAATTTCAATTTACCTGGATCTTTGCTACCATCCTTGTCAATTCCGTGCATTTTACTTGGCTTCAGGGCAAGCTTTTTATTTGGGGGAAACAGCGAATATGAGTTCTTAGAAATCTTTTGATTAGTAAATCAGAGTAAGCGTAACTTCAAATAAACACGCAGGCTGAGAAGAACATCTCGGTTCCAAATGATTTAGGGCAGGGTGCCCGGGGCTGGATATGGCGGGTGTGGCTTCTTGGGTTAAGAGCGCTGAGGAGGCAGCATCATGTGTTTGTGTGATCTGAGGGAACACCACGAACCGCCTTTAGTTCTATTCATTCTCACGGAAGCAGCCAAACACACTTGTAAATTAGTTTGTGAGCCACAGAGGGTAGATGAAAAGGAGCTTCCTAAAACCAGTTCATGGCTGACAGGAAGAAAGAAGGAATCTATGAAAGAGAATGAGGAAACACAGGGAAACTAAACAAAACAACAGGCCTAAGGTTCTGAGAGGACAGTGCTGATCCTATGCGTAGCCTGTATCCCCATGGGAAGTTTAAAGTGATCCTGGAGTCTGACACTTAATTTGGCTGGTATTGACTTTTCTTGGAAACATCTGTATAATTTCCTCTTGGCTTCTGGATCTGGGAACATGAGACCCCCTTGGTCAGATTTAAACCTCTAATTGCACTTTTCATTTTAAATCAATCCAAAACTAAACCAGGCCAGACAGAAAGCTCCCAAACAAATAAGTAAACATTGATCATCCATTTCAAAGACTGAATTGGTTGAGGGGTTGGCAGCCACACTTACAACAGGTTTATTTCCTTCTTTTATGGTGATCCAGTCTTCCCCATTGGAGCTAATATCTATTCTGTAAGTCTTAACGTAATATTTCTTCTTGGTTTCCTTTGAAATGGCTCCCTGTGTCCCGACAGCAGTGACAAAGCGCAGAAGACCCAAGTCTACCTGCAAAACAATATAAGCATGGTCAGTCACTCACCCTGCACCACTGTAACTGGAAGCATCTTTTTCCTGTGGGTAACAGTGTAGTTTTCATCCACTTGAGAGCAATAGGCTCTAATTCCATCTGGCATCAATAACCTCTAACTTCCCCATTCCATTCCTACTAAAGAAAGGCACAGATATGGGGTGCCTCTGTGGATGATGGGTTAAGCATCTGCCTTCAGCTCAGGGTATCATCCCGGGGTCCTGGGATCAAGCCCCACACCATGCTCCCTGCTCAGTCTCCCTCTGCTCCTCCCCTTGCTTGTGTTCTCTTTTGCTCTCTCTCTCTCAAATAAATAAAGTCTGAAAAAAATAATTAAGACAGCAATTGCCCTAGGTGGGCAGTTGCCAGGAACAGACCTTTCTCATCACTGCAACCACAAGTGCTTGATCTTGGTACAAAAGAGAAAACGGGGCTCAATATCATGTTGCTGTATTTTCTCAGAGATTAAGAATACTTTCTAAATGACACATTAGTATACGTCATTTTACAACTGGAAAATCAAGACAAGATAAATTCGCATGTTGGACTTTAGGGAAGCTTGGACTACAGCTCAGGTCTAATGGGATCCTATTACTCTAGTCAGCATCTGCCCCCTTCCAAACAGAATGCAGACAGTAACGACAGGACTCTGAAAGCACCGTGAGTGTTGTGGTTTGGAGAACGGGCCAGAGATTTATAATCTGGAATGGTGGGGAGACAAGGAAGGCAAAGTCAGGATTTTTGTTTCACATTTAAATTCCTTCCTTACCCATATCTTCCCATGACCTTTCCTGCAGTTCAGCTGGAGAGGCAGGTGGATTCCAGGGAAGACATCATCTAGGAAGGACTGATGGTTCCATGTGACAATGGCTAGGGCTCACAAGCTCCTCTTGTAAGCTTCCAGTGGAGAAGATCCTCAACACCAGAGCCCAGTCTCATTTGCCTGTTTTGGACCCCTGAAGGTTGGGCAACTTGGAGGTCATCACAGCAAGGATGACAAAGGGTGACCCAAGTCTCTAGGTCCATGACTTCCTGCCAGAGGTCTGCAGTGGTTTGGGTTGTTCTTGTGACCCTGTGATATGAGTAGGCAGGACAAAGATCTAAGCACTGGGCACTCAAGGGTCTGGTATAGGTTCTGCCACTAACTAGCTTTTGGGCCTTGGACAAATCACTTAATCTTTAGGTTTCCAGTTCTTGATTTGTTAAATAAAGGAGATGGACTAGATTACCCAGAAGGAAGCTTTCAGCTCTGATTTTCAATGATTCCATGTTTTCAGTAAAGTAAAATAATACACTTGACCCTTGAACAATGTAGGGAGTTAGGGGTGTTGACCTGCCACATAGCCAAAAATCAGTTTGTGACTCTTTGACTTCCCCCAAACTTATATTCTACTGTTGACCAGATACCTTACAGATAACATAAATAATTGATTGATACATATTTTATATGTTATATGTATTATATACTGTATTCTTACAATAAAGTAAGCTACAGAAGAGAAAATGTTATTAAGGGAATCATAAGGAAATCCACTTACAGGACCATACTATAAATAATCCACTTATTAGAATACACTCACAGCTCAAACCCAGATTATTTCAAGGGTCAACTATAGTTTTTTTTCCCTTATACTTCCCTTATTTCCATCATTAATACCCAAGAATAATCTTAAAACAAAAATAATTACTAGTTTCTATGTATTAGAAAGATTTTCAATTTCCTGTTAGAGATACAATTGTTTAAAATTGTTTCCCTCGATTTATTATATCTTCTACTTACTGTATTTGTGTATAATGACTTTTTAAAGGACTCAGAAAGTAACTGCACTTTACAATTGCTTAACATTAACAAGATATTTCAACAGTACATTCATTATTAAGAGGTAAGATAATGACATTTTCCAATGAAAACAGCAACAAAAGCCAAAAAAAGAAAAACAAAAAACCCCAAACATACCCCTACCCACCACCACCACCACCACTTCTGAATCCGCTTCCCACTAACTACATGACAAACTAATTTTCAGAAAACAAAATTTCAATTAACCCTCCCATCCTATAGGCCATGAACACCTAAAGAATTTCCATTTTATGTACAGTCAGCCTTATGAAGAATGACTATTGTCTTTCATGAATTGCTTTTTCCTGAAGGCCCTTGGAGTAGTTAAATCAACATGTTGCCAATTCACTTCAAAACCGAACAAGAAGTTATATCCAGGAAAAACAACTATATCGCTAGCCCCTAAAAGCCAACTTCAAGTTACACAATTCAACAATGGGAGATTTCATCTAGAAAGGAAGGGAGCACCATTCAACATAAGACTATATTTCATTTACTTGATTTTAAAGATGTAAAGTCTATGCTCTGGTAGCTATCACCAAATTTAAGAGAAAAAAAAGAGAAAGACTTTAATAAAAATTAATGTTTTAGGATAGTAATGGTAGATGCTTTAATTTTAATTTAACAAATAAATATTTACTTGACACATTTTTACCAACCCCCTCTACTCTTTAACTGAAATTTGAAATATTTTCACAAGTGAACCATAAGATTTTGTACGAATTTGTGCACAAGTTTCAAAAAAGGGAGGCAATTCATGTTTGCCAGATTTAGCAGATAGATATATAGGCTCTTCAGTTAAATTTGAATTTCAGAGAAACAGCAAATATTTTTAGTACATGTATGTCCCAAGCAATATTGAGGCAAACTAACAACTGGTCCATTGTTTATCTGAAATTCAAATTTAACTGAATGTTCTGTATGTTATCTGGCAACCCTAAATCTAACTCTATTCCAGACAAATAATCAGGGGATTTTAAGTTGCTGCAAAAACTCTCTTGATTTCCTAACGCTGCAATCTGAAAGTTAATAGGTACTCTGGACATGGTTGCACTCAACAATTTCAACTGTTTTCAAATGCTCTCAGAACACTTAGTGCTTTACTGACTATCCATTGAGTCATGCCCAATGCCATATCCACTTTCAACCTGAAGGGCCCTTAAAATCTTGACGTCCAAGGGAGCATGAAGCAGATCTATTTAAATAAACTCCTTCTGTCAAATTTACAAATGGCTTTTTAGTTTGGAAATGATTAAATCCCCAAGAGTACATATTCAGCTCAGGCTGATTTGAAATAACTCTAGAACTTCATTCCCTGGCTGTCCTTTTTCTAACTTTTAAATTTTGTTTTTAAGGTAAAATTGGGTTACCAGGTAGGAAAGGAGTTAATTGGTTGCCAACTAGAAAAATCCTAGGCATTAGAAACAATTGACTTAAAGGAAGGAGCAACAGACTGGAATTAACTGGCTATTCGGCAGGGGAAATGTCCAAGGTCCCAGATAGAAAGGCCCCCAAAACATAGGCATTGAATCCCTTGTAAAAAAGAAAAAAATATTTTCTTTTCCCAGCAGCAATGAAATGCATTAGCAACCTCTCCTTGTAATTGCATAACATTTCCTGCTGCGTTTTAAAACTCTGCAGATTCTCTTATTTATACCACACTGGAATACTTGAAATTTCATTTCATTTTTCTTCCTCACATTACTGCCACTGGGTTGAGAGGGGGTGAATGACAAGCTCACAAAATGATTAGGGCTGGAGCCTGAGCCTTTGCAATTAAAACCGGATGGTGTTCAGAACTCTAACAAGACACAGCCTCCCTAGCACTGTGCTGGCTCTCACTGGCAACACCAGGGAAGTCCTTTCAAGTCCTTTCTCCCTAGGTATCTTCCGAGAATGCCCAAACAGCATCCTGGGGTGGGGAGAGATGTCAGCCACAGAAGCCCTGCTGCTCACACTTCCCGTGCCTGTGTCAGGAGACCCAGAAGGACTTACTGCCTAAAGCCTGGGTGTTGACACTTTTCTCCCCAGTGAAGCCAGCCCTGCTAATCATGACGTGGGCCTCTGTCCACCTGTTTGGTCCCTCCTGTTGCATTTATCCCTCTCCAATTGTACCTGCCAGCCACATTCAATGATTGGTATTCCTCACAGAAGATGAGCCTTTTTTGTTTCCCTGCCTTGCCACTTGAAGTTCTCTGGACCTAAAATAACCTTTTCCTCTTTTCTGATTACAAATGACTCTTTCCTCTTTCTGGTCTGGTAGGCAGAACCAAGTCACTTCTTCCCCCCTCCCCGGGGATGTGTGGTGCAGAGCTCACAGCTCCACCACTCAACTCATCATGTTGTGTTTTTGCTCTACTTCCATCCAGACTTTTATAATTTCTTCTAGGGAATATCTGCTTTGGGGTATAGAAAAGTAATAGCTGCCGATTGAAAATTTGTAAAATGCAAAAATCTTAAAGAAGAAAAGAAACTCTCCATAAGACCAGCAGTGGGAAAAAGCCATGGATAACAGCCTTCCAGAATATTTTGTTTTATGCCAAATAGATGTGGATGTTGTATGTATGTTCCATCATTATAAAAATCAGGCCGAATCACCTCTAGGTTTCATCCTCCGCTGCCCGTTTGGTTTCATGGGTATATTTTCAGGCCCAAAGTATTTTTCAATGGATTCGTGGTACTCCACCATGAGGCTGTAGCATCACTTATTCAATTGGTCCTCTACCTGTGAACACTTTTATTCAACTCAATTGACATTCAGTGGACACTTCATACCATTTCTCCTCTAAGTTCTACAGTAAGTGGTGAGTATATAAAGATCAGGAAGGGTATGGGAAATGAAGACACATGATGACAGAACGGGGGCTGCACATCCAGTGTGACGCAGCACAGAGGAAGGAGGCGACATTTCACCCAGACAGACACTTGCAAGTCAGGGCACTGCAGATATTTCAGAGCCAACTCTGATGTCTAAAACACTCGTAGAAGGACACACAGTAGAAGTGGGCAAATAGGCATAAAAGAGAAGGAATGTTCTGGTCAGAAGGAGAAAGAAGTGCAGAGGTAAGCAGGAGGCAATGAATGAATGAAATAAATGGACCCTAAATGACTCACTGTGCTTCCCTCAGCACTATAGACATTATTTGTCAAGAAGTGTATTACGTTCTCTCTCTCTCTCTCTCTCTCTCTCTCTCTCTCTCTTTTAAGAAGTGTATTGGTCTTTTAAGAGTATTGTGTTCTGGTCACTTTTAAGCCAAAATAATTAGTTTTCATAAAAACTACTCAAAACCATTTAAAATCAGCCACTGGCCATCCTCTTGGTGGTTGAGCTTTTTGAATTATGATGAGCTCTCACCAACCTCACATCATAATAGACAAGATTGGCGACCCAAGACAGGCAGCTGGAAAGACAAAGATACAACCCCAGAATAGTTTTACATAATGCCACCCCTCTGTATTTTGGAGAGTTCATCATCCTGAACAATACTTCCTTTCTTTCCATAAAATCTTAGACACACAATAACCATAATTAAGTAACCTGTTTTTTCCCTAAATCCAAACAGCTCCGTTCCAATCGCTATCTTCTTATTTTGAAAGAATATCATTATTTCACAGCTGCTTTATTTTTAATTGGAAGATGGATGTGATTTCACATCTGAGTTTGATGCACTTCTGTTTAACATTAAGGGTGATGGTGGGGGGTGTGATGATGGGAGGGGGATGCACAGAGCCAAGCATCAATGCATTGAATGCATTCAACGCATGGATTCAGCAATCAATTCATTAAAATTGTTGAATGTTTCACTCTGTGTGTGTGACGAACATAAACATCTGGTACTTATCTGGTAGTATGTAGACTCTTTACAGAAGTCTAGCATGCTATTTTTGAGTACTGGTGGACACTCTCTGAGCTAGCCTATATAGCACCATCAGCAGAAGTGACCCAATATGATATCCTGTTTCCAATATAAATCTAAAATTCTATCACAGCTTGTAGAATGTCTATTCACATCTTACTTAAACTGTGCTCCACCCCCAAAGAGAAGCTATTGCTACACAGCAGATACAGAAAAGGAAAGCCCAACTTTCATTCTGGGTTTGGAGACAGCCATACTAGTAGAAGAAAACAGCTGTCCTCATCCATTTCTGGGGGACCAGGGGTGGGTGAAGGCCCCCTATGGCATACATCTCGACCACGATCCTGATTTGCTCTTTGTTGTTAGATGTCTACACGTATAATCCACATGCACTTTATGGCCATGGCATTGTCTTGGTAATGACAGGAAACACATTCCCCAGATAAAGAGAAGCCAGGAGAAGCACACATTTTACAGGGAATCACTTGAGGACAAAGCACACGTTTCACCATTGCGTAGTAAATCATGTAGCAAACCTCTGCAAGCCGCTGGTTAAACACCAGCATGCAGCCTCTGAGCCATGAAATGAATATCGTTGCTTTCTGTAATAATACATAACCAGCTATTGGTAATGTCATAATGTAGAAAGCCTCATTTCTAAAATGAAAATCTGTCTTGCTCAATAAAATACTGCCTGTTGAGCTAGCATTGGCCAGGGAGCATTTAACAGCCTTTAACATTCCCAAAGCAGGTCAATACAAGAGCCTGAAAAAATACAGGACAAAGGATTGAAGTCTGATTAAAAACAGGAAAAATATTTTGAAGCGGGGGGAGTGTGTTGGATTTTTTTTTAGAGCATCTCTGATGACTCAAAGAGCTGTTTAATTCATCACTAGACACTACAAGCTAAAGGAAATATTTTTAAGCAATTGTCTCATTTCCTTAGATAACACACATTTTCTGATAGAGCCTGAGCATTTGGACATCAATACTGTTCTAGGATCCGTGGGCTTAATTCAAGCATCTGATCATTGCATTTCTTAACTTAACATCTTGAACTTTGTATAGTTATCGACTGGAATATAACCACTATATAGCCCGTGACAAACTTCTCTATCTCTTTATGTATTTTTTCACCATTACTGTATTACATAAAAAAATACTGATGACTAAAGTTACTCTATTAATAGAAAAACCATAGGGCAATCCCTCTGTGTCAGGCATTTTATTAAGGGCTAAATTTGCAATCATTACCTCTTTCAATTCTCACAACAGTCACACAAGGAAGGTTTTATGGACAAAGCAACTGAGGAATAAAGAGATGCGTGGACTCTGCTCCGAGTCACATAACTGGGTGGTGACTGAGCCAGGACTTACCCTGTACTTACCCTGAGCCTATGTACAAACACTGCACCCATGATGTTGCCCCATTTGTATTGTAAAATGTGACAATTATCAAAAGGTAATTGAGAATTACCTCATCAACAACAATGAAATCTGGTTATTCTTTTTAAAAAGTACATTTTTGTATAATTACAGAGAATATAAAACAATTTTAGATTACCTTGACCATAAGTTTAAAATTTATACTGGCTACCAGAAAGAAAAACTGCAAATAATTCAGTTATGCTGTTGAGAAACAAGATGGCAGAGATGGATCATTGTTAGCAAAAGATAATGAGGAAATGTTTTAAAAATTCTGATAAAGAGTAAAAATATCCAAATATGAGAAAAGTTCAATGCAGAAAGAGCCTTGCCAATTTTCTTTTCTGGTCTTAATTGCTTGAATTAATCTCTCTCTCTCTTTCTCTCACTTTTTCATAGCTAAATTAAAGGAAAACATTTTCCTGCGTGGAAACAAACTATTGATTGTAACAAAACTCTGATAGTAAAACAACTCTATTGGAATGAAAGATGAATTCTATTGGAAGACGTGAACCAGCCACTTAGAATAGCATGAGATAAGGCTGTCATAGCACAAATGCAGTGGAAAGACTGGTTTCCTTGATTTGCCACTGTACTTACAGCACAAGAACAAGGAAAGGTGCAAGAAAAACCAAGTCCTCAAACAAGGGCTGACCTTTGTCTTTTTTGGCAGGTCGAGAAATTATGCTTATGTGGGCTCCTTTGTGTCTGGATTTACTGCACATTCTTTCGATTTCATGTTAATTTTTTTGCATAAATCAGAAGCAAGCAACTAATTAAAAAAGAAATATTTAATTCTGATATGTTCTTTGAACTAGAGTTCCATCTGGCTCTGTTTAAATAGTAAAATCTCCTGTAGTTGTTAAAATTGGCAAGTGGCATAGGCAAAAAAGAAACAAAAGGGACTCCGTGCAGCACATTAATACTTTTGCATTTCAACTAGAGACGTTTCCAGAATTCAGCTACTCAAATCACTCCAGTATGGAAGCCATAGAGATCGCATCTTCTAGAATGGAGAACGGAAGCCTCACCACTGGTCTACATTTCCTCAGTGTGATGGATATAGCATTAGGCTTTAAAGACCTTTGATTTGACAGAAGTACATGGAACTATGACACCCACCCAAAAATGCTCAGCTTACTTTATGAAATATATTTTAGACAAGGAGCAGAAAGTCTTCACATACTCTCTGCAAAACCTGAGGGTTTTTTTTTTCCTTCCATTTCTTCTTGAATCAGATATAATTGTGTTCAGAAAAATCATACAGATATTCCACTTGAATCCTTCTTTTACATGAGAAGCCTATACAATCGGGACATCAGGACACAGTATATTCTGATAAAAAAGGAGGAGAAAGTGAAATGTGTTAGAGTTTCTCTAGACTCTGGGATACAAGTAAACAGCATCTAAGACAAGTTGAAACTCTCCTGTAGAATTGAAGAGAAAGGCTGATTAAACCCCTGCACCTAGATCTTGAGAAAAGATGAATATTTTGAAGAAATACATCAACTTGTGAACTCTTTTTTTTTTTAGATTTTTATTTATTTATGCATGAGAAACACACACAGAGAGAGGGGCACAGGCAAAGGGAGAAGCAGGCTCCAGCAGGGAGCCCGACGTGGGACTCGATCTCCAGGATCCCACCCCGGGCTGAAGGTGGCGCTAAACCGCTGAGCCACGGGGGCTACCCTCCTTTCTTCTTTAAAATGAACAAGTTCTGCTGCTTCAATGCCATGTCACCTTGCACATGGGTACTTCTGAAACCTTCAATAGTTCAATCACAAAGATGACACTAATGTGGCTCCCTTTACTAACTAAGATTTTCAGGGACTCTTGCTAGGCAATAAAAGACTCAGAGACTTAATACTTCCAATTAATATTTTTTAAATGTGTTTTTGTAAGTTACATTACATTTAAAACTTGAGCCTAATCCTTTGATCTGGAAAGAGGACAAATATTCAGAACAGACCAAATGCAATTTCTAGAAACTCAGTTAAGAATTGAACTTAAAAACATTACAGTAAAAATTGCTTAATTGGAATTTCTTTTTTTTTTAATTATTAATTGGAATTTCTTAAGAGAGAAAAGGAAGTAGGCTATGAGTCTGAAATAATTGCAACCAGTTTCAAATCTATATAAACCCAAAGTAGATCTCCTAGTGAAATGCCTCACAGGAGAGCCGTAGCATGTGCTCTTGCTAGATGGGTTCTTAGCAAAGATTCAGTGAGTATCTATTACATGGAGGGCATGGGCTGGCAAAGTGCTCTCCTGCCATAACTCTTGGTTCCAACTATTAATCGTTTATGTGTAAGACCCATGAAAACTTGAGAAGTGTTCTCCTTGCAGAAGACCTGAAGCATGGGAATTGCATGGGGGTGGGGAGGGTGGGTGGTAGACACAAGCACGTTGGCGGGTCCAAGTGGTACTGATCCAGCTGGCCGCAGGAATGCAACACTAGACATCCTGTAAGATCAAGCAGACTGTGTATACAGATCTCTAGCTCCTGATATCTGTCTTTGCCAAAACCAAGAGGGGTCCAGTATGGAAGAAGGGATAAAGGATGGTCTGGATGACAACCATTTTAAAACTTAGCACAATTTATTATCTCTGCACATAATTTCAGTAGGACTGTATTATGTAGATAAACATTAATCATTGTTCTCCTTTTTACTAACAACATTTGGGGGCAAACTATAAACTAATGAACGGAGTCAGGGGCCATGCTCACACAAATGTGTCTTACAGCTGAATTACAGTGTTTCCCATATCATGGCTGCTTGAACTCAAAGTGTGAAATTAAACTGAAGGATGCCAGATAGAATCATCTAATCCATTAAACGCAACACACATTTATTGTTTGCCAGGTTCTGGAAGCAAGCAGGCCTACGTAGAAACAATGATAATACAAGACAAAGTAAAAAGTACCACCATGCTGACAGACGAGGCTTTATGGGATTCCAAAGAAGAAAGAATCCTTGCAGAAAGAGAAAGAATGGGTTTTATGGAAAAGGGTTCAACTGAGTCATTCAAATCGTATCTTGCAAGATAGGGTAAGATTTTTGGCCAGGGAAGGGGCCCAGACTGATGAGCTCAAGGCAGAATCAGCTGGAAAAATATTCCACCCAGCCGCCTGTATTTTGAAATATCTGATATGATGAGTATTTTCCTTCTATCTAGTATCTCCTGGCAGAGCTGCTTTTAGAGAGCAAGGTTAGGTGTCCTCCCCTCTCCCTCCCTACCAACACACATCACCCTTTGTGTCCACAGGTCCATGCCAGGAAGGGCTTGGGTAGTGACAGAGAGACAATGAAATCTCACTTGTAATGAAGCTTCAAGCTCATAGGCACTTAGGGCACTGCTGATGTCACTTGGCTGCAGTACATGCTTTCACTGCCTCTGGGGATCCAAGCATTCCTGGGACACACCTCAGCCTCAATCTGCATGAGTCAGGGATTTCTCTCTGGAGCCCTACTGGCACACTGTGCGGTCCAGTCCTGCCCTATGTTTATATATCTGCATTTAAAAGAAAACATTTCAGTGAAGTGGCATAAAAACTGCTGTGCTTACTTCAGGGATTCACACAGCTGTCGCAATCCTGCCATTCGCTCCTCAAACATTTAAGGAGCAGGTGATGAGTTCAGAACCTGAGCATATAATGGTGGGTATTTTTGTTTCTTTGGAGGGAAGGTGGTGACCAGCAATGACTCATTTATAACACAAATAAGTGCTGGATACTTGGGTGAAAGAGAAGGAAGGTTCCCAGCTTCCTGCCCTTTAGGCAGTGAGGGAAAAAGTCAAGTAAACAATCAATCTCAATACAGTGTGGTTAGCCTGCATTAAAAATGCTCAATAAATCCTAGACCACAGGTCTAAAAATTGGCAGGGGATTCAGGCAGCACATGGTGGCATAAAGCATATGCTCCAGAAGTACCTCTGTAGTTTTGACATTAAAAAGTGACCTGGACAATGTTAAGCAAGTTAATTAGCCATCCCAAGCTTCAGTCTTCTCTCGCCAACAAAAATACCAAGGCTTACTCCATCTAGTTACAATGCATGGTTATTACGAGGATCATTATGAAGCATTTGTATACACATTAACCATAAGAATGTGACCCTAATGTTTTTTTCTCTTAGTCACTTGGGTAATTGGTGTGTGTGTGTGTGTGTGTGTGTGTGTGTCTATGTGGTGTTGCCAGTGGTACCTAGATTATAACTCTTTTGAAGGAGAAACAGAATCTTTAATTTTAAATTCACCTGGCCCTTACGTACAGTGTCTAATCCTTAGCAGATGCTCAGTGTATTCTGTTGAATTTAAATTCAATGCCTGTGTCAGTCCAGCATTGCTGGCAAGGTCTGAAACTCCTTTCTTCCAAACAAAAGCCAAATGCCTGACATTAAAGTCAAAGTTAGTGCTTCAGCAACTAACTTGTACACGTAAGCTAGGAATGTGATTATTTTTATCTTGGTGTTTAAAACTGAAAATATTATACCTATTCATAAAATTTCCAGTCCTTTGAAAAGTCCATTATCTGATGCTGGAGTCTGCTGAACGATGAGTTTCATTGGCTCATGCTGTATGAAGTTTTCCTTTTTACTTATTTCTCGACCTCTCGGTAACTTTGCATGTGTCCTTCTTCCCAGAAGTCACCCCAAAGGACAGTAGGCCTTAAATAATTTTTTCACAAATTCCATCATGCTCCTAACCTCATGCAAACCTTTTGCTTTAGAGCATAGTTATTTGGAAGCATCATGTGCACAGGATGTTTATGTATTGGATGTTTATGTATCTACTATCTTAGACTTTTCCCACACCGTTCTTGTATTTTTAAAAGGGATCAAAATTTCACTGTATAACTATAGGTCTCCATGGTTTTACCTAATTAACGTGTGGTCTTTATAAGATGCTGCAATTACAGCTGTGTGTGGCTAGAAAGCGAATGCCGATTTTGGGCCTTTTGTGATCTTCGTGTTTCTCTGTCTTACGGTCTCTGAGAAGCAGCCTCACAAGCAAGCCCCATGGGAGGAGCACTGGAGCTGGCTCCACCCCCAGGTAAGGCTACATAACGCCTTTCTACATGCAGTGACCCCAGTTATGGACACATATATCTTTCCAGTCTGTCAGCAGTTTGAAGAGATTTTCAAACTTAAAAGACCAAGAAAATATTAAATGTCCTGTACAGGTAAAGTATATTTCTGTTTCAGAAGCTGTGGTTCCATGCTACCCATAAAGTTTCATCTGCAGTAGAGGGGAGATCCCTAAATGCCTCCGGATAAACACACGTTTGTACTCAAACGGCATCTGTCTTTTCCAGCACAAACAAAATGACTTGTTTATTATTAGTTTTCCAGTAAGTCAAGCCTTTAATTTTTCTCCCTCCTCCTAAAAGCTTGGTTTCAAAAACAAACACAAGGATAAATTTCTGGAAACTAAAGACTTGCAGATGGGGGCAATGGTCTAAATCAGCCTCCTGGCCTATAAACTCTGACAGCATCCTTTTACACCGATTTTCCATGTATTTCTCTGGGATCTAGGTGGGCCCGTCATGTTAATGAGAATTTCATGTGCTGATGGAGAATCTGCAAGTGCAGGTGTCCAAGAAAACTCCTCTACTTGGCATTAACAATCCTGCAAGGAGCTGATGGGATTATTGAGATTAAAGTCGGTCACCCGCCTAAGGTTATAATGAATGCTGCCCCGGAGACAAGAAAGGAGAGAAAGAACAGGCTGCCTGGTTGTCAGAAAGTGTGTGTAAACACTTAGTCTCTGAAGGGATGCCAGTCATTCCTGAGAGCAGATGAAATGAACTTCACGATTTAATATTTGGTCAACTGTGTTTTCGCTGTTGGAAGCTGATCATTCATTCAGCCAGGAAGTGTATACTGATTCTTTCTTTTCTTTTCTTTTTTTTTTTTTGAAGATCACTTATAAAGGGGGTAGGAAAAGCCTTGAAACAATACATTTTCAAGAAAATTACTCTCTAGGAGAATTATTTGCAATTACAATTCACAATTGATGTTCTGCTGTTTGGGCTGACCAACTCTGTGTTGAAGGCAGAAAATGAAAAAAAGGAAAGGAAAAATGTTATGTAATGATTAGTGATTTCCAGGCTCCTCTTAGGAGAAAGGAACAAAGCAGAACACATTCTGCGCTCTGAAGATATGCTGCCTTGCTATCCAAATGCAGTCTGAAAAAAGAATCTATTTATATTAATTTCATGCATTTCAGCCTGGGTCACACGGTGGGAAAAATGCATCTGCACAACTATACTTTCAAACCACAGGAGAATGAGCACAGATATTACACTGAGCATATCATGTTATTCGTCCCCTAGCACTGCCTAAAGTCCTTAACATAATGGAAGCTGTGACTTGTATGTATCCACTGGAACTATTCTTTACATGTGATTGGATACATCTATTTCAACCACATACTTACTTGCAGGTGCCAAGAAGTGAAATGCTTTCTTGGTGAACATGGCCACACTGGTGTGTGTGTGTGTGTGTGTGTGTGTGTAAGGGGTGCTTCTTGATAGAAAAACATGGAGCTAAGGCATATATTTGGAAATGCTAAAAAAGCATTTCTTTCACATAACCTTTCGTATAACCTTATAAGAATCCTATCCTATTTTTGTTATACTTTTAGATCAAAATTAAGAATAAGAACCATCACTTTGCTGAACTGTCATTATTTAAAAAGAAATCGAATGAAATGGCTCATAATCTTTTTGAATTACTTTTGACAAAAAGATTTTAATTAAGATGAATTATATATGACACACATGAATATTATAAATCTAGACACTTCAAAGATAGGTAAGTAGATAAATAGGTGATCATATAAATTCTTTGTGAAAACAGCAAAGTTCCTAGATTAAGGGGACTGGATTATTGTATTATAGAAGTTGATAATCACCATTGAATTTTAGCATATACAGGGTAAACCCCAAATTACCTATCCCTGCCTCCTTTTCCTTTTGCCCTGCTGTCCAGAAGATACAGGAATAGAATGTATTCATCACAATAAATGAGATTAATTTATTTCCCAGTGGTTGACTGAGAAGAAATATCATGTTAAATGCACAAATGTACTGACTGGGTTTTCTTTACATGGAAATTGAATTGTTAAATAAATGAATTCTTGCCATCTTGGCATTGGAGCTTTCTGAATAATAAAAGCATACTTATAAATGAATGCAATATTTGGAAACATAAGTTAAAACTACAGAAATAGTATAATACATGTGCGATAGATGATGGAGAGCTGTCTGGATTTTTAAAATAACGTTTAAATAATTAGGCGAGGAAAATCCTACATCCTATATATTCATTTTTAAGATTGGGAACTTAAAAAATATTTTCTCTTCTCCACATGTACCTCCTAAAATATCAAAACCATTTTCTTCAATATTTCACATTCCATGATTTTCTAGCTGCTTTTTATTGAGTGTTTCCCACTGCAAATTTTATAATTCATTCCCAAATTCTCAAACTGAAGGCTCTGTTAAATTTCTTACACCTATTGCCATTAGGCTGCGTGTCTACCTGGGTCTTGGTCCTTCTCTCTTCTGAGATGGATCTACCTGCATCAGCTTTAGCCCAAAGTAAATACATCAAGTCTTAGAAGCATAAGACAACTGTAATGTCCTTCGTCATACAGCTTTATCCAGGATCCCCATGGCTGCTATTTTTCCGGTCACTTTTCTGGGCAAGTATTATGGCCTATAACATCCTTAGAATTGCATGTGGTATTTGTTTTCTTAAGGAAAGAGAAAAAGATTGGGATTTGGCAGGACTTTAAGGTGTGAACAGTCTGTAATGGTAGGTAAGTCTATGCTTTACAGATACTTCCTTCAAAGATTGGAGAGACACAAAACATAAACTCTCTGGGCTTCATCTTATCTCCCCAGTGGGCTGCATGTCCCGTCAAGCTGAAACAAAAGAGCCAAGGAAAACAGGCCATAGTAGTGGAGTTTCTAGTGAAATCCTCAGAGAAGCTTCACTGGGAAGCCAACCTAAACACTTACTTGATCTAAGGAGAAAAAACTCTTTTTAATTAAAAGTAAATTTTTGCTATGAGCTGCCTCACAAGATAATCAGTAGTATTTAAAACAAATTCCAGTTATGCTTCATATATTTGTATTTTCATTTAGGCAAGCCCAAGGCACCAGCTGATAGAGTAAATTTATTTTTAATACAATCACAGAATCTTAAATGCTTGAAAAGACTTCAGAAGCTGTCTGGTCCAATCATCCATCCCCTGAAGAATTGTATCTATAGCCCTTCTCAGTCCTGCTGAAAGAATAAAGGTGCTTATTTATTTTTTGGCTAAGTCCAGAAAATACAGTTAGAAATCTAAAATCTTAGATTTGTAAGAAAATAAAACTTTGGTAAAATTATGAGTTCATTTTTCCGAAGAAAGACAAATAGAAAAGTATCATAAGTGAGTTTTTTTAACCCCTTAAGGCAAAGAGAACTAAAAAAAGAACCCCCCCAAAACACCAAAACAGACCTGCACATCACTTGCACAAGTATATGTGTGATTATTCTAAGTCATAACATGTGCAATTAGTCTCAAATGCTTATTCTGTTAAATAGCTGGAAATATAAAAGCTAATGCATTTTATTACTATTGGGGTATATAGAGCATTTTTTATTTAATCTACCCTCCTCTTTTTATCTGAACATAGAATTAAATGAAATTTGAAAGCTGAGGGCAGGGTGGGAGTAGAGAAAGGAAATAAGCATGCATTTCTGTCTCTGTTGCAGGTCTGGGTCCCAAATTGTTACTTTGATGTGGATCAAAATTGCTATATTGAGGTGGAGCTTTCAAGTGGTGCATTGAATGAGAAATATGAGGGCGTGGAATACCTGTCCACATCCTGGCTTTGGAATTTCTAGGGTGTACCTTTTTCACCTTTGCAGGAGGTTGCTTCGAATGTGCCAGACAAGTTTTAAGCTGTGGGTTGTGCCAATTCTGAAGAACACACATTTTTCGCTTGGGGGCTTTCACATTACGATACGAAAGTTATTTAAAGCTTAGGAGTCCGTGTGTTACATTACACGCTGCATAAACGTAGCCATTGCTCCTAAATGTGAACATTAATGCACTCTGTAAAAGGTACAATTATTACCGCCGGGACAGAAATCAACAAACCCCACCAAAGGAATTTCTTAAAACTGCTATCATAAAATCTGTGCATGTTATGGATTTCATTAACATTTACTCCCTGAGGATCCCCAATTGTATAATAACAGAAGTTCTTTAAATTTTAAATACCACAGACAGGAACAGCCTTTCACCCAAAACAGATGTGAAACCATCAACCTTGCTTTCTTATTGGTCCACAGATATGAAACTGGTTGGTAATTGATATAGCTCTAATGTGTTGTTGTTTAGGTTACAAAATTGGAAACTTAATAGTATTTTTCCCATGAAAAGATAAGGTAATAAGCAATAGACAAGCTTTTCAAATACAGTTCCTTGTTCTCGATGACCTTGGAAGTGAAAACACACACACACACACACACACACACACACACACATTTGATTTACATACTGCCAAAAAATTCAAATATGTCGGCAAAGGTCAGGGACCCACAATGTCCAGGTGTGCAGGAGCTCACTGCAGTCGTATTTTTCCTAAATCTTGTCAACGATGACTTGTGATTTTATCCTTGGGTTTCCTTTGCTTAAATCCAATCCTTATCAGTGCATTTGGAGACCAGGCTGCAGTATTGTAAAGTCGCATCTGTATTTATTTAGCTAAAAACAATTCACTTTTAAAAGCTAAAAATAGTGAAGCTTAAGATAAACAAACAACGAGGTTTATGATACTTTCCTGCAGAAGGTAAACAGATGCATCAGTATTTTTGGAAAACAAAAGAACCACGATTCTGTTCAAAGGTGATCTATGATAAGCAGTTGAAAAGTGACAAAAAAAAAAAAATCGCCAAGCAAAGAGTTTAGTTTTTCTTTCAAAATGGTAATCAACCTTATTATTTTAAAAAATGACTTGATTAGGACTTGGTATATCTTCTACACCAGTGGTTTTCAACTGAGGGTGATTTTTTTTTTCCCTCAGTGAGATATTTGTCAATGCCTGGAGACTTTTTTTTTTTTTAAGATTTTTAATTTGTTTATTCATGAGAGACACAAAGAGGGGCAGAGACACAGGCTCCCCATGGGGAGCCTGATGTGGGACTCAATCCCAGGACCCCAGGATCATGACCTGAGCCGAAGGCAGATGCTCAACCACTAAGCCACCCAGGTGTGCCATATTTTTGGTTTTCATAATTGAGAGGTGTGTGTGTGTGTGTATGTGTGTGTATATTACTGACTTCTAGTTGGTGAAAGCCAAGGATACTGCTGAATATCCTATAATGCACAGAATAGCCTCCACAACAAAGCATTACCTCCTCTAAAATGTCCGTATTGTCCAGACCAAGAAATGCCGCTCTAGACATAATCCAATCACTGGTTTAAGTTAGAGCTTCTGCAATGACTGCTCAATAACTGAGCAGGTATTCGCTGGGACTTAAAGGGATACCATCTGCTAAAAGGATCCACATCCATTTTCTCATATTATTATAACTGAGTAGCAACGAACAAGTGGCAACGAGGATACTAAGATTCCAGTCCAAGTTCTGTCATTAGCTTGCTATGTGGTCTTGCAAATCACTTAATCTCTGAACCTATGCAAAATAAGGAATTCAGACAAAATGATGTTTGCATCTGCTCTTAGTCTTACACTTAAAGTTGAGCTGTCCTGGAAAGAAAACAATTCTTCTCTAGAATATAACTTAATATTGGTTGCGGATAGACACTAGAATAAAACAATAAGAAACTAAAACCCATAAGCAAAATGGAATGTGTGTAATTCTATCTGAACAGTTATGATTCTTTCAGTATTGCCTTTCCAGTGACACTTCATCATCAATATCTAAGATGTTTCTTCAAGTGCCATACATTTTCTTTTGGATGTGTTGACATGAAGTACTAATTAGTAAAATCATTTGACTGATTTTTAAAACTGAATTAAGTGGCCAACTTAATCAAAGTGGTTAAAATCACCTTGGTATTTTCTATATGACAAAACAATCAGTTAGAAATGTCTAAACAATTATGTCATATGCTCATTCTGTGTTCCCCAGTCATATCCTCCTTTAAAGCAGCAAAAATTTCTGATTTTACTTTGTCTCTATACACATTTCCTATATGTGTTTCCTTCCAATGGCTTCCTAAACATAAGAAACCAAGGCACTGGAGAAAGCAGTAGGAAAAGTTTCTCGAGAGAAGAATTTTAGGAACAGGGACCTAGCCATAGAAAACAGACCTATCAGGCAACCCAGGTGGCTCAGCAGTTTAGCTCCACTTTCAGCCCAGGGAGTGATCCTGGAGACCTGGTATCGAGTCCCACATTGGGCTCCCTGCATGGAGCCTGCTTCTCCCTCTGCCTGTGTCTCTGCCCACCCCACTTCCCGTGTCTCTCATGAATAAATTAAAAAAAAAAAAAAGAAAGAAAACAAACCTATCATGCACTAAGTTTAGGAGGTAAAGCATTCGTTTGACACAGGAAGTAGAGGTCACTGCAGAATCAGGGTAAGATACCAAAGAGTTACCTGTTTTTTTATTTTTTAAAGCAAATAGTCTCCCTTCCAGATCAATGTTTTAGCTAAAATAGTATACGAATATTAGTCATAATACACACACACACATGCACACACACATACACATACAGAGCACACCTGGGGAATAAACACTGAGTTGAACAGCTGTATTTTCCCTAAATTTGCCAACATTATATTTTACATGCATCCTTCCACATTTGGGTAACCCAGTGAGCTATTTTTGTCAGTTATCTAGTTACACATTTATAAAAGATCATTTTATTGCAATTTCAGCAATTTACTAATGATCTGAATGAGATAATGTTCCCTCTATAGTGTATGGTTTATAAGCAGAGTGTTTACAAGCAGGATAACCTGGCTCAGTGTATGTTCTGGGTTAGTCAATTTAGCAAATGGAACCGATTTTGAATACAACATTACAGATTATAAACCCGCTAAAAACTAGTAATTGTATGAGAAGTCAAAAAGTATTTCATTGGAGATAAATCTTCCAGACTCAATACATTATTATGAGAACAGAAGATTTTTCCAGAAAGTTTTAAAAGAAAGAAAATTATATATGAAACTGGTTAAATAAATGACATTCTAAAGCCTTAAGATAAATGACTTCAGTTTCTGCTTTTAATTCTGAAAGACAGCTAACTTTAAAGATAAAAACCAGGGTTCCAAATAACAAAATCTTTTCATTGAATGAGCAGCACTCACTTCTCCTGCCTAAGATTGGCTAAAAATGTGTAATAATTCCGTATGTCAGAGGGAATATTTCCAAGACTTCATGAGCTATTTTATTCCATTTATTACTTACAGGGCATCCAACTGGCCTCTTCCTAGCTTCTGAAATCAAGCCTATGCCTTTAAATTACCTTTTGTCTCTGTTCTCAGTAAACTATAACTATTAATTCCATTTTTCAATGATGACAGAACCACTCTGGAAGTTGTTGGGAGCTACAGTTCACAGCCCTGTTGGGATGTTGGGGGAGCCTATGGACAATGAACTTCAAAGAACCTCCTGGTTTAGAGGAAAGCTCCTGGGCCTGGGGGTTCTAGGAACCTGGCTATTTGAATGACAGTCTCCTCTGTGGCCCAGGAAGCCTCACGACCTCGCTCAGCAGTGTCGTTTTTCTCTGTAGAAGTGGTGTGAGACAATCGACCCACTTACTTCATTTGAGACAGTGAGAAGTGAAAAGACTCACAATTCAAATGGTCAGAGAGCTACGCAAAGGCCAGCTGCATGCTGGGCCTGTCAGGCCTGACCACAAGCAATGATTTGCCAGTGGCTGTCTGCCTTCCAGATCTCTCTGTGCCCATTGACTCCGTTCACAAATCTGAGGAAGGAAGCTCACTTCACCTGTGTAAGCCTGACTTTTTCCACAAGCTGTCTCTCTGCCACGTTGGGACTCCCGGACCATTTAACTTGAGCCTCCATTCTTTCACATGAAGGTGGGGATGTAAATCTTTGATCTACTTAACGTACATTCTAAGACTAAAATGGGATGTGTACAAAGGCGCTTTAAGAAAGGAAAAATGCAAAAAAAAAAAAAAAAAAAAGGAAAAATGCTATGGAAACATAAGCTTCTGTTGTTAGAACATGTCTTGTGATGAATTTTAAAATTCACAAAGCAACCTCAAGGCCTCCTGTTTTGACCAGCTTCTCATACTGAAGGTGAACACGGGCACCAACTGTCTTTGATACTACAGTTGTGAGTGAACATGACTGAGCGTGTGTGTGGTGTTGTAGTGTGTTCTGACTCAGTTCAGACTCCTCCTTTCCCCACTGAGGCCTTTTATTGTTGATGTCTTCTTTCAAAGCTCCTTCAGTTAGAAAATGTGGAATATTATCCAAGAGAAATACATATATGGCAAAAGGAAAACACAGAACCAAGGTTCCTCATAAAGTTAGCACTAATTCCACTTTTCTAGAACTTTCCTCCTCCTCATACTTCAGAATGAACATCTGTACTAGGAAATGTAGTATAGACAGATGTCTTGTAGTCTTAGAGCAACAGGGTGTCTTCATGAGGCTTCCTTCTGTGTGGTTGATCCATAAGAAGGCTGTCTGACCAAACCAAGCAGGATAGGGTTTAGGACCGACCGCTTTTGCTTTCTGCTTCTCTGGAATAAGTGAGCACATAAATAATCTAGAATCCCAAATTTACCTACGAAAGACAATGCCCTGCCTCCAAATTTGGAGAACAGAATCAAGTAATTCTGTTTCTAAAGTCACTGGAAGGTGTGGTAATGGATTAGTTCCTAGCGCCATTTTTATGTCTTTGGACCAACAAAGTTCATATCCCATCCACGCATTATATCTCTTGCCTTTTTTTTCCCCCTTGTTTCCTGGCATTTTAATCAGGGAAAAGTCACAGTTGTTTTGAGGAAATTGCTCCCAAGAGCTTTAATTAAACCAAGAAGGATAAATCTGTTTACAGTGTGGTGAACACTGTCATTAATAAAACATTGAAATAATTAACGAATTAAATTCTGTTTTGTGTGTGAATGGCTACACTTAGGAACTATAAGAACATGCTCCTTGAACAGACAGTACGCTATGCATTTAGTATGCAGAGAGGACAAGAAAAACCGAGACTGCATTTCTCCAAGATTCACGGTACCGTGAACTGCTAGAGCTTGAATGGAGAAGCCTACAGTACCTTTATTTTATAGGGAAAAAGACTCAGCTTCAATGAAGCTAATGGTTGGGGCTCTAATGATGTGCTTGAAAATTAAGAATTGTTATAGCACCACTTTGAATCCTTGACTGTTTAACCAGAAACAAAAGGAAGAACAAGATTACATTAATAATAAGATAAGCAGCCATAGGGCACAGGACAGAATGGAAGACTGAAAAACGTGGGCAAATTTCACAGTGTGATTAACTCTGCTGTGGACAATTAAAGAGGTTTTAGCTGCTCAGGATGTGAAGTGGCCTTTTGAGCAGGATATGACCATGTGCACAGCTCTGAGTCGGGACTTCCCTTATGCCCCTTCCCACTAAATTGCCTCTTGACTTGTTTTTAAGCTTTCTGGCAGACAAAAGATCTCACAGGAAGCCCCAGTGTGGACGTTCATACCCACGGTTAACGACGCATTGTTTTTTTATGTCACTCAGTAATTTCCTAGAGAAAACAATGGGAACCCAAGACTGTTCCTGTCTTGAAGGAAAGTCAGTTTCCAATACTGACTTATTAATTTAACACATGCAAGTGTTTGTCCTTGTTGCTGTAGCAACATGTTTTGTGGGGTATATTTCGTGCAAAATGTGAAAAAGTGGAAAAAGAAAACAAATACCATTTGCATACTGATGTGTGTATAAATAGAAATATATGTGCACTAATATTTCTGTGATTGGAGGTATGTGCCTTTTGCCCTTAGCCTCAATTATGCTTTACTTGTTGGTTAATTTAAAACACCTACCCAAAGAAAACAACAAGCCAACCACTTCCAAGGAGTTTCAGAGAAGCTGGAAACATATGCAATTCTTCATAATTAGGTGACAGGTGAATGATAAGAACTCCCACCATGTACACAGACACAGGCATGGAAATGAGCCCATTGAGCTCCACAAGGAGCAAAAGATAATTTTACCTCGAGGTGCACTGAAGCTAAGCTTCTCTGGCATTCATCTTCTGTAGGGATGGAGGAGCCATAAAGGCCCTGAATATTTAGGTTTAGAAACAGTAAAGCACCCAACTTGTCTCTCTCTGTGTGTCTTCTCCCAAGGAAAAGCATAAAGGGAATCAAGTCACAAGGTGCACCTGAATTTATATGCAAGGTAACAGATGATAAGGACAGAGAAGACTGAAGTGTAAAGAAACAGGTACTGGGAGTCTAACAGACCCTGCTTCCAAGTCCGGTCACTCACTGTGACCTTGGGCATTTACTAATCTCTCTGAATCTCAGTGTCCTCATTTTTAAAATGAGGATAATTGCACCTCCTTCACAGGACTGCTGTGAGAATTAAATGCAAATATGTCAAGTACTCAGCAGAAGTCAGGCCCCACAGTAAACACTCAATAAATGGTGACTATTCTATGAATGGCACACTTGTCATTCATGCTGTTCATCCAATTTCTAGCTCTCCTCCCTCCAGTGCACACTGAATTGCTGCCCCTCAGAAGCTAAGTATGGCTGTGGGATGTGCTTTGGCAATGAAAATGGGTGGCAATGCTCTTCGAGGGGACCTTAAGAGCTAGCACGATGGCCATGCTCTCGTTTTCCCTCTGCTTGGTGACAAGCAATGTTTGAGATGATGGCCACTCTGTCTGTCTGGGTCCTGGTGTGAGATGTGGAGTGGATCGTCAGCCCATTAGAGATGACGCAGGCAAGAAGTTTGAGCTCAAAGCAAACCTTGTTGGGAGGTGGGGTGGAGTTACCTAGCTTCTCCCAACCATTGCTTTCTATGCTTTGGTGGAAAGAGTTGAGCCATTTCAGATTTTTTTCTTCTGCCTAACTCCTGAGAATGAGGTGAATCCCGTCCTGTGGACAAAGGCTTTGTGAGAGCCCATTTTGCCTCCATGTTTCTCCTGACAGAATTGCCTTGCACAGAAGAATTGCTACAGTTGCAATTTCAGAACCCCTGCAAGATCACTGTCCCTAAATTATCCAGCACTCTCCACATCACCAAGAATAGGCCTGCCTTACTGTGCAGACATGCTTAGCACTACAAAATGCAAGCTTTCCTCTAGAGGCACGTCTGTCAATCATACTGGTGTTGGTAGGTGTGGGATGTGGAAAAACACGTTACCAAGGCAAATTCATTTAATTTCTGACTAAATCTAGAGCTGGATTTAGCAATCCCCAGGTAAAAGTCTCATCTTTTCTCACCCTCTACACATTTCTCCGTGTTATCATTTACAGGTTAGCAGGAGTTCAGTCTTCTGTAATAGGCCATTTCACTTTAAGTGTATGTTAAACTAATATTGACCTTTTCAAAGTAAAGCAAAATCTGGTATTTGTACTCAAAAGACTGAAGCAGCAATAGATGTAAAAAGTACGGGATTAATCATCTTGTTTTTTTTTCTTGCTTAGAAACTCTCTCTGGGAATTAGTCATTTTTATATATCTAGCGACGAACGTAAGACAAGCTTTGCCTACTCTCTAAAAAGGATGCCTGGATCCTTCAGCAAATAGCTTTGTATGATTTGCCTACTGTTTAACCCACACAGCCAGATCTGGATGTTTCATTTGACAGGGGGTGAAAAAGTCAAGAACATGAGCATCAGGCCTTGGGTGGGAGTATCCAGACATCAAGGCTGGCACAAGTTGAGGCATTAGGAGAGGTGCCAGAGATGAGGCAGGGCAGGGGAGTCATGGTGCAGAGGAGGAGGGTCTCTGGGGAATGCCAGAGCAAGGGCAGGGAAGGGAGTGCCAGGGCCAAGGGGGGAAGCAGAAACAACATCATTATAAGAATACAGATGTGTCCACTTTATACAAGTACATTATATAGGTACATGTATACACATAATCCACCAAGACCAGTGCCCTCAATCAGACTGCTTTCTTGGGCATGTGCCATGTATACCTGTATGGAAAAGTCAACCTCAACCCCTTTCTTCTCTTCATCTACTCGGAACAAACAAACGAATAAGAAACCTTATCCTTAGATGCAATTATTTCATGCGAGTCTGCTAGAGCTAATGTATTTCGTCAAGAAAATAAAAATCTGTTGAAGGAGTTAGTGTCTGAATAGAAAAATGTGTAGTTGTGGGGAAAAATTAGATCTTTTAGTTGTTACCAAAGTGAGACATCTGTGCTCAGATTCTCTGAAGAGTTGTATAAAAGTATCTGAGAAAATAAATGAGTTTTCAGAGACATCAGCTGGGCTGCTTTTCTCAAGATTGTAGGGACACGATGATCCTGCAGGGATTACCCATTGGTCCTCTCTTCTCATTTGAAGGTGTCTGAAATGGCACTGCATTTTTATCAACAACCTTTCTTTTTTTTTTTTTTTATCAACAACCTTTCTAGACAACCAAAATCTTCAACCCTATATGTGCCAAGTCTCATGCTGCCTACCTGAATCCACTCTCTGTAGGAATCCTCTCCAGGAGTCCACCCATTCTCGGGATAGTTCAGGCGAGAGCGTTCTGCAGACCAGTTGGTGCTATACTGGGAAGAAGCTGTGATCTGGTCAGAATGAATCTCCCCTGATTCCATGCCCAGAGCTTCCATACATTTGAAATCTGAAAGGGAAAAAAAGGAGCCAAATGTCATCAAAACAAAGGAGACCTGAGATGCATATTTCTTTTTATAATCTGGCAATCTAAAACATTCATTTTGATGTTCACACAGTGTCTTACAGAAGATGACAGCAAAAGGACTTATGGGGACATAGCAGTGACAGGTGGCAATAATTGTAATAATGATAATTTTTAAATGCAAGGCTATGAAAGTCTCATAGTGATTAATTATTTTCCTAACTGGACCTAGGTTGACAGAAATACTATTAGAGATGTATTAGGAAATAATGGGAATTTTGACTTATTTTCAAAGTTAAATATATGTAGATATGTGACATGGATACGTACTGAAAGCTATATTTAAATAAAATTTATTTAAAAATTTAAAAATTTTAACTATTTTCAGGGTGCCTGGGTGGCTCAGTGGTTGAGCATCTGCCTTTGGCTCAAGGTGTGATCCGAGGGTCCTCGGATCCAGTCCCACATCAGGCTCCCTGCATGGAGCCTGCTTCTCTCTCTGCCTGTGTCTCTGCCTCTCTCTCTCTCTATTTCTCATGAATAAATAAGTAAAATATTTTTTTAAAAATTACTATTTCCTTCAATACCTAATAAAAGTGAAAAAGACTCGATGTCTATTTATAATCCATATTCAGTGGACAGTAGACCTTAGCTCGCTGTCTTTCAGATTCCTTGTATTTGGCACCTGGGCCACCTCTCCTTGACTCCCTTTGTTCTCATGTCTCCTGACCTTGGCCTGGTCATGATTATTCATGTCATTAGTTTATATTAGTAAAATACAGGAATATTGGGATCCCTGGGTGGCGCAGCGGTTTGGCGCCTGCCTTTGGCCCAGGGCGCGGTCCTGGAGACCTGGGATCGAATCCCACATCGGGCTCCCGGTGCATGGAGCCTGCTTCTCCCTCTGCCTGTGTCTCTGCCTCTCTCTCTTTCTCACTGTGTGCCTATCATAAATAAATAAAAGTTTAAAAAAAAATAAAAAAAAATAAAATACAGGAATATTTGTCAGAAGTAAACTGCAGCATCATATGGTCCCAAAGAGGACCACAGCTTTACAACATAAAATAATAATTCTCACAATGATGATTATGAATCACAAAAGCATGTATTCCATTAGGCCCCATATACTCAGTGAAACAATGAAATATGACATTGATGTGAAATATGATATAGGGAAGTGAATAGTCACCTTTAGGAAATGTGAATGTGAAGCACTAAAGTGAAAAAAGTATTTTAGAGATTAAAGATTCTCAACCATTGAGAAAAATCTCAATTAAGCAAATTTTCACACTTCATGAATTTTCTATCATAACAGATAAAGTTTTAAGATAATTAAAGGTCCCTTTCACAGGTTCCATACTTTTAAGCTTAAGTTTGTTTGTAATATAAAATATTTATAAACACAAAAATAAATTAATTAATTAATCATATGAAGTCCAAATAAGATTTTGTAATTTACCTGGCCTTTTTATTTTCCAGTAAGAATAGTAAAAAAGATACTAGTCTGTAGGACAAATCTCCAAACATCTCCTGGTCTCTAACCTATGCTACTTTATAACCTGACAGCTAGAACTGTTGAAACACACAATTTATTCATTGTTCTTTCTCATGTTTTTCTTGGGCTCTTGAAAGGGATGGACACCATCACATAAACTTTGAGGAAGGGTTGAGTTTGTTCAATATTTTAATTAGATGCAAAACATATTACTTCCTCTTTCTTTTGTGGAAAAGTTAGAACAGAAATTGAAACATGCTTCTTTTATACAAATATCTACTTTTATTCACATAAGAAAGAAAAACAAAATGGCTTCTGTCTGGGTCTTCACTACCTGAACCATCATGAGTCTGCATCTATCCGGTAAGGCTGCCCTGTCAATAAACCACCACAGATTTGTTCCTATCTCTTCTTATCCATGCCTGTCCTTTTATGATCTCAGCCCAGTACACTTTCAAGCCAGACAGGTGGCCTGGCTATATAGTTCATTGTTTTTGGGCACTGTTTGCCCATTTCCTACTTTCTCCCATAAGTTCAGAGGCTTACAAGCAGCCTTCTCATCTACAATTTTCTTAAGAAAGTATACCAAATAGTTTTTCCTATTGATATTCATCAAAACCATTTAAAAAAGAAAAACAGGGATCCCTGGGTGGCGCAGCGGTTTGGCGCCTGCCTTTGGCCCAGGGCACGATCCTGGAGACCCGGGATCGAATCCCACGTCAGGCTCCCGGTGCATGGAGCCTGCTTCTCCCTCTGCCTGTGTATCTGCCTCTCTCTCTCTCTCTCTGTGTGACTATCATAAATAAAATAATAATAATAAAAAAAAAATAAAAAAATAAAAAAAAATAAAAAAGAAAAACAAATAGTTGGCAATCCAGTTCACAAAATATTTCTTTAGTGTTTCCTGTGGCCACGAGGTGTGTGAGGAGGATTAGCAGGGAGTGTTTACCACAGTGCTTTGCAAGATGAATAAATACTGACCTTCTGAGACACTGCTCTGCAAGACACTATAGTTTGCTGAGAAGCCTTCTTTGGCGATTGCACTGTCCGTATAAAAAACCATGGAGAGAATGCCCGATGAGGAACGGATCCGACCTGGTGTCTTCTGTCCACAGTAACGGCCAATGTGAGGGCCAACTAGAAAGGGAGCAATGCGGAGAACATTGAAATATCTTTTGTTCCCCAGCAGATGTGAGAATAAGCATTTGCAAACATGGGTCCCAGCAGAACCCAGAAGCGTTCTCTTATCCAAAGCAAGTCTTCCCTGGTTGATGGGTTTGCAGTGCAAGTATTGGATCAGGTTTGTGGAGAGGATTTTAAAGCGTGCTCAGAAGGGCAATCACAGACCTAACTACATTCCCCCTTGAGCAGGATTGTTTTCAAGAACAGGATCTAAATGCTTGCTTCAACTGCAAAGAATGAGATTTGGGTTGTCGAGGGGCACCTTGAACATTCATCTCCAGGCCCAAAGTGTGCACAACACCTAGTGCTGAAAGATTCCTGCTAGGCTGTGATGACCGCGGGCTCCTGCAGCTGCCTCACTTACTTCTCCCACCCTGGAAGGAGATCTCAGGAACTGGTGCTGGATGGGACTGGACCAGTACCGAGAATCTGATCCAGCACTGAATGACCCCAACATCCTTCCTCATTTCATCTTTTAGTCCTGGAGACTTATCATAAAGAACATCACAGACTTGGACAAAGGATGATGTACTATGTCCTACGCAGGGCTCTAACTGTAGGCTAATTAACAATTGTAACAGTTAAAACAAATAGAAGCTACATAGATCAGTAATTCATACATAATAATAAGTTGAAAACAAAATGAAAAGAAAATGGGTCTGACTTCTCTCCCAGTTTTTTTCTTTCCCAAATCTAAGAGAGGTGACTGCATTGCACTTGTGTCTTGCGGCCAAAAGATGGCCCAATGCAGCCATTGACTGGGCATACTGGGAGAGAAAAAAAAGGAGTATGGGGGCAGTGAAAGATTGGAAACACTGATTAATTTGTGATTAAGTCAGACTTCTGTTTGGTTTAAGTGGGCCACCCCTTTATTGAAGTGCTTTTAGATAAACCTTGGCAATTAGTAATTTTAAGTTGCCTTACAGACAGTGCACAAGCCCTCTGGGCTTGGAGAATCTTTCCAATTCCTGTCCAGATCATCAGCAAGGCAAAAAAAAAAAAAAAAAAAAAAAAAAAAAGATAAAGAAAAAAAAATCCCTTTTTCTCCAGATTTTTTTTTTTTTTTTAATTGCACATATGGTAAAGACATACCAGATGGTTTGGGCTTAGAAGGACAATCTGGTGTGGACCATTTTCCCCTCCAAGAAACCCATGGTTCTCTGCATTTCAACTAAGAGTTATTGCTTTGTTCAAGGAAGCACAGTGGGTGGATTCCTCTCTGAAGAGTCAGGCCTACAGCAGGGCCACGGTGTGCCAAGGCCTGTGTGTGTGACTCAGATGCAGAAGGCAGCTGATGGGGAGGAGAAGCTTCAAATGTGATTGAAAAAGTGAAGCTCTAAATGCTGATCTCCCTGGAGCTGCGTGTACACGCTGAGTTCTTGGTAAGCAGCTGGCTGGGCTGGGCACCCTGCTTCTAGAATAGTCAGAGGCTTGGTGAACAGGTTTTCAGTTCTTGGCCAACCCACTTCAAACAAATAAACAAAAAAACCCCCCAAGCAAACAAACAAATAAACAAACAAAAAACAACCAAATTGTTTCCACATTTGAGTTTGCGCAGAATGGTTACTTTGAATATCTGATAACTTCTCCATGCATTCACAGTAACTGATTTGATCAAATTCAAAGAGTTCTCTCTACTGTAACTCCTCACGCTCCAGCAACCTGACACTGTGTGTGTGTAGACCATTTTATCATGAAGAAACAAGGACATGAGCCCATTGGGACATCGATAAGATTATCTACAGGATGCCACATGGTCATGAACCATGGCTCTGCATCACAGGAAGAAAATGTTGTTCTATCAAGCTTCCCACTTGGCAGCATCTCAGGAGGTGAAACTCTCAGTTTTGTTTCTCTTCAGCTTTAACCTGAGCCTCAGCTTCCTCTACAAGTGTTAATTCTAGGCCAGATTTTCTTCATTCTGAATAGATTCAATACTTTTTTTCTTCCCTCTGGAGTACAAAGTTGCCCATGACACAGGCATGAAAATATCATGCTAGAGCCGTGAGCTCAGATCTTTCCTTTCCTCAAAAAGAATCCCATTTTTGATCTGTAATCATAATGAGAATCCTAGAGTCCATTCATAGACTCTCACTCCTTTCCCTCATTTAAATTCCATTATTGTGGTTTCTTTCTTTCTTTCTTTCTTTCTTTCTTTCTTTCTTTCTTTCTTTCTTTTTCTTTCTTTCTTTCTTTCTTTCTTTCTTTCTTTCTTTCTTTCTTTCTTTCTTTCTTTCCTTCCTTCCTTCCTTCCTTCCTTCCTTCCTTCCTTCCTTCCTTCCTTCCTTTCTTTCTTTCTTTCTTTCTTTCTTTCTTTCTTTCTTTCTTTCTTTCTTTCTTTATTAGTTTGTGGGCAAACTAATAAAGTCCGAAACCTTGGAGCCATTCTCTGATCCCCCACAGCCATTGACCCTTCAGAGAATACAAGAGCACAAGGGAAGCTGTACTCGCCCCCTTAAGCTGTGACTGCAGATTCTTCCCCTCCACTACCACCCCATTCCTCTGGGGAAGGGGGGTAGAGGGAGACTCTTTGAAAGAGCAAACAGAAGAGAACTTGTCTAATGCAGACTCATAATTTAGAGAGTCTCCATGACTCACTGGTTTATAATGTTGAAGACATGCTGGGTAAATCTGCCTTCTGTCCTTCAGAACATTGCCCGCGGACAGCAGCGCACAACTCCCTTTAGGAGCCCTCAAGACAGGAGAGTGAAAAGGCTTTTTCGACCATAAGACAAAGAAGTATTGAATTTTCCTGAACAACAGCAAGACCTTAGCCTAGCAAGCTAATGCAATATTGATCTGAGCAAGAGTGGATGGAGTACTCTTATCCGTCTCCTGTGTGTGCTCATTTGTGTATTTACATGAACACGGCTATTGGATTTCCTACTTCCGTCATTGTAGACTCAAAGGCCAAGGAGATGAATGGAAACTGTCACAAAAACAGCAGTAGAACTCAAAAATTGCACTATTGAAAAATTTAAGCAAGCAACACGGCCTTAGTAAATCTCATGGTGGGGACAGTAGACCCCCAGTGATCCTCTTTTCAGGTGTGAAGGTGATACGGTATTCGTGCTATTTAAAAGATACGTCTGCCACCTGAAATCGCCATACCTTATTCTCTGTATTTTTCCATCAATCTCTCCGGGAATTATAACCCCACCTTAGAGTCTGACAACTTGGCTCTCTGCCCCCTTTCTAGGGCAGCAATCTACTATAAGATGTACTTTTAAAATGACACATTCTGAATGACTAGACAAAAAAGGGAATCATTTCGATAAGGTACAAAATAGACCATATACTCTTCTCCTACAATAATAAACTTTTTGTTGGATAATATGTGGACTTTGCAACTCTCCCCTGGGGAAAAAATGTGCACAGTTGTGTCATTTACATTTCAGAATGTGTATATTTTATGTTTATATCATTTTTATCTTATATTTCTATCTCAGAAGGTTAATTCAAAAATAAATAGGAAGTCAATACAAACCAAAGACAACTCAATCTGGTTTTCATGACACTTATTCTACAAATAGTTGACAATTTTTGGAATGTAGGTAACAACTGCATTGCCACCTCTTTGGCAGAGCCTAGAAGGAGAGCTGATTTTGTGTGTGCCCAGGCCGTGTGAGCTAAGCATTCGAGTTTGGCTTCGTGATTCAGCACAAACATTTGCGATACCCACCAGGGTGGCACACTCAGCTCATTGCTTACAAACCATATGTAAATTTCCACCAATTATTTCAGAGTCGCTACTTAGGAATCCATGGAGCATCAGAGTGACACACAGGAATGTGTGATTCAGCATGTGCATAGGATTCTGAGTCCTGGAGTAAAACCACTTTCCTTCCAAGTCAATCAGAATCAATGGTGGCTGTCAATGACTTAGTCACCTAACTCAACGTATATGATAAAAAGCAACCTAAAATCTCTTGGTGGTTTAAAGCCTTCATTCAGCACCTTCTGGTTGTCATTTTTGGAAAGGGTATCAAGAGAGTAAAAGCAGTTTTGCTGGCAAGGAACTGCATGTGTTGGACTAGCATGACAAAAATGTTTCTAGTGCCACTGACAAGAAACCCAGGAGGGGCAGTCTGCCACTTTGCCTAAAAAGGAGAATGCTGTTATGCTGGTGTAGGCTGGATGAAGCCAGGTAAGTTATAACAAATATACAAAAGCAATTTTCATATTCCAAGGCCAGCTTGCTCTGGGAATAAGTCAAGTGCACCATAGTTTAAAACACGACTGAATTGTGAGGCTGATAACTCTTATTGTTAATTGTTCCTTGCTTCAACTCAGTGATTTTCTAGAGCCAGAAAATTACTACTTTGAAAAACCCTTGACACTAATAACAATGTGCTTCTTTCTGGAAGTATTCTAAATAAGTTGGTTGATTGGACCTCCTTTTCAGATGTCAATTTAAATGTAAGTTCTGGAAAGGAAGGCTGCAAATTTTGGTTGTGAACAAATAAACCCATTATTAAATGTTCCAACTATTATTACAATACTATTATAATATTGTTTTCCTAATTATCGGGATTGAACACTTGGAAATCAATCAGCACTCTGTTTGGGCAAATCTCATTACTTAATGAAGGAGTTTTGATAAGATCATCATAACCCTATTTATATAGTAAAAGACCAAAGAGGAAACTAAACCAATGATAGCTCACCCATTTACTCCAATGACAATATAAGCTTTCTCGAAACCCAGTTTATCTTCATTGCTGTTTACTGTTGAGGTACATAGCTAAATTGAATTACACTGATAATTTTAATGTCATTTCAGAGGCAAAGGAAATCTCTTTCATGTGATACTTGCCCTTCTTTTACAATTTAATATTTATTTAAATATTCCTTCTTCCAGCCTGATCATAATATGACTCTATTATATAGATGGTTTTGCATCTCTAACTGCATGATTTGTGAGAACTTCCAAGCTGCCCTTTCTGATCTGTTGTGTGTAGAGTATGTTCTCTTGAGAAATCTTAATATTAAACCAGACTAAACACAAGGCAAGTAATGCAGCTGCAACAAATTATTTGATATTATCTCCTTCTGTTCAGGATTTGGGTGTGTATTTTTGCCATTCACCTCCTAATTCACAAGGATTGAAATGGAAAACTTTCATTTAGCTGTCCACAGGGCTACCTATCCCTTCCTTCAAATCTTTGCTAAGATGTCATTTTTGTAATAAGGCTGAACTTGACCACCTTCTTTAAAATTTCAACACATCCCTCTTCCTAACCCTAGCCCTTTTCACGCTTTTGCTCTGCTTTACTTTGTCTTTCTTTCCATTTTTTTGTTGTTGTTTATAGAACTTCTCACTTTGTGATTTTCCAAGGACATCATTCATTCATCTATAAATAACGTATATTGTTTATTGTCCCATTCCCCTCGGCAGTACTGAAACTCTGTGAAGGCAGCCATCTTTGATTGTTCTAACTACCAAGTGCCTAAACCAGTGCCTGGTACACAGTAAGTGTTCAATAAATATTTTTTAAATGTAGGATAAATTTAACTAAAGCAATGTAGACAGAGGATGTGCTGAGGTGATTCAAATTGCCAAAGATAAGAATTCTCTAGGAGCAGACAAAGAATCTGTCTAAATTAGCCATGTCCCCCCCACCTAAAACAAATTAGGAATGTCCAAATATTCTCATTCCTTCTCTAAATTTCTAAATTTTTCGTAACTGCATAATGGATATACATTTCACCCTAAAATTTTTATCAAGTACTTAACCTCTCTGGCCCTTAGAGTCTGCATTTGTAAAGTGAATGCTTTGATTTAAGTGCTCTCCTGGGTCTAGGAATTAATGACCGGCAGGCAGGCCAATGAAATGAGCAAAATACTTTAGTCAGAAAAACCATGCAATGGTCCCAATTCTATCAAAAAATAGCTATGAGACCATGTATAATCTTTCATGGCCTCATTTTCTTTATTTATAAAATGAAGAAATTGGGCAAGATAATTACTATCTTTTAAACTCAAATATTTCACCGCTGCTTTGCATGAAGTGAATTACCATTTTGGTTTGTTTTCCCTCCTCCTTTGGGGCTATTTTTTTTTTTTTTTAGTGATGCATTTATCACAACACTTGTAAAAGGATCCAAGTGCCCTTCCCCGAGATTCTTCCCTTTTTGGGATGCTTCCTGCCCTTCTTACCATCAGGGAATCCATCCCAGATTTCTAGCCGGTCATAGCGACAGAACATCCCCCCTGGAGGATTTGAGTCAAGCTCCAGGTCAAAGCTTTCAAATTCCAGGATAATCTCTGACATCTTTGGTGCAAAGATAATATAGGTACATTCAAGGCCGTTGGGATATTTTTCCGGGAATCCGGGGGACTTTATCACTCCACTAGGTGCTGTGTAATTCTGGGAACATTCAGGACCTGTGAATAAAAGAAAAGAAGGAGCAAATGTGAAAATCTCACTCACACAACTTGACCAAGAAATAATCTGAACAAAGGCAGCATATCTTTCTAATAAAAGCTCACCATTATAATCTCTATCCTAATCACTCATTACTCAGCCTTTTCATAGAGTGATAGGTATGGAAAGTCAAGTTCAGATTTATTGTGTTCCCCTTAGTTTTCCATTTGTGTGAAGCAACTTAAAAACTTCTGCTGTTGCAGAGAAAAAAATGACAAATATAAAATCATGTGGGAACAATGAATGAGTAAGCTACAGAAATCTCGACAGAGCCCTAGAGAAATAATTATAGCCCCTTCAAGCTTAAATCTTTAAATCTTGAGGCTGACAGCCCTTTATTGGTGAAATAGAACATTTACAAAGGCAAGGGAGAGAATTCAGTGGAGGGAGTTTGGGTTTCAGATTCCTACACCAGTGACTCAGTAACTCTGCCAGATGTGACCTATGCCTCTTTGACAAACTAAATGTGAAAGGTAATTCGTACATGTACCCAGGGTGAGTGACTCATTCTGAGTGGTGTTGACACAGGTGTGCCGGTAAAGTGTGGCTGTTAGTGAGGGCACGATAAACTGTGATTACAGGCCGTGTTGCTAGAAGTCACTTGATATCAATGTTGACATTGTTGCCTTCCCCAAAGTATCAGATACAGTGCCATTCTAAAATTATTTTTTAATATATGTGTGTGGGTGTGTGATGTGTATTTTTATAGTGCATAATTTTAATGACTAGTCACTGTTATCAATACTTTACAAATTACAGTGATTGGTAACTCAAATTGGTCAAGCTCATATACACACATATATTGCAAATTGACCTTGTGACTGTAAAGATGACCACAGTTTCAATTCATGGCATCCAGGACCAAATTGTGTGGTATTCATCACCATTGAAAATGGCCCATCTACAAGAACACGAGCACATCAGCTTGGCCTCTTATCACCGCCACCACTGCCATGAGTTTCAAAGAGACCTTAGGACTCTCCGGAAATCAGAGATGAATTGACCCTTTGAAGCTCAAGCTCCAAACTGAAGGATGTTCAATCCAACAATTATTTTCCTGGGCCATTGTCTCACTAATGGGCACCCTTTGATGGCATGCATGGATTCAAATCTAAATAAGGTTTGTTGGGAGTGTTTTTAACTAAATATTCTCCTGCAGAGCCAAGTACTAGAGTCAACAGTGTAGGCATCAATACAGATTAAATTTAACTAGCAGATCTCTATTTTTAGTGTCTGGTATGCTGAATCTCTACCTCAGTGCATCTGGCAGCCTTACTGAGAAAACAAATCAATTGCTTGCTCCCCATGTACATATTAGATGTCTGTGGCAATGGAGACACAGAAGACTAAAACTTATTAGCTGTGCTCAGTAAACCTGGCCTGTAGAGGTCTGACTTGTCTAAAATGCCTCTAAAGCCTTCCCTTCACCATGATGGCCTCAGATACTTATCTATTTGATTCCAGTTAAAGTTACTAACATGTGGCATTTTACCATGTGAATTACAGGTGAGAAGAGTATGAAACGTGCTGCATTGTTTATAATCTGTTTCTAAGTTAATGAGTGGCTTCTAAGATAGCAGTGACTATACTAATTTAAACCATTAATTTACAAAGAATATATATATATGATACTGGAAGCCCTTTTATTTTAATTTTAAGATGTAGGAACATTCACTCTGGAGACCTCCAGCTTCTTCCCTGGGGCAAAAAAAAAAAAAAAATGCTTTGGGTAGGCCCTTGTAAGGCAAAATTCAAAGGGTTGAATTCAGGTACTAATATTTTCTGCTTCTTAAAAAGATAAAATAGATGAGATCAAGATTTAATGAGAGAGAAAAAATGACAGGAATGAAGGGCATACTTTCAAAATCAAATACATTTCAATGCTTTCCCTAAGGCTAGCCTATGTACATGACAAGAATTGGAGAAATCCCATGGGGTAGTGGAAGAGAACTGGATGGAGCACCAGATCTGAGTTCCAGATCCACCGTTCCTGCTAACCTGCTATGTAACCTAGGTGGCATCCTAACCTTCCCAGTCCTCAGATTCTGTGTATAACAAGTGGGAGCTGGGCTTTAGGATTTGGAATAAAGAGCCCTTCAAACTTAAAGATTCTGTCAGTTCCTACTTCCTCCAGTAAACATCAAGATTTGTTTTGATATTTTTCTTGTTCACTGTTGTGTAGGTTTGCCACAGTTGAGCAAGCACCTCCCCAAAAGAAGCAAGGTAGGGGAGTGGTGAAATAATTCTGCAGAATATACAGCGCTAAACAAGAGGGAGGGTGAGTAGCCCCACGTGCCTAGGAGTGAGCAAGTTGCTGCTGTGAGAAGTGCACACATGAGATCGGTAGCCTAACTCTGTGCTTTAGATGTTATTTGTAAGACTTAGGGGACCTTGTGTAGCTGTAGGAAAGCCACAAGTCATTGTTAATGACAATAGGATACATAATAATAATAGCTAAGATACTGTCTTTGGAATTATTATTAAATATGCAGACTCTTAACTAAATAATATATGAAGTGACCACTCTTGCTCTCAATAAATGCCATGCCTTCCTCACATGGAGACCCACAGAAAATGTCCACAGCTTCTTTCAGCAGTTGAGCTTGGATGACCTGGACCAAGGGAAGGGCAAGAAAGAGTGATAGGTAGGGAAGTATGGGTTTCCTGAAGAAATTCTTTTAGGTGACTGGGAATAATTTTAGGGCTGTGTCCCAAGCTTTCAGCATCTAGGAAAAGACATGGAGAAGGGGAAAGTGGGGGAGCTGGGAAGAAAATTAGGGTGTCTAGAGTGGCTCCAAGAGACATGAGAAGAGGTAGGGACTGGCTTTGCTGACTCTCAAGCAAAGGTGGCCTTTTATAAATGCAGTTTTAGGGATGCAGGAAAGGCCTAAATTTTCCTTAGAACCTAATCTATTGCCAGAAAACCTCAAGGTCAACAGGTGAAAGACACATTTATTGGTTCAACTATGATTAGTATAATTTATGTGTTTTGAGGAAACTTGAAATTGCTGCACTCTGAAAGAAGGGGTATGTTTTGAAAAAAATGAGATTCATGGACTTTATAACAGCATTAGATGGCTTCTGAGGAAAAATGTCCATGAACTCATATATGTATGCATAATTGTATTGTTAGTTAATGACTTTCTATAGGCACCTATAAGGATGTAGTATGAACAGTGGGGCGGGGTGAGGGGGGATGTTTTTTTACACTTTTTAGGTAGTACCAATCTGGTTGGGAAATAAACTATGCACATATGAACAAATTTGAAAATATTAAAGCAAAACATAATGGTTAGTAAAACACATCCGTGTGTGTGTGTATACCATATATATATACATATGTGTATATATATATATAGTATGCATATGTGTGTACTGTGTATGTGTGTCGTGTACATGTGTAGGGGACAAGTTGGGTATATGTGCAGGAAAAAAAAGCAGAAGCATTAGAAAGGCTCCCTGAGAAGAATAAGTTTAGAGCCAGGTTTCCATGGGGGTTAAGGGAAATAAACTGACAGAGAACAAGGGCTCTGAAATCTGATGGCATGAACTGTATCTGTAAGCGTTGTAATGGCTTGTAATTACTGAATACACTCTAATCATGAACTGGTTCCATGTTTCTCATGTTTTTATTCCTACAGGTCTTCACAACCAGCTTGTGCTAGACATTGTTGTCCATTTACCAGGTGAGGAATCCAAGTCTCAGAACATTCACGAAGGCAGTCAGAGGCAGAATTCACTTCACATTTAGTCTGCTGGCCATTACCCAGTGAATTCTCCTTAGGCAGGTGGATCTCCTTAGCTGAGAGTGGATGTATGGGAGGTGAAGCTGGACAAGGTTGGGGGCACTTGATGTCAAGCCTTGAACTTGACCCAATGGGACATTCAGGCTTAACCCAACAGGTGATGGACACCTTCCAGAGGTATCTCGAGGACAGTGGTTTGATCACCATTTGGGAAGTTGTGTGCAGGATAAGAAAACATAGGGAGAACCCAAATTGGGCCTATTTAGTTAATGGCCATGGATGTGGAAAGGCAACATGACCTTTGGACACTTGTGGATATAAATTCAAAAGAAATAGAAGTCACATTGGATGTAGGGAGGCAAGAAAAGAAAGAAAAACTGGCTTCAAGTTTCAAGGGTGGTGTTAGAGATCAGGATAGGGAAATGACAGTATCTCTGAGGCCATGGAAGTATAGGGAACTGAGTTCATTGGGAAGGACAATGAAGAATTCTTAATGACTTAGTTACAGAGCTCTCGGTTTTTCTCTGTAACCATACTCAGATCTTGGAGAAACACTGCAAATGGAAGGGTACTCTTCAACTCTTTGCTGGCCCCTTTTTTTTCTTTTTGATAGTGCCATAGGCAGGTAAGCAAGCAAATGCAGATGTGTGTATATGTGTCAGATACATACATGTAATATGTGATTTATATAACAGGTCAAACAGCTTTCAATGCAAGAAAATATGTACATACTGATGTTGTATGTACACTATTTATGCAATAGGTTTTCCAAGTGTGTGCTTATATAAATTTTTGAAGAAAGTTGTCTCCATCTATCCATACTTATTTGGGGTCAGTGCCAGATTTCTTTGAAATTTTAAGAGGTTATACCAATGTTTCCAGAAACTCTTAAAGACTCCTTTTTTTTTTTTTTTTTTTTTAAATTCTCAGTTGCTGCTGAGAATTTGTAATTGGGGTAGCCAGATTTTTTATTTCTATTAAAAAAGGCTTTCTGCTATATTCTAGGACAATACACTCAAATCTTGAACCTCTCGCCCTAGTTTGCCTCCCCACCCCCATTACATTACTGTCAACTTAAAAGAGAAGGCTGAATTTAACACATTAAAGGAGTCTACCAGCCCTTATGAAAAACAGTGACATTTGGATAAAGATACATTGTTTATCAATTGACTGACCCGGGGATTCAATTTCTCAAGGCCGGGAGACTAAGAATTGTCAGATTCTATCCATATCAATATACCATTGGAACAGATTACTAAGTGATTATATTGGAGGGAGAGAAAGATCTTTATTTCCGAAGGGAATACCATTGAAAGTTTACTGTTCTGCTTTCTCTAAGAAGTTCTTTCCCCAACTATTCTTCTTCTTAAACAGATGTTAATAAAACACCTCTTCTTCCTTCAATAACTTTAGAAACTCTAAGGCTAGTGGACTGCTTTGCTTCTCCTGGGAAACACCAGTTTTGAATTTTGTAATAAAATAAAGGGAATAGGATGGATACAGCTTTAAAAGGGACTCACATATTTTTATTTTTTTTTAAATTTTTTTTTAATTCTTTTTTTTTTTTTTTTATTCATTTATGATAGTCACACACAGAGAGAGAGAGAGAGGCAGAGACACAGGCAGAGGGAGAAGCAGGCTCCATGCACCGGGAGCCCGACGTGGGATTCGATCCCAGGTCTCCAGGATCGCGCCCTGGGCCAAAGGCAGGCGCTAAACTGCTGCGCCACCCAGGGATCCCTAACTCACATATTTTTAATGAAAGAAATCAAACTTCAAGAGCAGATCAGACTTATTTTTGAAGAAGAAAGCCAAGAATCAACACTCTCAAAAGAGTTTTACAGAACAGACTATATGCCTTATAAACACCGGTCAGCCTATTAGAATGATGCAATTTTGAATTCTGAAATACTTAAAAAATTTCAAACGTAACTCCCTCAACACATTGGGTAATTTTCCTTGGTGTAAAGTAGTTTCCAACAGTTCTGAGGTGGGAATATATGAGTTTTTACAAAAAGATAAAAGCATTACGCCTGGTCTTCTTTTTGCTTTAGTCTTTCATGGAAGCAAACAACGTGAATGAACATTTAGCCACACTTGTTCCACTGGAAGTCACTCACCTCTCTTGAAAATTTCATAACGTATGGAAAACCCAGCGCCATGTGTCTCATAGTCAGAGACAAACTTGATAAAAAGAAATGGCCCTGAAGACACCACAGGAGAAGGGGCGATCTTCCCACAGAATTTTCCCCAAGGGCGTCCATTTTCATTTTCTCCATCAATGACTTCCACGTAGTCATACCTAGCACATAAATACAGAAGAAAACAGCAAGTTAGAGAGAAATGCCCTGCTAATTTTGATAATGTAGAAGGCAGCTATATCCAGCATAGTCTGTCAGGAAAACTGCGCTATCTGTATTCACCACTGTATTTCATGGAGGGAGAAAACTTCAGCAAAATGAAATAATTAAAATGGACTACATCATGTCTGTATACATCATCTGGCAACACAGAACTATTAAGAATAATGGTGTACATTATACTTGCAGACAATGTCACTTAAAGTAACCATTAACAAGAAAAAGAAAAATCTCATGAGCACAATTCTCTATTATTAACTTGTGTTCCTTTGTCTATGGTGGTGGGGTGTCAATACATAATGCTATGCATTCTTTTCAAACTGTGAAGTTCTTTTATGAATTCAAAATGTCTCCTTGGCTGGAGCTCTCCATGAACAATACTTTGATTTCTGTGAGCGATCCTCTAAACATATGGCCACAGAATAATAAACAGATTCTTTACTATTTAACTCAATTCTACCAAACTCTAGACTTCTTAGAAAAAAGCCTCTCTCAGTATCCACAGTGGTTAAAATACATCATCTTCCCCAAAACTACCCTTGAATTGCAGAACATAATCTCTCTGAAGAAAAAAGTTTATTTGAAAATGGAAAGTTACTTCGTTTACACCCACCAGCCTGAATCTTTAAAGCAACATAGTTGTTTGAAAAGGAAATGTGACACACTTGAAGTCACCAAAGTGATGTGATTTAAAAAAAAAAAAATGAGGCTTAATAATAATACACTGAAGAGATAAATGGTAAAGGAAATCACGATAAAATGTTATTGCACTGAGTTAACACGTATGTTTCTTTATCTCCAAAAGTTGGGGAGCTGTCTCTAGTAGACTAGCATCCTCCTGGAAAATAGGAAGATTCTTGTTTGTTTGGTGTTATCGATTTCTTAGTGTCTTTCCCTTTCCTCTCTTGTTATTTACCAAGTCACCTAGGAGCCAGCTAATCTGAGCCATCTTCACTTTTCCTCTAGAACTGACGTGAAAGCATTACAATCCGTTCATTTCAAACCTTCATTTTATTTCTATGTTTGACTTGGTCCAAAAGTCCTGGGATATATTAATTTCAGGAATGGCTAAAATATGGCAGTAATATAAACTGTATCTTGCGATTTAAAAGAGATCAAAGTGGGGAAAATCTTCACAATGACCAATGTCATCTTTAACAGTTCCTTTTCAAACTGTCCAGGACACATGACTTATGCTTACATAAAGTCTCACGAGAGAACTGCGAAGATGATATCCTCTAGTTAGAGTGGACGGCTTAAGGCTCTCTAAATTAAAAATGACATTACCTCATCAGTTAAAATTGTATGCCAGCTTTGTGTATATCGAGAATAAAAGGAAGCTGACATTGATAGAACTAAGCATTAACATATGTGAATTATTGTATTAACTGCCTTTCCTCTGCTGCATCTGATGTTTCCAGTAGGAATCACTGGCCTGCTAGCATCACGTCCCTTTGTGAAACTACGGACAGACACAGAGGAATTGTTCCATTCTCAATACTTTGGGAGATGCTTTGCATGTTAAAAGAAGAAGAAGCAGGAGGAGAAGAAAATGTGAAGGAGGAGGAGGAGGAGGAGGAGGAGGTGGAAGAGCAGGAGGAGGAGGAGCAGGAGGAGGAGGCAGAGCAGGAGGAGGAGCAGGAGGAGCAGGAGCAGGAGGAGGAGGCAGAGCAGGAAGAGGAGCAGGAGGAGAAGGAGGAGCAGGAGGAGGATGAACAAGAGGAGGAGGAGGAGCAGGAGTAGGAGTAGGAGGAGAAGGAACAGGAGCAGGAGTAGGAGGAGGAGCAGGTGGAGGAGGAGGAACAGGAGGAGGAGGAGCAGGTGGAGGAGTAGGTGGAGGAGGAGGAGCAGGAAGAGAAGGAGGAAAGCTTTAGGTTAAAAATCCTCGGGAGCCTTCTGCTAATCCAGGGCAGCGGAAGAACAGCATCTCCACATGCATTCAAGCCCCCATGTTGGCATTTCCATGGAGATTCCTTTTCCCTCCAGTGCTTCATTGACTAGACAGGTCCACATCCTTGGCCCCTCACTTGCTTATGCTTATAGTTGAACCGTGATTTGAACTGTTGGCTGTGTCGGGCCTGGTGATGGTGCAATATAGACTTTTTACTTGCATCTTGACATGGTCTGAATACTAAGTGGCCACCACCGAGTGCATGTTGCTTTCCAGGCACCAATAAGAGAGGTGGATGAGGCTTTCCTGGGAACTAAGGGTGCTCTGTGAGGAGCCCTTCCCCAGGTAGGAGAGAGCTTAGCCAATAAAGTGCAGTGAGTTGCAACAGGGAAAGAAGCTGGTATTTTAATAGTAAATACCAGGCTCTCCTCTTGGCAACAGGAAAAGCTATTTTTAAAAGGAGGAGAGGGATTCGAATCTCTTCCCAGCAAGAGATAAGTCATTGCATCGTTAAGTGCCAATTTTAGGAAATTGAATTATTCAGGGATATAATAGTTACATTTATAAACTGGAATGCTGCTATCATTTTAGCACTTCCCTTCAAAGTACCATCCAACAGGGCCCCAAAGAGTGTCACAAATAGCAGTTCATGTAAATATTCAGGAGGGTTTATGTGCACAAGTTGCAAAGGGTAGTACTGCCAAGGAAGTTAAGAAAGCAGCTTGCATCTCCCTCTGGAGTTGATACCAGTTCCACTCCATAAGTTTCTTGCTGGCAAATGCGGTGCCAGGAATGCAGCCGGTGTGCCAGCCTCCCTCCCCAGAGACTAAATGTGTCACCACAGCAACGCACCCAGCCTGCATTGGCCTGAGGCCCAGGATACTGAGTTTGCAAATTTCGCTCCCCAGCCTGCTGCACATTGCTCTGTTACTGCTCCAGTGTGGCAAACACTGCATTTCTTGGAATGTCAAGCTCCCCAGTCGAGACAGTGAGACCTCCACAGGTGAAAACAGGGGCACTTGCGTGACTCTCATTCGGAACAGGTTACAGCTGCTGGAGGAGAACTGGGAGTTGTGTCTCGGGAATCGGATGCACAGAAGCTAGAGAAGGGGATGGCAGTTTGACCTGTCTGCCCGTGCAGAGCCCTGCTCCAGAAAGGGACTGCTCCGGGTGACAAGGGGGCCCAGCTTGAGTCCGAAATGCTCCAGCCTGCTGTGCAGGGGTGGGGGCCAGAGCAGACAAGGGTCCCGCCAGGAACGCCCTTCCTCCGACCTCAGCTGCTCACGTATCATCACAGGAATGTAAACGTCATGTGGACTTTGTAACTATCCCAGAGGACAACCTCCCCCCACATCCTGCCATTTCTTTTCTTAAATCTCCTACCTTACTGCTCTCCCGTTGTTCTGCGCTTGGAATGGTAAAGCAGCCTATATCTACTGCGAGCTAACTCTTCTACGATGAAGGGACACTTTGCCATGGTCCCCATTTTAGGGTCCAGGACACTGGCGGCTCTTCTCAGGAGCGTCCCCGCTTGGGAGTGCAAACTCCTTAAGCTAAAGGACTTTCCGCCTCCTGACGCCCCTGCTCTCGCCCTACCTGGGCCTCTGAGGGTGGTGAAAACATTCTGAATCCTAATACTAATCACGGGTTAGGTTTCCCATAAGAGTGATAAAAGAATAAAGATCTCCTTCTAAGAATTCTTGAAAGGATTACCCAGAGCTTATTTTTTTTTCTTTTGGAAAGTTTGAATTACAGTTTTAGGAAAATAGCCAAGTAGGGGGAGAAGTGATGGGAAAATGAGAAATGTACTGTCAGTAAAGAGCGGTTTCAGAGGCTTTATAGGTGAGCGGCGCTGAATAGACGAATAGCACACTTTACTCAAGTCGGGTTTTCTCTTGCATGTACAAATGACCCCTGACTCCCCACTGGTGGAGCCTGATGCTGGAAAGAAAGCTAATCCTCTGCAGGGTGTTATCTGCACAGGGGAGCTACTGTACCAACCCCTCGCAGCTTCTGGAAAAGGGGTTATAGATGATGGCGTCTTTGTAATCTCCTTCCAAGAGGATCTATCCCCACGTACATATGTACATTAATAATGGACAAATTTGATACCTGACATTATAAACCAGAGTGAGAAATGATGTTAGCTAACATAATTTTCACCTGCAACAATGTGTTTCTTTGGATCTTTGGTTTATTTTGCACAAGGCATTAATTGTTATCCTTACTGAACAACCTGTAAACGATTACCATGCTGCTGTCCACGAATTACCTTATGTATTCCCCAGAAGAGAATAGACTTTACTCTCATAGCATTAGACGGAGGATTTGGAAATAAAAAATATACAGTGATGGAGCTAGGAGGAGCCAATTGGCTTATGCATCTGTGTTTCTGAGTGATTTTACATGAGATTCACCCCTAAGTTCTGGCTTGCTTGCAATGTCCTAATCAAGATAGATGAAGAGGATACTAAAGTTCATAGCCTCTTATTTAATAAAAGCAATTTTTAGAAATCCATTCAAAGGAAATAATCTGGAATAATGTCAAATATTTATGCAAAACTATTGCCTGAAGCTTTATTTAGAATAATGAGGGTAGGAATGGACATAAGGCAGGCAGGAAGGAAACAAGAAGGAGTTTATGTACAATCATTTCATGGAATATTATTCAGCCATTAAAAAGCCTATTTGAAAAAAAAAAAAAAAGCCTATTTGAGGGATGCCTGGGTGGCTCAGCGGTTGAGCATCTATCTTTGGCTCAGGGTGTGATCCCGGGTCCCGGGATCGAGTCCCACCTTGGGCTCCCTGAAAGGAGCCTGCTTCTCCCTCTGCCTGTGTCTCTGCCTTTCTCTCTGTCTTTCATGAATAAATAAATAAAATCTTAAAAAAAAAACAAAAATAAAAAAATAAAAGGCCTATTTGATAAAATATTTTTTTATAACATAGGAAAAAGTGTTAATATCGTAAGTGAAAAATCACTTAAAAAACCCTATCTACAGTACATTCTCACACATAGAAAAAGAACCGGGGGATCCCTGTGTGGCGCAGCGGTTTGGCGCCTGCCTTTGGCCCAGGGCGCGATCCTGGAGACCCGGGATCGAATCCCACGTCGGGCTCCCGGTGTATGGAGCCTGCTTCTCCCTCTGCCTGTGTCTCTGCCTCTCTCTCTCTCTCTCTGTGACTATCATTAATAAAAAATAAAAAAAAATCTTTAAAAAAAAAAAGAAAAAAAAAAAAAGAAAAAGAACCGGAAGAAAGTATGCCCAGACATGAATAAGTGATTACCTCTGGGTAGTGAGTTGATGTTCCTTAGTTATTTCTGTATTTTTTAAAAGTTTTACAATGGATAAGTGTTCCTTTATTTATTTATTTCTTATTTTTAAAAGATTTTATTTAAAGTCTCTGTGTCTGTAAGAGACACAGAGAGAGAGAGAGAGAGGCAGAGACATAGACAAAGGGAAAAGCACAGGGATCCTGATGCAGGACTCGATCCCAGGACCCTGGGATCATGATCTGAGCCGAAGGCAGATGCCCAACCATGAGCCACCCAGGTGTCCTTGTTTATTTATTTGTTTGTTTGTTTATTTATTTATTTTTATTACTTAAGTGTGGAGCTCAGTGAGGGACTTAAACTCACAACCCCAAAATCCAGGCCTGAGCTGAGATGAAGAATCAGACGCTTAACCGACCAAGCCACCCAGGCATCCCAGGTAAGTGTTACTTTGCAATCAAATAGAAGTCATTTTGAAATGCATTAACCACCTATATATAAGGTAGCAAATCAGTACCTTATTGCCTAGCTAACAAGTTTTTTTTAACTTCTTGGTCAGAAGACACTATTTTTTTTATGATGTTTTATTTGGAAGTAAATCAAAGGCTTTGTATTTATTTATTTTAAAAAACTGAATCAATGAAATTCTCTGTTATTTATTTATTTATTTATTTATACTAGAAAGTTAAAATGAATCAGATTTGATATAATATTGTCTGAAATGCTGGCAATAACACTTGCCATTTGTACAGTAATTTCTATGTTATAAAGTGCTATCAGATGTATCATCTCCCATAGTCTGTACGGCGATCCCAGGAAGGCGCTTATCAGGTGGTGCCAGCCCAGAGGGAGCACAGCACTGGGGGAGACATATAGATGAAATGATTTCTATCCTTTCGACATTGCCTACCTTTAGGCAAATTTGTTTCTAATTTCTGCTCTTGTTACTCCCTTTTGTACATATTTTTTGGGAAGTGGCGAATGGGTATGACCTTATTAGAATTATTCATTCACAGCTCACTATTCATTTTATAACTGGCCATTGTTGCTAGAAACATGCCCCATCAACTAATATTTCACTGACTTTTCTTACCAGTGTGCTAGAGCTATGTACGCGGACATCTTGGTGCGTGCAGAGGGCTATGTGCATGTGTATGTGTGTGTGAGAGGCAGACAAAGATAGAAACAGAGAGAGCCCTTGGCCTCCAAGAAGTCCCTTGAGTTGAAAGTTCCAGTGGAATTGATGGTGGCCATGGAATGGGCCTCCTTTCAGCACTATCCTGGTCCTACTCGTGGTCCTCCTGCTTGGCTGGATGTGCAGGGGCTGCCTGACAAGAAGCCCAGCCCAGCCTGGGCAGTGGAGGAGTAGACACGAAGTGGGGGCGGGGGGGCTCTGGAGTGGTCCAGAAGAGCAGCTGGAGTTTGGGTTTCTCCCTGGGTCCAGCACCCTGGGCCTGAGCACAGATGGCTCCAGGGAAGACGGGGCAGGGGCAGAGCCTGGGTAGTAATGCAGGTCCATCCTCCCTAGTTCCCCAAGATGGCTAAGCAAGAAGGGTAGCCCCTTTGACTGTACCAGGACTCCAGCCGGCCTTGGTCACTCCCCCTCCTGGAGGAGGTGGCAACACCCCAAAACTGGAGCAGGTTGAGGGCCTGGCTGGAGAGCCTGCCACATTTTCAGAGGAACAGAGAGGCCGGGCTACGACCTGGCCAATTCTACAAGGTGCCAATTTCTAGGAAAGCCATTCTGAATCTGACAAAGTTTTAAAATTTGTACTAGAGAAGGAATACTGCTTTATTATTTTGTCATATTCCCATTTAATGTTTATTTGTAAGTTTAGAAAGTATTTTTCCCTTATTAAAATGATAAACATCTTTTCCCAAATCTATATTTTTTCATATATATGTGTGTGTGTGTGTGTGTGTGTGTATCTTTTTCTTCTGTACACCACTGTGTATTGTAAGCAGGATTGTAGGACATTAGTCTTTGACCTGGAGCTCATTTGCACTTGTCCTGACACTGTCTCAAGTTCAGTCTCCCTTACTTTTCTTTCAGCAATCCTTTTGATACATATCAAGTCTAGTGTTCCTTTTGCTACACTCCTAACTTCTAGTCCATAGCCTTACTATAGCTCTGCTTGCTATGTGTTTATGCCTATTCACACTAAGTAATACGCTCTTGACACTGCCAGGGCAGGGCATGAGGTGGTGCTTTTTCAGTTGGGGTAGCTACCTGCTACCCATTCACTTGTAGGAGAGTAGCCTTTTACCAGCATTTCCATTTCCCCACCCTGGAGTCCCTCAGTACTGAGCACAAATTCCAGAGTGCAGGGAGGACGGTGCTAGGAAGTACTTGGTGCTAAAGAGAATGGGCAGCTTTGCTCAGTAGCTGCTGGGTATACTGAAACCAAACCTTCTCTCCTGTAACCAATTCCACTGATTGTAAATGGGAATGCCAACCCCCTCACCTCTCTTGGAACAAAAACTGTTGCAAACACTTTTGTCTTTTGCCATGTCATTGTCATCCTCAGAGGCCCACGTGCTGTTAATCTTGCTCTTGTCCACAGGCTTCTAGATAATTCTCCTCCAGGAAATCCCAACACAATACTGTCTTCCTAGCATCTTTTCCAGAAGGTGGCTCTGCTGATTCAGTATAGTAAAAGTTTCTATATGGAAGTAGTCGATAACTTGTTCTCAATATCAGAGTATAGTAAAACTCATAAAGCTAATCTCACACATTAAACTTTTCATCTTTAAGCTTTTGTGATGCCTCAGGGTCATAATAATGAATATCCATAACGTTATTGCAGCTATAGAAAACTGATGATTAATAGGCTAGATAGTAACGTAATAATATATACTAGAGTTAACAGTCCCAGGAAATGAGGCATTACGAAAGTGAAGAAAGAAAATGTTAAAGAAAAAAGTTTTACCGGAGTAAAATTAAAAGAGATATTAAATGGCTCTCCCTGGAGCGGTGCAAAGGGATGACAATTGATCCTTGAGGGCCCCCAGCAGTCATGGCCGGCCAAGACCAGTGCAGGAGAGAAACTGAGGTAATAAATGTCCAGCAGATAATAGTTTCTTACTGCTGCATAACAAATCACCATGAATGGAGGAGCTGAAAATGACACACATTTATTAGGTCACAGTTCCATTGTGCAGAAGTCTAGCAAGGGATGGCTGGGGTTCTCAGTTCAGGGTACCCCAAGACCAAACTCATGCTGTTGGCAGGTTGCATTCTTATCTTGAGCTTGGTGTCCTTGTCAATGCTCACACCATTAGGGCAGTATTCAGTTTCTTGTGCTTGTAGGTCTGTAGTCCCCACTTTCTTGCTGGCTGTCAGCTCCTCTCAGATCCTACGGGCCACCTACATTTGTCATCATGTGGCCCTCTCCAGCTTCAAAGCCAACAGCAGAAAATCTGTCTCCCCATGAGTTCTTCTCATGCCTCATGCTCTTCAGCAAAAGCTCACTCCCTCTTAAGGGTTCACCCGATTGGGTCTGGCTCACCCAAAATAGTTTCCCTTTCTTGAGGTCAGCTGGGTTGATAACTTATTTAAATCTGCAAAATCCCTTTGTAGCAGCACCTGTATTAATGGTTGACTGAATAACTGGGAGGAAGTGTGTCATCCCCAGGGGCTGAAGGTCCTGGGGGCCCTGCTTTAAATTCTGCCTGCCACACAGACCAACCTCTGGTGAGACACCTGGAGCTTGGGAGCTGTAGTAGAAACCAAAGCCAAGAGGGATCATCCACTTGCATCACCTGATAGAGCAGGGACCAGCAGAGCCAGCCTAGGACTAAAGGTAGGAAGAGGAAGCTGAAGTGATGGTGGAAGTGGTTTTAATGTTCTCCTGTCATGTTGGCTGTTGGTTTGGGAGCCTTGAGCCCACAAGCATTGCTTACAGTGTAAAGGAAAGCAAGGTTCTGGAAGAAGCCAGACTCCTGATTGAAGCAAAAACAGAGCTTCCAAGATTGCCCAACACATATGTCGGGAAACTGAAAGTGATAATAGCTTAATTTAAACATAAATATATAAATAAATTCAAGACATGCGGTGTAAAATAATGGTTAAAATATATAATTTTAATAGAAATGTTTGGAGTTTAAATTTCTCATTTCTGAGGAATCTTACTTCGTAATTAAGATTTATTGGCATGGAAGATAAAAAAAGTCCTTCACATGGGAAAATATTTCCATGATTTAACTCAGATTATGAAATCCAATGATGTATTTTAAATGGAAGAGAAGGAACGCCTCCCTTAAAACAACTAGGCTCCAGAAGTGATGGAGTCTTCCAGTGTCAAACTTGCAAAGTTCAGTATTTATAGAAAAATTCACATGCCTTTAATTACAATAAATTCAGTTCCCAAGTAAAACTGTGCCATCTGGAAGATATTAACATCATTTACAACTTGTTCGCCTCCCTATTTCATAGAAAATTTTTACTTCTTGCCAACTTTCCACTGTTCTCAGGGAAAAAAAAAAAAGGAATTACTTGTATGGATTGTCTCAAGATGGGTTTATATAGCAAGTCAAGCCATCAGGAAGTGACAGAGGGGTTTTTTTGGACACATTTACTTCCTTCTTATGTATTTTAAATCTTATATCTTTAAGTTTTTTTTGTCTATAAAGGATATTCTCTATGTTCCTCTCCTCTCAGCCATCCAAAGGCTTTTTATGTTTTTTTAAGTGAACTGAGCCTTTTAACATGGTCTAATGGAGAGAGCTGGGGCAGGAAGGATGGGTTCTGGTCTAGGCTCTGAACCTCAGCATCCACTCCTACACCTCTGATAGATCAAGAATTGTCACTGTATTTGACCTCTCACAAAGGGTCAAAGGGGCCAGGGAAGCAAGGAAGTGCCCCCTGCCCAGCCAAAGTGGGATGACTGTGACCCAAGTCCTCTCATTCTGCCCCTGACTAGCTGAGTGCCTTGGGCAAGTCACTAACCAAACTCTGTGAGCCTCAGCTGCTCACCTGTACAATGGACAGCCTGATCATCATCCTACAGGATATTAAGGAGGGTTAGATGAAATCATGTATCTAATGGCTTTTGCAGGCTTGGTGTCTCTTCTCGAGGGGGGTTGGAATGCAGGAGAAGGAAGGGGAATAATGCATAGGAAGTAAGGGGAACACAGTTTTGTTTTCCAAATGGTATATACTACCCAGTTCAAAACAGACTGCAGTAGAGGTAGCACAGGACATGTGGCTACTGTCAGCCCCCGGGGGGGATGATCAGTCAGATGGCTAACTCTCAGAACATGACCATAATATGTTACTCGGGAAAGTACTATTTGGGATGACAGTAGGTCCTGCCCCAGTACTACCACCAAAAATCAGTCAGTTAAGGCCATTGTCAATAACGGGACTAAAGAAATCAATGTGTGTATATATATATATATATATATATATATAACCAAGATATATGTATTTCTTAAATCACTAAATCTGTTAAGTGTTTGCACTGATGTACTCAACTGATTTAATGATCTGCAGTTGGATTAGTGCTATTAGCATGCAGTACTGAATTTGCTCAAAAAACCCCCTTAATTGGTGTGGTATAAGCACCCAAGGTGCAACGACTGGTTCTAGAAAGTCAGTGACTCTGGCTCATAGTGTCACAAAACCATAATCCTCAAGTTTCCTTTTTTATTCTTTGGAAAAATAAATAAAGCAATAATTCTGTTTTAGATGATAGGATCTAATGTGCTAATTTTAAGAATTTTTAAAATATCCTCCTTATTAATTCATAATTATTCAGTGGAGACCTAGGTCATTTGCAAAACAGAGCTGCAGGGACTAAAGTTGGCAAATATTCATTTTTTAAAGGCTTTTTTTTTTTTTGGCAGTAATTATAGTAGAACTTTTTTGGTGTCAGGTAGGTAAGATTATTCACTCTGGAATGCAGAAGTGTCTTACCTTGAAATGACTACCCATCTTTTCTGAAAAAGTGAAAAAAAGAAAAATAAAATAAAAATGGTTCTAGTGACACAGATTAGATTTCTTTTCCTTTTAGTGACACGAGTAGTGAAAGTAACACTGAATTAAAATTTAAGTGGGTAGGGGGCACTGACCCAAAGTTGGAATTCTGCTATGCTGTTCAGTAGGCTATAAAGCTTACTTGGGGTACAAACCACTAAGCTACCCATAACCAAGAAACACGAATCTTTTAGGTATAGGCCTAATGTATTTATGATACTAGAATGAAATGCACATGAGAAAAATAGATCATGTCATAGGGAGAGTTGCCTTTTCCTTAATCCTTAATGTTTATTGAAAGCAGCATACTGTTTGCAGTAAGTCATCTTTAGAATCCAATGCATTCATGCTTATAGAATTTTTTTTTTCATTATTTAATATTCTGTTAACTCAAAAAGCAGGTGTATCAGCGACACACGACTGGGCGACTACTAGTTTTACTACCTACCACATATTCTGAAACTCCAAGTCAATTTGTAGTACAGAGAAAAATGTATGCAAAGAGAAGTAAATCTATTGACATAAAATACCTCAAATGTCAACCAGGGCTTTTTTTTTCTATATTACATCATGCAAATGAGTTAAAAACCAAAATATTCAGTAACTAATTGGTTACTGGCCTAAACACTAGTTTATATATTTTCTCTTTCTTTCTTTCTTTCTTTCTTTCTTTCTTTCTTTCTTTCTTTCTTTCTTTCTTTCTTTCTTTCTTCTTTCTTTCTTTCCTTCTTCTTCTTCTTCTTCTTCTTCTTCTTTTCTTTTCTTTCTTTCTTTCTTTCTTTCTTTCTTTCTTTCTTTCTTTCTTTCTTTCTTTCATCATTGACTTGTACTACAGACTCAATAATTAATTGGTATGAGAATAAGACTTGAACTCTCTCTGTGTTAGGAGGGAGCTCATGAAGGAAAGAAAGGATTTTAATGACCTAGTAGGCCTCATGATTTATACAGACCTTAAGGAGTAATTGTGTGTTTAGAAGAAAAGAAAGCAGTGGCCATAAACATTGCCAGTAGCTAAGAGCAGGAGCACCACATAAGTTTAACCATATGAGTACACGGGGTCAGCTTGCCGAAATGGCTCTGCGGTTGGAGCATGGGTTTGACTCAGCGGGGAGTTCAGACAACCTCCAACCTACCATCTAAAGTACTCCCCGACCCCAAGGTATCTTTATGGCAAGCTGAACAGAAAGGAAAAGGGAATATGGTCAGGTTCGCTAAAATAAAAGGGAGTATAAAGGGAGCATTTCCAAATACCCTTTTTCTCTTTAGCACAATATAAGCCAGAGAAAATTTCCTCTTGATAATACTAAAGACTCAGCTGTAAAAACAAGACAAGGAGGCAAAGGAGAGAGAAGGCTGTGCTTTACCTTCCTTGCTCTGACTAGTTATTCCATAAGGAAAAGTGTTTTGTGTGTGTGTGTGTGTGTGTGTGTGTGTGTGTTACAAACCAGAATACATAACATTTCACTATATATAAACAACCTTCTCTGTGTGTGTGTGTCTCATGAATGAATAAATAAAATCTTTTAAAAAAAGTCTCAAACAGCCTAATTGATTTAAAATGAATTTCTTCTTTGCCCTTTCTCTACAAATAAAAGTTTACTAAGAGAATTAGTGGTGCAAAGTCACAGGGAGAGATAGCAAGGTGGTTTTTCAGCATTTGAGTTCTTGAATTATTTGGGGACAAGTCAGTGCTTGCTTACAAATGTACAAGAAAACAGGCCCTTTGAGAATCCTTCCAGGGAAAACTTATTTAAAACGTTGTAGGTTCTTGAAATTGTCAAATTACAATAAAAATACCACTTATTTCAGATACTTCATTAACTGATTGTTTTTTTTTCTCTAGTAATGGCAAATTGCATTGATCATATTATTATTGTTTTCATCACTTTCCAGTCTGCTGTGTTTGCTTTATTTATTTTTTTAGAAAGAGAAAGAGTGCACACACACACACACACAGACAAGCAGAGGGTGGGGGGGGGAGGGAGAGAGAGAATCAATCTCAAGCAGACTCCACACCCAATGCAGACCCTGTCTCAAGGCTCAATCTCACAACCCTCAGGATCATGACCAAGCCAAAATAGAGAGTTGGACTCTTAACCTATTGAGTCACGCAGGCACTCCTCCACCTTTTTTTTTTTTTTAGTAGGAAGCAGAAATAGTAGAGAATTGATCCTAAAATGTGTTCCCCAGAATACTTGTTTCATGAAATGCTTCATGGAAAAGAAATTTTTTTTCCCAAATCACTTGGGAATGTTGCCTGTCATAATGTTCCTTTCGCGAATATTCACAATTTACAATTCAGTATATTAAAGGCTCTGAGAAGTCCCACAGGTATGAAACCTTGATTTAACTTGGTTTAACCCAATGTATGCCAATCTCATTGATTGTAAGAGTCTTTTATTACATAATACCTGTGGAACTAGTGTTCACCAGAAAGTATTTTCAATGTCTTATTTTGGAAAGTCACTGACTTTGAATGAGCCATAGGTCACCAGTAATGAAATATTCAGGAAGGGTATCAATTTTGCAAGTGATGACATAAATTTGAGAAGACAGAGATAAATCTGGCAACCTAATTCCTTCTTCTTTTCTGCCTTAGATGTTCAGAATTTAGTTTTAATCAGTGCTTGGAGAACCGTTTTAGCAACTGTTTCTAGCTAAACAAATACAATGCTGATACCGAAGACTGCCTATACTTGGTAAAATAGACTGGAGTGCCTGACAGATGCACTTGGCATGGATGACTCTGCAGTTGGCTTCTCTGAGAGCAGGAATTGGAAATGTCCTGGCTTTTACACGTAGTTAGTGTTAAGGTGACCACCATGAATAGAACAAGCAAACTTTTACAGTGGGGAGGCACAGTAGACCAATGTTGCATTCTACAGAGGACGGAGCTGAAGCTCAGAACACTTAAGGAGACTGGAAGAATATTTCGAATCCAGTTAGTGGAAGAACCAGTACATTCTACTGAATTTTGATGAAAAACAACCACTACATCTCATTTGTGAGGAGACGATTAAAAAGGATCTATATGCTCACCAGGGTGGAATTCTGATTTGAGATCCCCACTAGGCGAATGCTTAGCCTTGCTCCGAAACCCACAGGAAGGGGCAGCACAGAATCCAGACAAGGAACTCATTCCGTCCTTGGCGCCCGGATGATTGCTGTGTGTTCATTACTTTGCCTTGGCTCCATTCCCTCAATAAATGAGTATCATTCAGTATCCAGTGTAGCTTCTGTCCATTATCCTAAGATGACATTTAATTACTCCTCCACAAGAGAGCCCTTCAGGTATCTGCGGATAAGCATCATGACCCTAAAGTTTTTAGCTTTTGTGGTATTGTACGAAGAGAAAAAAAATGTAAGAACGCACATATGAGACTGACACTTTTTAAAAAACAAGCAAAAACATAGATAAGGAAACCACTTCTTTAATTGCTCAAGAAAGGTGGTTGTGGAGACAAGCTTTGTTTAGCAATTACAAGGCTGGTGAGCACTGTGAAATGTGCATGCATATTCCAGAGGCTCGGTGACTACTGTGAGAGCTTGGAGTAGTGCCTGTGCAAAAGCAGGGTGGGTGCTGGCCATGTACTCTCCTCTACTGCACACCCCACCATGCTCTCCTTCTCCCTCCATTCCCACACTCTCCGGCCCTTCTTACTGATTTGGGACTAAGCAATCTTCATGCTGGGTCTTGCCATGGGAATGACAAACTGGCTCTGTGGAACAACAACCCAGGTAATGGAGAGAGGTATGAGGCTGATCTGGCTCTCCCCGGGGACAGAGTCCGAGGGCCAAAGAGATGCTTGGGTGATGATTTAACACAAGCATTTTCCACATCCATTCTGAGTGTTGGCTTTCTGATGCCAGAGAAAGAAATTAACTTAGTCGGCTAATTTTTCTTTTACAAACTAGGCACACCAGCCAAGAACTCCAAATTTTGGACTGAGAATGTTCCTATTTTTGTAGCTGTTAAATTTCTATTGAATTTTTCTCTTACTCTCTCCCTCTTCACACTGCTATGTAATTTCATGCCAATTGATAGTCTCTTTAACGTGTGTGTGTGTGTGTGTGTAATATAGTAAGATTATGGTTGTACTGTAAAAATGTCATTGATTCCGGATACTTTTCCAAAAGACAGGTTGTAATAATTCTCCTTGCCAGACATAGGCCAAATACTCATTTTCACTAATTAAGCACACACATAGCCTTCATGATTATTTTTAACCTTAAAATAGGCTTTTGTAAATTTTCAAAGTCAAATGGCCTTTATATCAGTTACTTACTACTGAATTCCTCCCTAATTATTCACTGATGAACATACACTCCAGAAACATAGGTTAACAGTTCAAACAGTATCAAAGCAGAAATAATGTTGGGTTTGTCAGTCATTAAAAATAATAACTTCAATTTGATGTTTTTCTAATTTTTCTTAAAATCCAATGTCTTCAAAAATACTTTCCCCTAATGTATGACAGACATGTTCAACACAGATTGTGTAAATGTTTGAACAGTAATAATATTGGTGTGTTCAATGGAAATTTTCTGTACAAATGGTAGACCATTAGCAAAAGCTTTGATTTTTATTCCTATTCTGCTTTGCAATTAAGAAGTATTTTTAGCATGTGATATATATATATATATATATATATATATATATATATATATATATATATAAAACTTTTGGTGAAAAAAATAATAGTTCATATCTATGCAGCACTCATTTACGAAAAGCTGAGAGAGCTTTTAGACTTGGCATTGTTATATAGACTTGAAAGGAGACATGAACAGGTCATGTCCTGTGACACGCAACTGTGTCTTCATTGAAGCAGTGTCCACATCATGACAGAACAGCTAGTCGATTGTTAAACCACTGGTGTAATGGGTGATTCTTTACTGAATTGACTAACGAATCAACTGCATTAACTCCTGAATTATTCACAGAGAAGTGACTGGAATAGAGTCAAGGGCATGAGTGGTGGTATAGATAGCTGACTCCTCATCTTTGGCTCTGGACCTTACTGTCAGTGACCTGGAAATGAACCAATAGCATGGATGCTAGACAGGAGTAAAAATAAAAGTCATGCAGTTGAAGATAATTCAAGGACACTTCTCTAGCCATGTGTTTTCTAATGCCTCCCAGACATGCTCTGCTCATTCAAAACTTCAGAGCTCATGGTTGCATGTAAGCCAGGCTCTTCTGAGGCTGCAAACACGGAGCATTTCCTCCTTGTTTTAACCCAGACTTTCAAAAAATAGTGTTTAAATGTAGATAAAAGAAATTGTGATAATGACCTTAAAAAAAAGAAAAAGATAAAATATGAATCCTAGTAGAGAAATGGCAGGGTAAAAAGGAAAATAGAAAGGCCAACTTGAAGTCAAAGTCAAAGTTCAGGTATAAGCTGCAGGTTTTTGTTTTAAGGCACAAACTGAAGGAGGCAAATGCTATGGGTCTCTGCTCCGAGCCTCTGCACAGTTACCACCTCAGGGATGACACCAGCTCTTCCAACGATCAGAGACAAGGGCCCTGATGTCCCTCACCTAAGAATAACTACACAGAACTGTCCTGGCATCAAGTTTACTAAAAGTTTCTCTTTTCTTATTTTGGCAGAATCAAATTCCATTCTTTGAAAGCCCAGCTCAAGGTTCATCTGTTCTGTGAAGCTTTTCTTATAATGTTTCCTCCACTTGAGTTTATGGAGCTCTAAGTCAGCCAGTATGGACCAGTTCATTATGTTTGCCCCGTGTTGCACTGGGGTTATTGTTTGGGTGTTGCCATGCCATAGTTTTTTCCCCTCATAAGATCATCCTTCTCTCTCTCTCTTTTTTTTAAGGATTTATTTATTTATTTATTTATTGAGTGCACAGGAGCAGGGGGAGGGCTGAGAGAGGAAGAAAGACAATCTCAGGCAGATTCTCGACTGAGTGTGAAGCCCGATGCAGGGCTGGATCTCACCACCCTGAGATCACGACCTGAGCCAAAATCAAGAGGCTAACGCTTAACCAACTGAGCCACTTAGGCGCCCCGATCATCCTTCTTGTAGGTAGAAAATATGCCTATTTATCTCGAATTTTTAAGTTTATCTATCTATCTATCTATTTATTTATTTACTTTTTATTTTTTATTTATTCATGAGAGACACACACACAGAGGCAGAAACGCAGGCAGAGGGAGAAGCAGACTCCCTGCAGGGAGCCCAATGCGGGACTTGATTCCCAGGACCCCAGGATCACGACCTGAACCAAAGATAGAGGCTCAACCACTGAGCCACCCAGGCGCCCCCTTTCTTGAGTTTTTATGATAATTGGAAACAAAACTGTTTTCCTGGAAAAAAGTTCAGGTTTACAGGAAAAAAAATGAATAAACATGAAACACCAGAACAAAGTGGTAGTCCAACAGCTCAGGTAGTCCAACAGTTTGTTACTGACTTTAACAACATTGAAACTGAATCCTTTAACTTGTTTACTAAATGATTCTGAAGGAAAACATCTTACCCCCTTCAGAAATTTTTTCTACAAATGATATAAATCACTTTGGGGAAAACACAAAGACCCTGGGTGGTTCTGCTTTTGTTCCAATTACATGAAATCTTATTAAAATAGCCATCATGATAACAACAGCTCTGCGGAAGAGCATACCAAATACTTAAGGGTATAGTCGCATCTATCATCCTGGGATTTGGGTACCTAACTCCTATTAGCGATAATAAGTATTACGTCTATAAATCCCTGGTCGCTCTGTCAATCCAGTTTCAGTTTCCACAGGTGGAATGATAGTTCTAATGAGGTCCGTGTCTTCAACATTTCTATCTAGAAAAATAAACTGTTTAGATCTCAACTTCCTGTGATCTCTGGAGTGTTATTGATGAGGGTGGCATTGATGCATTTCAAACTGTATGTTGTAATTCCTTGTCTTTTAAGGAAATTTGCTTCACATAAAGTCTCAATCCAGCTGACAGTGTGTGCTAGAAACACACTCAAATGATAAAATTTGCCTAATGAAGCTGGTAATTATTTTCTTTCTGCTATATTCCCTCCCTGCATTAGCGGTCTCCTCTACTTCCTTCAATTAGGGGACAAGCAGCAAAAGGTTTCAGAGACTTTATCACCAATCTTCTGAGTGCACTACACACAATCCATTCTCTTCTCTTTAGTGTAAGAACAAAAAAATTCACCACCATTTGTACTTAAGGTCAGTATCTGTGGAAGCCAACATTTTAGACTATTTTTTTTCATCATTTGAATTTCAAATTTTGATCCTCAAATGCTTTTCACTGGCTTTAAATCCAGAGCCTAAGGAGAATAGCACGACCTGTTCTAATAATCTTTGTCTGCAGTAGGGCTTAGAGATGTAAATTACAGGTTTTGTTCTTTTATTTCTCCTTTTTAGTATCTAACTAGCATTAAAATGGAATAGAAGTCCAGCAGGCATTTTGCAAGTGAGAATGTATGGAATGCTTCCATGGGATATGTCTGCATATGTACATATATCCATGTAAGCATGCACATAAATTCAAAAGATTACAATCTTATCTAAGGAAAGTTAATTTACAAGATAAAAAGTTTCCAAAGCTGTGCTGGTTTACATAAAATGTTGCCATTTCAAGTTGATTCTGCTGCCTCTGTTACCAAGAGGTTTTCTTATCCATAGGAGTCACCCAGGCAGTAGGGGATGACCGACCCCAGTTAATCCAAACCACAGGACTGACACATGATTAATTCCGGTCGTCAGATGATCAGCCCTATTCATGGGGTCACAACCTTGCCTGCCAGTAACTTGCACCTAAACTCCTTCAGGAAAGGTAAGGAAACTTGAACAATCCGTTTTTAGAATCCAACTCCGTTGCAGCCGCACCAGACCTTGTATTCCGTGCATGCCTTCTCAGAGGACTCCGATTTCCAGTTCTTGTTAAATTAGTTTCATATCAGTCAATACTTGTTTAAAAACATGTCATAAGTCTCCATGGCTTGTGCATGCTTCAATTACCTCTGATTATTACATCAAGATTCACAAACATGATACCAGAGTCACCCTTATTTACTGCAAAATGCTCTTGAAACTAACTGAAATTCAATTTCAGAACAGATTGCAAGAACCCATCAAAACAGAGCAAGTGGAGAGGAAGCTGGGCCTTGAGGTGTGCCAGGCCACTGTGAAATGCAGGACAGCATCTCACCTAATAATTTCAACATGGTCTCATGGCCTGACATTTTTAATGCTTTCTTGATCTCTTTCTTCTGGCCCTGTATGTTCTTTGCCACTGTAGGGTGCAGTGCATTGCAAGCTATGGATTAAATAACCAAACCCTCTTCTGCCAATAGCGCTTTTAGGAAAGGAAAAATGATTGGGTACTTTTATAAATAGTCACACCACAGGTGTCCACAGAAAGCAATGTTTATTCAGGGCTTTTAAAAGCTGCCTGTTTTTCAGATACAAACCAATCCATAAAACTGCCAAGTTCAAATTTTCAGCTATTATCGGGGCAATATGTCTCAGGCACCTTGGTAGGCTGATTGGACATTTTTGTCAGCACACATTAGGATCCTCAGCTTAACTAATACAATCTAGTTCTAAAAATTAATTTAACTTACACAATTGCCCTGATATGCAGCTCATGGTTCTCATTTACTTAGTGATTCATTGCATTTGGAATAAACTAGAAGGTTAAGAATTCTATGCTTGAGGCAGCTCTGACCCTGAAGAACAGAAACACACATATTTCTCCCATCATCTGTTGCTTCAGGGCAAGAAAGAAGAAAGCCACTGTAATTTGGAGACAAGACTTTTCCAGACAACTATGAACAACAGCAACCACAGCGTGCCACTAAACAGAGCTGTGTTGTGGAGATGTGGAGGGCAGTAAGGCATCACTGGGGCGCACAGTGTAGATGCAAACAGAATCTTCAGAATGGTGCTGGCGTGAATTCTGGAGAAAACTCAAGAGAGCTTGCAAACTCTTTTTATAATAAACATTTAAAATGTAGGCCACAAAGTGTTTCCTGGAGACAGAGAATCAATTAAATGGGAACAAAATTTAGAAGAGAGGTATGCACACACACACACATATTTCATTTATATATCATCATCATCTATATATATATATACATATATATATATATAGAGAGAGAGAGAGAGAGAGAGGAGAGGATCATATACCAATTTTGAAAATAAAGTGGTCTTGAAAATTGTCTAGTTTGATCTCCTTATTTTTAAATATGAAAACTGAGGCAGAGAGATACAATGTTCAAGATCACAGAGATAGTTTTAGCGTCAAAGACTCAGGTCTTCTAATTGCCTATCTACTACTTTTCCACAGACTTCCCAAACATGTTTCTCACTTGTACGGTTGAAGAATGTGAACCTTCTCTACAAATTGACCTCTGTCCCGATTTTTCATGAAGAACAGAATTCTACACTTGTGGGCTTACAGCTCTAGCATTATCTTGAGCATGATGCAAAGTGATTTTTAAATTCTCCCCTCAAAAAGATAAATATTTTCAAGCATTTTCATGGGCCCAGTTAATGTTTAATTACAAATAAAGATAGAAAGAAAAATAAGTTTTTTTGCATGTGCCACTATGCTTATTAACCCTGAATGTCAATGGGCAGAGAAAGGCATTTATTTGAGCATCTCAGAGGGAATCAACATTGAAAGGCTTGAGTTCACTTGTACCATCTAATCCAATTAAGGCAGATAAGCAGATTTATGTCTGTCTTACTTACTTACTTTATTTATTTATTTTACTTATTGTATTTTTAATACTTTTTAAAAGATCTTATTTATTTATTCATGAGAGACAGAGAGAGAGGCAGAGACATAGGCAGAGGGAGAAGCAGGCTCCTCACAGGGAGTCCAATGTGAGACTTGATCCCAGGATCCCGGGATCACAACCTGAGCCAAGGCAGATGCTCAACCACCGATCCACCCAGGTGTCCCTTTATTTATTTTGTTAAAAAAATTATTAATTTATTATTTTAGAGAGAAAGAGAGCAGGGGGAGGGGCTGAGAGAGAGAGAATCTCCTGCAGATTCCCCGCCAAGCACAGAGCCCATAGCAGGGCTTGATCTCAAGACCCCAAGAACACGACCGGAGCCAAAATCAAGAATCAGATGCTAAACTGCCTGAACCACCCAGGTGTCCCATGTCTGTCCTACTTTAAAAACCCACAAAAGAAAGAAAGTCCCCAGCATCTCTAGTAACTTACTTCTGCATTCTGTAACCTTTACTTTGAAGAAAATTTTTTTTTTTTGATTTTTATTTATTTATTCATGATAGTCACAGAGAGAGAGAGGCAGAGACACAGGCAGAGGGAGAAGCAGGCTCCATGCACCGGGAGCCCGACGTGGGATTCGATCCCGGGTCTCCAGGATCGTGCCCTGGGCCAAAGGCAGGCGCCACACTTCTGCGCCACCCAGGGATCCCTGAAGAAAATTTTTGAAGACAGTTCCAATCTGTTTCATTTCAGTTTCAGAACATTTCTTCTTTTTTCCAATTTATTTAAATGTAGACATGCACATATACTTAAATAACACAATTTATTTTTATCCCAGAATACTTAGATTCTCTATTTCTTTTCAAATGAGATAAGAGACATTTGTAAAGTATCAACTTTAACACAGTCATCTGGATGGGGACTTTTCCAGACTTTTCCTTTGCTGGAATGTTTTTGGCTCAGCCAATTTTGATTCTAACATCTTCAGTAGATATATCTTGGCTTCTGGCATGGAGGAAAACAGACACGGCATGTTTCCTTAGAATTTTACAACCTGTTTGGACTGCAACATCTTTATAATGGTGATGGTGAATTTAATTACACAATTTGTTTCATTGTGTTAGAAACAAGGAAAATGGTCACGAAGAAGAATTACAGAAGGGAATTTGGAGGGCATCTCCTCTGACCCTAAATGTTACAAATAGAGCCCCTCTGGACTGCTACAGGTCATACAACGCACAGACTGCAGCAGAATTGGTACTGGACTCTGGATTCTCTCTCCTAAATCCAATGTTCCCATTAAAACACACTCACTTAGCATTCAGCAAGAGGGAGAAGACAGAAAACATATTTGTTATTTTTGAAGGAAGAATGCTTGGCATCTGCTAACAGCAAACACATCCACACATCCACACACATACACACATGCGTGCTTGCGCACTCAAAACCCATAAAATCTCTTAAGACATAGCTGATTTGTCTAATAGGGATGTGGAACTATTAGCATGCTGTGGATTTACCAATTTTTGCATTACCATGTGAATGAATGAATTTCACTCACTCATACCCAATATGTATAGCCTTTTATCAATCCCCATGATAGTGTGGATAATGTCCTTTCATCAGACAAACCAAAGAAGTCACTAATACCAATTAAATACATTCTTCACCGCATGTTAGCATTGAACAATACCATTGTGAGCAAATTCAACTAAGTAAAACTTTATATAAAATCATAGTGGGGTTTGCAACCTCAAGTTAAAATCAGTGTATTTCTTTCAATATAAGATGTTGATCACTTAGTGATTTTTATGTACATGTGACGTTTTATGTAGAGAGCCTACATTTCTCAAATCCTTCTGGTAAGCTCTTAGAATGTGAGAATTTTAATAGTCTAAAGTGACATCTGACTTCCTGTTAATGTTCTCAGTCCTCATTCTGGGGCTTGATCTTTTTACAGAATAATGCTTCAGCAAAACTCATTTCTAGTAACTGTTCAGAGATACAAGGGGCCAGAAAAGTAAGCACTGGAAAGTTAATGAGGAAAAAAGCAGAATTATGCCACTCTTGTGAAATCCTGAAGGGTTCACCCTACTTATGTGAGCCTGGGAGAGAACCAACATCCATTTTGTATCTGAGCAAAACCCACCACATTAAACAAGTAGCATATCCTCAGCACCATAGCTACCAACCTGCTGAGCTGCCACAGTTGACCACCCAGCCAAAGCTGCCACTGTGATGGGAGAGCCTTGGTCAAAAAGTCAGGAGCACAAAGTTTTAAATGGGACTCTGCCATTAAACAGTGAGGTGATGTTGGGCAAGTCACTTGACCTGTCTGGGCCTTTGTTTCCTCATCTGCAACCTAAAGGGATCAGCCCAGAAGATCTCAAAAGCCCTTTCCATTAACAACACACCAAGATTCAAAGATAGTCATGTTGGCTCTGGTTTTATTGTAGCTCTGATCAAGGTCCAGAGTCTGTGACTTGTCCAGATACCACCTCTAATATGTCATATATGGGCAGTTGGACCTAAGGCCAGTCATTCTTCAAGTGTTGAACAGTTATAAAAGCATTTAGAAATTTTAGGTTTTCCTTTAATGATTATCTATTAAAAACTGCACTGTAAACATATCCTAGATCACATGGATAACCACCATATATATAAGAAACACCATCATGTATTTTTGCAGCCACATGTAAATTTGTATTTAAATTTATGGGTTTTTTTTTCCCCAAAGTAATATTTCAGGCTACATCACTAAATTAATCCATGTTAATACACTATTTCTTTAAACCACCATTAGTGGCTACAACAAATTAAACAATAAAAAGAATTTTTAAAACCAGCAAAGACCAAGCTAATAGCTAAAAGGGTTGTCCATCATGCTGAAACTCAAGGAAATTAAGTTAATATGTAGTAAGGCACAAAATTGCAAACACATCATACTATATTATTATGTTACCCAAAGACAGGGATTTTGTTTCTGTCAAATGCCACGATTCATCATGTCAAATTGATATTGTTATCTGAGTGTTTTGGTTTTGTTGTTCTGTTGGGATTAATGTGTAAACTTGCTTTATTTTATTTATTCTAAAGGAATGCTAAGGACAAATACATTTTTTGTACATATATAATAAGCAATATAATTAAATATAATTTTCAACACTAAAGGTTGGTGGGTATGCTTTTCTTGAAAGGGTGGTCAGTATATTTCCTAAGTCTAAGAAATACTTTTGAGCTGTATCCTCAGGCTCTTCAGTGAGGACAGGAACCGACAGCCAGACAGGAAGGTCTGTTTGAAGGCAGGCTGCCCCCTGGTCCACTGACCTCTCTAGTTAGTCTGATTGTTCTGGAACTCTCCAGAGTCTCCTTTTCCTTTTAGTTACTTCAAGTGGACCTACGAAAAATGATTCTTTTCATTTCTATCCTGCTTCTTATACACAAGCCAGCCCAGAGCCATCTGAAAACTGGCTTGTTCTTTGATGAGAAGGATGAGAAGTTTCTGGACTCTGGATGTAGGCCTGGATGCAGACAGAAGGGCCAGGAAGGTGGATCTGGAGCTGCCCTGAGGGGGCCCAAGAGGTCTGTTCTTACTCTAGAGCTTGAGGGTCAGGATGGGAACAGGCAATCTGGGAGCTGAGTGCTCCAAGGCTACACACCAAGTTTGGTTTAGGCCAGTCAGTAAGTTCCCTGGAAGGTGCCTGCCACCCGAGCCAAGACAGAATTAACATTCCAGTCCTAATAATCTGATTTAAACAAGGAAAAAATCTTTCATTCAGTGCAATTTTAAATACTCTACTAATTGATTATAAATTACAGATTGGAAGTCCACACAATCTGTAGTACAAACCAAACACTAAACCCTACTATCTGTGGTGATGCCATAAAACTTGCAGCAAATTTAATTAGAGCCACAGGCTGTGTGTCTTATTATAAGAAGCAGCACACTTCTAAGAGGTGAATATTTCATCTATAATCTGTGAATTAACAGTTTTCCCCAAGGATGTTCCTAGAAGCCCTTTGCTATGAATTTCTCAGTTTCTTTATATTTCGATTGAATATAAATGTGGATTCTGAAATATTTCTGGGGCTCCTGCAGTTTTTACTTCCAACCTAACATCTCATGTAGTCAAAGTACACATTGTTCCAACAAATCTACTTTTCCTACCTTTCTTTCCTGGTGAGCTACTGGGAGAGTCAGATGGAATTTGGTTTTATCGCTCTAGAAAATTAGACTCTTGGACATGGCTCCAAGAAAAAAATTCTTAGGAAGTACATTATTCTCTGATAACCAGTATTACATTTCCCTATTAATAGTATACTTATCAATCTCAGTTCACAGTGCAAATTCAGTTATCTTATTAATTTTGCTCATTTTGGCAGGTGTTAAAATATACCTGCTTTTCTGGAGCCAAGGTTTTCAAGATCTTGGGATTCCCTGGAAATATTTTTTCAGTTGGTGAAAGAGAACATAAAGAGAACCTATTTTCAGCCCTGGTCCCAGGAGCAGCATGTGAAAGTCACATTAAACTGATTTCTACCCTGGGTGACCAGGCCTTACTGGCTGGGTCATCAAAGATGCAGTCTCTGCTTCCCTGGGGCAGGCTGCGCTGGCCGAGGGGAGTCTGGGGTATCTGCACACAGCCATCCCCCACCCCATTCTTCACAGCCGTCCTTTACCCCGAGAAAAGCCTGATGAATCTTCAACCTTGTAGTCGAAAGGCCCACTTAATGTCCTAATCTTATGTTATGCCTGAATTCCCAAGATCCCAAGGGCTTTTCAGTTACTGCCCAGGAAATAACTACATCATGCAGGACCAGTCATGTAGTCAGGGGCTCTGGGATCTCCGGTCAGCTGGAAGGGAACACAAGATCCCATAATTCAGTATCTGGTTGGGTATCGCAGACCGTATGGTGGTTTGGCATCAGAAGGACCTGGCTTCAGACCCCTGTTCTGCCACTGTAAATTCTGTATTCTTAGAGCTTTTGACTTTTTTCTACTTCATCTCTTTTTGTGAAATGGGGATGACAATATCTTGCAGTGTGCTTGTGAGGATTAAAGATACATACCGTCAGGCACACAGCAGACACCACATGAACTGTAGCTGTCTTTGTTATAGGCTAAGGCTGGAATCACCATTCCAGAATGTAAACTCCATATTCTTTCCACTAACCAAAATCCTCCTACCCCCACCACTCCTCCTATTACCACTACTATGACTCTTCACAAGCATTTCCTCGTGCCAGGAACTTTTCTAGGCACTTGCTCTGTAAGATCTCATTTCATACTCCAATAACCCCACAAGGTACTATTTTTAAGTCCACGTTGTCCTTGAGAGAAGTGAGGCTTATTGAGGTTACATTGCCCAAAGTCACAGAGTAAGGGGCTGACTTGGGTAAGCTATGCCAGCACAGAATGCCTCCTGCCCCCGCCAGAACCATCCTTCCTCCAATCCTCTGGCTCTCCCAAGCAGGGGTTCTTCTGCCCTGCAGGTTGGCCACAGAACACCTGACTAGGTGCTGGACAGGCCTCTATCAGTTCTGCTCATCAGGACCATCTCCCATCCTTGCCTGAGCACCATCCCCAGGCTCTCAGTTCACTATATCTAAAGCAGGGCCTAGCTGGAGGTATGTTTTAAAAACTGCTGCAGGCAGCTGCTTTGGTGTGCTGTGTTTGGCTGAGCATCACAAATGGATCCTGGTTGACTTGACAGGGCCCATAGAACTGTACAGTGGCTGGCCTCTCCATTCCCCCCATCTGAACTCTCTGTTATTAAATGCTAATCACCTGAAGAGATAGGTGAAAAAGAAAAGATTACCTGTGTGACTTGGAAAAGTCACACGAGAAAGTTCATGCTCTAAAACATTATCTGCTGTCTCCTGTTTCGTACCAAATGAAGGCGAAGGACTTGACGAGACTTTCCAGAAGCCTGCAACCTCCACAGTCCCCGGGGCTCCTGCACAGCCCGTGTGCCCTTTCCACCTCCATGGGGACACCCTGTATTCGTCTCAGCACGGGATGGTTTCCAATGACCACATGATGTCACTCCTTTCGATCGGCTTTTCCAAGGATGAGAAAACACCTCCTTGTTTTCCTCAACCTAAAAATGAGTAAAATTCCTACCCATTTCGAGTGGCCACCCGGACCAAGGATGATAGAGTCAGGAATGCCAGGGTCCAGAACAAAGCCCATCTGAGTCAGGAAGAGCTATTCAGGTGCAGATTTGTTGCTGCCTCAGGTGGGAGCTCTGATGCTCCACTTTGGCAGGTGGCCAGGGGAGGGTCTCAGGAGGACCCACCAAGGCAGGTGGGCCCTGCAGGCAATTTGGCTGGGGCGCCCTGGCTGGCCCCCCCTGCAACTGACTACACCCCTTTCCCCTTCTCTGCTCCTAGTGAGCTGAACCCAGCCCGAAGCTGGCAGCGGGTTCCACACAAAAGAACATGAATGTCGTATCGTTTGAATAAGGAACCTGGGGTTATGCCCACGGTCCAGAGAGCAGAGTGCCAGGGACATGTGAGTGGGGCGTGCTACATTTGGAGGGCTTAAAAGCCTCTGTGTTTAGCTCCTCCATCCTGAGATCACATCCAGGATTTTCCCTCCAGTCTCAAGTTTAGGGAGGTAGACAGAACAAGGCTGACCTTTGGAGTGGGATTTTCATAAAATAAATAAACTGGATGACAGCATATAAAAGTTACAAACCTCTTTAGAATGCCATATGTGAGCAACTTGTAAACAGTCCATAAATATCACCTGCTGGGTGCAAGTCAAGGAGGCTGATGCAGAATTCTGTACTAGCACATTTTCTGCACCACGGAGCCATCTGGTAATGACAATTTATTCTCTAGTTGGCATAGGACTACAATTATAAAACATGTTACTACTGACTTCTGTCTGGAAACAGATGATCACGGCTCACCCTGGACCATGGGGTACAGAGCTGGGTAGGTGTGGCTCGTGGTCACACGCAGGCTGGGTGGAGCCAGGGAAGGGACTGAGAAATTCATGGGGTGTTTTGTGGGCATGCCCATGCCACAAAGTGGGATTTCAGCAGCCACCCCACTGCAGCCAACATCGCACACGCTGAGTTTTTGAAGAAAAAAAATTGTTCCTCTCCTACAATGTCTAAGTGTTGAGCCAGTTTTTAGAAAGAATTCACAAACATCTATGTATTCTTAGAGAATGGAATGTAGAGAAAGCACAGTGAATATCCACTTCATCCTTTATATACTTCTTTTATTTTCAATCTCCTAGTTGTTTATTCTAAGATAATTAATTCTACAAGAATAATAAGGTCTTATCCCAAGTTCCATTTCACATAGAAATTAACAATAATAATAAAGAATGTAGTTTGATTGAATTTTCTCCAAAATAGACTTAGCACAGCATCTCCATGCAGAAAAAAAAAGTTCAGATTTCTCCAAAGTGGAGAATAATGTGACAGAGGCAACCAATTAAAGAAAAGGTGGGGGGATCCCTGGGTGGCGCAGCGGTTTGGCGCCTGCCTTTGGCCCAGGGCGCGATCCTGGAGACCCGGGATCGAATCCCATGTCGGGCTCCCGGTGCATGGAGCCTGCTTCTCCCTCTGCCTATGTCTCTGCCTCTCTCTCTCTCTCTGTGACTATCATAAATAAATAAAAATTAAAAAAAATTAAAAAAAAAAAAGAAAAGGTGGGCTAATGGCTGTCTTATTACAAACACGTACAAAATCTACAGACATATTTTAATGCCATTATCGCCTACCCACCTAACACAAACCTTTCCAATTATACTTTTAATCAAGAGTTCCCTCTTATGTTGTTACTTCCTGCCCTCTGGGTTCCTATGATATGTAGTTTCCATCCTGGTCTCATCCTGTTTGCCCCTTTGCGTAAAGCTAAGGAGCCTGGCCCATAACCTTCCAAGGCTTTTCAAAGCCCCAGAAGTCTGTAAACAGGAAAGATTTCCTCTGAGGCGGAGGGCCCCTCCTTGATCGAAAGATGGCTTTTGGATAAGGACTTCCCCCCCAGTTTTTAGCCATTAACACTTTGCAGATCAGATGTTCTCTTGGAGGGTACATTACTATCATCCATGGCAGCAGGGCCGACATCCTACCAGGAATGCAAGGGCCACACAGAAATTGCAGGAAGAGTAAGTTGCAGCTGCTCTGTCTGTTAATGAGGAGGTAGGGTCTGGGGAAAACCAAAGACTTTCTCTGAGCAAGGGCCCGGCGGGCTCAGAGCCCCCTCCTGGTTAATAGCCAGGGAGGGTGAGGTGATCAGACTTGTTCAGAGCACCCAGGGAGACAGCGGAGCTGTATGGGGTGCTCTGGGTACTGTGGGGCCCCAAAGTTTAGAAGTCAGAGTAATAACTCTGAACACAGAGATGGCTTTTTATCACTGTGCTGAGTAAGTGCCCCGAGGGCACTTTAAAACTTTTTGAGACATGGGAGCACAGTCAATGACTTAAAAGTTGGAGACATCATTCTATGCAAAAATTCTAGTTATATTTGTTGGTGCAGTACATTTTATTACTTGAGAGTAACAGCTCATATTTCCAAAGTTGGGCACTTTGGAAATTAAGGCAATTAAGGCAGTTAATTGTCCCTCTAATTTCATTATATTCTACAATTTCAGACAAAATCTGTCCCTCCACAGTGACAATATTTTACATTCCTTTCTAGTTAATCACACCTGTGTGAGAACCTCATTATGTAAGAGTGAAGGGAGAGAGAGCAATCAACACTATATCAGTTATCTTCTTTCTAAATTGGGCAAATAGATCAAAGTGTACCCAAACAAACAAACATTTTTAGAAGCCCTTCTTTCTTGTATTGGTTTTATCTATAGAACTCATTCTTCTTTTTAATTACCTGACAAGAAAAACGGGTGCTTTGAATCCTTATCGCACATTGCTGTGCAACACTCGGCGGGCACCTACTTACAGGCGGCCTTGTTTCGTTCGCTATCTCATTACTTGGATAAACTCCATTTTCTGGAAGAGATGATAAACTTGTAAACCCCAAGGGATGAATCCCAGGGTACGATTCTTTGTCTCTCCCTTCCAGACTTTGTAGATACTACAGATCAGTGACAATTACATGTTTAAACCCTCCCTTATTTCATTTCCAGTTGACGGTGATCAGGGCCTTCTTTCACTGTAACAGGGAAGTGAAGTGAAGAAGCCAAAGCTTGTTGGCCTTTCCTTTCTCAATGAGAATATGGTGGTTAATGAGAAGAAAGTAAATAAGGTTAAATGTGGTAGGAGCAGCAGGAGAAAAGGCAAAGATTTGCCCCCTCCCCAACCAAACTGGGCATCAACTGAGAAACCATCTTGTTCACACGTCTGTTACAGTATTTCCATCTGAAACTTTACATTATCAGTTTGTTTCAGTCCCATCTCCTCATTTGCTGCAACCTCTTCAAAGATAGTAAAGAGGGTATTATTCATTTTCCTATGCCCAGGGCCCACTGCGACCCTGACATATGATATATACCCCTGCCTTTTTTTTTTTTTTTCCCCTTTGGCTGAATATGATCAAACGATATTGGCATGGTGATGATGAAAGAAGTAATGAAGATTCTGATTTTTTTCAAATTTTGAGAGTCCGTTTTTCCATCAAGATATAAATGGGGGATTCAACCAAATTGTATGATGGAACAAGTATTCCTGTGTGATATTTAGCTGTTCTTGGGAAATAATGAAACATAATTTAGTTAACACGCGAATAAAGGCCAAACAATTGAAAATAACTGAAATGTGTTATAGTAATTACTTTAGGAGTTGACCTGAGACATGTTTTCACTGCAATACTTTCTATTTTTGGCTTCCATTTCCTCTTCTTTCACTGACTTACATTTCTTTATTTGAATCAAACCTCTACCGCCAAAAGTATTAAATCATCACTGCAAAAAAAGCTAAGAAAAGAATGGGAAAGAAAACAAACCACGCCATAAGAGAAAATTGATAGCTTTTTTCTTCTATGAGGTCCTGTCAGCCATGTCTGTCCTCTTCTAATGATCCCTCCTGGCTGGGATGCGTCTTATTTATTTACTTATTTTTTAAAGATTTTATCTATTTATTCATGAGAGACCCAGAGAGAGGCAGACATAGCCATAGGAAGAAGCAGGCTCCTTGGGGAGCCCGATATGGGACTCGATCCCGGACCCCAGAATCATGAGCTGAGCCAAGGCAGATGGTCAACCACTGAGCCACCCAGGTGTCACTATTTACTTATTTTTAACCAAGACTGCCTCACTGGTTGCTTTGCTCCTCAGTACTCAGGGACACCAGGACTCTAGAACACAATAATTGTCCCCTAGCAGCCATGGTGATGACATTATCCAATTCAAACTTAGCTCTGAGATAAGCTGTGTCTTTCATTACATGCTCTGGGGAATGAAATGAAAATAACTCCATCTAAACCAATGGCTGTGGAGTTGGCACTCAATCTACTCATCTCCATTTATTTGTAGTCTAGGTATAAATGTTTCAGAAGTGCATGGCACTCCTCATAGATGGCATCGGGCCACTGCTTGAAAGCTTCTGGGGTAAGGGGAGCTCACTCCTTTATGAGGCAGTCCCTCGCTGGAGTAGAAAGCAAGTAGAAAACTATATACTTTTGAGTCTAAACAATGAAAGCCAAAAAAGCAAAAGCATCCATGTAACCACATTGATTTAAGGTAATGTAAAGATTCAAATCAATTCTTTGTAATTAAAGAGCGATTTGCTATAGAACTGTGCATCTTGATGGTGTGTTCTCCCTGGGTACGAGTGAGCTCTCTGCGGCATTACTGTGGTCCAATCCACAGCACACAGTAGTAGTGGAATCAACAATTTAGGGTGACCTCGCTGATAACTCTGTCTGCAGGTTTGCTGTCATGTAACAACTATTATAATAAAGTATTGAATTGCATTTGATATATAATGTGCTAAAACCACTTTTTAAAATATGCAAACCTTGTAAGTTAAAATAGCTCAAGACTGAACCTACATTCCTAGAAAGTCATAATTTATGAAAGTTAGAAGGTTTTTTAGGGTGTATTAGGACTGTAATTATTCTACCCACTGGTCCCAGTTCTACACTTACAAGATGACACGGAATAAGTTCTCAACCCTTGAAGGACTAGCTAAAAGGAGATCATGTATCCCCAAACAACAATCATGAATATGCACTACTTGGAACAAACAACAAATAGGGAAAGCAACATAGCTAGAAAGGAAGGGTGAATGGGTGAGGAGATCATTGTTCTGAGCATCAGGAGAAATACATTTGTACCATAGACCCACTCACTGAGCAAGTCACTCACTGTCAAAACTCCAGTTTCTTCATCCATAAAACAAGAGTCGGGATATAAATCTGTTTATACCTCCTTGTCTAGCTGCCAAGCAGTCTATCTGTACATAACGTCTACACATTTTAAAAACTGTGTATTAGGCCTCAAAGCTTAGTATTTGCTAAATTCCGGGTCTTTTAGTAAAAAAAAAATTTCTCAACAAAATTGTAACTATAGCTGTTATACATATACAGTGTGTGTGTGTGGGGGGCGTGCATGCAGGGAAGTTATTGTTTATATTAATTTGCTAGGGTCAAATCCATTTTTTTCCAATTCTTTGTTATTTGCTTTGGCTCGCCAGCAAACACACTTCTATTATTGGCAGAGAGCTGTCTGCATCTAGCTCACATTGTTTCTCTAGCATAAATAAAAGAGACAGAAACAATGAGCATAAAACTACTGCTGGACTCAGATGTGGTGTTTACCAAGGCAGCTGCTTGTGCATTCTTGAGGTCAGAAGGGTGTGCGTGTGTGCATGTGTGCATGTGTGTGTGTGCACGTGCACATCTGTGTAAGATCCAACAGTTCCTGAAAGCAATTATCTTCATCCTCTATTTTGCCATAAAGACTGATAAAACATATATTATTCCCTTGGACAGTTTGCTAATTTCCTTGACAGATAATTGCTAATTATCTATGACAAAATAGCATTATTTAGATTACACTTGGTTTACTTCCTTTGTTTTACACCTTTGTCAAAGGTAGTCTTTTAGCTGCTCCATACAGGGTCACCTAAGGAAAAACAATTGTACGCTTAACATCTGGGAAAAATATTCCCTGTATGGTAGGTTTCATGAGAACAAAGTTATTTCTTAGAAGATTTTTTTTTTCTTCCAACATCAGTTTTGTTTTCCTAGGAATTGTGCTGTAATGCTGGTATTAATGAGTGATAGAGCCCTTGATTGAATCAATATTGACTGAAATTAGTTTGTATACATAGATGTGGCTACTTCTGTGGGTGTTAGAGTGAATTTCTCAAGAAAGTAAGAAAAGATACGGGGCAGAGCTATAGCTGCCTAAAAGAGGCAAACAGAAACCTAACTGTATAGACTTCTCTTTTACTCTACATATGTTAAGAAAACGGGCTGATTCATAGCTTCCTTGCTTAGTTTCCAAATTTCCCTGCAACAAAAGCAAATTTACTTCCTTCCCTAAACTATAGTTGGGATTCACAATCCTGCAAGCTCCAATCTTTATAAAGAAAACACTGTAAGGCATTGCTCCCAAATCTCACTGGTGACAAACTTAGATGTTTTCACAGAATGGCAGAATTTTCATTTAAGACAGGGGTTGGCAAACTGGCCTATACACCAAATCTGTCTGACTGCCTGGCTTTGTAAATAAAGTTTTATTGAAACATAGTCGTGCTCATTCATTTACTTGTCTAGGGCTTTCAGGCTATATGGAGGAGTCGAGAAGCTCAAATTGAGACCATCTTGTCAGCAAAGCCTAATATTTACTATCTTATCCTTTTCAGAAAGTGTGCCAATTCCTGATTTAAACTATTTATTTATGTCATAAAAATATCAATTTCTTTGAAATGTAGATGCAGTTTTTAAAGTAAATGTCACCAACTTCCCCATCCCTGAGGATTACCCTCTCACATAAACTGGCAATTTGTGTCAAGAGTCTTAATACTGTCCTTATTATTCAGTTCAGAAATTATACTTCTAGAAATCTGGAATTCTCAAAGATACAAAAAGATATGCATAGGGATATCATCTCATCATTATTGTCATTACTTATAATTTTGAGTAATCGAAAATAAATGTCCTAAGCAGTTTGGTAAAAATAATTATTTTGGAAAGGTAGTGTGATTTATAAAACATTTTTAAAATTATTTAAGGGCCTAATATAATACTTAAAGTATAATTTTAAGAGAAAATTGTAGGATAAAAAGTCTCTATAGAGAATCATCTCATTTTTTAAATATATGCATATTTCTGGATGCAAAGAGAAAAGGCTAAAAAAAGACATACAAAAAGAAGATAGTGTATCTTTGAGTGGTAGGATTGTGGGTGACTTATTTTCTTGTGTCTTTTTTTGTTTCAAATATTTATTCAAAGGAAAAATATGCAGCACGATCCCACCATACATAGGCAACCTCAGTGTGGTGTACATGTCTCCATAAAAGGCCTATTGTGTAAAAGAGATAGTAGGGTTTGCCAAACCACAGAGCAAATCTTTACTTAGAACTACAAAAATGATAATATATATTTTTACAGTATCTGCAAGTCCGGAGTTTTAAAAATTGCCTCTATAGAATGCAGACATTAGACTATTTTTAAAACTAATTAATCCACAAATAGTCATTGGGCAATTGTTGAATTTAATCAACAAAAATGTTCTAAATAAAACTCTTTTCTACTATTCTGTGGTTAGCCTGTTTTCCAAAGACGCCCTTCTGCATACCGATTAAAGATGGAGATTTGTAGCCCTTGTACTACCACCTCTCTTCAAGCCCGTGGGAGGCACTGCAGTGTACTGTGCTTCTCCTTTCCAAGCAGTTTTCTCAACCGTACTAGAGAAAGCCCCTGCTAATCCATACTATATATATTTGCCATCCTACATAGAACTATGTAACAGGTTTAGTAAGTTAATTCTAGTTTTCCTTCTTCCCTCAAGATGAAGTGGTCAAACCCATTTTTGTCACCATTGAATATCATCACCTTACTTTGAAAGCAATAGAGCATGGTGCGTATATTTCAAAAACATCTCAAAATTCCACAATGGAACCTACTGTCTTGGTTTTTTACTAGTTATGTTGCCGGTACTTTTGTTTGTTTGTTTGTTTGTTTTCAGGCCTGAGGGTACGAACACTAAGAGTCACTAATAGCCAGCCTCCCTCTCCCTCAAATCCAATCACTGGTCAAGTTCTGCCCACGTCTCCTTAAGGATATGTCTTCCTTTCTGTTTCTGTGGCCACTGGCTATGGTCAGGAAGTGGATGGGGGGCCTTTGGTGGAAAGAGGAGAAGATGGAATGGTGAAATAAAGCATGATGCTCATTTATTTAGTTATAAATACTTTTGTTAAAGAATTATTATTTTTATACTAGGAATATGAAGCAGAAAAGATTTCCTGTAGTTTCCTTCTGTCTTCCATTTAATTTGTGCCACTTGAAGAGCCAGCAAAATGATTGCTAAGACTATAAATCAACTCTAAAACATGAGAGCTGACTGTGCTTGTTCCCCATTGAGAGATTCCTATATATATGAATCACCCAGAGGCCATATGCCCAACAGCCCTGCTGAGCCAGTTCTGGCAAACATATATTTTAAAGCAACCCCAAGCCATCCTGAAGCTTTGGAAGCTATACCTTTACTCTGTCCATGTTCACTGCTTCCTGAGCTCTGTCACTCAGGGCCTGCTAAAAAGTAAAACCGGATGGACTGGGATCCATGATTAAAGGCAAAGGAGCCAAGACCTGAAGGGAGATCTTGCTAGCCAGTGCCAGGTGTGGAGAGTTGGCATGCAATGGTCAAGTATGTAGGGCTGGAGACTGCATGACCTTGGGAAGTAAGAGTAGTGGGTGATGGTTGAATCATAGAGAGTCTGGAACTCCAGCAGAGGTTAAGAGTAGAAAGCCTCTGCAACCAGGAACAAATATGATGCTCAACCAACAATTGCCTCAGCCAGATGTTTTTATATGCATCTTATTTGGAGTGAGAGCCAGGTCCCAGAGAGACTGGGCCTGTCTTGGAACTGCAGGTGAGGATAATGAGGATCATGCTGGCAAGGCACAGCTCCCAATAAACAGCTCTCCCTTGTTTATCATCGTCTTTCTGGAATATAAGTACCATGAAGGCAGGAGATGGTGTCTGTTGTGTTCATGGCGCTATCACAAAACAGTAACTGGCACATACTCTGTGGTCAATAAACACTTGTTGAATGAACAAATTAATGGACAACTGAATGAAGTAACAGGCAACAGTTGAGGAAGAGTTTGGTGTCCAAATAAACGATGTTTTGGAAAGTGCCTGAATTTATCTAAACTTCTGAGTTTATAAGTTCTGAACTTATCACCATGTATTTTTTTAAGTATACATTGTGATGGATGTTGAACAGTGAATTCATCTTCATTATCAGTCTCAGGGCCCGTATAATCAATACCTACACAAAGCTCTAAAACAACGTTGAAAAAAAATAAAATAAATAAAACAACGTTGATAAAAAACATGAATAGCCTAAATCTCAAGGTTGGTCCTAGGAAAAATGTAGTTACAAAAATAATGAGGGTTGATAGTTCATGTTCTTTTTTTACTGAGACGTTTAGAAATACTAGACATTTTCCAGTTGATGCTGGGAATTAGCTAAATAACTTTAGCATGAATCTACCATTGATCACTTGCTTTAATAAATACATGGCTCAGGAGGACCCAACAGAGAAGTACAATTAATGTTCATTTCAGGTCCTGGTTGCATTTGCATCTTGAGTGACTTGGATTTATTGTTTTAAACCAAGTTTCCTGACTGTAATAGAATCATTAACAGAGCTCTTAGTTTTTATTGGGAACACTTGCATGTTCAGAAGGGTCTCGTCAGGTGTGCTAAGGAAAGGACACAGGTAGGACAGCACATTTTAATCACATCTCTGTTCCTGTTTAGCCTTTGGCAAATTTCTTTATCTTTATACCTTTTGGTGATTTCACTTTAAAATAGATCTGGTACAAATAAACAATTTCCCAAGGATGTGTGAATTAACCAGTGGTTATAAAGAGCTTCGAAATGATGATGTGCTATCAATGCTAAGTCAAATTATGAAATTGCACCTTTGCAAAAATGCTATTGTGGAAATAAATGAATCTGAACATTGTATTTACAGTGTGATTTGCTTCTGAAATAGAATATTCATAATGGGCCTCAGCAGGCGACAACAAAGTGCCATCTTATCTTCTGTTGATAGACCACAATTTCAGAAAATTATTTTTACAATGGCATCTGAATAAGCTCCTTAATTTGATACTGTTTTACAAATAGATGCATAGCTTATTACATAGTTTACGCTGCCTTTGAGACATAAAGAGTGAGGTGGGATTCATTAACAAAATCGCTGTTGTCATTCTTTTGTATTTTTTCTGATGTAATTTCTATTTTTTACAATCTAATTTTAATAAGCTACATTGAACAGAAAAGGCAAGGTAGAGCTACTTCTGTGTTAGTGATCAAATCCGAGTTTCAGGGAATCCCTGGTTGGCACAGCGGTTTGGCACCTGCCTTTGGCCCAGGGCACGATCCTGGAGACCTGGGATCGAATCCCACATCAGGCTCCGGGTGCATGGAGCCTGCTTCTCCCTCTGCCTGTGTTTCTGCCTCTCTCTCTCTCTCTCTCTCTCTATCATAAATAAATTAATTAAAAAAAAAAACAACAAATCCGAGTTTCAATTAACACTTAGGTTATCAATTGCAGTTAAATTACACCTGGAATTCTGCCTGTGGCCCATCTAGTTGCCAGAATAAACCTCTCATTCCCACACACAATTTCCACTGCTGCAAAGAACATATTCAGTGACAGCAGAACAAGTAATGGGCATTTCTGAGGACCACATTCCCATTTCTTCCAAATAACTGATTATTTAAAACAATCTCCTCTTAACTGGGAAGACGGAGGTCAAGGTGGGAAAATGACCAATTCCCTGGAATAAATGTCACCCAACTAGAATCTAAAATGTCTGATAGGGAAACCTGGGTGGCTCAGCAGTTGAGCCCAGGGCATGATCCTGGAGTACCAGGATCAAGTCTCACATCAGGCTCCCTGCGTGGAGTCTGCTTCTCCCTCTGCCTGTCTCTGCCTCTCTCTGTGTGTGTGTCTCTCATGAATAAATAAAATCTTTACCAAAAAATAATAAAATGTCTAATAAATGTAGGGGTAGAAAACTGACATCAAAGAATCAAAAAGTAAAGGGGTAAGGAGAAGGGAGAGGGGAGAGGCTGTTTTGCAAAAGGCAGGGAGGGCCTGGACCGAGCTGGGGTAGCTGAAAGCTTTTTTTTTTTTTTTTTTCTCTTTCAAAAGAGAAAAGGTGTGGGAGGTCTTGTCAAAGACAAAGGAAGGACCAGGCATCAGGGCCCGGCCAAATTGTCAGAAAAGACATATTTGGAATATGCTCTATAGCAACAGGATTCCCCTGCACAGAGAATCCTGTTACATTAGAGGCAAAAGGGCTGAAAGCACAGAGCCTCTCTCTCCCTCTTTCATTTCACAGATGAGAATATGTAGGCCCGGAAAGATGAGATACTGGAGCCCACAGCTCTATAAAGGCCGAGTCCCTTCTAGAATTCAGGATAATGGTGGGATCCTATAGGCATCACACACAAAGGCCACAGTGTTAGCTAAGCAAGTTTCCCAAGGGAATGATGAACATGGCCAACACAGGGCTGGCCCAAAATAGAATACAATAATGGCATGATCAGACATTATTTCTGCCTCTGCCTCAGCTCATCTTCTACTTACCCCCATGGAAATGCAAGAGTTTATCATCTAAGTCATTCTGTTCTCTGGTTGCATACCACCTGGAGATGGGAGAATGGGGGTGTGGTATGGGTTTCTAGATTAGACCGAGAACAGAAACATTTGGAAGTATCCCAGAACTCACTATAAGGTAGTGAGAAATACAAAAATGAGATGTGGTGACCAGGGTGCTTCACTATTTTAGGTGTAGCCATGCCCCTGCCATATCTTTGTCTCTTCCTCTTGGGTTGACACTGGCCCATCTCGACACACAGCTTTAAGAAACACGTAGGAAACGCTGGTATGGTGTGAGCCAGAAGAACAACTAGAACCCCTTCATGTCCATTTTAGAAATTGCCCTCACAGCAGGAGTCTCAGGGCTAGCTCAGTTGAGCACCTCCCAGAGTAGTATCTTCACGTAGTTGCACCAAGACTTGGCCTTGGCATTTATCTGGCAATATGGGTTAACATATTTACACCATTCTGCACAGGATGCATCCTGTGTTGACTTCTCTCATGGAGCACCTCACCTTAGACAACTTCCCCAGCAAGCCCCCTGCAAAGTTAACATGTGCACGTATTGGGGTTGCCAGCTGGAATGGAAGAGGCTCTAAAGTATTTGTGCTAAATTTACATAAAGGTGGTTTGGCCATGAGCCCAGATATAAATATACAATGGACAAAGTTTCCAGAGTAGTGTCACAAAGTCCCGAGAGTTGTGAGGATGTCAGAACTCAGCCATCAGGACACAGACCCATATTGTTAGTACATGTTAGGTCTCTAACTCCAAAACAGATTATGGAGATGAGTGTGAGACAGAGAAAGCTTTCAATCAAGCACTATCTCTGCATATTCGTTGAAATTTAGCTAATGCTCTTCACATGTAGAAATCTACTTTTTTTTTTTTTAATTGAGATTTTTAGAGGAAAAATGTAAGATTGATTCCACTACCCAGGAAAATGATGGGCTTACCATGTAAATGAGAAGTGTTAGTGTGCATCTAGTAGTCTGATTGAGAGCTTTTCCTAAGAAGCTGACATGGCTCTTCCGTGCTAGGTGAACACACTGGAGAAGACTTGGTGGGATGTCAGTTAGCCAATTCAATTCAGAAATGTTAATTAAGCACTTACTATAGGCAAAACACTATGCTGGGCTCTGCAAGTGGTGGAAAACAATATCCTTCTTGTTCTTGAGCATCTTATGAACTAGTTGAGTCAAGAGTCACAGAAATATCAGATTATGACATTATGACAGTACCGAATATTTTAAAGAACACAAATGCTATAGAAACACACTTCTTGGGGTGGGGGTGTTGGAGGACAGGGAAAGAGAGACCACATTTAATTGGTCATTGGTTACCAGAAATCTCTTTATGAAGGAAGCATTTCAGATGGAACTAGGATGGTATGTAACATTTTGACAAGGACACAAGGTATGTGAAGGGTGTTTACCCTTCCCACATTTGTAAAGAAAACATCCTATGAATAGGCTTGGGGTGAGAAAGCAGGCCTGAGTCTAAGGAACCACAAAATATTTTGGCAAGAATACATAGAAGAGGGGCACCCAGGTGGCTCAGTGGTTGAATGTGTGCCTTTGGCTCAGGGCGTGATCCCGGGGTCCTAGGATTGAGTCCTGCATCGGGCTCTTCACAAGGAACCTGCTTCTCCCTCTGCCTGTGTCTCTGACTCTCTCTGTGAAGAGAGACATGAATAAAGAAATATATATTTTTTAAAGAATACATAGGAGAACCAGAGGAGATAGACTAGAGGGCCAGAAGGAAGTCACATTGTGGAAAACTGAGAAACAGAAGCAGGGTAGGGAATGGGAAGCTCAAGGTTTCTAAGCAAAGAGGAGGAACAGAGAAAAGTCCTTGATGAGGCTAATGCAATAGCACCGAGAATGGGTTAAAAAGTGTTAGGAGTTGAGTGCTAGCAGTAGAAATGGAAGAGAAAAGATAGACATGAAGGGTATTGTAGTACTTGTAACTTAGAGGTTTTTAAACTGCACCCGGGGGTGCAGGAAGTGGGAGACATTCCAGTGTGTCAGGTTTGGATACACAGGAAGGAAGGAAGCAATAAGAGAAAGAAAAGGCTGGGGTTGTGCAACACTGGATTTTTCATCTGTGGCAAGAGTCTACCACTCAGGCAGTCACCATTGTCCTGAAGGGATTTGGAAGTCTGAGTCCAGTGCTTAGGTCAAATGTAGGGCTGGACAGAAATGTGGGTATTATCTGAGCCGCTTGGCTAAGATCAATAAGGCAATTCAGGGAGAAGACATTCAGAGCATAGGCAAAACCTTGGCCAATGTCTGTCTTTTATTGTTAGAGGAAAGAGAGGAAGTCCAAAAAAAGAGGTAGGGAGGAATCCAAGATGGTGCAGAGAAGAAGAAAGCTCCAATGTGTAGTGAGTAGTCAATCATGTTTAAGGTTGTACAAAGGGTGAAGAAAATCAGGGTCAAGGTAAAGCCAATGGTCTGGGCATTAAACCAGTAATTGGAATGGAACATTTAAGGAAGCAGTTTCAGTCAACTAGAAGGGACAGGAATGATGCTGAAAAGAGTTAAGTGAGAAGGCAGAGCAATAGAGTGTAGACACTCCTTTCAGCACCTGTGGCAGTAACAGGGAAGACAGAGAGAGATGAAATATTTGTTGGAAGGGTAATAAGTTCCCGGGAGGACTTCTTTTACTTATGAATAGGAAAGTTCTACAAAATCTATTTGACCCTAGGAGGCCCACAATGATCCCACAAGAAGGAAAGCAAACCCCTTCTGCTGGATGAAGTGGCTTTTCATCACAGGCACTGAGACCCTCCCCACTAGCGGGAAATCTGTCAGAACCAGAAACGGGGGAAAGATGGCAAAGTTAAAGGACCTGGGGCCACCAGAAGGGGAGAGACACGGATGGAAGGGGATGGACCATCAAATTAAAAACATGTATCTTCCTAGTTGCTTTTCTCTATGAATTTACAACACAAAAACCACCTAACTTCCTCTCTCTCGCACATGAATGTAACGGCAGAGTTTTGGTTAACTGACTGAAAAGAACGGGTATCCTGTGATAGCCACCATGACCCTGGCTCCTGCCTTACATGAAGTATGGACTGGTTTACCATCTGCATGTGCTGAATATATTTATAAGCCCTCAGGCACTCTTAAGAAAATTATGATTTCTTAAAGCCATTAATGCTATTGTCAAATTTGTGACATTGAGATAGCATCTTCTGTGGGATTTTTCCAGAAACTCCACCCACCCAGAGTTTTAGAAAACTGCAATTATAACTCACTTATCAAGGCAACTTATTATATGAACATTCAGAAACTCTTGTTTGCCAAATACATGCTGAGCATGAGATATGATCTCTACTGTGGACATGTGCAGTGCTTTTGAAATATTTATAAGTGCCTCCTCCTGAGGATGCAGACGTTATTGTTTACAGTCTGAACTTATTTTAAGGAACAAAACTCACGGATGCACTTCCTGTTATAGTAATACCTGGGCTTTATTTAATGTATTTCTCTTGTATTCATAAGATACTTCCACCTTCATTATGTCATCCACACTGTGTCACTGAGATAGAGGAAGGAAAGCCCTTTTTTTTCTGCAGAAAGAGAAGGAAAAAAATGAATCGAGACTGTGTCTGGGCTGTGGGGGTCTGGCAGAGGCTGCTCTGGTGGACACGGTCAAAGCCACGGCCGCACAGCGCCATAGCCAAGCCATCCGCAGACTGGGAGCCGGCCCTGACTCCTGCCTTGGAGATGGGAGTGAAGGGCGGCCGTGTGATTATAATCCACACCCCTGATCCTCACCAGAGCACTTTTCACGGGGGGAGCTGCTAACATCGTTCCCCTGACAGTCAGAAATCCCCAACTTGCATTAATGAACTAACACACACACCAGGTATGAGGCTAGAACAGCTGAAGGAGGAGGATGTGTCTTGAAGGACTGAACCAGAATCACCTAACAATTACTCAGGGACAAAGAAATCAGCAGTGGCATAAAGGATAAGGAAAATGTAAAATGTTTTCCTTTAAAAAAAAAAAACAAAAAACAGGAAAGGGGATGCTTGGGTGGCTCAGTGGTGAAGTGTCTACCTTCAGCTCTGGTCTTGATCCCAGGGTCCTGGGATTGAGTCCCACATGGGCTCCCTGTTTTGCGGGAAGCCTGCTTCTCCCTCTGCCTCTGCCTCTCCCTTCCACGTGTACTCTCTTTCACTCTCTCTCAAATAAAATCTTAAAAAAAGGAAAATCCAATCAGTGCTAAAACCCCACTCTTCCCTCGGCCCAGGGTCAATAACTTTTGAAGAAAAATTGTACCCTACTCCTTGTAGAAGGGAAGAAGCTGCCAGGGCAATATTGGTGACATTCTGGCTCCAGCAGAGCCAGGGCTCACCTGCTAAGAAACACACACAGTGGAAGAACAGCAGGCTATGCGGGTGGGGGAGCCTGTCCCTCCCACTCTGTCGCTCCCCAGACTGTGTGCCTGTGAACCCCAGCTCCAAAGCTCCAGGTCCGACGCCTCTGACCAGGTGGGTGGGGATGGAGGAGGATGCAACCTAGACAGATTCCGAGAACGCGAAACCGCGGCCACCTCCTCTGTGTCCAGGAAGTGCTCACTGTCCAGTGTTTTTGAAAGACTGGCGCTCAGACCAACACATCACACCCTTGAGTAGTCATCACAATCGCCTCTTGTGCTTTCCCTTCACTGAAGTTTGCTATTCTCTCCTCCAGACCGCCTCCCATGAACGTGAACCAGAGACTCTACTCAAGGCAACACTGTTTTCTTCCCCTCTGTTTCAATTTCGATATACCTGTCAGCTGTGGAGTTCCATGAATTAGTGCCTGCTATGTGCCAAGCATTGTGGGGGCTGTAGAGAGCAAAGATATAAGTTAGACAAGGTGTCGCCCGTCACAGAGTTGACCACCGAATGGGGAGAGACTAACCCTTACCTGTACAGTTAGAAGGAAGAGGCTGGGCAGGTGGGGGGTAGGAGAGGGCTGCATGCACAGTACAGTCTCACTGTTGAGTTCATGAAGATTTGTCACTTCTACTGGCTGCCATTTTTTCCAACAGAGGATTGATCCAGAAATTATTTTCATATATTTTAATCTTTTCTTTTTGTGACCAACTGCGTTACAAATAAATGCTTACTTTCCCAAGTTATTCAAGAACAGACAGCAGGTCTGAACCAAGATAAAAGGTCAAAGAGCAATCTATTTGCCAGGTGTTGCTCCATCTAAACCAATACCACCCCAAAGAAGAGAAAGTCAAGCTCCAAGCTTGTGGGGCTTTGTGTCCTTTATTTTCTTCACATCGAACACATTTCTTTAGGTTTGGGAATGTAGTACTTTTAATTTTTAAAAAACTATCTCTTGAGGACTAAGGTTTTGACCACGTTTTATTTTTTTTCCTCACCGTTTCAGCGATTGCTTATATTTTACACAATATCTTCCCTGCTCATAACATCTGTTTGTTGGAGAGTCGGGCAAGAAGTTGTACTCGTGAATATATTGACTGGCCTTTGCCACCTCTGGCTGTTCTAAAGAAATTTAAGAACTTAAATAAGGAGACATTTAGCATCCTCTTTCAGCCTGGGACTGCTGCTCTCTCCATGACATGCCAGTCACTCACAGAAGCAACAAGCCATCACCTCCAACCTGGCCGGCTGATTATACAAGTATCTGACCAGATAAAAACAAAATACTCTGGAGCATCTGTTTCTTCTCAAAAAACACTCTGTTTCTCACAGGAATTCAGTGCCTGAGCAAACATTCTCCCTTTTTAACCCTTACAGAGTCGTCAGGGCAAATATTAGTATCAAAATTTTACAAATAGGGGAGATTCGGGGGAGCAAAACTTTGCAGACATTTGCCTGAGATTAAGTAAATGGACAATGCTTGGAAGACAAGGCAGCTTTCTGATTTCTGGATCTGTAAGGAAGCACTGCACACAGCTGGGATCTCATGCATCCCTTGAACCAATTGTGTAAATCGAACCTTTGTGATGCCTGGTTATCAGGCTTTAAGTAAATATTGTGTTTGTATGTGCTTTGTGCTTTCAAACTCCATCAACAGAAGGGACTGAAATTTAGTGACTGGAATTTAGATATTTTCCACCAGGATTTCATCCCCAAGTTCACGCAAGTTTTTGCTGAGTGGAAACTCACCAATTGGTTGGAAGTTTCTGTGCACGTTTTTTAGCAGTTCTTACCAAATCTGAACCGAGAGTTTAAAAATTAAGTCCTTCCTCAAAAGGAGTTGGTTTATATTTAAAGTTTTGTGAGGTATTTCATAGAAAAAAAACAGCTGTTTGGATCCCAGATGAGCTGGCAACACTTCATAAGAACTTCCTCCTTCAAAAGAGCATATCCCAAGCCCCGTAGTCACAGAGGTGGAAAGATATTTGGTATAGCAGCTGAGAGTTTAGGCTCAGTTAATCTAACTTTTCTAAACCTTGGTCCTGCCATCTGTAAAATGGGGATGACAGGGAAATTGAGTGAGCTCGTGTGCACAGAGTGCTTAGGGAGTGCCATGGTGGGCACAGAGTGAGGACCCAACAGGAAGAACCAGCCATGACCATTCCTTCCTAAACATTCTATTGGCTACTCAGATTAAAGGAGAACACAACATGGTGACTGAATAAGATATAAGATATGTACAATACAGACCTAGGCTTGATCAGGAGAAAAATCAAGTTACAAAGCAATTGAGTGGAAAGAAGCCAAAAGATTACTCTTCCTCTCCACCCTTCTGCAGAACTCGGTAGAGTTCCGAATGAGGTTCAATTGCTAAGCTAACTGCAAAGACTAAGTGATTTGAGCCATAAGCCAGCATAATGTGTTTGGCATGCTTCAGAGCCAATCTGAGAGTTCTCCTGACCTCATGCCATCCCAACTGACCTAGATACTAGATGCAGTTCCATCAACTACAGAAGAGCAGGAAAGATCTTTTTTTGAGGTGCTACGGTTTGCCAAGTCACTGACTCCGACAATCAGGATTGATTACAAACACCCAATTAGGAGGCATTTGGAACCTGATCTGAACACTAATCTTGTCCCTTGTTCTTCTTCGGGCTTAATGATCAGCCTTGATGAATACTACAACGGCAATTAGTTAAGTTTATTTTGTAGCCTCCTTTACAAGCACACACACACATGCACATATGTGTTTGTGTGTGTGTGCTTCTGCCGGAGTATGTCAGCATGCACGCAAGTATCAAGTTTTATGCTGGAAAAAAAAAGGAGCTGAGAATATGCATGCCGGCTGAAGGCATATGTCTCACTTGGATCAATTTTTAAGTGTCTGCTCCCCAAGTGAAATCTGCTTGGAAATGCCACGCACATGTTGATTCAATTTGATAAGATTTCAACTAACCTTCTCTTTTAGCTTCTCATAAAGGTTGCTTCTTTCAAATTACAGAAAAGCCTAACACATAACAACCTTGTAATACTGAAAATTCATTATGAGCAAATGTGATTGCTTACAGTAAAAATAATAAAGAACATTAATTTTATTAAACACATGGAGTTTTGTTCAAATTAAATCAGTGCTAATAGGGAAAAAAATGAAAGGAAGAAAGTAGATAATTATCTGCCTGAGTAGTAACCAAGGATGCTGCAGGTGGTAACAACAACATTGGCCAGCAGTTGTTCTAAGAAGGGTTTATTCTTATCCACTCAAAAGTTTTTTAATTGAATTGAGCCTGGTGGTGATGCTTCTCACACTGCTTGTGTTGGGAAGTTACTTGAGATGAAAACCAACAATGAAAAACTAAAAAATAAAGTAAGGGAAGATTTTTCTGTATTTGCCTTACATTGAAAGCAAGCTCTAGTTGAAAATTTTGTGCATATTTTAACATACCCATAGTATATGTAAAAAACACAAGATATTTCTACAGAAATCAAGGAAAAACATTAGAATACACTTCAGTATGACTGTTCTTCTGTTTTTTGTTTTTTGTTTTTAAGAAAGGGAACAGTATGCATTGTTCTATCTCTATTCCAAAGAGTTTTACCACATTCAAAGGATTGTGCCTACAGATTTCTAAGACTATAGTTTCATTTTGAAATTTATAAGAATGGAATCATACAAGTTAGAACAGTAGTCATCCTTGAAGCCAAAGGCTACCTGAACATAAGCGGGATTCCTTTTTTTTTTTTTAAGATTCTATTTATTTATGAGAGACAGAGAGAGAGAGGCAGAGACATAGGCAGAGGGGATTCTTCGTAGGAAGCTGGAAACGTTTACTCTGGATTGGTTGGTTATGTGGTTGTGCTCACCTTGCAAAATTTTATCCAACTTTACACTGTGTGTTTTTTTCTACATGCATATTGTGCTTTAATTAACAGTACACATACTTCTATATTTAATACAGAAAATGGAGAAATATTTTGGCTTCAAATCCTCATTGTTTTCCATAAAACAAAGACTTTGTTTTGGTCTAAGAGATACTCGAACATATAAGACTGGGACTAGAGAAAGGCACTTGCCTCAGATACAAAAAGCCAAATATTCACCAATCAAGGTAAATAATATTTTAACGCAGCATTTAAAACAAATCAGAATGGATGAAAAAAACCCATGCTGAGCAAAGTAAAAAGAGAAAGGTTCGAAACGAAAAATAGTACTCAGGGAAACCAAAAACGGAAATTACATTCCCCAAGTTGCTAATAAATGACCAAGTGACCACTGCATCATTAAATCTGTGGAAATGATCAGATCTGGGAAACTAATGGAAGATTAGTTTTCGTTCAGTGAGTTTATACTCTATGAAAATAAATGAAATGACCAGTGTTTCAAATTTGTAATAACTTCGGTAATTTTAAAGGTAGCATTTAAGAAACGATGTGCGATTTATTCCAACAAAATTCTAAAACTTTGTGATTTATTCCAACAAAACTCCAAAACTTGAATATCATCTCTTTTTGGTTAAAATTTCCTTGCAATTAAACTTCATATGAAGTTACAAAAGTGAAATCTCCCTTTGATTGCATTCGATGAGGAAAAAAATACCTATTTTTGGTTACACTAAGAAGGGATTACACATCTAAGTCATAGAAAAGCATCTGAGCCACATTAGCCTGAGTCTTGGTGAAATCCTACAAAACAGCATTGACAATTCAGGCACTGAATTGTCAGGAACGGGTAAGCAAGAAGACCACTACTGAGCTTTCTCCCTCCAGTACTACCACCTTTTTAGACTCTTTCTGGAGCTCCACCATTCATTTTCTTAATGTTTTTAACCCAATGTCTGTGAGATTTTTATTGCTCCCCAGATGAGGACATCTGATCTGAATGTAATCACACACCTCTTTGCTCAGCAGTATTTGTCACAACCCATTATAAATTATCATGCTGATAGTTTGCATTGCTGGGAAATGGGAAAAGTTCCATAAATTCTAACTACTGTATCAATGACATTCTTGTTTATTATGCAGATATAAAGTTTTATGAGATTCAAGATGTCTGCTTTACCACCAAAGAAACTATCGTTGAGTAAGATCTAACCAGTTCAATGTAAATGCAGAAAACCATTTACAGTGCACAATGAACATTGCTTTCTGAAAAACACTCAAAAGGTTGCTTTTTTTCTTTCTTTTCTGCTTGTAACTGTGCTTTGACACTTCACAAGCCTGGAGGATTTTGCTGGTGCATTCTCTCCACATCTTTTTCCTCCTTCAGAACATTCTCCAGCCACCTTTTATCAACATAACAATAAAACCAGACGATATTTCTACACATCCTCACACAATGTTAGCCCACAGATAGATCTTCTACTGCTTGATTGATTGATTGATATCATGCTTTGTTCAATAAAAGAATTCAGGGAGTTATAATACTATGTTTTTGGTGTCTATTTGTCAAGAAACCGGACTCATAATAGGCCCTGAAACATAGATTGCTGTATTTTTTAAATTATCAGGCACAACCTGAAAATTCATTTTCCCTAAGGAAATAATGCCCCTTGATATTCACTCTAAAAACTTTTTGTAATGTTAGGTTCATAGCTTATACTGAGTCCTTGGTGCTCTTCACATGAAAGGTTGTAACTGTGCACATTTTATTGTATTGTTAAAACTATGAAATAGTTTTTAATTATAAATAAACAATATGAATTTAAATAAAAATATTTTTCCTACCAGAATTCGTCTATTTAATTACTTATCCATTCCTACACCGTACAAAAACATTTGTTTACTGGGGTTTTAAGGATGTTTCTTTCTTTTTTTTTTTAAGATTTTATTTATTTATTCATGAGAGACACACACACAGAGAGGCAGAGACATGGCAGAGGGAGAAGCAGGCTTCATGTAGGAAGCCCGATGTGGAACGCAATCTTGGGACTCCAGGATCACGTCCTGGGCTAAAGGCAGACACTCAACCGCTGAGCCACCCAGGTGTCCCTTAAGGATGTTTCTCAAGCAAATGTACTAAGGAATCGATTTCTTAAGCTTTGACATGGTGGAAGTTGACTGTACAAATACTAGACAGTTTCAAGAGAAATTGCTAGGTATATTTTATGTGAATCATCCCATTATTGGATCTATATTTTTAGTTTGGCATAAATTTATTTCATATTTCTGAATGTTCTAACCACCACCAAGTTGTTAGAGATATCATAATAATGATGATAACTTCTTTTGAGGGAAGCTTTCAACTTTTCAAAGGGCTTTCATATCTACTACTCTATTTTATTTTACTAATAACCTAATGACAAGGGTAAAGCAAGCACTTTTTATTGCTATTAGACGTATAATGTAGCTGAAACCAGGAGAGATATTAAATATCTCAAATAAGACAATCAGCTTGATCTCAACAGGAATGATAACTAAAAGCTTGTGAGCTAGTTGAATGTGGTACACTGTATCTAATTTTGCATTAGCTCAAATTCCTTTTTTGAAAGTAGCCCAATATAATTTTTTTAAAAAGGCACCCCCCCAAAAAAAACAAACCCACTAAAATAAAAGAAAAATCTAAAAACATAAAACAAAACTATGCTTTTGCACATTCAGTGTAAAATTCTGAAGTCTATGAATTTGTTCTTCCAAGGGTTATCAGTATTTTCTATTTTTTGTAGGAAATTTTAATTTTAAATTAAAGCTGTGGATTCTTCTTGCAGCCTTCACAAAAGATTGTAGGAATTATGCCACATTTGTAGAATGTCAACTGCAACCTTCAACAGTGACCAGGCCAAGGCTGGAAAGACTGGGAAAGCAATGTCTCCGGTTGCTCTTCCTCTATCATTTTTGGAGTTTTCACTGATAAAAAACAATCAGGTGGCAACACTTCCAAACAGGGCAGGAAGATATTTTCTATGCCCTAATCTCCATTGACTTCATCAGGTTAAATCTATCAGCCTTTTAAGGCTGGCCAGGAGATGGCACCTTTACAGAGAACAAAGTGTCAGTTACTACAGTTAAGAAACCACTTCACTCTGTCACCTTAAAAAAGTCTCACCAGCAGAATGACAGAAACAATCCTCTGAACCATGTCAGTTTCTTGAAAACCATGCTGATATCACTAAAATGGTCTCTTCCTATAAATAAGAATTACCCTTTGTCTTGTCATTTCTAAAAAGGAAAACTGCAAGGTACCTGGGTGGCTCAGCCAGTTAAGCACTGGACTGGAGATTTCTGTCTGGGTCATGATCACAGGATCCTGGGATTGGGCCCCACCTCACACTCCACCTGGAGTCAGCTTGGGATGCTCTCTCTCCACCTCTGTCCCCACCCTGCCCTGCCCCCTCACCCATGAACGCTTGCTTGCTCTCTCTCTCAAATAAATGAAGTTTAAAAAAAAAAAAAAGACCTCAAAATGTTAAAAAAAAAAAAAAGAAAACTGAGAAATGTCCAATGCCACTATACTCTACCTCATATCACGATACACAAATAGTTATTGAAGACTTCCCGTGTGCCAGACACCGTTCTAAGCACTTAACACACATTAATTCCCTGGACTGGCTTCCCATTCATACACTTCTACTCTGGTTATGTGCTGGAGCTGGCTTGCACCAGCTCACAAGAACCCATCACACATGTTTCTTGAGGAGTACACAAGTACACAAATCTGTGTACAGTGACATCACATGGATATTTTGAAACTGGTCATGGTGGGAACATTTACACTACAGAAATGGGTAAAGATTAGGAATGAGGACTTGACCCATCTCCTTCTAAGATCCAGTCATTCAACATTGACCAGCACACCACTGCCAGTGACTACTGATTATTGTGATTTTTTTAAAGCTATTATATTATACACAGACATGGTCATGACACTCAGATCAGGATTTAGCATACATGAGTTTACTGAAATGTAATGGCACCTTATTTTGGTGAATAATATTATTACTTGAGTATGTTTAATGTTGGGTTTCTTAAAAACATCTCAGAGCAGTTTAAGTATTGTCAAAAAGCAAAATAAAATAAAATAAAATAAACAAATCTCTAGGTTGTCTAGGTGATTGACATTGTAAAGCCACCATAACAGAATATCGGCAAAAACAACAACAAAAGTCCCTGTTTCCTAGCAGTCACTGGAACACTATTCATGGTAACTTTCATACAAGATTAAGAAGTCAATAAAATGCCCTGAAGCACTGAACAAGGATTAAATTGGAATCGGCATAATTTTATTACACTGTAGTGTATGCTGATCATTTGGAAATTGATCAATGAATGTATGCTAATTCTCTAGGCACCAGAATGTTGAATTAATCAGATGACCTCATTTCCTTCCCATGAAACTAGTTTTATCTCACCAACTTAACATTTTGTTAAGGACCTCCTACAGGTGGGAATATTTTCATATTATTCTGTTCTTCCCTATAAAGGCTATGTGTTTGCAAATAGGACCTTTTTAATCATGAATATGCCTGCACAATAATGTCTATGTCCAATCGAAATTGTAGCCTATAATTATATTAAACTGACCCATTTTAAAATTTGGGAAAACATATCAGTCCCTGAGAAACACTTGTGAATTGAGATTTAAGTAGATTGTTTTCCTTTGCTAAAACTATTTCTATGTCCAAACTTCATTAAAGATAGATATTCAGGTTCAAGTGTCTGGAGAATATATCATGTGCAGGCTGGCAGAATGGGGTAATGTGGACAAGACAGAGACAGGCGGTGCTGGGTGTCCAGAGAGAAGAGCAAACCTGGACCTGAGTGGACTGCAAACCTGCAAAGTTGAAACACATTTTCCACACCGTGCAAAGCAAAACCTACACAACTAGTTATTTTATATAAAGTGAGGAAATATAATTTAGACTGTCTCTATAGTTAGAATGTTTTCATAATAATGAAATCTGGCATAAATTGATGCTTAGTTACTTAACAATAGAAGGAGTTAGCAAGACTAAAGCAGATGGATGAAATGCCAATTTATATTTGAGTCCCATTGTATACACTGTGAATCAACAATTATTTTTTGCATTTTCCGTAAGAAACTTGCAATCATTAATCTATTGCAAAGCCCCTCATCCAACTTATGCTATATGCCTCATTTTTATTCAATGGCAATTTGCATTTGTCACTTCAAACTCAGTAAGATACAGTACTTAAATCACAAAATGCGTCACAGATTTGTTAAAAAATATCCAACCTCACCATCTGTTGATACTATACATGCTGGTAACCCATAATATTTAATAAAAACTCAAGTGAAAGTGTGGGCTTCTAGTTCTTCCCCTTTTCAGGGAAAAAAAGAAAAATGAAGCACATGTACACATTTCTTAACAAAAGGATTCTGAAACCAAAAGTGGTAACAGGAAGAAGAATATGAGAGATTATATATTTAAGCATAATATTCCTAGTTTGGGGAACTCAGAAATCACTTAACATAATTTAATTTCCATACCATTGACATACGATCTGGCCTAGATTGGAATCCCTTCTGGATCTATTTATATCTCATACTGTACACTCAAGACTTCCCCCCTTAGACATCCATGACCACTAGATGGTGGTGTGGTGCCCTGTTCAAATACTTTCTCACTTACTTGCAGTCTCTGTCCTCCAAATCAAAGTGAGGGTTGAAGTTGATCATAATTCTCTGGTATGGGTCGGGTGCCTGAATCAGCCATTCACATTTTTCACTTGGATGATAAGAATGAGGATAACCAGGAGACGTGAGGTACCCAGGGCTTTCAATTTTTATCGTATCGCCACACTTATCTGTAATAAAAATAACATTTCAGGAAAGCTTTCCCTGACAACCACTTCAGTTTCTAGCTTTATATATAAATTACTGGTTATTATTCCAGAACTTTTTAGGAGGAACCCCAAGAGGTCCCCACAGGTCCTCCAGGGGGCGTTGATGGCAACCCGCCCCCCCCCCCCCCCCCACACACACACACTCCAAGAAACACTCTTTGATCCTAGGAAGGGTTAGCCCAGAAGAAAAGTAGACTGAGATCTGAGAGGACTCCACCCTTATCCCTCACAAAGTTCCTTCCCAAGAAAAAGGTCTTCTAGCGTTAAAAACATTAAATCCTCTCAATGGATGTTAACATGGTCCCCAGGGAGCTTCTGCTAGACATAATGATCCCCCAAGAAGTGTAATCGCATTAAGTAGCAAGTTCTGAGTGGAAGGTGACTAAAAGGAGCTATTCGACCCTTTGTGTGGCTTTTTGATGATAAGCCTGGTCTATGTCATTGATCAGTAGGGATTGTTATCCAAGACTTGGATTGGCTTAGAGCCAAACCTTTTGTGTTGTTGTTTTATCTGCCCATAAATCTAAGTGATTTTGAGTTATCTCTGCTCTGGAGATCTTGATCAACAGAGAACCAAGTGTATTTGGTGAAGCAGAAATAATTCTGCTCTACTGCTCCAAGTAAAGTTGTTCAGTCTCAGAGACCAGATCAAAGCAACCGGGCAGAAAAAAAAAAAAAAAAAAAAAAAAGCCATACAGTATTAATTCTGATTACCTAGATGTTGGGAAAAACAAAACAAAACAAACCCAAACCCCACCACACTGAGGTCTGGGTATCACATACGGTAAGCCACCATCTCACATTCTGGGAAAGGTGAGCTAGCTAGTTTTGAGCGTTCATTTAAAAAAACTCAAAAGGTGAAGTGGTTCATTGAGAGTCAAATAAACCAGTCACTGGGCTGCTTTATTGTTCAGTGTAGATTCTCATTGTCACTTTTTATTATGGATTTCATGCTGGAGAGTCTCAGCCTGAAATGCTGCCACATTTATTGATGCTTAATTTTAAGCAATAAAAATTTGGTGCATGAACTATGTAAGAGGAATAGGTATGAAAGCAGTGAAATATATAAGCCTATCAATCACAAATTTTCAGTAATGGTATATATAGATTTTAATATTGCATCTAATAGATTCCCTGTGGAAAGAGAATGGCATTCTTTGCTCTCAGCATGAATTTATAAATCTACAGAATTTTATTACAGGAAAACCAGGTCAAATGGAAATGAAAGATGAAGTGCACATCAAAAATGCATAAAGCTACATGCATTACAGAAATCATTTCCCATAAATTAAAAAGAAGACAATATAAATCATATTGTTTTTCTCAATTGCTGGATGTTTCTGACCATGTTTCCTAGACTGGGGGTACCCTTATGCTTGGTTTCCTTTGCCTGGGCTTTTAAAAGCTTAAGGTTTTGCCAAGAAGAAATGTTGCAACTGGAGTTTGGAATCTCAACTAACGATCATACTGGACTCTGTTACGTGATTCCACTGAGGCTCTTCCATTATTTTAAATGTGCAGAAAACTTGGAAAGTGACCCCATCTCATTAAGTCTCCTCCAGCTCTATACAAACATCATGGCAGTGTCTGGCATCCGTTAGAGGAGTGAAATAAAACAGCACTGCTTCCAGTCACTCCACAGAGTCACTTCAGAAGACATTTAGGTGGACTTGGTACCACACCAGAGCTCTTTAATCTGTGACTTCTGAGAAAGTGACAGTGTAATAAGATAATGTGGACTGCTAGACTCCCTGGCTCTGTTAAATCTCTCTAACAGTTGATTAAGAAAGAGCAATTTCTAATGACTCTGGACCATTAGACCTAAATAAGGTTAATGAATTAATTTAGCAGACACTGGTACTGCAAGGAGGTGGACATGGCTTTAAGAGGTCTGCTGTGTTACAGAGGCATTTACTGGCTCTGGTCACTGCAAGCAGAGCAACATGGTTTTAACCAGTCAAGCTCACAGACTGAGGCTCAGGTTCTCAGCATTTTCCAGATTTCTGCTAAGAAAATTTAAAAATGTATTTCATATATATTCACGCACGTTTGTATACATTCATATACACACACATATGTATGTGAAGTTCACTACCTACAGTCTGGAAGCTATTTGCATTAGGTTTCAAATCTATCTTGTGTACATCTCTACTACGGATTTAATCTCTGGAGTTGTAGAGGGCAGAGGCTGGGTTACTATAACTTCTAAAGCCTAACCACTTGACCTCTTTCAATTGGAGGAGAATGTTATTTCATCCCTTGCCAGATCGTACCGAGATGCCACCAACTCAGGTTCATTAATAAATTGAAGTCCACATTCACAGTTGTGTGTGTGTGTGTGTGTGTGTGTGCGTGTGTGTGAATGTGTATGTGCACGCGCGCGCTGCCTCCTAAGCGTATCTGTTGGAACACTGCTTGGTAGCTGTTAGGGGAAATCTATTGCTTCAGTCACCAAACCTCCAAAAAGCATATTATAGAGATTAACTTCCATCATAAAGGCATGATTTAAATTCCTCTTGGTATGAACCCCTCCACTTGTGGTCTCTTATTAAAACAATATACCACAGTAAGTAGTGGGTGTTCTTTTCTCCTAATTACTTTGATTGAAATCTAAGCCAGACAAAAGTAAATATTTGATAATTAGTTAATAATTGCTGAAGACTTACTGTTAAGATAATTTCCTACCCTTGCCTTCACCCACTTTAAAGTGTAAGTTAAACATGCCTACAAGCAGATCACGCTTTAAAATACATTATTTAGGTTAAGGGATACTGTTTATAACCTGGTAGCCTCGAGTGGTTTTAAAAGCTAAGTGGAAGCTGCTAGGTTAGGGATTTTCAGAAATCCCGGTGTCTTACACTGTATATATCAGATTCCTTTATTGACAGTGTGTAACTTTCATTCATACTTCAGGCAGATTAGGGGCGATTTGCAAAGGCGAGGGAGGGAGTTCCCACAATCAAAAACCCGCCGTCGGCCGCAGCACCCAGCAGAGGAAGCGGTGTCGAAGAGCTGCAAAAGAACCAGGAAGTTCTCCCGGTAAAGCGTTCATTAACTTTCCGCAGCCATCAAATTTTTGAGAGGGAGTCTCATCTAATTGCCTTTGGGAGGAAACATTATTGAGATAATTGGTGGTGCTGATCTGGGAAGGCAGGCAGCTCTGCCTTGGAACCGAGGCAGGGGAAGCCCCGTCACCAGGCCACCAAGTCCAGGAGCGAGGCGGCGGCCTCGGCGTCCGCCTGCCCCGCCGACGGGTCTGGTCTCTCTGTTCCTCTCCCCGGACGACGGTTTCCCGGGCCCGGACGGCGGCGGCCGGCGGGCAGCGCGGGGGCCGGAGCCCGCAGCCCCGCCGGGAGCCCGGGAGCCCGGGCGCGGCGCCCGCACGCGCGCCTCCGCCCGTCACTTACCGTTGCGGAAAGCGCCGGCCAGGGCGACGGCCACGGCCACGGCCAGCGCGGCGCTCAGCAGCGGCGGCCCCCGCTCCATGCTCCCTCCGCCGGGCCCGGGCACGCACCCGGGCAGAGGACGCGCGGGCAAGTAGCGCAGGGGCCGATGCACACGCTCCGCCGGCCGCAGCTCCGCCTCGAGCCGCGAAATCCTCGGTCCGGCTCGGAGAGAAGGGAGCAGCGAGGCAGTGCCTGGATCCGAGAGAAACGCTTCTCTTTTTGTGTCTCAAGTCGCCTGCATCCTGTCATTTAGCTCCGGTTTCCTCTCTCTTTTCCCACACTTGTTCCTCTTCCAGGAGCCACTGCCCGGGCCATGTCTCAAAAAAAAAGGGGGGGGGCCCGACGGGGGAGGAGAAGGGAGGTGGGGAAACACACCAAAGCCAATTTCCAGAAAGGAAAAAAAAAAAAAAAAAAGCTGGTTTCTGGACCGGTTGGAGCCGAGGAGCTGGCGCCCAGGGGAGGTCCGGGGTGTCTGCGCGAAGGAGAGGAGCGAGCAACGGAAAGATGAGCGGGAGACAGGACTTTCAGCAACTGCACCCCCGCCTGCGCCTCCGCCCCCCCCCCGCCTCCCCCGCCCCTCCTGGAGCCCTTCCCTCGCTTCCGCCCTCCCCTCTGCCTCACGGGCTCGCCAATAACTGCCTGACAGGAGACTGGGAGGAACAAGTTTCCCTCCGTGTGCTTTTCCCGTCCTTCTGTCCGTCTCTCCCGGAGGCCCTGAAGGATCCCCGCGGGGAGGGGGCGTTGGGAGCCTGCGCCCGGGGCGCGCGCGTGTGCGCGTGTGTGTGTGTGTGCGCGTGTGTGTGCGCGGGGCGGGGGGGGGCGTCGAGGTCCGCGCCAGCCGCCGGGTCGGGCGAGCCTCCCGCCGCCCGCCTGCTCGCTCCGGGCCCCGCGGGGAGAGCCGCAGCTCGCCGGGGGTGTCTCTCCGGGATCCCGCCCCGGAGGCGGCCGCTGCTTCTCGCGACTCCCAGCCCTGCCGGCCGCGGCGAGGAGCGGGGTCGGCCCGGGCCAGAGAGCGGCAGGCGCCCCCGACGCTCGGGGCAGGGCCGGGGAGACCCGGGGGAGCCGGGCTGGAGCGGGAGGCGCCGCGCGGGGCCGGCCAAGGGCCGACGCTGTCGCTGTCGCTGTCGCTGTCGCTGCCGCGTCGAGCCCACCGGGCCACTCGCTCCGGCGCCGGCGCCGCTGGGCTGCGGCCGCGCTCGGCCCCCCGGCTCCTCTGCTGGGCGCGCGGCCGGCCGCCAGTCGTGCTCGGGTGCCCGGCGCCCTGCGGGGGCCCCATTGTTAACCCAGATGAGGCGCCCGCCCCTCTGGGACGGAGGAGCGCCCGAGGGCCGTGGGGTGCGCCCTCCCGCTGGGGGGCGGCCGTCGCCCCGCCCCGCCCAGCCTCGTTCTCCACCGAGCCCAGGTGCTGGGGGAGGGGGGCTTGCGATCAGGGGTCCGGGCGCCCCTCTGCGGTGCTCCTCGGGGCGGGGGCACAGTGCGAGGCAGAGGCCCTCGGCAGGGCTCACTCGGCGCGCGCCCCGGGCCAGGCGGCCGTCACGCCGGGCACCCGGCGCCTACCCCCACCCCCCGCCCGCGCGGCCGCACCGTGGGCCGCGGGACCCCAGCCCCCCCGCCCAGGGCTTTCCGGGAACCGCTGCGGGAGGCCTCCGTGGATAGGGATAGCAGACACGCATCCGAGGACAAACCGGTTTCGGCCACAGGTCTGGCCCTTGAGGCGGCACGTCCCGTAGCGGCCCCCCTCGAGGAGTTTGTGGGGAAGGTGAAAAGGTCACTGCACCTGGGAACCGGCGTGTGTGCACACAGCCTGAAACACAGCCTTCTTCCCACCTGGCGCAAAGAGCTGGCAAGACACTTAGGACTGTCGGCGAGGAGGCTCTGGCCCAGGGTTTTGGCGGCAGAACCAGGGGCTGGACGCGGGGCGGCCGGAGGCGCGTGGGCCGGGCTGGGCGGGAGGACGCGCCGCCGGGGAGGTGCGGAGGTGGCCCCGCGCTCGCCGCGCGCTCTCCCGGGTCCAGCTTTTCGGCGCCCGCCGGCCCGCGGGGAGCCCCCGCCTCGGAGCTGGAGGCCCGGGCCCCGCGCCCAGAGCGGGCCTGCCCCAGGCGCCTCCTCTCCCTCCCCGGGCTCCCCAGGCTCCCCAGGCTCGGCCCTCGGACCCCGAGGAGGCGCTGGGTGGCGGCGGCGGGGGCCGCCCTTGGAGGCCGGGGATCAAATGCCGGGCTGCAGCGGAAGGCAGCGCGGCGGGGCCGCGGGCAGCCCCACGTCCGCCCACGTCCGGGTCTCGGCGGCCGGCGGGGGCGGGAGGGAGACCCGGGCGCCAGCCGCGCCCAGCGCAGACCCCGAGGAGCCGGCGAGGCGGAGGGAAGCCCCGGCTCTGGGCGACGACGCGCGCACGTCGCCTCCTCCCGGTGTCCTCTCTGCCCCCGGAGCACCCCGCCAGCCCCAGGCCGCGGCTGCTGCGCGGGGTGAGCGGCATCAGACTGGGGGCGACCCCGAGCGACCTCAGTCGGAGGCTCGGAGCGAGAGAGGCGCGTCCCAGAACCTGGAGGGTTGGCAGAGAAGGGGTCGGGGTGTGGGCAACGGTCAGGGCGCCCTCAGTCACGGATACCCGCCTTCTTCCTAGGCAACTGGGAGGCTGCCCTGGCCCCGGGGTCGGGGACCCGACTGCGCCTCGGCGGGGTGAGCGAGGGGGCACACGCGGGACACTTGAGCTGTATTGTTTTTCTAAAACTGCCGCCAACCCCTCTTCCCGTTTCCCTGCTGAGTGTGCATTTCCCAGCCTGGACCCACCACGCTAGCAAATAAAGCCACCGGATCGTGCACGCGGAGAGGGACTGCCCCCGCTCTGCAAGCTCGCTCGCGCCGGCCCCCTTCCGCCCTTCCCGGGGAAGGGCTCCCCCAGTGTGTCTGCGCGCTGGGACCCCTTGTCTGCTTTCCTGCTCACCGACTGAGCACTCTTGCCAGACCAGTAAGACATGCCCTATGTACTGGGGCGGGGGGGGGGGGGGGGGGGGGCGGGTAGGCCGGGGGATCAAATTTAAGCCCTGCCTCTGATTTTTCTGATCTTACCTGATCTGAGGCATTTCTAGACTTCTTAGTTTCTACACAGGACCGAGTAATGGCCCTACCACACTGATTGATAATTGCCAGCTAGTGGGCTGGTGCACAGCAAATTGTCCTTGCTAACAACCTCTTTCCTCTGCCGTTTGATTCCGCTAAGTGCTGAAAAGGGTCAGTTTTAGATTTCCGCAATTTTCCAGCAAGGGAGACAGATCGACCTTTATATGAGAATAAGTGATAGACGGAGGAAGAATTTGGCAGTGTTCCTAGGTTGATTTTATTTTGATCTCACGAACACATCACTCTTTCTGACATCACAAATCCCCAGGCCAGATAGGACCCAGTTCCACTGAAGGGAAGATTCACCCAGCACACTTCCAGAATGCCAGGCCCTGGCCCTGGGTGGGCAATACCCAGACCCATAGACTCCCGTAGACACAGGAGCTGCTGCGGTAATAAGGCCCTCAGACCTCCTGAGCAGGATTGCAATTGCTGCCCACCATTAAGAATAGACTGGGTGGTAAATGCTTGGTTCTTTTCATCAAGCTCTCATCAAGCTCTCTCATAGATAAAATTTGTCAGAAATAAGATGAGATCCATTGCTCCCAGAGGGCCATTTGAGCCACTAACTTCCTCAGAGTATTTCAGGTTGATGCAATATGGAGATTGAGGTTGGTATTTCAAAACTATATCAAGTCTAGTCAAGTTTTTTAAAGCATCAAACCCACATATTTCAGAAAAGCAATAAAACAACATATTTTTAGTAGGAGCTAACCTACATTTGAAATGGAAGAATGGAAGAAATGAAACTGGAAAAAAGAGTAAAAATTGAAATTTAAATCAATTTAGTATTATTTTTTAAAGTTTATTTATATTTAGCAATCTCTACACCCAGTGTGGGGCTTGAACTCACAACCCCTCAGGTCAAGAGTCACATGGTCTTCAGACTGAGCCAGCCAGAACTCCTACTACTATTTTTAAAAAAATATATATATATAATATCATTCTATTAAGAATGATACTTAATATATATAATATCATTCTATTAAGAATGATACTTCTGCCCAGTCTGTTAAGCTGCAGACTCTTGATTTGGGCTAAGGTCCTAATCTCAGGGTGGGGCTCCCTGTTCAACAAGAGTTACCTTGAGGCTCTCTCTCCCTCTCCCTCGGCCCCTCCCCTCTCCATGCTCTCTCCTCTCTCTAAAATAAACAAATAAATATCAAAAAAAATCTTCAAATAGTAGAGAAAATACTACCATCTAACCTTTTAAAACAAAGTCATAATGCAAAGTTTTTGTAATAAAGCACATATAATAACAAGATGCAGGAAGACAATGTTAAAATTTGAATAGGGTTAGTGGATTCAAAACATTTTTTGATGTTAGAGGATAGGGCTAGAATTTGAAAACTGTATTATTATTTGTCTGAAAGAATAATCTTAGATTATTCTGCTTTCATTTAATTACTTTTTAATTAGGAAAATTAAGATAATAATAACCAATAAAAACACTTATCAGACCACCACTAAAAACATTAGTGAGAACATATTCAAAATCTCCAAAGAACTGTTTTGAAGTAGGAGAATCTATAAAATATAATTGGAGTAATCAAATATGGAAGTAGCCCTCTCTTAGCATTTGCTCATGGTTTTATAAAGACAAGTAAAATTTTAAGGAATTTTGAAAAAAATAGTAAAAATTAGTTTTGAAATTTAAACTAAAACAACAAAGCAACACAAACCCACAGCTAAGAATTATCAAATTATCCTAACAATTTAATTTTATTTTGTTTCTTATCAGATGACTCCAGCTGCTACATGGAGAATGGGTTATGAGTAGAACAAGGGAAGAAGTGAAGAGACCAGTTAGGAAATAACTATGGTAGAATCTAATTATGAACATGAACAAGGATCATAGCAGTGGAGGTTGGAAAAGGATGTATTTCTGTGTATTTAGAAGGTATCATCAAGGTCAGACAGTGGGATGGGGATGCCAGTGAAGGAGAGAATGTGGTCAAAGACAACATCTAAGGTTGTGGCTTTCATAACCCCGTGGGTGGTGGTGATAACCTTTAAATAGGCAAGGGACACTAGAAGACTAGTGTAGAAGCATGATCATGAGTTTGATTTGGTCTAGGGTTAGTGTTTATTGTCTTTGAGACAATCAAATGAGGTAGGAATACGGAGGAGTGGTTTGGACTGGATATATAAATTTGTGAGTTGCTAATAAACCATGATATCACAATGCAGTAACTATGATAATTTATTAATTAAAGTGGAAGGAATGGATGAAACTGCTAAGGGAATTGAAAAAAGAGGCCAAGACAGAACAATGAAGAACATTTAAAGGCTGGACTGTCAGGATGATTCAACAAAAGATCTTGAGAATGAGCAGCTGGAGAGGTAGGAGGAAAACCAGGAGAGTATATTGTCATAAAAGTTGAGTAGAAGGGAGTTTTCTAAAAGGAAGTGCTAGACAGACAAGTTGAATGCTGTTGAGAGTCCAAGTTGGATGAGGACTGAAATGCAATTGGATATAGTGCCAGATAGTTACTGAGAGGGACTTTAACAGGAGGCTTTTCAGTGGAGTGATGGAGGGACAGGGCTAGAGGTCGGAGTAGAGTGGGCTAGTGGGTGAGTGGAAGGTAAGGGAATAGGGACAATGAGCAAAGATAATTCTGTCTGAAAGTTTCCACTGAGGGTGGAGGAGACAGACAATGGATCTGGAAGGAAGAAGTGTGGAGAGAAGTTGATTTTTTTTTCTTTTTTGTTTGCTTTTAAGATGGATGCTCTTGAATATTCTTAAATACCAATGGGTAGAATCTAGTATTGGGAAGATATTGAAAATAAGTCACAGAAAAGATAATCAGGATGTAAACTGTTTGAGAAGGCAAGACGAGCTATACTCTAGAGACCAGAAGGACAGATTTCCCCTAGATTGGAAGCGGGACAGCTCCTCTGTCATAACTGTAGGGAAAGAGGAGCTGATGGGTATATAATTGCAAGGAGGTTTGCCTTCTGGGAGGGAGGGCATTTTCTCCCTCCCATTTTCTCTTGCCTCATGCGATAAGAGGGAGAGGGAGAGATATTATTGAAAGTCTCCAGAGAGAAGTGTAATTGAGGCGAAAAGCAGGCCTACCAGAGAAGCTGTTACTGTTGCTGTTGTTTCGATAATTTTATAGGTTGGAAATTTGGGGTAGGAACACATTTTCCTAGAAAAAATTGGCTAATATTTCATGGAACAAAGAAATTTGCTTAACTTCTCCTGAAATTGTCATATAATATTAATGGCATTATTTCAGCTTTAGTGACTCAAAGTAGGTGCTCAATAATGCTTTAAGAAAAAGGAATTTTTTGAGCAGCCCGGGTGGCTCAGTGGTTTGGCACTGCCGGCAGCCCAGGGTGTGATCCTGGAGACCTGGGATCAAGTCCCACATCAGGCTCCCTGCGTGGAGCCTATTTCTCCCTCTGCCTGTCTCTGTGCCTCTCTCTCTCTCTCTGTGTCTCTCATGAATAAAATAAAATCTTAAAAAAAAAAAAAAGAAAAAGGAATTTTTCTATTATTTATAACAAATTAATGAATGTGTACATTAATGTACAGAAAAGTGTCACTCCAAATAACTCTTTGCAATAACCTCTTCCACTCCCATCCAATCTCTTTTCTGCCCTTTGTCCTTCTAGGGATGACCAAAGAGGAATTTTAGATATTCATTCACCCCCACAGACATCCACAGACTCGCTTGTTTGGATAATCTATATGAAATAAACTAAAACATTTCTTCAATTTTGTAAAGTCAAGATTCAACAACAATATTGACACACTGTTCATAGATACATACGAGACTGTTTTGCTTGCTTTGAGTTGTTCTACAATTTTCTGACTTTCAAGTTCAGTCAAATGTGTTGGGTAGCCTATTTGTCAGCGCGCATCATTTTCAACAAATCCTTCTTCCTTTACTTTATTATGACAAACTATCAGATTGTCAAGGTGTCTTGCCTCCTGTGTAAGGATTGATAAAATTAATACTTGCTGGGTGGTTTTCAGCTACAAAATTCATTACCTTAATGGAGATGTCCTAATGCCACATCAAAGGCATTTGTAGGACCTGAGGAAGTCGTGCAAAACAAGTCAGGCCTTTTTGGAACTTTTGTATTGTGAAAAGTCTTCAGACTATTCATAGGGCAGGTAACCTTTTGCAGGCACATTCTCCTCCTGTGCAAATGTTATAAACACCTCAGCAGGGATGATAAATAGCAATGTAGACAGGAAGGAAAAATATTTGGTAAAAGAGACACTCCTGCACTTTCTCTTCTCAATTTGTTTCAGGGTAACTTTTAGTTGTAGAAATTAAGAATAATAGAAATGTGAAAGTTGAGATGCAAAGTTATTAAGTGTTAGGTGATAAGACAAAATATATAGGTTTGCATTTTGAAATGTAAAGAAAAAAAGCATCCATCAGAACTTTCTACTTATAATTTGCATTCAGAGGTTCAAAGTGGACCTGGGTCTCACCAGCCTTTAAACACATCATTACTCCCTCTTATGCCACAGGTAGAAGAACCAAGCAAGATACATTGGGAGTTCAAATTTGGCAAGATTATGCATCAATTCTGTGATAGAATAATGTGGGTCACTAATGTTTTGAATTTATGTTTTTGTCTTAAGGAATATTGAAGTAAAGCTATAAAATAAGTTTAACACAATTGTTTTATTTTGAAAACTCATGGTAATATCCATTAGGTTGTGTTTTTTTTTTTTTTTTTTTTTTAATTTATTTATGATAGGCACACAGTGAGAGAGAGAGAGGCAGAGACACAGGCAAAGGGAGAAGCAGGCTCCATGCACCGGGAGCCTGATGTGGGATTCGATCCCGGGTCTCCAGGATCGCGCCCTGGGCCAAAGGCAGGCGCCAAACCGCTGCGCCACCCAGGGATCCCCATTAGGTTGTGTTTTATGAGGTCAAATGGCATCTTAAATTTATACTGTACTATTAGTCTCTAGTTTGGTATGCAAAGACATATTTCTCCATGGTAGTTCTTTTTCTGGATTTTTAAATTCCTTTGTGATATCTCAGACTTTGGAATTATGTTGAGACATGGACTGGATGTAGTCAAACATACTCAAATTTAACTTGTACTCAGATTTACTCAAACATAGTCAAATTTAACATCTGCCAAGGCAAACTCCTATCTCATCGATTTTTAAGATTCTTTGGACCTTGGTTTGAAATTGTCTGCCTTGAATTTGTATTCTTGTTTATTAATTTACTTAAAGATTTTATTTATTTATTCATGAGAGACACACAGAGAGAGGCAGAGGCATAAGCAGAGGGAGAAGCAGGTTTTTGCGGAGAGCCTGATACAGGACTCCATCCCAGGATCCCAGGATCACTACCTGAGCCAAAGGTACATGCTCAACCGCTGAGCCATCCAGGTGCCCCTCTGCCTTGGGTTTTTAAACAAACACGTACTGTCTGAGACAGATTAGCTTTGATATATATATTTGATATAAGTCCTAATCATGTCAAGTGGATATCCTTTATTATGTAGATATAAGATAGCAACTTTCCTGTCATGTATAAGAGGAAGCATCTCATAAATTCCAGGATAGATGATGAGGGGTCATAGGGTTGTCATTTGTCAGTCCAGATTAGCTGAAACAAAAAAGGTGATTTAATGGTTGCAATTGAGAAATCAAGGTGTGGACCTAGCACAGGCACAGCTGGGCCAAAGGTTTGATGGGTGCCAGTCATCAGGATACATGTGTTTTCATCTGAGCTAGCTTCATTCTCTGGCAGGCACTCTCCAGGCAGTGTCAAAGGTAATGGCGGCTTAAAGCTTCCTTCCTTCTAGATTGTGATTCTAGAGAAAAGGTTCAGAGATAGGGTAGCTTGTCTTCCAAAGTATGTTATTATCTTCCATATTATCTTCCAATCCAAGTCCAGATGGCTCCACTTGGATTATGTGCCCATTCCTGGAAGGGTCAGCTGTCAAGGGAGATGGGTTCCTCTTGTTAGCCAGCATAGGTCAGTGGCCCACTAGGGCTGTGGGAAGGAGAGTGTGAAGGCACCTGAAAGATGGGATGCAAAGAGGCAGTCTCCAAGAAGAAAGACAAGGTCTCCGGTTCCTGTGAGGACATTGGAAGGAGCCCCGGGTCACAAGAAGCCACAGGTATCCAGTATTCAGCAGACAACCCTTTTTGTTATGGTTTGTTGTTTTTGAGTGACAGTGTATGGAACTTTTAGTTCTTCGTTTGTATCATGGTTGATGACGGTGTGTTGCATTTGTTTGGTTTCCCTTTGTTTTCTGATTTTTTTGTTTTTTTGTTCTCTGATTTTTATCCAAATATCCAACTGTGGCAGATAGCATGAATCTATAGTTTTTATTTCAAACTTCCTCTGGGGTTAGCTGTCAGTAGTGTGATAAAGCAGGTGAAGGAATTTGTTTTTAACTCCCACCTTCTTTTCAGTGAATGTCCTGTATTTTATTTCTCTTTTCCTTGCTCCTTCACAAAGGCCTTTCGAGAAATAATAGATCATTGTAACAGCACAAGACTTAACCCATAGAATGGTGTGATTTCAGGGGCCATGCTATCCAAGGGGGGAAGGTTTTAGAGGCAAGGAACTTTCCAGGATACCCTTATAAGGATATGAATAAGGAATCTGTGCACATTGATATCAGACTATACAGCACAGGGGTTCCAAAATGAGGAGCTGCCTTGCAGGAGGAAATGAGGGCATATTTACTTTGGAGAAATTGCTATGAAGACGTGACCTAAGAATCACCTGTAAAATAATTTGTTTTCTTCAACAAATTAAAGTTTTTAGAGTGACATGATTGGTAGACTCCGGCATGAAATTTTCAAAAAACAGCAATCACATCACAAAAGGAACTTGGAACAGTATGCTCTTCTGCCAATCTGGTATGTGGTATGTTTTCTTGAGGTATGTTAAGCCTCGTGGAACAAAAGAATTACTTGGCTATATTGAGATATGTTTGGAATAGGCACACACACATTTTTAGTGCTAGACTATTTTTTTAAATAAAATATTACCCTTAAAAATTTTTTAAGAATACATGCATAAATGGAGATGGGAACAATGTCAGAGAGACTCTCACCTGGGAAAGCACAACTTAATTTCAGAGCACTGCGCTGAGAGTCCAGACCCAGGCCATCCAGACTACCATTTTACCACAACTCTGTATGGTTCTAAACACATCACTCCATCCTGCTGGGCTTCCAGTGTTTTCATCTATAAAAGACAGGTGTTGGATACAGTAATCTTTTAGGGCCTATCAGTTGCAACACTGGATAAGTCTATTTTAGGGGAGCAGTTAAAAAAAAAGTGGGTGTATCATCATCCAATATTCTGTGAGACCTGGAATGTATGGGTGGTGTACAAGGACATCTCATGGAGTGGCTCACAATGACTGGCTCCTTTGCTGGTCTGGTGTTTAAAACCTTCTCAGTGTATTTTCTTACTGAGTTGTGTTCCTAACATGAACCATGGAGCTCTGAAATGAACTTGGAGACCATGTCCTGTGTCTATCTGTATATATTGTCAGCTCTCAGTAAGAATAAAAACGAAACAAACTAAACTAAACTAAACTAAACTAAAATAAAATAGCAAAACCAATACTATTGGAGGAATGGCAGGGAATGACAAAAGTCACAAGAGAAAGTGAAGTAAGAAACCACAAACATCCCTCACCAAAACTCTTTGCCTGATTTCCCTAAGTATAAGGCAAGTCAGTATTCCAATTCTGCTGGGACTAGGAGTACTTAATTCATGAAGGATCTTTGTGAGTCAACTAGATTAAACACTTAAAAAGAGGTTTATTGAGAAAACACAGGTTAAAGCATGGCTTTCGTCTTTACATTTCTCTGATCATGTGCTACTACAAATGCTCTGCCTTTCTCGATACCCTTATCAATGGAAGCAGAATATGCACCCAGCTGGGTTTTTGCTACTTTGTTCCCACTTCCCTTCAGGAGAGGAATAATGGAGGCTTGCCAATACGAGGTCAGCTGAAGACAAGTGATAACACATTTGGTTTGTGGGTGCCCTTTTATGTTACCGGTAGTTTCTATATCAAGGGTATATTATTTTTCAAACCAGTCTTGAGCTTAATTGAGCAGTCTTGCTCATGAGTTGAAAGCTCTACCTACCTGATACCATGCTTTTGAGAGAGGAGCATTTTCTTGGGGACAATTTTTGGTTCTTCATGGTGATATTAGATGGGCTCATACTGATTAAGCTGTGATTGGCTCTAGCAAATATTCTCAACATTATTAAGCCCAGGAGGTAGGTTTTGTTGCTAACATAAAAATATTCCTCAGTGTCATCCTGGTCCAAAGCATGAGGGGATCAGAGTAGAGCTGCTTCATCCATCTGACAAAGCATACCTGTGCTGTGATTTTGAACAGCCACATTCCTTAGTAAAAGCTGTCCTTGGAAAACAATATAAACAAAATAAAGTTTTATAAGGGCTTCCAAAACATTCCTCCTTTTCCCCTGAGGCTGCAATGCCTATCCTGATTTTAAAATCCTTTTTCTTGTTCCTTCTGAGTTTTCCTATTTCATGCTCCCTGGGAGTTTCTCTGTAAAATAAGCCTGTGGAAAATGGGTAATGAGGAAATCGTTGCCTTAATTGAAGGTCACATCTACAAAGATCCAGGTAGGTGTACTTTGGCTGATGGAAAAATCCCCCAGAGTGATATCCTGCTGCCCTAAAAGAGAGACTTGGTTGTAATTTGTCAGAACCATGTGGCCTCTCTTTGGCGTCCAGTACGTTGTCTTTCTTAATCTCACAACCAGGTAATTTCCATTAGTGATGACTCCCCACATTTAAAGGGGAAAAAGGAAGAGCCCCCAAGGGCTTCCATAATTAAGCATAAACGCTTTTACAGTATTAAGTCAAAGCCAAATGACTTCCAAATCCTCTTGGTGTTAAGTTCATGCACTCTACACGTTATTATGTCCTTTTCAATTCTGACTAGATTAGTACCATGGCCTTTGATTCTTCTGTTTCTTCTGGTGCTTTCATTTGGAAAGAAGAAAAAAGAGAGTGATTTCTTTTATTTGTTTGCTTTCTTTTTCTTTTGGTTATGGTTACCATCTAGTGTTCACAAATTTTTTTAGCCTAAAGCAGAGAAGGCATTCTAAATAAAAAGACACTGATTTCAATAACTTGACTTCCTAGACCATCAGAGGATTCTAGGATCTGTTAGACTGCAGTGTAATAAGCATTTTGTCAGGGTTCCCATGACAGCATTATCAGCTAGTAGTTTCACCTCAAAAGCCTTAATTTGCCTTTTTTTGTGTGTGTGTGTCCAATTTATTTCCCCTTTCTATAGCTACAATTATTTAATATACATTCCCAATATCTTAGTTCTTCTTCTTTCCCTGGTGGAATATTTTCAATACTGTAATTTCAATTCCTGCTGTTTATTTTGGGTGATTATTATTATGGGTGGTCCCTAGTCTAGGAATGGGCTATGCTCGAGATATCTGTTTCAAAATTCATTGATTAGAGTTGTACATAGTCTCCCACAGAGACAAGGTTATAAAAGATAAGCCACAGGCCAGTTCACTAAGACATTTTAAACTCACCCATAGCTGAACTTTCATTATTGGTAGCCCTGAGCTGTGAGGCCCCTTATGATCCTAAACCTGGTTATTTTTAAGAGAGAGCTGGTTATTATTAAAGAAGGAAAAGGATACTAAGTCAATAGAGTAACAATAGGGGAAAGCTCACAAAAGCCAGGCTTTGGAAGCTGGATTCCTTTCCTGGGATTTTGAGGAGAATTTTCTAGATAGTAGGGCTCTAAAGCAGTGGCTTGGTTGAGGCCCTAACAATACTCATATTCCTGGAAGGAAGAGCCCTAACAGCTGAAAATATCCATTTGAAGAAGAGGGGCAGAGGGAACAACTGTCATCAGTGAGGCCAGGGGCAGCTTTGTGATTTTGGGGAGGGGGGAGTCACAGGTAAGTAGAATTGCTTCTTATTTATAAATGGTTTATCTGGAGGTTAGGAACTGTTTTAGTCAAGATGGATATAACTTTACAAGCAACTGTATCTCACTATTATAGGATCATTTGATGCTTTCAAAGACTTTTGAGGTACACTCTTCCACTTTTCTCTCAACACAAGAACATCTGGTTCTCTTTGCTCAAATCATGTCTTTATGCTTTTGCTATTGGATAAAGGCATTTATATACAATGTACTATTTTAAAATTTTCAAGATGAGGTTTGAAGGGTTATTATTATCTTATACTTCCCTTTCTTGACTCACTAATATTTTTTCACTTTCATTTATACTTTAAAAACATAACATAATGTATTCAAGTACAGTGTCAGTTGCAAGGTGACCCCAGTAACTTTTACTTTAAAATTCCTGTAATGTGCTACTTTTAATGTCAAAGTGTCATTGTTTGGAGGCAAAATGATGATTTCAAATGGATTTAAACAGCCTAGAGAGACATTTAAGAAATAGTACCCCCAATCCTGCTATGGTGTGTCAGATATGTTCTCATTACTGACGATTGTTTTGTAAAATCTTTGTGATTGTTCCTCTTGTCTTGTCTGGAATGTTGTAGTCTAGGATATTTAGATAGCTTGCTGTTATATCTGACATATCCTTGAGGCTATCAGAAAGGTTAGCTCCTTTTCCCAACATGTATTTGATATCCTGTATATATCCAGGATGGAGTTTAGAAGACCTGCATGCCATGATCAATAAGCCATTTTGGGACTTGCTCAGAACTCCATTTTATCTCTCTCTCTCTTTTTTAAAACAACCTTTAAAATCAGAAACCCTGGCATAGCACTCTCCAACTGTGCCACAGAAGGACATAAGGATGTTGGTGCTTTTTCCCGTCTATTTTTGTCCTCTACCAAATCATAGCACTGGAAGGGAGCTTTAGAAGTCATCAATCTGTTCTGTTGCCTTCATGCTAAACATCACAGAGAAGAGATAATCGACCTCATTCTAAAAGGCTAGTCAGTGGAAAGTATTTCAAAATTAAACAACAAATATTTGTGCTTACTATGTGTAGAGAATGCATGGAGAGAAGAATATGGAACATGGAAAAGGATAAGTAATTATCCATATCCCCAGAATCTTACATGGCATTTGGAGACGACGGCAATTACATATATATGCATAAATTTGCCATCGGAGACGCTTGGATTGGGAGTAGATCTTGAAGTCCTAACTTCTGGGCCATTGCAAACGTGCCCTCTTGACATCCCTGCCACTTGATTCTATTAGTTCATCTCTAGGAAATTCTAATTGAATTGAATTTCTAATTGAAATTCTAAATTCTAATAAATTTCACTCACTTCTAAATTCTAAAGCCCTTAATGTAGGATAATTAGGTCTACAGAGATTAAATGACTATTCTAGGAATAGCCTGGGTACAAATTTTAGCTTTGCCAATTATGAACAGTGCAGCTTTGGGCAAAGTACTTCATACTTTTGCCTTTTGATCTCACATCTGTGAAATGGGGCAAAAAATAATACCTACCTCATAGGACTGGAAGAGTTACACATTCAATTTTCAGGAAAGCGCCTGATAGAGGGCAAGTGCCTATCATAGTAGATGGTATTTGTACAACAGTCATGCAAATTCATTCAGATATTTGCCTTTAATGTCCCATTTCCTTTACTTCCTTCTGCCTCCTTTTTTTTCAGGTGAAACCTCTCCACTTATTCAACTTTTGATTACAGAATGAGATTTCATAACTGATTCAGTCTTCTTTATTGGTTTTTCATGTTACCCTTACTCCGAATATGGTATGAATAGAAAAGAGAGGTCAAGTTATTATGTTCTAAATACTATCATTCTAATATTGCATACAAAGTTTGTAAAAATGTTTTAGCAAAAATATAAAAAAAGGTAGCAAAACATAATCCTTTCCCTCAAAGACCTTACTGTTCAGTTAAAAAAAGCAGACACATAAACAAATTTTGTTCCTTCAACTTAAGTCTGAAGGGCTAACCATGGATCACTAAGCATTTGAGAAAATGCAACAGCATGAATGCAAAACACCAGAAAAGAAAAATAGATACAAAAGAAAGAGACATAATTCAGGGAGGAAAAAAGAACTTAAAAAAATATGGCAACTATAACTAGTATACCCAGAGAGGCTTGAGAGGATATTCCGCCTCAAAATGGAATAGTGTGTATGAGAGGGGAATAGATGATGAGTCTCAAGATGTCATCAAAATCAGGCAACAGGGACCCTAAGTTCATTTTGTTGATGATATTCCTGAAAGCTTATGTTGGCCCAACGCTTGAACTGATTCATGACTGTGTTACTGACATTTTATTCCACACATATATTCTTTGCCAAACCCAAGTTCATTGGCAAAGTTCTAGTATCAGCCCATTCACTTGAGAAAATATTCAATTTCATTCCTTGCTGGGATATTGTGTGTGTGCACACCCCATGTCATGGTTTTGGGTTTTTTTTTTTGTTCCTATCTCTTTAGCTAAACATACACTGCAGCATATAGGATCAAATTGTTGCTGGGTGAACTGTGAAGACCCCAAGCCCCAGGGCCTATAGACCCTGCCTACTACCCTGAAGGAAGTGCCCAGAGTTCTAGATGGCAACACAAGCAGGAAAGTTTATTAAAGCGAAAAGTACACTCTGGAGATATGAAAGTGGGTGAGAGAGAGAGAGAGAGACAGTGGCATGCCTTGGGGCATGGGGGTTGGGATTCTATCTTGCATTGTTAGTCATTAACTAGGCAGTGGAATATTCATTACTTGAGGTGAGAAGCAGGGCTTCATGCTTTTTCTTCCTAACCTGGTCAGAAATTTCCTGTCATGGCATCTGCCATCTTGGGTCTGTCTGGTTTGATCCGACTTCTTGTGGAGTGCTGCCAGGATGGGCTCCTGACCAATAGTGGCCATGACTTCCTCTTTGCTGGCCTCCAGGTATCCTGGTAGAATCTAATGCCTACTCTCACAAAAATTATTTTGGAGCTTGAGAATCTGGAAAACTATCTCATTGTACAGATGAGAAAACAGAGCCAGAGATATTTCCAAAAGTCACACAGTCATTTAGGGGCTCAGCTCAGGTCCTCTGGTCTCTGGCTTGATAAATACCAAATAAAAACTATAAAAGGTCTAGAAAGCAGAGTGGATTTTAGTAGGAATGGGACTTGAGCCAAACCTTCAAGGATGCACTGGAGTTCCATGGCAGCATTTCCGTTTGTTTCTAAGAGGGAATTGGGTTAAGTATGAAGAAACTCTTAGATGTATAAGATTTCTTTGAGGACAATGAATAAACCAGAGAGAGAAGATTCATGTAATAGAGTTAACAGGACATGAAGTTGTTGCTTGCATATGAAGGATCATTCATGACAAAGAAAAGAATTTATTCTTTATGCTGTGAGCAATGAGGAGTAACTCAAAGTTCTTTGAATAGGAAAGTGGCAGTTTGGCAGTCTCAGGAAAATGTGTCTTGTGTCAGTATACAGGACTGAGCTCATTGGAAAGAGAGTGGACACAGGAAGACTGAATGGTGCCTTTGCGATCATCTAAGAATGAGAAAAACTAATGTTTCCTTCAGGAAATTTTTCTATTTGGAGCCATTACATAACATGTGGAAAACTAGATAAGCACTTCACCTTGTTTTTTTAAATGGCTACTAAAGGGATCCCTGGGTGGCGCAGCGGTTTGGCGCCTGCCTTTGGCCCAGGGCACGATCCTGGAGACCCGGGATCGAATCCCACGTCGGGCTCCCGGTGCATGGAGCCTGCTTCTCCCTCTGCCTGTGTCTCTGCCTCTCTCTCTCTGTGTGCCTATCATAAATAAATTAAAAAAAAAAATGGCTACTAAAAATATGTTTTTTTTATCTACATATATGCCTATTATACATATTTGTTTTTTTATGTAGTAAATGCCTATACGTTTATTCATATTTTATTATATTTATACAAAAATAAATAAAGGAAAAAGACATATATGTATTTTGCCTCTAAATATGTTTAGACCTACTTTCTGAATACAGAAACAGGTCTTTTCTGACTTTCCCCATTGGCTTCCTAGACATTCTTTTTCCTCGTTCTTTTCCATTTGTATTATTTATTTTATTTTCATTTTTTTTTAAGTAATCTCAACATGGGGCTTGAACTCACGACCCTGAGAATAAGAGTTGCATGCTCTATGGACTGAGTCATCCAGGTGCCCTGTATGATTGATATCAGTCCTTTCTTTTTTTTACATGATGTTTTACACTGTGATCCCCATCATTCTACCTTTAACTCTCTTTCTTTTACATTCCAAGTTTTCATGGCTGAACCTGGTCACATGCTTGGCTTCAGCCCTCACCTATAATCTGTAATTCCTTGAGCACATAGTGATCTTTCTACTAAACTTCAAACTCAGATTTTTATTTGGTTGGGTCACAGCCAGTTCAAGTCTAAGGGGTCTCAAATAATTTCATCCTATGCCTCAGCCCACTTCTCCCTACTTTTCTTCTTCTTGAACCCTTCATCTTGATTACAGTTTCCATTGTGATACCAACACTGGAAGGGTGAAGGTCTCTGGATTTTGGAGGTATTCCTGCTCTGGGGTTCCAGTCCGTCCTATTGCACTACTGTCTAAAATACCAAATCTACTAGAACACCTTTTGTGGTTTCTCCTTGTCTATAGGATAAAACTCACACAGTAGGATAAATATATTCCTTAATAACCTAATCTCATATTCCTTCTTGAATCATATTGGATTAGTGCACCCTATTGGCCTTCTTGCTTTAGGAACTCCCCCTTTATGTCTATGTGATTTGCTCACACGTCTACCTCCTTATTGTTCAAAGCCTAGCTAAACTATCAGCAATGCTGTGCAATCTTTTCAGATCCACTGGCTAGGATTAGTTCCCGCCCTCAAAGCTCCCAGTATTTTGTTAATTCTCCTTACTTTGTGTTCTGCTTATTGATGTGGTTTCTGCCTCCTTCACTGGGCTATGGAATTCTTGAGAGAAAGAGCTTTATTTTATTCATCTTTGTGTCCTAAAGTCTAGCAAGTTGCCATATAAAAGTCTCTCAAATTGAATAAAGAAGTAATGAAAAGGCGTACGTGGGGGATATTTTCTTTCTGATGTTATCATTCTAATTATTAGAAGCCATGGAAGGCCTGGGAGGAGAACTGATTTATAATGAGCATTGACTTTGTACCATCTACTACACAATATGGTTTACATATTCTCTCATTTGATCCTCACAGGGACTTTATAAAATTAGAATTATTATCCCACTTACATAGAAGTAAAATGAAGTTTAGAGAGTTTGAGTCACTGACAGACTTTAATTTATAGATTCCAGGTCTTAGAAGTCAGTAAAAACTAGGACAAGGACTCAAATTAACTTGATGTTACCCTAAAGCCACAGACATATTTAATGACTCAGAAGAACGTGAAGTGGTTTAAATTCTATGGAAAAAACTATATAAATTTAATAATGCCATTGTCTTATTCAAAAACCTCCATGTTAACTTTGCAAGCAAACTCACTCAGTTCCAATTTGTCAGGCTAGCATTTAAGAGCCTCAAAACTGGATAGTGACATCCATTTCTGCTCTCTATTTTCATTAATTCTACCTCCACACTTTGTCCTGGTAGAACGAACTCCATGGACATGTGCATCTTTCTACCTTTCTTCTTTCACTCACTCTTTCTCAGGAATACACTTGCAAGGTGAATTATCTTCTTAGCTTTATCATAATTAAATTTATGGTTTTCTCAGGATCTTGGAGAAATGAAATTCTTAATGGACCACTCTTGCAAATTCTGGTAGGCCAGGGATGTCAGGTTAGCAAGACTATCCTAAGAGAAAACAGATTTACCTCGGTAAACCACAAAAGAAAAAAAGAAGGTTGGTACTTTCAACAACATGATGAAACACTGCTAAATGTTGGGATAGAAACATTGCTTGATACAATATATAAAACTTAAGTATATATAACTTTTTATTGATTAATAAAATAATATTAATGTCCCCTGTGTGTTTGTTTGTTTGTTTGTTTGTTTTAACAACCCATTTAAGACATTGTTCTGGACAAACTTGTCACCCCCATCAACCTTCTAATCTGAACTTTCACTCAACTAATTCTTTCACTTACCCAGTGCCTAGCTCAGTTATCTATAGCCCTGGCCTTGGCAAGATATCAGGGTTGTCTTGTTCTTCTACCTGCTGGATTTGGTCCATGATCAGCCATGACTTTGGTTAATTCTTCAGTTGTTCAGTCACTGTCTGGTACAGCATGTATATAGTACAGTAATTACACAGTTTCACAATAGAACATAATGTATATTTACCAACACACTCAATTCTGGTTTTTATTACAGTTCACTAGCTTGGGGTAAGGGGTGGGAGACAGTGTCTCTATAGATGAGTGAAGCACAGCCATTGGGTGGATCCTCCCCACGAATGTAAACCAGAGGGTGGAGCAACTCCAGGCAGGCATACTCTGGGATAATTTCCCCCACCCCACAACAGAAGCAGATCTACTTTTGTTCGTGTATTTTTATAGGAGGTTATATGTTTCATGGGTTGTTTGTAAGACTTTATTTCTCTGGATGAGCTATGGTAAACATGTGTGACATTCAGAGAAATTGCACATTTAAAATTATGCTTATTGTTTGAGCATTATGGCTGTCTTAGGCAGGGAAATAAAGTTTCTTGGAGAAAAAGAAAAGAGAAAATTAAAAATCAAATGACTTGGGGCACAGAGGGCTATTGTATTCATCATCTCTTCCTTGAAATCTCCAAATCAAATAGTTCTGACACCTTCATTTGTTTGATTATTCATTTATTTATTTGCTACTCATTTGAAGGCCAAAGCTGACCAGATCTGACAACTCACTTGGCAAGATGTCCTGATCTGACTTGTTCCTAGGCTATTAATAGTCATTAGTTATCCTACTTCAAATGAAAATGCATGGCTTTGCTACAGAAATATTAATGTGCTTGATTGGAGGATGCCCCCGTATCCCATTGAGATATGACACATATACCCATATGTTTTGGGAAATTTGAAGAATTCTGAATAGCGCATACATCTGGGCAGCGGAGCTTTAAATAAATGATTATGAGCTACAATGCCAGAGAAGCTATCTTGGTTTCAAACATCACCCTCTTGAGACACCACAACCTATCCTTCTAACTCACATGCCCTAGTGCCTCCCACCAGAGATTCTTAAATGTTATCAAGAACTCAAATCTAGTGACCTCTCTTCCTTCCCTGCTCACCCACCTTAATTTCCACAGCCCATCACGACAAGTACTTCCTTCATTTCATTGCCCCTCTCTTCCCTCATTGCACCTGCCTAGTGTATCTCCACTTTTGTTTCAGCCAATTAGCCATCTGTTCATGTTCAAAGCTGCTAAACCATGTTGGGGGAAAAATCACATAACTGTGGTGACTGGTCTCACTTAAATTCATAACCACAATCTGTACTGGACATTGTTGTACAGCCCTGCTTTATTTCCCCTGGTATTTTCTTTTTCCACTTGCTTCAATGACTATATCACCCCTTTTTATCTACTTTAAATATCTATATTCAATTACCCTCTCTGCTCAGCTGATGACCTCAACTCATACTTCATTGAAAAAATATAAGCAGAAAGTGAAAGTAAATTAATTCATCTTCCCTCCACCTTATCTACTAACCCAACTACTATCTGTATCGTGGCCAACCTACCCATCCATACCCATAGAGTAGTCCTTCTTTTGTTTCAGTTGATGAGCTATCCATGTTTCTGTCCAAATCCATCTCCTCTACTTCTGTCACCTCCTTTGGCCTTCTCAAGGACCTAGTCCTACAATTATTCTCTTTCTCTCTCTTTCAGCCTACCCCCTGTTACATCATTAATATATTCACTGACTCTTTCTCACTGGTACCCAAATATGCTGAATCCCCTCCAGCTACCGTGCCACTCCCCTGGGTTTCATCACAACTAAATTTAGGACAGAAGTAATCAGCATCACTCCCTCTGCTTTTTCTCCTCACTGCAATTCCATAATGCTATCACTGCCACCATTCTACTGGCATCACTCTGGTCAAGATCAAAATGACTTACAGGTGGCCATATGCAGTGGTACTTCTCCTGTCTCATTCTAACTGTTTAGTTGTCCCACATTGGACCTTTCTCTCCTTTTCTTGGCTTCTGTGACAGCACAGTCTGCTGATTTACCCCTGACTCTCCTGGTTCCCACACTCTTTGCTGCCTGCCCAACATCTACAAGGTGAGGTGACCCAGAGCTCTCAGTGTCATGTCCCTTCCTTTTCCCTGTTTCACCCAGTGAACTTATTTAATCCCATGGCTTTAGATAAAACTCCAAATGTGGGCAGCCCCGGTGGCTCAGCGATTTAGCTCCACCTTCAGCCTAGGGCATGATCCTGGGATCCGATCGAGTTCCATGTCGGGCTCCCTGCATGGAGCCTGCTTCTCCCTCTGCCTGTGTCTCTGCCTCTCTCTCTCTCTGTCTTTCATGAATAAATAAGTAAAATCTTAAAAAAAAAAAAAAACCAAACAACTCCAAATGTACTCTCAGTAACCCTAGTCCTGAGCCCTGAACTCACATATCTAATTGTCAGTGTAACTCTACTGGAAAGTCTGCTGGGTGCTTGAAACAACACCTCGGACACAGAACGCTTGATATTCCCCCACCTGAGAGGTTTTTCCCCAGCACATCCCATATTAGTCAGTAGCAAATACCACCATCCATGGGATTGTTCAGGCCAAAATCTAAACACCCACGTTCTTTTAGCTGCTAAGTACAATCCATTAGCTACTTCCATCATATTGACATCTAATATATATCTAGATTCTGTTGTCTTCTCTCCATTTTCCTATTTTAAGCCACCAGTATGTCTCACCTGATCTATTATTATAGATTCTTGCAAGTCTTCCTCTGTATACTCTGGCTTCTCTAGAAACAATTCTCTACAAAGCAGCTAAAACAATTTTTAAATGTGTGTATATCTCTATGTAGTCTAAAGCTCTACTGTGGCTCCCATTTTCCTTAGAATAATTCTGAACCCTCGGCCTTGGCTGGGTTGTGAAGGTTGTGATGATCCTGGTCTAGGCTCCTTTCCTACTCTCCTCCACATCCTCCCTCTCCCACTGCCCTCCAGCCCCACTGCCATCTTCCTTTTCCCCACACACATCAAGCTCATTCCCACATCAGGGCTTTGGAACTTGCTTTCACCTCTGGCTGCAACTTCCCTGCCTAGATCTCTACATTTTTGGTTCTTCTTTATCACACAGGTTTCAATTTAAAAGTCACTCTCTGTCACTTCCCTCTGCATGACAAAAATCACAGTCCTTATCAGCAATTCTCCCTCAGCCTTCAAATTCACTGAAGCAATGAGTTTTATCATCTCTCTTCAATCTTGGTCAAGTTTATTCATTTCTCACTTTTTCCATTGCCAACACCATAACATAAGCCCTCTTCCTCTCTTGCCTGGTCTATAGCAGTAGTCTACCAGTCATTATCCACATTTGTATTTGTTGCTTTCCATCCCATCATGCAACTGCCTTACATAGACAACTTCAGTGGTTTCTCATTGTTCTTAGGGCAAATTTCGGAATCCTCAACAGATGGCTGAGTCTGAATGATCTGCCCCTGGTGTTCTCTTCAGCTGCATCTTCTTATACATAAGCATTCAGTTCCTTTTGAACTAAATACATGGCTTGTCTTTGACTTGTAATACCAATTGACGCTTTCTCCCTTTTGCTTTCTTTACTCCTGTTTGTACTTTATGTTTTGGCTTAGAAATTAATAACTCAAGAAAGCCTTTCCTAACCATCTCCAAACACTGGGTTTTCCCCTCCCATCATATACTATTATAGCATCTTGTACTTCTCATTCATAGTACATATTAGGATTGTATTTAATTCATTCATCATTACTGCCCACCTCTCTTGATAAAATAGGTTCCTTCAGCTATAGTATCATGGTAAATGGCATGAGCTCTAGGGCCAGATTGCCTGGGCTCTAAAGACTGGTTCCTTTTCTTCCTGATTGTGTGACCTTGTACAGATTACCCAGACTTTCTCAATGTAAAATTAAAGTAATTATGGTATCCATCGTATAGACTTGTTTTGAGGTTTAAATGAGTTAATAAATATAAAGCCCTTAGTATAGTGTCTGATAGATAATAAGCACTTAATAAATCATCATGACTGTATTATTATAAGGGTTGGGATTAGGTCTGCCTCATTCATCATGGCACATCTAATAAGTATTTGTTGAATGAGTAAATAATATTTTTCACGAGTCAATTAAAATTAGAAGTAACCTTGTTAAATGCCTAAATGGTCATGAGGCTCTTTAGGGGATATAAAGATTAATAAGACATAGTTTTTCCAAATCCAGGAGTTTTCAACTTAGTCAATGGGAATGAGATCCATCAATGGGGCCTCCTCAAAGGGAAGATCTGCAGCTTACATGTCTTTGTGTTCTGGACATTCTCCTTGGGGCCTAGCTCATAGTTTGTACTCAATGTGTGCATACTGGGCAAGCATCCACCTAACTGTCTCAGAGAGGACAACATGGAGAACTCTGGGGAGAACCAAAAGCTGGCTGGAGGAAGCTGCACTAAATTTTGCCTTGAAGGACAGTTGACGTGTCATCAGGTAGAGCTCAGAGGATGGGGTGGGGAGTGCCAAGAGCTGGAGGAGTCATTCCAGGAGGGAAATTTCCAGGCATGGAGCTGGAAATTTTACAAACAGAAAACACAAATAATCCGGAATGATGGAGCAGTGCTTCTTCCAGTGGGCTTCTGGAACTGGCTGCATCAGCATTATCTAAGAACTCGTTAGAGGTGCAATTCATTGGGTTCCTCCAGATTTACTGAATCAGAAAGTTTGGATTTTCTGGGGCCCAGCAGTCTGCACTTCAACAATTCATTCATTTGATTCTCATGCTTGCTCCAGGTTGAGAACTTCAAATTTGAGAGAAAGGAGGCTAGAACAATGTGCTCTGACTTGTGATCTGTGGACACCCAGAGATTCACAAAGGTGTCCAAGGGATTTGTGCAATAGCAATGGCCTCATTGTGCCTGAGTCCTCCATAAACGCCCGATAGGGAAGTATGGCAGTAATTGGAGACTGGAATAAGCACCGTTATCACTTGGCTGAACACTACTGGTTTCAATCATCATATAGTTTATAACTGATTTTTTAAATCTCATATTGGGGTTGACAAAGGGGCATCTGGTTTAAGGCATAAAGTAAGGAATGTTGAAGTTAGAAGTTATTGAGAAGCATGTGGCAATATATCTGCAAATTTTCCTCAACATGATCTTCACCAGATCCACAAGTCATATATCAAAATTCTTAAAGCTCGTCAAGATGTTTCAGACGCTTAAAAAAATAAGTGGAAAAGGAGAAAGAAAATACAGTAGTTATCATATCTAGTTTGGCTTTTCATTTAATAAAACTACGTTATTTGGAAAGTGCTTACAAATAACAGCTTGAAAATTCCTTTCATATCATTATTAGAACTTAACAATTATATAAATGAACCAGTTGATTTTTAAACTGCAAAATGCAGGGATTTTGAATATCAGCTACTAACATAGTCAAATCCTGATGATGTAACACGTAATTAAATTTTAATCTACATGTTAATATACATCAGTCTCCAAATTGCGTAGTGTCATTTTGAGATTTGTTACTAAACCATTCCTTTTTCTTACATAATTAAAGCAAATAATATTATGTCTTACAGCAAAAGGAAAAAAGCCAAACATTTTTATATAGAGAAATAATATTATAGAAGAGTATATTAAATGAGTGTTGTAATATGACTTTTAACAATACACTGGTGTAAAATTTAAATTTTTTTTCAACTTAAAATTTCTTCATTTTATACCATGAAGAAACTTTAAAGGAGAGGATTTGCTAGATCATTATGAAAACGGTTCACGGGTCACAAGAGGCTTGAAAATTCAGGCCTAGGGCATAGGGTCTGTGGGTCTGAGTGCTGGTGGGGAGAGACCTCAAGGAGAGGCCTGACCAGGAATGTAATGAAGAGAAAGCCTAAAATGTCTTTAGAGGGTCAGAAGTTTTGAAATCCTAAGCACGAGCAGAAAGTTTAGTGTTGGAACAGGAGCTCCTTCTTCTGAGGTTAAGGAGAATGGGTCCAAATTTGATGGCTTTTTGAAAAGACTGTACCTTCCAAAAGTCAGAATGCTCATTACATTCTTTAAGTTCTAAAAGGTTCTAGAACCTTTATTCAATGAAAGTTATGTGTGTTCTGTGATCTTTGTTCAAGACTCCATGGTCTCTGGTCTCTGCTGGAACTTGCTCAGTTATTGCTCCTGCCCTTTAACTCCCATCTTTTACTTTTCATTCACTTGAATGGGAACCTGTTTTAAACCTGTATTTGTCTTTTCTGGGCTTCCATAACAGAAGAGCACAGGCTGGGTGACTTAAACAACAAAACATTAATTTTCTCATGGTTCTGAAGGCTAGAAGTCCAAGAGGGAGGGTTGGTTTCCAATGAGACTTTTTTTTCTGGCTTGCACTTGGCCACCTTCTCATGGTGTCTCCGCATGGAATTCCTCTGGGCCGTAGCAGAGAGAAACAATCTTTGGTGTCTCCTTCTGTTCTTTTGAGGACATCATCACTATTGGATAGGATTCCGCCCATATGACCTTTTAAAATCTTAATTACTCCCTAAATGTCTTATATTCAAATGTGGTCATGGTGGAAGTGAGGGCTTCAACATATGAATTTGGGGGAAGGAACACATTCAATACATAACAAAATCTTTTCATCTGCATACATTTTCACCTTCTGTTTTTCCTCCGTGTTCCTGCCACGGCCACACAGGGTCACCACCCTCTGATACCATATGAAAACTGGAGATCAAGACTTGATTTAAAAGAGAATCTGATAAATCTGTGTTTTTCTTATTTAATATTATACAGATGAAACTCTCAATCTATGATCGAGAATAAATTCTATTTTAAATACACCCAGCTTTTAGCCATAAAAGAATGTTGAGTTTAATCATCTATAGATGAACTCCATTCTCTTTCCCACCTTTATTACTTTACGCAGGTTCTTCATAAGATTGGAAGGTCAAGTGGCCTACATCTTCATATTTACCCCATGGACCATGTGCTCAATGTGTGGATAGGAAGGGGCAACAGGCTAGACTGTAAGGTTCCAATCTTCACCTCTGCTTTGTGAACTTAGATGACAAATAAAATTTTTCACAAAGGCAGATGCAAATACACTGAGTTGAATTTCTTTTTCTGTACATATTTTGAATACTGAAACGCTTGGGTACCAGTCAGAAAGAGAATGGTACACAGAAAGAGAATGCTACTAAATTGTACTCTGTGGAAAGGAAAATCTTTTGGGCCTTTCAAAGATTCCCAATAAGACTTTAAATACAAAATGCTACACTCCATTGAAAATTCAGATTTGTGTGAAAGAAACATAAAGATAAATATATTCACATTCTATATTTATGTATTGCATTTTATATTTTATATCAATGGGAACATATGTAATATATTTAAACCATTTCACATTACTTTTCATATTAAATACTCAGTAACCTGCCTTAAAATATGTTTTTATTTCTCATATAAAGCTAAATGAGCCTAATCAAATTAAGGTGGAACTTTTATTTTTAATTTTATGAGTCTACATTTTTTAATTACTTTAAGAATAGGTGTCTACAATTTTGAATTATTTTAATACAAAGGTGTCTTTCCTAGAGAAAGAAAGAGAGACAGAGAAAAGAGAGTGAACTATGCCGGAGTATTTCTGCGTATTTCCTTTTTTGGCTTGGCAAAGTATGCTGATTATAGAAAGGTCATTTGGTAAAGTGAAATAAATGCCTTGGAAAAAATACTCCTAAGGGAAAATTGTTTTGAACAATTAAATCATAATAACAATAATTTAAACCACTTTGCAATTAGTCTTTTTATGAACATCTATAACTCCAAATTATTTTTACAAAAATGAATCTTGGCAACCAATTAATGCTTGGTCTAGTGTAATTTATTTGATTTTCTTGAGGGCAGAGAAAGCTAAAGAAGATTCCTAGAAATGATAGCCATTTAAAATATTCACAATAATATTTTTTGAAAAGCATATTATAAGGAATTTCATTACAAATTAAAATAGTGTACCTTCTTCTTATCTGAATACATCGCAACAACTCTGAAGCAGTTATACATTCTTATGCTCCAAGTAAACCTGCATCATGCAGACTTATCCTACACACATTGAGGCTTATCATTTTCATTTATTTAAAACAGAACCTAATAAACCATTTTTAGTAATTGTTGCTAAATTTATTTAGAAAAGAAGTCTCACCATCTGCATTCTAATGACTATTTTTGTAACAAACTTACTGTTACATTAAAGCAAAAGCATCCTGTTACTTAAATATATACTTAAATTTATTTTTATAAGTAAAGTAATAAGGATGAATTTGCAATAATACTGACTATTAGTGATATTTGCTAAGCCAAATCAGTCTCTCTCCCCAACCCTGTGTGTGTGTGTGTGTGTGTGTGTGGTGACTATAAGCTAAGAAACAGATTTCATGTGTAGCGTATGGAATGTCTTATTATATGGAAATAACAGGCTTCTGAGCTGACACAAATATATGTGATACTTTATGTTTTAGATTCATTTTTTGTGAAATATTTTGCCTGTGAAATGGCTTTTATATTTTTTATGGATCCTTTTATGATTCATCAAAAATAAGACAATAAAACACCCTTATTTATTTATTTTTATTTATTATTATTTTTTTAAAGTATTTAATTTATTTGTTCATGAGAGACACACAGAGAGAGAGGCAGAGACACAGGCAGAGGAGAAGCAGGCTCCATGCAGGGAGCCCAATGTGGGACTCGATTCCGGGATTCCAGGAACATGCCCTAGGCTGAAGGCAGGCGCTAAACTGCTGAGCCACCTAGGTGTCCCTGTACACCCTTATTTATTTCATTCAACATATTTGAGAGAGATGACTAAATTGAGAAGAAAGGAGAGAAAAAACAGAAATTAACTGGTAGCATCAATATATAACTAAAAAAACTCAGCAATTGCCATTTATTTCTCAGGTGGTTCCTGTGATCAAGAGCTTGGTAATAGACTTTTATGGGCATGACTATGTCTCTATAGGAGACAGGGTACAAAGTTTTCAAAATTATATGACCTGTATCTCTCAAAGGCTTGTGTTTAGAAACAAAAACAAAAACAAAACAAAAAGTCCTAAGGCAACATTTGCAGAATATAGAAAACCACTGAAAGGTTTGTTGGCTTTTATATCTCCTTTCTTTATCATCTTCTTATTTCTTTTGCTGAGAAGCAGAGGGAAAAATGTGGACGAGTCAGAGAGAGAAAAGGAAAATAAGAACTAGGCAAAGTGAAGAGGGGTTATTTTAGCTGACATTCAACATGTTCTTCAGAAAGAAGACACAGCCGTCTTTATTTTGCTCATTGCCTTTCTCTCCCTGCCCACTCCACCCACCCTCCTGTCCCACCAGGCCGCCACTAATGTCTGCCTGTGGGAAGCTTGTGGGAAGGCCTTCATATTTCCCATGAAGCCTGAGGAAAGATCTTTCAGATAAATGCTTGTGATTTGGGAGAAGCATATTAGCTTCTCTGAGCCTCTTTTCTCTTTTTTAAAGTGGGAAAGCTACTGATGTTACAAAGTGTTTTGGAGGAGCAGAAAGAATAACACACATATCCACATATGCACACATATATGCTTACATTTGAACTCTTCCCCTAAACCTAAAGACGCAGAGCCTTATGGATTCTAAGAAATAAATATAATAGAAAGATAAATAGATAAATAATAAAACCCCTAATTATACATTTTCCTGATCACCCAAGTGAAGACAGAAACTCTATAAGCATAAATTTAAATAATTTATAACTCTCAAAGTAGTAAATTAATGGTTTTGGTATATCCTTTTAGAGTTTTCTTCAATGAATATGCATACATATATTTATTCCAGAATGAAGTTGTATATATCATTCTGCAACGTCTTAAATGTTACAGTACAATTTAGACATCTTTTCTTGTCAATACATATAGATTATCCTTGCAATTTTTAATGGTTGTCACTTTTGTGGCTATATTATAATTCATTATATTGTATCCTCTTGATGGACATTTAGTTAGTTTTCCTTTTTTTGATTATTGAAAGCTATGCTGCAGGAAATGTCTTTGCGTGCGTGTGTGTGTGTGTGTGTGTGAGAGAGAGAGAGAGAGAGAGAGTTAATTTTTCTTTAGAATAAGTTCCTAGAGTAGAATGTTTGTGTGAAAGGTATGCTCCATTTGAAATTTTGATGAATAACACTAAGTTGCCCTCCAAAAAATCTATCTTGTTGACAATATTTTTAATTTCAGTTTTCTGAATTAGAAATTTCAGAGTCATCACCAAATATCTACCTTTCTTTCATTCCCTATGAATTCCCATTCACTCCTTCCAAAGTGTTAACCACATTCTTCGATTAAATCTCAGAAATGTCTCCTAATTCCATCCTTCCTCCATCTTACCCTCTTTGCTACTCTGTCAGCTCAGATCTTATAGGAGAAACTTCCAATAGTTCTCCAAAATCCATTCTCTTCCTGTGTCTTCCTGTGCACATCAAGGAATATGTGCTCTTCTCAGAGTCTACTCTGTCATCCAGGCCACGCCGTTGGACACAGAACAGAAATGACATGCGTTCCTCTCAGGTGTGGTTGCTAAGAACCCACTGCAGGAGGGCATCTGTGCTCTTTCATCTTCTGCTGGCTGAACATTGCTCATGGTGAGGGTCCATGCGGTGGTGGAGCTGCCAGTGGCAGAGCTCATGTGGAGGAACCACCCCTGGCACTGACCCACTGCCCAGGAAATGCCCCCCTGTGTTGAGCTGTGGCATGCTTGGGTCTCTTTGAAGATCTTTATGCTTGGTCTTTCACTCACACTCCTGCAGCAGCCTTCTTACTGGCCTTCCCACCATCTGCTTCTTCTCCCTCTGGTGGCCCTGACACCAGAATGAGCCTCCTTTGAACCATGCTATCCAATACCTCCCTCCTTTAAAACCCTGGGGGACTCAAGAACCTTTATTATCTGGCTGCAGCCTTCCACAGGAGCTGTCTTCTGTGCCTCTGGCCAGGCCCGAGTGCTTGCATGGATCCTCACACGCAGTGGTGTTCAGCTGTATACACGCTCAATGAGTCAATTTGTGATGTTTGCTTTTGATGCAAACACAATACCGCATCTAGGAAGCGGAAAAACTATTTGCTTCATAGGACAGTTAATTTGTGCTTAACAATTGACAAAAATAGTGATTTCATCGTTCATCTCTTGGGTGAGAGGTAAACAGCATCTTTCTGGATTTAGGCCTATAACATTTTCCACTTTAAAGGATCTTAGATCTCATCTAGGACAATTTCCTCATCTTGTAGATAAGAAAACTACAACCCAGAGAGCTGAATGAACTTGTCGCAGGCCATGCAGCCTATGGGACCATTGGAGAGCATCTCCCAAGCAAGCCAGCCCCTAGTTCACAGATCTGCCTTTCCTGTCACTGGGCTGTCCCCAAGGGCAGTGGCTATGGAAAACAAGTGATATCTGCTGCCTACTGTCAGCTCAGACCCAGCTCATTTCTGGGCTCAATTTCAGGCTCTATTTAAAGCTTCAGTGCCTATTTCTCTGGCTGGTTCCCCCAGTCTTGTTCTACCAGCCCACTGTGCAGAGGACAGGGTATTAGGTCTGGCCTCTCAATCCATATTCCCCATCATCATGGCAGCCCTTCCATGGACATGGCTTTCTTTCCTCATCAGGGCCTGAGTCTGTGAGTGTGTGGTGGGAGGAATGGCAAGCTCATAACTATAATTATACCCTATAGGAAATAACTGCTGCTTAAAAGGTACATTGTTCTTTGTCCATGGATCTAGAAGCTCAAGGATGGTAGGGATATTTAGAAATCAATAATACAGTGAACTAAGGTTCCAGCTTGAGGGGATTCTGATTTAGCAGGAAGACAAAATGGGCACAGCAGTGGTTTTGGTTGTGGGCACTGACCGTGAATGAACTGAAATATTGTAAGATATATCTGATTGCCCTGCAATCATTCTGGCTGGGATTCCCTTCTCAAATACCTTTCCTATCCTCAGTGGCATTTTGCCATCACAACTTTCTCTGTCATCAAGTCCCTACATGCATACGGACTACACATTCTAATGGGAAGATAACAGTAAAAAAAAATATGCTACATGTATAAAGGCTGTGAGTGGGAACAACAAGGGGTCAGAGTGGTTGGGGACCCATAGGTGGAGGGAGGGTGACAGTCATAGTTGGTAGGATAGCCAGGACTTCCCCATGTCGGCCTTTGCAGAGTATAGTCAGGATGTCCCGAGCTATTCTGAGATTGAAGGGAAACCTGTGGATGAGTTTGTTCTGGGAAGGGACAAGAGTTGGTTTATGTTTTAAAGGGATCACTCTAGGTGCTCTGTAGAGAATAAACCTTACTGGAGCAAAAGCAGGAACAGGAAAATATGTTAGGAGAGAAGTGAAAGGAAGGTGGATTAGAATGCAATTATAGCAGAGAGAAAGATCCACATTCAGGGTATGTTGAGAAGTCATTTACTCATGGATTGAATTGGGATTGTGAGAAAAAGAAAGGCACAAAAGACATCTTCCAGGTGGCACATGTGACCACCTGAGTGAGTGATGTTTCCATTTATGAGATGGGATTGGTCAGATTGGAATAGAAAGCAAGACAGGGAGGATATTTAGGTAGGGAAATGGACTCAAAAAGTCTCAAAAAATCCTAAAACTGAACTTAGAGGCAGCTGACATAACCCCATCATTTTATAGGTGAGGAATCTGGGACCTGGAAAAATGAAGGGGTTTCTTTTCAAATACCATATAGGAAATTCCAGCACACTTGGTACTAGAAACCTTGGTTTGTCTCCCATCCCAACTCCACCAGTCTCAGAGCAAAGACTTTCTCAAGACTTCATGGCATCACCTTAGGTTTGACTAGACCACTTCTGAGTGGCATTAAAATTTCTTTTAAAGGTTTGCCTCTCTCAGTATTCTCCTGCTTTAGAGTCAAAGGTGTTAACTACAGCAGAGTAGTCTGAAAGAGAAATTACCAAAACATGTATTCAGTTATTTTAAAATGTAAATAAAGGTTTTTAAGATAGTAGATGGCCACAAAACACTTCCCTTTTATTCCACAGATAAAAATTAATTTAATAATAGATGTCTACTGCTATATAAATTCTGTTACTTAAATACTCTAACTCCTTTTTCAATTCAGTGGGGGTGGGGGTGATCATATTTGATGGATACTCAAAAGAAATAAGAGTAGGTCAGTGGGACACTGGTTTGAGTCTGGTTGAGTTGAGTTTGGGAGAGGAGATGATTCTTTGAAAAGATTGTTTTAGGTGAATGCATTTCACCTTTCTGTAACTATCCGGAGACAAATGAGCAGAGCCTAAGAGGCCTTCAATGAAATTTAGGGTGGGTTTTTTTTTTTTTAAAGTTTAAAGCTATTTTTTTTTAATATTTGAAAAAATTAAGCTAAGTTCTGCACAGTCTATTGAAGTAATTTTTGTATCCATGTCATTCACCTCTCTTTATTGAGTACAGAGCTGGTATTTTTGATCTTAACGGATAGTCAACATTTAATATTCAAAGAAGCAGACCAAGTAATAGATATAAGGAAAAAAAAAATCTTAAAGCAAAGAACCAGGATAAAAGAGGACTATGTCAGGGGCAGGGGGCAGAGTTATTATGAACTGATACAGGACCCCCCTCCATGAAGTTAGCAGCCCTCCTTACTCCCTGCTCTCCTCCTCCTACATATTTAAAAAATTTTCTCTGTAGCACTTATCATCCTGACATCTTTGAGGACAGGAACTTATGATGATGATTTTTATTAGGTATTTACTATACACCAGGTTTGGAGCTAATCTCCAAGCATTGTCTCATTATTATTCTGCCTCCAGAGTCAATGTCTATCTGACTATAATCTTCCTAGAAGTTGGGTCCCTGGCTTTTTGATGTGTTCACTGTATGACTTCAAGCAAGTCACTAAATTCCTTATGCCTCAGATTTATAATTTATGAAATGTAGGTGTTTTTGGTATGTACTCTACAAATTTTATTTCTCTTTTAAAAAACATGACTTTTTAAGAATTCCACATTTGGCTTTAAATAAGGAGAATGGGGAATTAAAGAAAAAGGTAAAAACTTGAAACAGAGAATGTGGGGGGGGTTTGAAAAGTGAAAGAATGAGCAAAGTCATACCAGGAGTTCAAATTTTTGAGGAAAGTGAGGGGAAAGAGAAACCTCCTTTCTTATTATCCTTTTTTTTCCTGATTTGAATGGCTAAATTCCCTCATGTGTTTCCTAGATCAAATTAAATTTTGTTGTTGTTAAGATTACCCTGTTCCAACTCTTGGAGGCAAACATAGAATCCCATTTGCAAATTACTTTAAGAAATGTTGAGTAACACAGATTCTTACCCACGCAGTTATTGTCAAGGATGATGTGGGGGGAATATTGAAAGAGGTAACCCCTAGCCTCCAGTACAGAATCACCAATTACCATGGATTCTCCCAGTAGAGAATTTCCAGGAGAATACCATAATCAATTATGGTATTGACCTAAGGTGACATCAATGCCTTAAGTTTCTGTGGTTTTTTGGAATTCTTTTCTAAACGATTCATGAATTTTCAGGAGAGCACGTCATCATAGATTCTATTTCAAATCTGTCAATTCATGAAAAAGTTTTCACCCAGATTTTTAAAAGGCTTGCTGGGTCTTATTTTTATATTATGAGTATGTAGAAAATCTCTAATGCTAAAGTTTAAATGTTACACTAAAGTACAGTCTTCAAGTCCAAGTTTATGATTTCAATTTCTTACCTCATCTCTGATGTGTTCGTTATTTCATCTATGTTCTGCATAGGGAGAAAGTGCAGGATGGAAGTCACTAAAGATCTAAATTGGTTATTGCCATTACATGATATAGTCCCCTCAGTAGTGCTTTGCCTGTTGATATTAAGAAGGAGGACTGGTGCTGTGCACTCTCTGCTTGAGGTGAAGAGGCAAGATGAGTGTGTCTTCTGGAATTCTTACTTCTGAACTTCAGTTTTAGAACTCGGAACCTCTTTTGGGGGGATATAATCACTCATTATAACCAGAAATGGGTACCAGTTTGCTATTGAGGAGAATATGTAGGCATCAAGGATAAAGTATTTAGCTTTGTGAATACAGCAAGGCCATTCTTTTTTTTTTTTAATACATTTATTTTTTATTGGTGTTCAATTTGCCAACATACAGAATAACACCCAGTGCTCATCCTGTCAAGTGCCCCCCTCAGTGCCCGCCACCCAGTCACCCTCACCCCCCACCCCCCTCCCCTTCCACCACCCCTAGTTCGTTTCCCAGAGTTAGGAGTCTTCCATGTTCTGCCTCCCTTTCTGAGACAAACATTATATGGTCTCATTCATTTGGGGAATATAAATAATAGTGAAAGGGAATAGAGGGGAAGGGAGAAGAAATGGGTAGGAAATAACAACAAGGCCAATCTTATACATTCCTCTTGGATCATATCATTCATCCAAGCCACAGTCAATTCTTGGCCCATGAATAGAAACTGGCTTCCCCCAGTCTAGTTTTCTTCTATGTTGAGCTTGTTTCTTATAAGTTAACTGTTAGTCTTTTTAACATCATCCCCCTTTGACAAAATCCAAATATTGCTTGATTCTTTTGTTTCCCTTATTCCTCTATTCAGAACTCTCCATTCTTATTTTTGGAGAACAGAGAGCTCTCCCCTTTTTCTTGAAAAAAAAAAAAATAAATCAAATTGATTGCAAAATTGTAAACTCCTTGAGGACAGGGATTATGGATTATTCATTATCATGTCTTCATTGGTGCTTAAAAACTAGACAAATATTGGGGCACCTGGGTGGCTCAGCGGTTGTCTGCCTTCTGCTTAGGGTGTGACCAGTCTGGGGATCGATTCCTGCACTGGGCTCCCTGTGAGGAGCTTGCTTCTCCCTCTGTCTATGTCTCTGCCTCTCTCTTTGTGTCTCTCATCAATAAATAAATAAAATAAACTAGACAAATATTTATCTTATAAATAATATTTATCTTATAAATATTTATCTTATAAATATTTATCTTATATGCAACCAAATTGCAGCAGAGGAAATTCAACATATATTATGTTTCCCAAAACTAGATTTCCCAGCATTCCAGTGTTATAGATACATCTTTCTGTCCTCCCTCTCCTTCTCTTTTTCAAATAACTCCAGCCAAAATACCAGATTGTGGACCTATATATCAATGTCAGAAATATATGTATATCTGTGTCTCTCATGGTATTAACTAAGCACAATGCTTGGCACATCCTCGGTACCCAATATAAATTCCTTAAAGTGAATGAATATGATTCTTTAAACCAAGGTAGTTTATTTTTTCAGAAGAATTGAGTTTTAGTGAATTAAATTTTTATGATCTAGCAAATCCTTTATATAAACCAGTTGGGAAAACACCTATAATTTATGCTTCACAGACCTTCTGTCTACATTCTAAAATTTTATTTGCAGTGCCTACACTAATTTGAATAAAATGAAAACCAAGTTAAAAAAAACTAAACATTTTTAGAGATTTGGAAATGTAATAATTTTCTTTCTTTCTTCCTTCATTTCCTGTTTCTCCTCCTAAATTGAAATGCAAAATTTAAAATTTGGTGAATTGAAAGAGTTTTTTTTTTTTTAATTAGTTTTAGACTCAATGTAGTTGATGGAAATTCTACATGGAAGTCACTAATGACATTACACATTTTGTTGAGCTGCAGCTTAGTTATTTAGTTTTTACTAATACTTTACCAAATATGACTGGCTTTTATGAATTGAAGACATGTCTCTTTTTTTTGAAGTTTTGAGGCCAAAAATGAAAACTTAGAGGGAGGAGTTAGATTCCCTAAAAAATAGTAGGGCAGAGATTTTAAGTAGAGGTTTTGGACTCTCTGTCTTGGGCCTGAATGCTCATACCAGCACTCCCTGGAAGGAAAGTGGTTGATACACATAGAGCCATATGAGGGGGCAGGTATTGAAGACTCTCCAGAGCACAGCACCCTCTATGTCTCTTAGGCTCTCTTCTCTGAATAGATGTTTTTGGGATCCCAGAGGAGGTTATGGAAGGAGAAGACAGTTGGAAAGAGAAAAGAAAGACCCATTCATTGGGCCCAGTTAATTATTTTAAAAAGGATTTACAAAAGAAAATAAACTGAAGTCAAACAAATGGATACACCAATACCTACTCCCTTTCCCCCCTCATCTAGAGATTTCTTAAAACCAAACCTGCTGCATTTGCATCACCACCCATGTCGATTGTGAGGACATGGAATAAAACACTTTCAGTGTTTGATTATAGGAGAATCACATGGTTGCCAAGAAAAAAAAAATTTCCCCCACAGCCCATATATTCCCAATGGGATGATATGGCAATGTAGTAATATGCAGGCCATTTTTAGCTTCATCCAAAACCTATATAGCGGAGAGACAGCTAGATTTGGGGTCTGGTCACTGAATTTATCTCTCTGTTCCCATGATCTTGGGAAAGTCACTTTGTCTGAGTAATGTAGAAAGCATCGAAGTCTCACTTGTCATGCCTGATAGGTCTGGAGTTGGTAGGGTGGAAAACAAGCATACAAGTTTTATACCACAAAGCAGTGAGTACGTACATGGACATGTACAGGTCTTATCCAGGAGAGGTATTAGTCAGATCTATGAGAAACCAAGTTCAGTTTATTAGGATGTGCTTGGGAGTACATAGAAACCAAGCATAAAAATGTGTTTAGCCATTACCAAGAGCAGGAGATGACAAACAGGAACCAGGGATCTTGCCCAGGGAGCAGAGTTTTACTCATGCCAGAAGCACTCATCTCTGGCTCCTGGTAAATTCTACCAGGAATTTGTTTCCCTCTGACATTTTTACCACCCCCCCAACACATCTCATGTCTCAGGGTGGCCCCAAGGATCAAACAAGATTGACTCCAAGCTCTTCAGAGATATTAGTTAGGGTTCTTGTCCTGGAGGACATTGTAAGTTGTGTTTAAAATGTTTAAAAGAAACATTTTCCCCCCCAAAACTGTTCCTTTAGACAGCTTTTCTAAATTCAGTTTAAGGCAACATGCTGTTGTGAAAATATGGATTTTGGATAAGAAAAGCCTGTGATTAGAATCACTGCTCTATTATTTATAATTTGCCTGATTTCAGGTTAGTTAACCTCTTTAAGCCCCTATTTCCTCATCTTTAAGTAAAACTAGTACCTTTAAGTAGTGTTGCAAATTAGTAATAAAAATGGTAAAAACAACAACAATCACCACCTAAATATGAATAATATCACTATGCCTTTATGCTAAGATTTATTATTGGCAAACAGTTCAACCTATGTTTTTTTTTTTTTTTTCAACCTATGTTATTTCACTTGATCTTCATAGAAATTTGGGAAGGCGGTGGATCTCCTACTATTTTCAATGGCTTATTAAGTAATTTGTACCATCTTGAAAGCCAGCCACTTGGAAAGGTGGTATGAAAGAAGCAAGAGGACATTTCTCTATCTTCATTTATGGAGACAGTAACTAATAAGTATCTGAGAGCCTTTAGAATGGTTCCATTCTAGGGATTTCAAATTTTACTTCCAAGAAACTGGTGAATGGACAAAGGACAAGAAGATGGACATCTTAGATTCTCCCCAACTTTGATCACAGCAACTGTGTGTGTGTGTGTGTTTGTGTTATTGTTGATTGGGTTTTTCTGTAAGATTTTGATTGAAGAAGGTTCTAATCAAACACTTTCATTTTACAACCGTTGAAACTAAGTTTCATTGTGGTTGTGTCTTTTCCCAAAATGATATCCCCATAAACTTCTATGGATTAGGAAAAAGACAGGAAAACTCAAAATTTAAAAGAACAAATGTAGTCATTGACTCATAGATGTGATTATTTCCTCTGCCTACTGTCTCCTTACTGATTGAATAAGTTGAGATTTCAATCTTCAATTAACTCACCTAAAAATGATGTAATTTTAATCTATTGAAATGATTTCTTTATAAAAAAATATTCTTGATGGTTTACTACACACAAATCACTGTTTAGGCACAAAGATAACATAAGAATAAAAGTCTATACAACCAACATAAATATAATTCAGATTGAACGGATGACTCAAACTTATGAGGAGGTAGTATAGAATGCCAAGTAAGTATGACAATGTTGAAAGGAGAGCTTATTCAAAAATTGAAGTGAACTATGGAAGTTTTCTACAGAAGATGGAGTTTTAGGTGGTTCCTAAAGAATGGACAATATTGAAACAAGAGGGACAAAGGACAAGACATTCCAAGTGTGGAATATCTTCCATAAAGTCACAGACCAGGAAATATCAATGCTCCTACAGAGAGAATATTAACAAAATCAGTTTACTTGGAGCTCAAGATTTAAGAAAGGAAGTTGGTAAGAATGTCCTTAAGTTGCTAAGCATTGCTTAGTGGATCACTGGATCACTATTACAGGAGTGGGATTGGTGTTCCAGTAGCCAACTACAGGTCTAACTGTGGTACTTGACCTTTCTATTGTCTCCCTCAGTCACCTCTTCCCCCACTGTGTTAAACTCACAGATGAGATTTAAGATATCATGTCTAACATCTCTTGCCTACTACCACTAACCACCCAATTTCCAATAAATTGGGAAATAGGTAATATAGGAAGCAGGTAAGAATAAAAGAGCTTTGAGTAGAGGCATGATGTATTTGTTTTCAAAAGATCAATGTAGTAGTGGATAAATTTGAACTGAAAGAACCAAAAGGCAAATGCAGGCAGAGAGACTGTGTAGAAATCCATTTATTGAGTATGACATGTGTTGTATATACATTTTCTAATTTAATTTTAAGGCAACCCTATGAAGTTGATAATGATATCCTAATTTTATAAATAGGGAAACTAAGATGCAAGGAGATGAAATAATTTTCCCAGTATCAATTCACCAACAAATAAATATGAGCTATTATAGGAACTTAAACTTTTATGATGTTAAAGTTCATTCCATTTGTTATTTTTTATTCTAAAGTCAAAGAACATGGTTGAGTTAATCATTCTCCTTGGATCAAGGCACATTACCGTCTTTGATCTGTGCAAGAGCCCTTTCTTATTTTATTTATTTATCTGTATCCCTTTAAAAAATTCTTATGTCCTATTTCCATTACCCTCTTTCCAGAGAGAAAAATTTCAGTGTATTTGTTGCATATTTGTTTTCTGTATGTGTTCTTAAATATTATTACATTTTGTGTGCATATATCTCTAATTCATGCAAATGATATTAATGATATATCTTCCCTTCCTTTCTATTTTTCACTAAGGACTATATTTTGAAGATTTGTCCATATTTCTATAGATGCTTCTAATTCATTGCTTCTAACTGCAACTTCTGCCCTTTCAATTATATGCAATTAATTCCCTAAAGCAAAGAACAGACTTGGGAGACAACATTCATAAATATTAATTAATTAATTAGCATATTAAAAGCACTCAGTCAACAAAACATTTGTTGAGTACTTACCACCAGACACTGTGTTCAATGTTGGGAATACTGCAATGAGTAAAATTCAAAACTGTCCTTAAGAGATGCCTGGTCCAGTGGGGGAATCCAATCGTACAAATATATAATTACAGCTTAGTCATTTACATGCAGTAATAGGTATGAGCCCAAGAAAGAGCAACAGTGCAGAGCTGGCTGTGATTGTTTCTGCTTGGGGCTCTGAGCAAAATGAGTGAAATAGGGGAACAAAAAGAGTGACCCCCTTCCTGGGTTTCAAAGAATGAGTAGGAGGAGTGTTCTGAGTGGATGGGTGGGGAAAGAGTATTCTAGGAAACAGCACTTTTGACAAGAACTGTTTCATTGTCTATCCCCATAGTCCCTTCTAAAGACCTTCCTCCACCCACAGTCTCTCAAAACAGCAGCAGTGTTTACAGCCCCCACTTCTGGAGTCAGGGCTAATTCCCTAAGGGGTAGGCACATGCTACGTGAAACGGGGGGCAGCCCACACATGATCCAGCAACTAAACACATGTGTGGTCTCAGTTAAACAGGTAAATTGGTCCATTCTATTCTTTCCCTTGAACTTTGAACTAAGAAACCCAGGCATGTTGCCAAGTGGTGACAGAAAGTAGAGCTGGTAGGTCTTGATATCTGCAGGTCATTTGCATGTTGATGAGTAAATAGAGTTTGGCCTTAAGCAAACTGAAGGAATGAAGCACCTCTCTTTTTTGAGTAAGGAGAAACACCCCCTTGGTGCCTGGCACTTCTCCCATTCGCAGCTCCAGGCCTGCCAGCTGGACTTGGCTTCACACCTCAAGTTCCATGAGATTTCTTTGAATCTTTACAATCAATCTGCCTTTATTGAGAGTACGTTGAGTTGCTATTGCTAATCACCTAATGACAGTTGCGGAAAGCACATACTCCAAGGCATGCAGGCCTGAGCGACCACCGTCTGTGTAGTTCGTACGACCTGGCCAAGTGTAAAATACGTGGGCAGATTTGAGGGAGAATCTGCTGGAAGAACCGACAGGACCTGGTGATTGATGAGACATGAGACGTGAAGGTGACCAATTCTGAAGTTCTGACTGCAAGCCTGGGTAGGGCGATGACAGCATTGAAAGAAAGCTGGGGAAATAAAGAAAAGGAGAGAAGAATTCACCTTTAGATATTTAAGGATGCTTTGGGAAACATGAAAATATCAAATGGTAAATTGGAAAAAGGGGCGATGAGGAGTCTACACTGCTGTTAGGGCAGAGGAGAAGGGGTCTCCTGTAAAGAGCTGTGGATGGGGCAGAGAATACTCAAGGATGGAGGTGAGGGAAACTAAAGGGGAAGAGTTTAAGAAGCAGATGTAATAGTAATAGTAATTGATAGTAGTAATAATCATAGTGTATTGGTAATAGTATATAAAACACAGCTAAGACAGCAAGGAAATGAGGATTGCAGGGAGGCAAAATATATGTGTCACAGCCCCATAAGTGCTCTCATTTCAGGAAGGTTTTCAGTACCCTTTGAGGTCACCCTAGATCCAGGTACCATAATATGGGGGTTCTTTTGGATGATAGATCTTAGTTTATGGGATTCTCCTCTGTTATGGGTTGCTTTATCTAATATCCAATACAATGTCGTATGTTATTACCAAATATATTTTGATTAATAAGATGAAGAAGTTTCCTGTGCTGTTAAGTTATCTTAATAGACTTAGAATTAGGACGCAGTAATCTTGGCATCTGTGGCCAGGAGGAGGGACATTTGAAGGCTCCGTGTTTAGAAATGACATGTAATAAAGCCTATTCTCTGTGCATCCTTCAAGTAGTCATGACTAAAGTGGATTGGGAATCTTGAGGGAATTTAAATTTGGGGATTTCCCATGTGAAGCATCATTTTGCTGCCATGTGCTCAGCTAAAAAATGCTCCTTTTCTAGGAACGCTCATCCTCGTGAAACGTAGTTAGTTTGGAAAGAGAATAAAGGACAAATGTTGCCATTTTCCCTGTGCTGCAGACTTAACCAACTAATTAAATCCATTTTGCTTTCTGGGCTTATGGTGACTTTGTATAATTCAGACTGGTATCTTGTCACATCCAGAAGATCTGTCGTTGTCTAGGTTACCATGGCAGCTAAATTTTTTCCTTTTTGTAAAATTATCCCCAGCCCTTGGCTTCAGTTAACCACATAAGCCAGTGTATTATTAGCTTAATGAAGGGACCCTTTCAGCAGACTTCTTCCAATGCGTCAGGTAGCTGTCCAACTAGCGTGGTGTTGCTGTGTTTAGTGTCTTATTCTCAGCGTCCATCTGGAGCTCTCTTGCAAAGCCCATAGGTGGCGTGCCAGGAAACATCCTGCTGCTTCTGAAGAGAATTCATCACCCTCTTCCTTAAACGTGACCCGTGACATTGCATTGTCTTCCCCAGCCCATCCTGAGCTCCACACTATTAGGTGTGGCTTTGTCGCCATCTAAACATTCAAAGTTATTGTCTGTGCAAACACTTATCTTTCACGTAGGTAGCTATAATGCAACATGCTCTGGGATCAGCTTCAAACTCTAATGATCAACATATATTTATTCATCCCAAATGGAGCTGTGACTGAGTCCCTATTATACACATGTTATTGTGTTTGTTCTGTTGTTATTATTTTTCCTACCTGGGTTGGTCCTTCACATGGATCAGAAAAAGCCATTAGCTATTCATTCCAGAAAGCTTTCTCTTCTGCCTTAGAGGCACTTGTCATTTACCCATAAGGTGTGTCCCCAGATCACTTTTCTCAGCACCGTGGCACAGTCCTGAAAGTCCAACTTCTCTGTGCCCTGCCCTGCATTAAGCTTCACTCTATTTGTACACTTCCACAACATGATAGCCAACTAATGGCAAATTTACCTTCAAGTACTCAGCTACAATGCACACCAGAGTAACACAGGTAGGAAAGAAGCAATCTATGATCAAGTATAAAATACTCTAGATGAACATTTAATGACACAGAGATGGACGTTCACAATGAGATTAGGAAAATTAGGGACACTTTTTTGTTTGCAGGAAAAAAAAAATTCAAACATAGGGTTGCCATTATCAGCTACTTCAGCTGGTCCTCACCCTTTCCTGGGAGGCATGGTCAGGTTTTTGGGAAGAGAAGGGAAGTTACTTACCCATCACTGTCCAAATGACAGCAGTGTCAACTCTACTTATGACCCAGGGAGAGAGCTTCATTAATCAACATGCAAAAACACAGGTAAGTTGGAGCCCATTGTGATTTACTGAGGGATTATTTTTGATTAAATGATTTTCCTTCCTCTCTAAACCTCAGCCTAAGCCAGAGCCTGAGCTAAAGTGAAGTTTCTGCCAAAGCATCCTAGCAGTATAGGTTAGAGTCACATTCATAGGTTAGATGAATTTAATTCACCTCTGAATTTACAGCTTTAGTAAGCAAAACTATATAAAATCCATAAAAGGAAAGAAACTAAAGACAAAAGAGGGAAAATCCAATAGCTAACAAGTACTTCCAGCAAACCCTTTTCCCCTGCTTACACTGACATGAGGAAAGTCAGCATGGCCCACAATAACTTTTGTATTCCTTCCAGCTTTAATAGTCTATAAGTGATTGTAGATACGAGCTTGGTGGATATCTCATACTTTCTGCTGACCTAGACATTTCTCTCTTACCATTTACCTCTTCTGACTCTGACATCCCCCTGATAGAAAACTCAGTTTTAAGTCTTAAAAGAGACTGACGCAGCGATTGTGATTTTTTAAAAAAGTACCTAGCACACAAAGAATGCAGAGCGAATGCCAAGCTATAATCAGTTAAATGTCCTCTTTTATTTATTCCATTTCTTATCTTCTGCATTTGAATGAAGACTCATGGAATCTCTTGTTTTCACAGGACGTATCTAATCACCTGGTGCCAGGTAGGACCAGCCCCAGGCTCCAGCACAGTCATTCAGCAGGTTTTCTGCCAGGTGGATTCAGCCTCAATACACTTCTCCAATTGTCTATAAATAGCATCATTTGTGAGGATTGTTGAAATAATTTGTTGCTATGATTATAGTGACACTTCTAGCATGTTATAATCATATAAAACTGCAAAAACAGAAGGATGCTATCTTGGGGTTATTTTTTTCCCAACTCAGTTTGTGTTGCACAGAATGGAAGGAAAGGTTAGGAATGGCACTTGTTTAGAGACAGAGGTGTTGCATTGTAATAGGAGAGAGAAGGGCACGTAAAAATCAAGAGTACTTTCTTAAGAAGTGCGGCATCTGGATACTTTGAAACTGACTTGATTTTAATCAAAAGGGAAGAAAAGGAAAGAAAAATCTCAAAGTATAGTTCCATACATACAAGAGGAGTGAAGACATGTGGTGCTATCCCTTCCAGCTCAGGCTCTAGCCAAACCAAAGTCATTTTAATTTTTCATAGGCTTTTACGCTTTTGATGACAATGTCTCACTTAAGGAGTCAAAAGCATCTGAAAGAGAAGTAGCTAGGAAGCCTATACTATAGGACTCTTTGAAAAAAGACTGTATTCTGAGTTGACAAAATATTTTCATTGCTTCTACATGTTCAGCCAATGCCAATTAAGCAAAATAATGGACTATCGATATAATGCTTTTTGCTGGTAAATGATCACGGTTTGAGCGCTATGATATAGAGACAGGTGAGGTGTTTTTAAACCACTTTTCAAGATTCTATAAAAGCATAATGTATCTACATATGATATGTTGACTGACAAAATTATAAAGCATCTAAGTTGATTTTATTACAAATGAAATTCTAGGATAGATTATACAATGTGGAGATTTGAAACATATTACATCCATTGTTAAAGGATGCCAAGGCAATTGAGTTAATTAAGGCATCCATCACCTCACATATTTACCTTTTGTGTGTGTGGGAACTCCTGAATTCCACTTTCCTAGCAAACTTCAACTACGCATTACAGTATTATCAACTCTAGTCACCATATTATATATGAGATCCTTAGACTTTATTCATCTTATAACTCAAAGTTTGTACCCTTTTACCGACTTCTCTCCATTTTTTCCTACTCTGCAGGCTTGCAACCACTTTTCTACTCTCTTTTTCTGTAAGGACTCTCTCTCTCTCTATATATATATAATATATATTAAATATATATATTTAATATTTTTTCCCTTAACATCATGTTCTCTAGTCCTCCATATTTGCACAGAAGGCAGGATTTCCTTCCTTCTCAAGGCTGAATAATATTTCATTGTGTATATACATGCATATATCACATTTTATTTATTTATTCATACATTGACAGGAACTTAGTTTGTGTCTATACCTTGGGTATTGTGAATAATGCTATAACAAACATGGGAGTACAAATACCTTTTCAAGATAATGATTTTGTTTCCTTTGGCTATATACCCAGAAGTGAGATTGCTAGATCGTATGGTAGTTGTATTTTTAATGTCCTGAGGAAACTTCATACTGTTTTCCATACTGGCTGTACCAGTTTCCATTTCCACCCATGGTGGGCAAGGATTTCCTCTTCTCCACATCTTCACCAACACTTACTATCTCTTGCCTTTTTGATAATAGATATCCTAACAGGTGGGAGATGATATCTCCTAGTGGTTTTGATTTGCATTTTCCTGATGATTAGTGATGCTGAGCACCTTTTCATGTACCTGTTGGTCATATGTGTGTCTTCCTTGGAAAAATGGAAAAATATCTATTCGGGTACTTTGTCCATTTTTAATTTTAAAATTTTTATTTATTCATTTACTTTGCTGTTGAGTTGTATGAGTTTTTTTTAAAATCAATTTTGGATATTAATTCCTTATTGGATATGTGGTTTGGAAATACTTTCTCTCATTCCATAGGTTGTCTTTTCATTTTGTCAATGATTTCCTTTGCTGTGTAGAAGTTTTTAAGTTTGAAGTAGTATAATTTTTAATTTTTGCTTTTGTTGCCTTTGCTTTTAGTGTAAAGCCAAAGAAAAACATTGCTGATACCAATGTCATGGAGCTTCTTGCCTGTGTTTTCTTCTAGAAGTTTTAGAGTTTTAGGCCTTATGTCCAAGTCTTTAATCCATTTTGAGTTGATTTTTATTTATGGTATAAGATAGGGGACCAGTTTCATTCTTTTGCATGTGAATATCTAGTTTTCCCAACTGCATTTATGAAAGAGACTATCCTTTCCCCACTGTGTGTTCTTGGCATCCCTGTCAAAAATTAAGTGACTAATATGCATGGGTTTGTTTCTGAGCTCTATATTCTGTTTGTCGTGTCTGTTTTTCTGCCAATGTCACACTTTGTTTTCATTATGATGTCCTTGCGTGGTTTGAAATCAGGAAGTGTGATGCCTCAAGCTTTGTACTTTCTCAAGACTGCTTTGGCTATTTGGGGTCTTTTGTAGTTTCATAAGAATCTTAAGGTTATTTTTTCTATTTGTGTGAAAAATGCCATTGGTATTTTGCTAGGAATTGCATTGAATCTGTAGATTCCTTTAGGCAGGATGGATATTTTAACAATATGAATTCTTCTAATCTATGAGCACAGAATATCTTTTTATTTTCTTTGTGTCTTCCTTAATTTCTACCAACATGTTTTATAGTTTTCAGTGTATACATCTTTCATTTCTTTGTTTAAATTATTTACTTATTTACTTATTACTAAGTATTTTAAGAATACTTTTGATACTATCGTAAATGGGATCATTTTCTTGATTTCCATTTGGTATTTATGTTGAGCCCGGGTGTGTGTGGGGGGAATAGTTGCAGGAAGTACTTTCACATTCATTGAAATCTGTTTTTTTTTGTTTGTTTGATCTGGTCCTGTGAATGCTGAGCCCTGTTGGCCATCATAGGTAGGTAATTTGTAGACCCATCTCTTGGGTGGCTGCCACAAAAGTTGGGAAGTTGGGGCACTAAATGTGTGGACAAGTTCCTTACAAGGAGAAGCTGGAGACTTGGTTTTATTGTTGAAATGAGCCAGAGGGAGAAAGCAGGGAAAGTGCCCACCAGCTCTTTTGGGCTCTGGAAAAGATCCAGTTAACACCTAGAAATAGGCTGATTAGAAGCTGGACCCTTAGGCAGCAGCTTGGAAAGTAAGCAGTCAAAACCCCTTACAGGGAGAAACTGAGGGATGGGTGTTTTGCCTGCCCCTCTGCACTGAGCAGGGGATGTGGCCAAAGGGAGTGCTCATGTGTCCATTTAACAACTTCTTTTTTTGCTCTAGAGCTGTGGGACTGGTAAATGCAAGCCTTCTTGACTTGCAGAGCTAGGGATTTGGGAGTCTGTCATTTGGGAGGCTGTCTCTTGAGTGGCAGCCTTAAAAGTTAGGATACTATATGTCTGGTCCAAACCCTTTGGTCCTCAAGGAGAACCTGAGAGTTGGGGGTTCCCTCCCAATTGCATGTCACTGTGCCCTGGGTGTAGTTTATGGCAAGAGTGGGTCTCAGCCTTTTCTACCTGTTTTGACGTGGGCATTTTCTGTCTCTTCCAATGTACAGGGGTTATTCAACTAGTTCCAGGTTTCTCTCAGGGACAACTGATCTGTGGGTAGTTGAATACTCAGTGTGTCCATAGGAGGAGGGCCAGTCAGAGACCTCCTCTCTTGGCATCTTGGTGATGTCACGTCTGTCAAAGTTTATTTTAGATGAAACTCCTCTTCTGAGTGCTGATGCTGGGATCTACTCTTTTGACCTGGTTGACATCTAACAGCAAAATAAGGATTGGCACCATCTAGTTTCTTTACTTTTTTAGTGCTGGTTAGAGTCATATCTTTATTTATTTGTGTGAGATTGTTCCCCCACATGTCTGTACACTCTAGGCAGGAGAAGATCCTGCCTGGTGTGCAACACAGTCTTACTTGGCCAGGGGCCTGACATGTGGTAAGCTGACAAGTTGTAGGTCAACATGAGTTGAATGAATGAATGAAGGAATAGGAGGGCTTTGGACTAATTCTGGCTTTGCAATATATGTGTTTTATAAATTTGGGCAAGCATTTCACTTCTTGGAGCTTCCTGTTCTTTATTTGTAAAATACCTGGCCTGGCCTGGAAGTTCTTAGAGGTCCCCAATTTTAAATTCCAGAAATGAGCACATGTTAGATGCCTCAGAACCCTATGACCACTTCTTTTTCTGGAAACCATCTGCTCAGCCCCCAACACCATCTCACTCTGAGGGAGAACTTTTCCTGGATATAGCCATTTAGGCCAGGGATGGACTCTGAAATTGAGCTGGAATGAACATATTCTCTTTTCCAGGTATGTGGCATGAGACCTGGTCCTGCCAATCAGAATCTGCTTGTGGCCGTACTGTGACCTGTGGATTTGGGAGCTTTGGGGATGGCCACCTCCTGCCCAGTGTGGATAGTCAGGCAGTGACAGTCAGAAAGCAGGGAGGGAAGAATGAAGCATCTACAGGACAGACCAGGCAGGACAAATGGAGAGTGCTAGCAACATCCAGTCCCTCACTCAAGCCTGAGGCTTTTCCGACCTTGGGCTCCATACGGTGGCTTGTATAGATAGTCAATTTCCTTTTTTCCCTCTTTTTTGGGTGAAGAGTAGTTAGTTCTAATTAGTTTTGTTATTTATTTCCAAGGACCCAGATAATATATACGTACATTCTTCTCAATAATTAATTCTCATTTATTTGGTTATTTGGGGAAAGCTGATAGCTTCTTTAAATTCTCATTCTTAGAAGCCTATATACCCAGTATTTTCTGTGAGTAGCATTTATCAGGACCTGAAAAGCCTGCCTGTCTCTGGGATAGTCTTTTGTGTTTCTAAGTGTATAAAACTGGGATACAAAGAGCCTTTGAGCTGGGTTGAGTATATATTCCATTTCTCAGCACCATATCTGAACAGGTTGGTCTGGCCTGCTTGTGGACTTTTGTGGCTGTTCCCTGCACACCTGCCTGTACTTCTCAGCCTTTTTGCACACCTCTGCAGATTTCCCAGACCCCAAAGAGAAGTCACCTCCCTGATAGATATCAGCATGAGCCCCTGTCTACCCTTGGGCTCCTTTGAACTGTCCTATCTTGTTGTCACACACATCCTGACTTCATATTTCCCTTCCTGATCACACTGAGAAACAAGAAATTGAGTTAGGAGTTATCTAATTCCATTAGCCTCATTATTCTTCAAAAAGTCATGTCCTGGAAAGGTAGTGCTACATAATACAGGAAATAGAAGACTCAGGTTCTTCTGATAACTCTGTGATTCTGAACAAATCTCTTTTCTTTCCTCCTTTATAAGATCAGAGTCAATTGCATGATTTCTGGGATCCTCCCACCCTCACCCCAAGGTCTATTTCAATGACTCCCTTGCAGTACTCATACTAGCATCTACTTTGAGGCTCTTATACTACTCCCCTCTCATCCTCCAGGAACTTGAAAGGTTAGGGGTCAATTTTACGGGTGTACCTTTTTCCCTGTAGGTCTCTCAGTTTTACTGTCGGTGTTTTAAAGTTTTAACTAATTGATCTTTTAAAATAAAGTGGCTCCCAGACAGAGGGAAGTCAGGGCACAGGAAAGCACTGCTCCTCCACCTGGAACGTCCTGGATCAACCAGGTCACTTTTTACGTGCTGCAGTGTTTGTCCACATTTCCCCCATCTCCTTCCTTGAAAAGAAATATTACCGGCTCTGATTGTTTTTGGCCTTAACTTGGTATTAAGCTTTCCATGTTTCTTCTCTATCAGGATGCTTTTTGTTTGACAAACATGAAGCTTTCTCCTTTTGCTTGCTTCATATTCTAAACTTGCAAGGGACTGGGATCCTTGAAATGTCTTTAATAATAATTTTCTATTTCTGCTGCTATCATAAGCCCCCACCTGTGTTATAAGCCATAAACAATGAGATAAGGCTCCAAAGTGGTTGGCCTTGGTACTCTAAGGTGAATATCAAGACACTAAAGGTTTTTGTCTCATTACATATGTTGCTATCTTAACGAGAACCAGTTTAGCTCCTGTGGCCCAAATCCTTCTCCTCAAGTGACAGATGAGCTATTCACACATCCATCAGATAGAATTGTTGAGCTTCCTGAGCATAGTTGTCCTATAGTGCTGAGTCATCAGAGGAAGTGGAATGACCACTCAATTGGCTGCCATTTTGGAATTCTTTCCTTACCACCACCATATTGGGAAAGATTTTAAAGGATAATGGTACTTAAGATATTTAAGCCAAAATTTTAATAGATTTACCAGGGTCTTATCATGCCTCTACCTGCCAACTACAACCCCTTGCCCTTGTCAGTCTCCTATGAGTTCCTCAATTCCATTTCCCCAGGGATTGAGATCATACCAAAAAAGAAATTAAACATAAATTAACTCACTAAGTGTAAAAAAGGAGATTTTCTTATGACTATTAGTTTGCAAAAGCAAAACTAAAGATAATTCAGGTTCACGCAATGTCATGGATAATGACGATAATCTAGATGACAGCCAAGAAAAGGGCAACTTTATTGCTTTATTGCAAACAAGCCAAAAACAATAGTTCATCATGTTTCCACTACATTCATAATGGAGCATTTTATGATCTAAGGAGAAGTTTGATGAAATACAAGACTGTGCTTTGGCTAAAAAAAATGTCAATTTTTGTAAAAATCTTTAGATTTGTTTGTCACACTTTCTACATTCCAAGCTAATTTCCTTGGGGCTGAAGTCTCTACTAATTTGTTTGTTTCTTTTGTAACATGAAGGCCATGAAATTTACACTTAAAATGACCATTGTTTTGTACTGGGTTTTCTTGGCCAGTTATTTCCTACATTATTTTTACTATGGCTTTGGAGGCTGATTCATTCAGTCTTGGCAGTTACTGAATATTCTTGTCCTTTACAGCTATAAGGATGTCTCAAGTTGGCAGGAAGGAAAGAGAAGCCTTTGTGTTGTTGAATACCAAATCAGGCCTCTATTATAGCACTGAAGGAATGCTTTTTGGAATGACATTGGAAACAACCAAAAGAACATCCCAAAGACCTTCTGACATTGATAGAGAGAAGTTCCCACTGAGTCACTGGTGTTCAGACAGGCAGGCAGGGCAGCTAATTCTGAATGAAGAGAAATTTCAGTTATAGTGTTTGGCTTCGATAATATGTTTTACAAGTGGCCAGATAGCATCACAAAGCACCATAGCTAGATGATCCTCACAAATGCCCATATACCAAACAGCCTTCCACTAATTGTTGTTTACAATTGAGAATCGATGATATACCAAAAGGAGATTCTTTCCAGAATCACAGGTATAGTTACTGCCTTTCAGACCAGTAATTGAGGAAAGGAGGCTAAGTTGGGATGAACCTGCAGAGTGGACTCCAATACTCCATCCTAGACCTTCTTCTGAAAAGGAAGTGAGAGAAATTCTTGAAGAGTGACTGGGATAGATGGCAGGTAAAGGAAGGTTTAAGAGAGGTTAAAGAAAATAAGAAGTTTGACCCTAGAGGCCAGTACATGGGAACCCTGGCTGAAACAGGAGAGAGAAAGGGAAGGACCTTGGCATCCAGCCCCAAGCACCCTGGGCATTCCCTGCTGGCTCTTGCCCTGCTTTTCATCCAGAGCAGAGCAGGACCAAGGAGCCAGCCCAGACTGGTTCAAATGGATCTGAGACAGGCTGGTTGCCAAATTTGACCTCTCACTAACTCACTAAATTTCCTCCTCCTTTTAATACTAAAAACACACTTGGAGCATGTTCTGTCAACTGTACTTGTGCACCCACTTTCCTGGGACTCCCTGCTCCTACATCCTTAAGTATCATTCCTTTCCCACCTCAGCCCCTTTAAACCTTTTGTTGGCTATGGTTCAGGGAGCCAGTCTAATACCTTTGTTGTAACTGTGTCTCTCTTTGGTGGCAGCTGTTTACCCCACCAAAGTCTTGCCTGTGCCTTTAAATTTGGGGTCCAGTCTCTTTTCTAGTGTAGCTGGGTCCAAGGACCCTAGTCCAGTCCTGTAACAAAAGCCACGTTAAGATGGGGAATTCTTTAGGGATCATGACTGAATCCTTTGCATCTGTTGTTTCACTATGGTCTGAGCCCACCTGCCAGGGTTTGTGGCCCTTCTCTGTTCAGGCTTGGGTTTGGCAGTGACCTGAATGAGGCTGGGTAAGTGGAAGGAAGTGGTGAAGAGGGTACAGTTCCTGGTCACAGCACTGCTATTTGCATCCTTCTGTGGAGGAAGAACAAAGCCAAATACAAAGTCCTAACTTCCAGGCTTTCATTGTCCCGATGAGCTGACATGCTGCAGAGTGACGACATAGGCACCCCCAGTTTCCCCAGCATAGACAGTTGAGGTAATGTCATAAGTGAGTAGTAATAGTGCCTGAATGTGTGTGTGTGTGTGTGTGTGTGTGTGTGTCCGTGTGTGTGTGTGTTTGTCTGTAAAGACTTGGAGACTACCCAGAATATCACAGGTTTTCCTTTCAGAAAATGATCATTATATTTATTATCTTGCCAATTAGACCTATGTGAATGTGTGGGCAAAATACGGAAAAAATGGAAAGGATATAGTCATTTGATCCTCTGTTGCTGTTTCATCTCTACCTAAGAACACTGAATGAGAAAGAGGGTGATACGTTATGGGAAGTGAGGACCGCTGCCCTGTTTCACCCACAGATCAGCCAAAAGTGTCTGGTGTCCTAGTGATTTTTGAAATTTCATGAGGAAAAGAAACACCAAACTCCTTTTCTGGCATGTTAAATAATGATAAATTATGCTTTAAAAGCTCATTATAACCATTAACATGAATAACTAGTGATTTAGAATTTGATTTAGTTAGGCTGCTAGATTTGTGCTCTTTGGGTGTTTGAATATAATTATTTGAGGATTAAGTTGAGAGACATCAAGCAGTACCAGAAATAAATAGCAGGCTTGCTTGCAAAGCCAAAATTGGAATGGAGAAATTAGAATTCTTAGGGAAAATGTCTGTGGAATGAATGAATGAATGAATGAATGAAAAAAAGTAAGATATTCCATACTTTTTTTTTTCATACTTTAACTATAAGAAAGATTTCAGGAATAAATTGATTGAAGTTTTTAAGGAGAGGGTGAGAGAATAATATAAGACTTTGAGAAATGTTTTTGCTTTCTTTTCTATGGTCTCTAGGATGCAAGAGGGATTAATTAAAGAGGCAAAATGTATTTTTATTATTTAGAAACCTATTCACTTACACAGAAACACGTGATAGGCTACCTTTCTTGGAATGAAAGGAGTATCTAGGACCTATTTAAACATTATCTCAGGTAGCAATTACTTACATATTAAGTCAAGGCAAAACCCAGTGCATTATCCTTATTGCCTAATAGACAAATCCTTGGTGGTTTATGTACCTAGAGAAAAAATGGAATTTATCATCAAAGCTCAGCAAATCAGTAGCTATTTGCTTTATTATAAAGATGACCTTGGATTTTGAATATACTTAGAATCAGATGACTAGATATATTTTTGAAAAAAGAGAAAATCCTTTCAGTTAAATTTTTTACAGTGTAAATGTGTTTCTAGTGATTTAAGTCAGACCCTGAAGACTGATTTAATGTTCTTTCATTAAGTATTTCTTTGATGTATGAGTCCAGGGTACTTTTGGCTGAAAGTACCGTCTATTGAGATGTTAGTGAAATATCAAGCAAGGTGAACAAAATAGCCAACTTGCAAACAGGATTCTGAAGGTCCTCCAAAAATAAAATCATCAAAAAGAAACTTTGAAATGCAATGTGGAACAGAATGCAGGAGGCATTTTCAAAGGCTCTGCTGCCTTTGGACTCACAGACCACCAAAAGATTAACAAGATTCTGATGTATGGGAATGTTAGGAAGTTTCTGGGCTCACTCATCCCTTGGTAACTGAAAAGCCAACAAAAATTCAAAACGTCAAACGATTTTATGGTATAAAAAAAAATCCAATCCATGCATGTTTGTCATTTCCATAAATTAGCCTCGGAGGCCAGCATGGGTTTTGTAACATTGTCAAGCAATGCATCATACAAATTAGACAAGGGCTCTGGCCAAGAACCATTTTAAAGAAAATTACAGATCCTATGCCCTTTTCTGCACACTGAGCTCAGATCTTCTCCGTCTGACCAGAATCACAGAAAAGAAACTGAACACTCTACCCAAAATATTATGTAAAATGGTGGCACAGCAGCCCCTCCTGAGAGATGGGGGAAGGAGGCTGTCCTCACATAGCCTTGTCTGAATCAGTCACAGGCACTCGCCAGGACCCAGGCTCTGAAGCGGTAGCTGGATTTGCAAATTACATTTCAAACGAACAGTGAGATACAATTAGGGTGCTCAATGTTTGAAAACAGCACCTGGGGGCTACTGGAGTGGGGATGCAAAATTGTGCTGAGGATTTGAGAACTGTTCCGACATGGTCATTAGATCTGGTGACGTGGGACTTTTGGATATGCTCAACTTACCTCCCAAGCCCCCAGCTCTTGCCAGGAAGTCTCCTCCTTGACTTCCACCTGTTCCATGCACCCTCCTCCTCTCCCTTACGTGTATTTGCACTTCCTGGACTGCCTGTGCCCCATGCCTTGTCCACGTTCTAACAACCGACAGCGACTCACTGTGTGCAAGCACCGTGCTAGAGATTGGTGGTAGTCAAAGATCTTTAAGACCCAGGCACTTCCCGCAGAGAACTTAAAATCTCCTCAGAATGAAAAGAATCAATGTGCAACAGATAAAACATAGGGCAACAGAAGCTAAATGTATAGGAGCAACAGAAGAATTCAGAGAGAACTCACCCATTGGGAATCATGGAGACTTCATGCAGGGGCTATTTACCTACCCAGCCTTGAAGGACAAGCAGGATTCAGGTAGGTAGAATCCAGTGGGGTTGAGGCAGAGACCACCATTTCCAACAGGAGCTCAGTGTGAGCAAAAGTAGGCAAGCAGGAGGAAGGACAGAGATGGGCGGAGATGCTGTAGGTGGTGTTCACATGTCCAGAGCAAGGAGAAGCTTACATTTTGTTTTAAAGCCCTTGCAGCTTGACAGTCCATGAGGTTGTCCAGTAAGTGAGGAGATCCTAGAGTGAAGAGGTGTTTTAGGGATAATATACAGGGCCAGGCAACCTTGGGCGCAGGATACTCTCAGGGCACGTTCTGAGCTCCATAGGTGCCTGGGGGCCCCATTCCAAAACTTGGCAAGAGCCCATCATCCAGCTTCCGGGTTCTCCCACCAGCTGTTGCACCTGTGTTTTCTGCCCTGGCTTGTGGTAAGGAAGTCAAACCCTGTATCTTCCCTTGCCACAGCCTGCTACCCTGACCCCTGCTATCCCAACCCCTGGCAGATGGGTGACCTCAGGACATTGCACCTACATGGGCTAGGTTCCTGGATCAGGTTGGAGGGAAAGCTCACCTCTGCTGAGCTTCCATCCAGTGGTTGATAGTACCGCCGGCCTATGTCAGGGAGGGCCACACCTGAGATCCTGCAAGGCGCGTGTGTCCAACTGCGGCCTTCCCTGAGCCTTTGTCTGGCCCCTTCTGGGAACGGAGGGTGGCCAGGATTGCTGGGTAGAATCCATGGGGAGGAGGCTGGCTGGACCCAGGCAGCCAGGGTGCAGTTCTCTGGTAACCCAGCAGAGAGTCAGAAGGCCACAGGGAGATGGATTCTAAGTCCAGGTGCACCCTGCACACTCAGAGGCCTGATGTGGGGGCAGCAGAGAAGCCTGTGAGTGGTCAGTGCCCTGTCATAGGTGGCCAGGCTCTGACACAGGGATAACAATAGAGTGAGAATAGTGAGAAAAGAAGGAACCATATATTTATGGGGTAAGGGAAAAAGAGTCTGGAGTCAGGAGAAAAGTAAGCCGGAGGCAACTGTGGCATTTAAAGCTTGGGTAGTGCAGAAAAGAATGACACCCTGCTACAGAAAGGAAAATAAGCAAGAGGCAGTTTATTTATGTTTTAGTTTTAGTTTTGGGATGGAGTTGTAGAAGGAGCAAAGGCAAGCTGTTGCATTTTGGACACAGCAAGTTTAGGCTGCTAGCGTAGTTAGGAGGAGGAGGTGTCCACAGGCAGGTGGGTGTGAACCAGACAGGTGGAGATGGTGAGGGGCCCAGGTGAAGGCCTCATGAGGAACTTTCCCGGAGGGGAGCTCCTTCCAGAGGGAGTACCAGGAGGGGCAAACAGACCTCAGAGGAGGTACCTGTGGGGCACTTTCCTATGAAGGAAAGAGAGAAAGAAGCTCCCTGGGATAGAATAAGATCAGCAGACAGGAAAGCCCTCTATAAGGCTAAGTAAGAAAGAAGTAAGTTTTCAGAAGACCAATGGAGTCAACCCAGCAAATCTTGGAGAGCAAGGAAAAAAATAATTCTTCTTTGTAAATCTCAAGGGAATCGTTTCAGCAGCATAATTAAGGGGCTTACTGTGGGAACGGGAGGACTGTGTGTGCATCCTGACCGAGTGGCGAGCTCAGTCTGGGAGGGACAGTGTAAAAGATGCTTTGGAAGCAAGCAGTGCTGATTCAAAGCTCCACTGGGACACTTTCTAATTGTATGATATCAGGCAAGTTACCTAATCTCTTGAAGTGTCAGTTTCCTGGCCTCTGCAACGAGGAGATCATAAGGTATTCTTCATGTGGGGAGTGCATGAATGCTAAGGGCCTGGCACACAGCCTGGCACACGATTATCTTTAGGATTATATTGAAGGCTTAGGTGTAAGAATGATGACTAAAATAGCTCCGTGACCTCAGGGAGACAATGGCCCTCAGCTGAGACAAGTGGGCCCAGGAACGACTATCACACAGGCAGTGTGAGTGCTCCAATAAAAGCGCAAACAACTTGCTAAGGATGTGAGAGGAAGGAGGGCAGAGCTATGGCACAGCACCCCCAGTGCAGGCATAGGAGGTGGGCCAGCATTTATTAAATCTCAGCTCCGTCTTTCTCTAGCTCTGTGACCTGGGTGGGACATAGTAGATGTGACAATGGTGGCAAGTTGTCCCCAGTACCTAGTGTCTCATTCTCATGTTACATACAATTTTCTTAAAACTAGGTTCCTGGCTGCTCTACTAAACATAATTCTCAGCCTCTCCTGTTACTAGATGTGAACATTTGATAAAGTTCTGGCCTATGGAACATGGAAAAAAGAAACTGTGGGTATGTTCTGGGTCATTTCCTTGAAAGGAAGGAACACGCATTCCTATTTGGTTTATTTTTCTCCTTGAAGGCTGGAATCCAGATGTGATGACTGGAGCTGATGCACCATTCTTAGGCCATATAGCAAAAATTGTGGTTTGAGGATGATGTAGCAACAAGATAGAAATGTCTGAATTTGTTACCTTGTGGGGTTTCCAACCTTCCCTGGACAATTTATACTTGGACTGTTAAGAGAGAGACAAATTTCCTTATTGCTTAAGTCACTGATATTCTCGTTCTGTCATTATAACTGTATTTGTATCCTAAAAATTAATATACTCATGTACATTTATAAGCTAGGATAAAATACTTTATATAGTTGTGAGAATTGAGCCCTCCCTAATGCATAAAAAGCAAGAGGACCGGTCACTACCATACCATACATACTTAATCAGTGTTTGCTGAGCACTTGTCAACACATTAAGTAGTACACTCATGGAGAACTGTCAAGGAATACTGTATACCTGGAGGGGAAGGAGTAGGGAAATAACATGTTAGGCTACCTGGTAGATAGATATTAAGAGATTTGAACTTTATTCTTCAGGTGACTCCTTATAGTTAGTAACATGTAGAAATTAAGAATGGGCTATACATTTTGATACAAATGAAAATTTCATTATTTATACAGTCCTTACTTGATATCAAGCATTGGGGAAACAAATGTAAATGAATCAAGGTCTTTATCCTCAAGTTTCTTGCTCAATGCAATCGTCATAAAGTATGCTGCTTAAAAGCTTGGACTCCAGATTTTCCAGAGTTTGAATCCAGGGTCTACTATCTTCTAGTTGGTACCCTTGGCAAATTATTTCACCTCTCTTTAATTCAGTTTCACTCTCTGTAAAACAGAGATAATAAAAGAACCTATTTCAGAGTTCTTATAAGGAATATATGAATTAACACTGACAAAGGGCATAAAACAATGCCTAACATTAAGTGCTCAGTTTATGTTAGCTATTATATCAGTTAAACACTGCTACATAACAAACTGCTCCAAGCTTGGTAGCTTAAAACTGCAAACACTATTTTATTTTATTTTATTTTTTTAAAACTTTTTTTTTAAATTTTTATTTATTTATGATAGTCACACACACAGAGAGAGAGAGAGGCAGAGACACAGGCAGAGGGAGAAGCAGGCTCCATGCACCAGGAGCCCGACGTGGGATTCGATCCCGGGTCTCCAGGATCGCGCCCTGGGCCAAAGGCAGGCGCCAAACCGCTGCACCACCCAGGGATCCCTGCAAACACTATTTTAGCTTACAGTTCTTTGGGATGATAATTTAGACTGGGTTCAGTGTGTGGTTCATATTGGTATGCTGCTGCTGCTGCTGCTTCTTCTTTCTTCTTTTCTTCTTCTTCTTCTTCTTCTTCTTCTTCTTCTTCTTCTTCTTCTTCTTCTTCTCCTCCTCCTCCTCCTCCTCCTCCTCCTCCTCTTCCTCCTCCTCCTCCTCCTCTTCTTCTTCTTCTTCTTCTTCTTCTTCTTCTTCTTCTTCTTTCTTCTTTTCTTCTTCTTCTTCTTCTTCTTCTTCTTCTTCTTCTTCTTCTTCTTCTTCTTCTTCTTCTTCGGTGGTTGGTGTTGGTGTTGGTATGCTTCTTTATGCACCTATAGTCAGCTGCACATTGGCCAGGTGGCTCTGCTTCTGGAAGTTGGTTAATATCTATAGTCCCTATATAGGGAATAACAGTGACAATTGAGCTTTTTCTCAGGGCAGAAGCAAGATTCTAAAAGAATGTGAAAGTGTGAAAGGTCTTCAGACATAGACAGAGAACTGGTATAACATGGGTCCCACTGTATTCTATTAGTCAAAGCAAATAGAAAATTTGGTGAGATCCAAAGGCTAGGGAGCTAGCCTCTATTTCTTGATGGGAATAGCATCAGTCACGTTGCAAAGTATGGGTAAGGAGATGTCATTAGTTGGGGATATCTGTGCAATCAATTCACAGAAGTCTTTCTCTTGTCTCAATAATTCACTTCCCTTCTATATGAAAAATATAGTCACACTTTTCTAAGACTGGCAAAATCTCATCCAATCATGGCATTAAACTCCATATCAGTTCTGCATGTGACTCTTTGAATGTGGCTCTTCTTGATCTGGAAGTCTATGAAATGTAGAGACTAGTTACTTGCCCCCAGAGACTCAACATACAATGACGGCACAGGGCCAAAGCAACTACAATAAATACTCCTTTTGAAAAAGAGAAAGAATGGGAGACATAGCAGTAACTGACCCATAGCAATTCTGAAATCTCACCAGGCAAATGTTGCCAGGTCCCTCAACTCTGGGTATAGGGAATGTTTCCTGATTAAACCTTGGTTCTGATTTTTGTGATGGTTTCTTAATTGATTTTTTTTAAGTTCTTACTCCATCCTCTGAGCTCCTGCTCCTGGCCTCTGAGATATTTTTCTTTTCCATCAACCTTCTCTGTTACATCAGAAGAAATAGCCCATATTGGCAGATGAATGGCTTTGTTAACCTACTTCTGCCTATAGAAAGTAGGATGCTCAGAGTCTTTTGGACACTTTTGGATAATCTCAATCACCATATAGTCTAGAATAGCAGCACTTTTGTCTATGTAATTTCCTTAAAAATGTAGTGGGCATCTAATTAATTATTATTATTTTATTCACTTCATTGGACAAAGCCAATACCCAAGATTTTTCTATAGATAAGGCTCTCTAGATTTACTGACTGCTATTTTTTGATTGGGGTTTTCAGAGATTATATCATTAATATTTTAGAAGTCCTTAGGTTCAGTGGCAATTGAGCCATTTGTCTCAATGTGTCCCTTAATTATTTCAGAGATTTTAACAAGTAGTCACGCAGTGTTACCCTTGATTTGATCTGTGTCTTCAGGTAGTACTTTATATTAAGAATCTTTTGCTATCTGAAGAGGCTGGGAATAAGTAACTGTTTTATTTTACAATCCATTAAGTCATCCTGCTTATAAATTGTCCTGTTCTTTCTTTACCTCATCTCCTTCTTGTGTACCTTAACATATGTAGCTGGAAGCAACCAGCTAATGCTTTAATATTCTGCCTGAGAATCCACTTGGCCAAAACCAAACATTTGTTAAGTTTTTATCATATATGTATATATACTTTATCCATTGATTGATCAATCTATCAATTGATTGGTAAAGTATATTTTATTTTGCTGCAGGTGATAGCTTTCTAAATAACAGCATTAAAAAAATAACAGCATTACTGAGAAATAGTTCACATACTCTAAAATTCATCCTTTTAAATTGTACAATTTAGTGGTTGTACCACCATCATTACTATCTAACTATAAAACATATTTGTCAGTCCAAAAAGAAACCCTATATCCAGCAGCAGTCATTCCCCAGTACTCCCTTCCCCCAGTCGCTGGCAAACACTAATTAATCTAATTTTTATTTCTATTGATTGGCTTATTCTAGCCATTTGTGCAAATGGAGTTATATAATATGTGGCTTTTTGTGACTGGCTTCTTTCACTCCAAGTAACATGCAGGGGTAACCATTTTACAGGTAGATTCACTGCCTCATAACACAGATCACCATTTTTCTAAGTTTGAAAACAATTTCTGTACCACTTCCTCAGCCTCTGCTAACAGTATGCTTATTGCTTTCCCTTCCTCCACTTACTCATTGGTTCCAAAATCAATGCCACACACTTTAGATGTTGGCTACATCAACATTCCACTTCTGGTACTAATTTCCACATTGTTATTTATTACCAAACTAAGGTGGCATGCAATAATAACACTTAGTTTTGTTAATGAATCTACAGATCATTTGAACGGTCCTCCTACTCTCTTAACTGGCTCACTTATATATATCCTGTCAGCTTCAGGTCATTTAGATAGTTTTGTTTGACTGTCTTAGGAGCTGGACCATGTAGACTTGTCTAGCATGGCCTGGCTAGGACAACTGGGCTCTCCTTCATGTGGTCTCTCATTTTTCAGCAGGCCAGCCTGGCTCACTCACTAGTGGCTGGGCAGGGTTCCGAGAGAGAGAGCAGAATCACTTAAGGTCTCTCAAGGCCTAGGCTCAGAACTAGCATACTGACACTTCTGTCATTTTCAGTTTGCAAAAGCAAATCACAAGGCCATCTCAGAATCAAGGTGTGACGAAATAGACTACCCTTCCTGAAGGGAGGAATTGCAAAGTCACATCATAATAGGAGGCTAATAATGGGACCATCATTACAATTAATCACAGCTGCAATTCTCATTACTGATACCAAATAGCCACAGCTAATTCAGCCAGACTGCTGGATTTAGCAAAAATATATCAAGTGCCTATTGTTTGGTAAACACAGTATGTAATCCTAAGAAGATAAAGATGGAAGGACATGGAAACTGTCCTTAGGGAGTTCACAGTCTAAGAAGGGAAATAGACATGTAAACCAACAAATACGAGCCAATATTATAATTTCAACAGGACATTTAAGTTAGAAAAAGAAGTGATAAATTCTACTGAGGGATTCATGATATGAATAGAGAAGATGGTATCTAAGTTGGGTTTTTGCAGGAGACTAGAAGATTGCCTGGAAGGCAAGAAGTGGAATGGATCACACAAAGGAGAAGGAAGAGTTGGACAAAAGTATGGAAGCGTAAGTACTTGTGTGAATAGAAATTCCAAGTATTTTAAAATCCTTAAATAAAATCCAAGTAGTTTTAAATCTTTTCTTTTAAGAAAGATGACTAGCTTTTTACACTTTTGATAATAGACTACAAGGAAGAGAACAAAGGCTTAGAGGCTCATGAGGAAGCTATTGGAATAGTCTCTAAAGAATGATGATGATACCTACCAAGACAATGGTGGAGGAAACAAGGGAGGACATAATATTTAAGGAATGTAGAGGAAGTAGAACTTGATGAGTTAGTGGGGAAGAGGATGAAGACACAGAAAAACTGGGAATGGTGTCCAGGTCTGTTATCCATTGCCTTAGTACCCTGAGTTATGTTCAAACCTCTTACTCATCTGCCACTTGTCCCTAAGGTGACCAATTTTTCAGAAGAGTAAATTTATCAACTTAAAACTTTAATCCTATCAATCAGTAACTATATGTATTCTTCTAACATTAATTATTTTTAACTTTTCATCTTGGGATAACTGTAGATTAATAGACAATTGTAAGAAATTACACAGAGGTGCTGTACACTTTTCATTCCAGTTTCCTCTTCACAATATCACAAGTGAGAAACTGACCCTGATACACTGAGCAACTGTATTCAGATTTCACCAGTTTTACACTTATCTGTGTGTGCATGTATTTAGTTCTTTGCAATTTTATCCATGTGTAGATTCATATGACCACCACCACAGTCAAGATACAGAACAATTCCATCATAAGGAGATTCTGGGCTGCATTAACCCCTTCCACCTTTTCTGCTCGCTTGCCCCTGGCAACTACCATATGTTCTTCATTTCTATATTTTGGTTATTTCAAGAATGTTATATAAATAGAATTACACTGTATATAACATTTTAAATTTTAATAATTCCCTTGAGATCCATCCAAACTGTTCTGTGTATCATAGTTCGAAGTTCCTTTTTCTTGCTGAGTAGTATTCCGTGGTATAGATGGACCACAATTCATTTAACTAGTCACCCATAAAAGGACTTCTGGGTTGTTTCCAGACCTTAGGCATTAGGAATAAAGCTTCCACAAACATTCATGTACAGGTTCCTTGTGAGCATGAGTTTTGATTTCTCTGTCACAAACATCGAATAGCACAATTTCTGGGTATTTAGTTTCATAAGAAGCAACCATACTCTTTTCCAGAGTGGCTGCACAATTTTATATTCCCACTAGTAATTCCTGAGAGATCTAGTCTCTCAACATCCTTTCAAGCATTTGTTATTTTTTATTTTATCCATTCCAGTAGGTGTGTAGTGATATCTCCTTGTGGTTTTAATTTGCATTTGCCTAACGGCCACTGATGTGGCATATCTTTTCATGTGCTTATTTGCCATCTGTATATCCTCTTCAGTGAAGTGTCTGTTTGTGTATTTTGCCCACTTTCTAATTTGATTGCTTTATTCTAGCATGTTTTTACTCCCAGCCTCTTGTGAATCCATCTAATCAGAAAATGGTATCAATTTTATTTTGTTTTTCCACTAAGGAGATTTTTTCCATGGAAGAGAATCAAAAGTCTTTTTTTTTTTTTTTTTTTTAAGATTTTTATGTATTCATTAGAGACGCACAGAGAGAGAGAGAAAGAGGCACAGACTCAGGCAGAGGGAGAAGCAGGCTCCATGCAGGGAGCCTGATGTGGGACTCAATCTTGGGTCTCCAGGATCACACCCTGGGCTGAAGGCGACACTAAACCGCTGAGCCACCTGGGCTGCCCGAGAATCAAAAGTCTTAGTATAGTTCCACACATTCCATTTAGATGGCTTACTTTTAGTATACATGAGTCATTTTATTGTATAAACAAATAAGACTTGCCCTGCATCCTAGTTTTTCCTCAAAGCCACTGGCTATTTCCCAGTCTCCTGTGCTATACACAGGTGCTGAAGAGCAACTAATTACTTAGGCTGGTTCTATGGGGCTTGTGCTTAAGCAAAAAAAAAAATTAAAAATGAAAAATAAAACGTCTGGTCCAACAAAAGCTTATTATTTGTGCATCTGTAAAGGAAACTGTTGACTAAGCAGTTAGGTGGCATGGCAGGTAGAGAGCGGAAAATAACCATTATAGTTGCCTGTGTTTGATTGGAAACTGACAGAATTTTCTCACTCAGAAGAGACCAACGTTCAGCATCTGATACTCTTCACTCCTCCGATATCTTGAGTGAAATGTGTCCTAGATTTACTATTTGAGGTTTTTTTATCCAATGAGTTCAAGAGACAGACATAAATTTTACCTCTCTTAAATAAGTCATAACTGCTGAGTCAGCATTGATATAACTTGTTAAACAAAGAAGATCAAGGTTCAGTGATTAGTGAATTTAGAGGAATACAAATTTCTAAAGATATGCTAGAAAGTGCAAGAGAAGATTTTCTCCACTTTCTCCACATGAATTTAAAGTGATATCCTTTTGTACAGATTTCTCCACAGACTAGGGATAACCATAGGAATTATCTAAGACCTTGCCATTTCTTTTTGAAACAAAATTATCAACTAAATATGCATTGAAAAATTAGTAACAATTCCTGTGAAAGTATAAACATATATTTTTAAGTGCTATCAGAAAAAAAAATACCCTACACAGCGGTACACTAAATGGGTTTGCAATAAATACCAAATTCTGAAATCAGCATGCGTCAAGAAAAAATGATTGAAGAGAGCTGACATGCACTGAAATATGGACTAGTCTAGAGAGTGTTTAAAGAAGGGAGTCAAAGCAATAAATAAATAATCATTTATATTATTTTGCTTTTTTTAAAATAAATGATTAATTGATTAAAGGGGAGACAGGGTTAAGTAATTCAAGTACCCAACATCAATCAGAAGCCACATTTTAGCTTGCAGGATGCCAACTGGTTTCAAGAGCTTAACGGATTGTTCCATGTTGTTTTCCTAGGTAAATAATTTCCAGTTTTTCAAGTTACAGGTTTGCTGGGTCTATCTGAGCATTTGCTCCCTGGAAAAGTTGTACTGTAATGGATCTGGCATCTAGACAACCATGTTAGAATGGATGTGTGACAACCCCTGTTGGTGGCATAATGACAGAAAACCAGACAAAGAGAGTCAAGGTGTACCAGTGAACCAAGGAGCTCTTATCTTTGCATTCAGCATGTATTCATTGACCTCTTTCCATAGTCTATCTCTGTGCTAAGTACATGCAATATAGAAATGGAAAATTCCAGCCTTCCAAAGGTTCAAAAACTCACATGGGAGAGATACACATAATCATCAAATACAATAGGATATAAATAAGTATTATGATGGCAGCAAGTACATAGTGTTGTCCATGTACAGAGGATCTCTGATTCATCCCCACGGTGGTAATGGGGTGAGATGGCTAAAGAAGGTCCTGAATGAGGTAAAGACTGAGATGGATCTTAAAGGTGAAATAAGAGGTAGAATAGACAGAGGTAGGGGAGAGGATTGTGCCAGGTAGGATGACTCACAGGAAAAAGCAAGTGGCACTTTGCCAAGCTGCCAGAAGTTTGCTATGGTAGGGATATAGGACATGTGTGTGAGGTGGCAGGAAGTGAGGGCTGCAGAGAGAGGCAAGAGCCAAGCAAGATAGTTATCAATGGGCTTGACACAGGCCAATGACATGACGAGAAAGACAGAAGTAGGGGAATATCTTGTTGCATGTTGAGAGTATTTGCTTGCCAACCAAGAAAGTGAAATCATGGAGGCCACTGCACTGTGTTTTAGAGATTATATTTATATCTATATATAATATAGATATAGATATATGCATATATATCTATATATAGAAATTTGTATTCCTCTAAATTCACTAATCACTGAACCTTGATCTTTTTTGTTTAGCAAAATAGATATGCATATATCTATAATATTAATATATAATAATATAGATATATGCATATATACATAACCATCTATTACATTTATATATATAACAATCAAATTGTTCTTCCTGAGTCTAGACTACTCTTTGGGCACTGGCTACAAAGAGACTTTCCCTCAAATGTCAGTTTAAAAACAGAGTTATCATCTGTCAGTTTATCACCCATAGATCCATCCTCCACACTGACCCATAGCGGCTGGGTGGTAGACTTAATGGAGAACATGGGGGCTTATATCTCTTCTTCCTTAGGGTGCTTTGAACTCCTCAGATGGGTCCTCATCCACGTGCCTTATTTCTACAGTAAGGGTGAGATAGAGTAAGAGATTGGAAAATAGTGAAGGAGATTTAAACCATGATATGGGAGCTGCAGCTGAAGAATCTGAAAAGGTTTCACTGGGATACATGAAGTCTCACAAGAGACACTGCTATTTTTAGTATTGGAAAGATTTTCCATGTAAGAGGAAGGATTAGACTTTTCCTGTATAGCAGTAAAGTATGGGTTATCCAATTGGGCGATGCGATAGGATAAATTGATTTGATGCACAATAAAAATTATGGTGCCTATTATTTGGTGAGTGACTTAAACATCCAGGGATTCTGCTAGGATCTCTAATCCTTTCAACAACCCTATAAGGTATATGCTTTTATCCTTATTGTGCAGATGAGGAGTCTCAGATGCATTCGAGATTTAAACCTATCTGTCTGACTCTCTCTTTCCATTGCATCAAAGTTCTCTTGGGAAAAGCTATTGTACTAGGTATTATTCCCCTCCCCCCCACTGGGGTAATCAGAGGCAAAATGGACTATGTGCCAGGTGGACGGTTCCTTTTCTATCCAGTGATCACTGCCGTGGATCACATAACAGGGATTAAAAAAGCACTTGGGCTGTTGGAACATGTGGCTGTTACAGCCCTGTTTAAATGAGAGCTTCTGGGATCCCTGGGTGACGCAGCGGTTTGGCGCCTACCTTTGGCCCAGGGCGCGATCCTGGAGACCCGGATCGAATCCCACGTCGGGCTCCCAGTGCATGGAGCCTGCTTCTCCCTCTGCCTGTGCCTCTGCCTCTCTCTCTCTCTCTCTCTGTGTGACTATCATAAATAAATAAAAAAAATTTATAAAAAAAAAAAAATAAAAAAAATAAATGAGAGCTTCTAGGGTTCTGTGCCAGTCTATAAGCAAGTTGAATGCTGACATTATATGGGGCATGTATTAGTTTCCTGTTGCTGCTGTGACAAATTGCTATAGACTCAGTGGCTTAAAATAACACAATTATTCTCTTAAAGTTATGGGAGTCAGAATGTACTTTCATGGGGCTAAAGTCAAGATGTCAGCAGGGCTGGCTCCTTCTGGTGGCTGTAAGGTGAGAATTGGTTTCCTTGTCTTTTTTACTTCTAGTGGCTGTCTCTATTCTCTGGCTTGTGGCTTCTTCCATCTTTAAAGAGTATCACCCCACTCTGAATTTTTAAAAAAGATTTACTTATTTAAGGGGGGAGGGGCAGAGCAAGAGAGAGAATTTCAAGCAGACTCCCTGCTGAGCATGGAGCCTGGCACAGGGCTCCATCTCACGACCCTGAGATCATGACCTGAGCCAAAATTAAGACTCAGACACTTAACTGGCTGAACCACCCAAGTGCCCCTGCACTCTCTGCTTTTATTATTACATCACCTCATCCTCTTCTGTCATCAAATCTCCCTCCACTTACCCTCTTCTAAGGACTCCTGTGATTACACTGGGCCGGCCTGGACAATGCAGGATAATCTCCCCAACTCAGAATCCTTAACTCGATCATAACTGCAAAGACCCTTTTGTCACATAAGGTAACTTTCATAGGTTCTGGGAATCAGAACATGAACATCTTGGAAGGTGGGGGCAGAGACTGTTACTCTGCCTACCATAGCATGCAAAGGCAAAAGAATGGGTATAACCAGGATGGTGCAGTTTTCTCAGACTGAGGAAAATTCACTGAGGAAAGAATACGAATCTGCATATGTCCTTCAGACACTCAGAACAGATCCCATTAAAGCTGTTCTCTAGCACATGCATTACTGATAAAACAAAGAACAGTTCCACAGGGGAACCAAAAAGCACTTTTACTTATCTTTTCTCACAAAGGATGGTAGCATTTTAAAATTCAGATAAATAAAATATGTGCCTAGCATCAAAATCTCGAGAGGCAGATGAAATGCTAAAGTACGAAAATAACCAAGAAAAACTAATCACAAATCAGACAAAGACCAAGCACTACCATTGTTTTTCATTATTTAAAAGTGTCAACCCATTGGACTTAAGGGATCTGGGGAAGGATACACATAGAGATAGAGAATTTAATATTAACACTAGAGATGGGCTTGCCACATTGCTGATCCAACCGGCAAAGTGGTATATCTTAGAGTCCAACACCTGATAATAAAGTATTACCTTATGCTGATGCCAGTCTCCCTAAACCTATTTTAGGCTGACTTCTCCAGGGAGCTTTTTGAGTTCTCAAATTCACCATACAGGAATCTCTGAAAATAGCATTCAAGCAACAGGAGTTTGTTGAGTACCTCAGTTTGTTGAGTACCTCAGTATGCATTCCTTTAAGAGAGATGTAAAAATAAGAAGACAAAACCCTGTCCCTGAAGAATTTGAGGTATATAAAAAGCTCCCTCAAACAACTCAAATAACAGTGGCTCATAATATCATCTTGATTTCTGTATGCTAAGAATCTACTCCTAATTGTAGTTTATGCATCACACTGATAAAGCCATTCACAAATAAAGGCATTTGTTGGCCAATTTTTATTCATCTACTATAGATAAGATGAAGAAAAGAAAAATGAACTGATTGAGCACTGGAGCAAAACAGACAAACAACAAACCACTTGTTGGGCTTTTTCTGTGAGCAAAACCTTGTGCCAAGCCCCGGGTTTGCATGAACAAATAGAGCTTCAAGGCCCTGCAGGACATTCTCTACCACGGAGGGGATTATAATCCAGCTGGAAAGGCTGAAAATAGGAGTGAAACTATTAAGCAAAATTAAAGAGTAAGCTATGGGTACCGAATGGAACATTTTATGAGTAGACTCTTAATATTGATGAAAGATGTCCCTAGATGTTTATAAATCCTCTAGATTTGGAAATACTCTTTATAAAATACATTTCCTCTCCTTTCTAAACGTCAATAAAATATAATTGAAAAATACAGGGTCCCATTCAAAACTTAAAACTGTGTAGGTGTAGAACTAAAAACTATACTACATTATTTAAATAAATCCTACAACTAAAATGAAACTTTGACTATATTATGTATATAGAAATAGATGCATAATAGCAATACTTATGAACTTCTCTCAATATGAAAGAGAAGAAGTTTTCAGTCATTTTAAGTAACTGATAAATACAGCACAATAAAATTAGCCTTATTGGAAGTTATCTGGTTTTATTAACTAGCTTAGTTATGCCTCAATCAAATCACAAGCTATCTTAGAGTGTGGGCCTTCTAAATAGTTCATAAAATGACTAAGCTATGAATGTGACATTTCCATTTGCCTGAGATCTACAGTGCTTGAGAAATTCAAAGGAGAAGTGAAGGTGCAAGGGTTGGAAGTTGGTGAAGCCTTTGCCAAGGACAAGGGAGTTGAGATCAAGCTCAAAGGATTTACAAAGGCTATTGGATATAGTGTGGGGCACAGACGCTTGGCTTTCTAACTGAACCAAAGTTTTTATTTTGGTAAATAGTTGGAAATAATGTTGGACTGTCATCAAGCTAATATAGGTGGGCAGAGCTTTGGCACAACTCCCATCTGTCTCAAATACCAAGAAATGATTGAATGTTAAATGGGAAAATTACAATAGCTAGGCTGAAGTACTATTAAGCATTTCCATGGACCAAAAATGAAACAAAATACAAAGTGGTGAGTCGTGTCAAACCTGTGGGTGGATGGAGTCCAGGTCAGGTAGTAGGCAATGGGAGTTAAGTTCCTACAGGGTAAAGGAGATTAAAACAAACAAACAAACAATTAAATTTTAGGAGATGGGGACCAGACCCAGGGGGTCTCTATGCTTTCAAAAGGATATGGAAAAATTGTTATCAACCTCTGCCTAGGGGCTACAGATGATAGCAATTGGAAATTCAGGAAGGTAAGAGATAGAGGCACAGTCTTAGGAGCAGGAACTCCATCTGTGATGTCTCTCCTCTCTCCAAAGCACCACGGCCCCAAAAGACCATTATATAGTCCGGTTCTACACTTGGGACACAGGGGAAGGTGGAAGCAGATACAAAATGATTGGACTAGGAAGGGTAAGGATGTAAGGGAAAGCAAGAGAGAAAGAAACCAATCAAATAGGATGAACCAGCAAAACAAAATTCTAAACTATATGGAGAAACCTAGTGGTAAGAAAGGCAGTAGACCAAAACAAACAAACAAAAACCTGAGCAAGAAATTAGCATGGATGAAGTCTAGACAATGACTTATATTTATGGTACTTAAAGAGATAAATGAAATCATACAGATATAAAATACAATTAGGAAACAAAATGCAAAAATAAAACTAAAATGGGTAGATATGGAAAAGAACCATTCCTAAAATTTTGGGATTGAGGAATGATCCCAATTTATTTTAGTTAAATAAAAATGAAAATTCAAAATACAGGGTAAACTCAATACTGTGGAAGAGCATATCACAGAGTTGGAAGACATTGCTAAGATACAACGTAGTCACCGTGGAACAAATGGGATGGGTGTGGAGAATGGTTTAAGAGCTTCAGTATGCATCTAATAAGAGTTCCAGGAGAGGAGGATGGAGAAGAGAGGTGGGAAGAAAGGACTGTCATGAGTATTCAGATTGAAAGTACGTTCTGTGTATCCAGAAAGAGAAATAAAAACAAATCTATACCTATTTACTTCATAATACTTGTAGATATTAAAGATAAAGAGCAAAAGCCCACCACTCAGAAAAGATAGATTATCCAGAAAAAAATGGCAGATAAACAAATAGCTGAAGAAAAATAATTGTCAGCATGATTTAAAAACCGGTTAAACTACAAGGATGAGATCAAAATAAAAACATTTAAAAGCACATTAAAAACTAAATGCACTGGGTAAGTTAAAAGCAATTATAACAGAATTTGATTAAAAGTTATTTATTTATTTATTTATTTATTTATTTATTTATTTTTACCATGAAATAACTATAAAGTGTAAAACACAATCTAATCAATAGCCATAAGACAAGGAGAGGAGGTCATTCTTCATTAGGTGTTAAATCATACTATGTGGTTGTCATGGTGAAGAAAATGATAAAAGTATCAACGGATACAATATATATGTTAAAACAAATAAGGGTTGGCACTAAAAGAATGGAAACACGAACTACAATTACCAAAGAAGTGGAGGAAAACAAATATACAAACAAAAAATGTAGAAACGTTTTATCACAGGAAAAGGCAAAGGTGAAAAAAGTCAAGGAAAAGACAGTGAAAATTAGTACAAATATACAGTTACTCTCAATAAAAGTAAAAGAAAAGAATTAAGCATCTATTGAAAGAGAGAGAGAGATCATTCAATTAGATATCATGAACATCTAAGTGTAGATTTCTTAAAACAGACAATTTAAAACCACACAGAAAGAGTTACAGGCAAAGATAATTTTTTTGAAAAGCCCATACAAATATTTACCAAAAGAAATTTAGTTTGGTAATACTAATCATACAAATTAGAATTTAAGGCACAAATGTTAATTGGGCAAAAATAGGACATTACATAATGCTTAAAAGAACGAGGCTGCCAGAGCAATCATGCACTGTATACATCTAACAATAAACATTGTAACACAGAAAGCAAAGATTGCTGGAAATCAGGTAGGGAGTACTGAACAGCGGTCCACCTCTAAATTTAGGAGGTGTGGTTTCTTTTGGTATATAGGTCAAATGAAGCCCTGGTACAACCTTGAGCAAGAGAGGATGCTCTAAGATCAGGGTTTGGGGAAGTTAATGTAATGGCCCAAGAATATAGGCAGGAGTAAGGAAACATGAGGTGCCACGGTACCTATCCACCAGATAGGCAGGTAATCTAGGAGTAAGTTGATGAAACACTGACCTAAGGTGGCAAGGGGTAAAAGAATTAAAAACGAAAAAAAAAAAGGTCTAAAAAGCAATGACAGACAGGGTATCAGGGATAAGGAAGGGAGACCAGCCCCAAGTCCTTAGTAAACTCAAGAATGGCTGCATCCTAGTAGGGGGAAATGGAATAGAGAGAAAGTGAGCCAACTTTTGGGGAAGTGGAGGAAAACAAATATACAAACAAAAAATGTAGAAACGTTTTATCAGAGGAAAAGGCTGAGTTGAAAAAAGTCAAGGAAAAGAATGATAACTAAAAAGGTGAAAATTAGTCCAAATATATGATTACTCTCAATAAAAGTAAATGAATTAAACATCTATTGAAAGAGAGAGAGATCATTCAGTTTTTGAGTTACTGACTTTTGAGCAATGTCCATGAGATTATTGTTCATCTGACATGGAAACTTACCAGCTGTTTGCAATGGGGACCCAGAAAGCCAATCTCTGCTGCCTTCTGCTTTATCGAGGGAGCCCCCTAAAGCTCTGGCGAGGCAGGGATTCTTATTCAGTTTTGCTTAGACTGTTAGTGGCACCAAGAGTGCTTAGGAAAGAAAGGAGGTTAGGAAAGGAATTCCAGCAGCCCATGGCTTTTTATTGAGAAAGTTCTAGTATCTGTGAGACTGAAGGTAGGAAGATGACCACATGCTTTTTGGTTCATCCACCTGCAGAAAGATTGTTCAGAGCTTTCTATTCACTTGTTACTCTGGCTGGCATTGTCATTTAAAGTCTTCATTATAGGATTTTTTTTTTGTTTTGTTCTGAATATATTTGTCACATAACTTGACCACTTTAAAAATTTTCCTGGTCTATTCTAGAAGTGACAGTTTGGGATGGATGAGAAATACTATTTCCCTAAAAGTCCAGTCATGTGATTGAAGTTTTATCCTCTGAGCAAGTTCCTGAAAATTTGAGCAATGCCCAAGCTAAATCTGATGGCCAATCTGCAAAGAGGAGGGAGGGAGAAGGGCAGGTCCTACAATGATCACAGAGGGTGATGGGGTGGGAGGTAAGAAAAGCTGTGGGAGCTGCAGAGAAAATCAGGGCTTGTGCAGAATGTCATGGAAGAGTCAGATTCCATCATAATGCAAAGTGCTTCTTCAAGCAGGAGCAGCTAGCAAAAGCCAGGGAAGAGATATACAAGCGACCTCATGAGGGTCATTGCTGCTTGAAGAAAAAAGAAGGAAGAAGGCAAAATAGCAAGGATGGGGAAACATTTGGCTGTAGAAGTTGAATTTTCTGGCATGGGTAGAATTAGTCAATTCCTCTCAAGTTTCAGAAGAAACCAGCTGACCGAGGGAAGAGCAGGCGAATCACGAGAGCTGGAAGCTGAGTCATCATCAGTACAAGGGTTGAAGAAGAAGTCAGTGTCTGCCTACATCAGTCCTGGGAACTTTCATTATTAAAACTCCGGTCATGACTCACAAACATTTTAGCTGTGATTCAGATTCCAGAGTTGAGAGTACAGAGTCAGCTTTAGCAGTGGAGCGGTTTCTGACTTCTTCTGGAGGATAAGATGAACGCTGGCTTGGTTGCGTTACCGATACCTAAGCCAAGGAGAGAAGCTGTTAGTATGTCCTTGAGGGATCACATTTACTAATGGTGACAGAGTTGGATGGACAGAAAGAAGGCACTGTTGTAGATTCCTGAACTGTTGTGGGGGTATGTGTGACAAAGGGAAGCCGAAATGAATGTTCTGAAATCATTTTCTGGGAAGGGGGGGGGGAATATCTACAGGCAGGATGCATAGCTGTATATATACATTGTGCATATTCAGAGAACAATTTATTTTTAATAATTTGCTGAGACTCACATGGTCCAAGTGTGAACACCTGGTCTAGTGGTACCCCGGGTGAAATGCTGCTTTGTGATCTCATGTGGCAGGGAAAGCTGTATTTACTTATGTTGACCAGAGTCTGAGAAGACCAGGTCTGTAAGGAAAGGACTAAAGATAGAAGAAAAAGTAGAAGTCATCTTCCCAAGGCATAACCTCACTTTCTCGGAATTGCCAAATTCTAAAAAGTGTACATCCATCAAAGATAATAAAAATATATGCATAGTTTCCAGATAAGAAAACCATAGCTGAGGAATTTTAAGTCATATCTAATACATCTGATAAATAACAAACATGTATTTTTAGTTACTAAGAAAGTGATGCCAGAGGTCCTAGTTCCCAGGAGAGCATATAAGTCTCTGATGACCCACTTTGCATTAGTAAAACTGCAAACACAAGAGGCACATTTACCTTGGGCACTAACTCTTATCCCAAAAGCAGAAGCCACTTGGATCTGGATGGTCCCAGCAGGGGACCCCAGTGGGGTTCTGGGTAACAAGTATTAGAATACATGTCCAATCACTCAACAGAGAAAAATGGGGAGAGAATTAGAATTGGAATTACACTTACAGATGTCTCTTGAAGCTTAAAGGGTAGGAAAAACAGTCAATCATGATGCTCTAAAATGACTAGAACAGGACTCAAAGAGACAGGCAGGAGCTTAACCCATTAGAGAGAAGCTAAGGATGGTGCTGGAGAAATGAATTAAAACATGCAGCATCAGCAAACTATATAATAACAAAGAACTTGACTGGGGACAATATAAAAAAGAAGGAATAATATGTAATACAGAAGGATGATGTGAAATATGTTGTACAGTTGGGAAGCTCATTGTTGAGCATTCCAATGCTCAAATGCCCCAGAGTCTTTGAAAAGAGAAAGAATTACACTTTTAATTTGTGGCCAATGAACTCAGATTCTGTTGAAACATTCTTTGAATTAGATAGCGCTCTGAGGACAGGGGAATGCTAGATGCATCTCTGGGTCAGGAATGACTCAAAAATCTAGTCTCAGATTTTCTTCCAAGAATCAAAGTCTCCTTAATCAATGCAAGATGGGTGCAAACCCTTGATTGTCTAAAATCAGGATCTATGACAGCAGATACAAAAGTAGAGCATAATGTCTTGGAATGAAAAGGGAGAGATGATCTGAGGGACCAATGAGGTTCCATGTGTTATTTGGCACTTGAAATAAGAATAAACATGCGACAGATTTCTACTTATAACAAATTGATAACAGGGAGATGCCTGTAAGAAGGGAGGAAGCAAATCTCATGGAAAAACTAGAAGAAAATGCCAATGTAAATGTCAGCCAGGTAGCCAGCACATGGAAGGCAATATTAGGGGCATAAGGAATGTGCTTTTTCTGTGGATGTCTGTTTGTTCTGTACTTTATGGGTAATGGAATTCCTTGGGCATTTTCGTTTAGAGTTACGAACTTTGGAAATCTGTCCTAACCCCCCTACCCCCCAAAGAGCATTGATATTATAGGATAAAATAAGCAAATGTCTTCATTAGACCTTTCTGTTCTAAAGCTTTCATCTAATTTTGGATAGCCATAAAGGGTGACCCATACAACTGGGTCAATTTTGTTTAAGCTCAAAGGCAGGTGAAGAATGAGAACGATCTAAGACTAAAATAAGACAAAGGCAATAAAGAATATGAGCAGTGGAAAGTACTTTAGGAAGTAGCAGTGGCAGCTTTCAGAATGACACACGGGAGGCCCTAAACTGTACAATAAAAGAAAGCAGGCTAGCAGATGGCTTAGTCAGCTCAGCAGTACCAGTAGGGCAGAACCAAGTTCCTGAGCAAGTACTTCTGATAATTAGCAAATAATTTTTGTCCACATGGAGGATATCATTTCAATACAGACACAGTGCTGGCTAGGAAGAAGCGTTGCATCTAACGAGGAAAGAGGTGACACCTAATATAAACATACAGGTCCAGGTTGTGAGTGGAGTGTCAAAAATGGTTAACTTACTGAGTCTGAATCAAAAGGAGGCATATGCATCAGAAGAGACGAATACCCACCATTTGCTTCAACGTGGATGGAACTGGAGGGTGTTATGCTGAGTGAAGTAAGTCAATTGGAGAAGGACAAATATTATATGGTTTCATTCATTCAGGGAATATAAAAAATAGTGAAAGGGATTCAAGGGGAAAGGAGAGAAAATGAGTGGAAACTGTCAGAGAGGGTGACAGAACACGAGAGACTCCTAACTGCAAAACAAACAAGGGGTAGTGGAAGGGGATGTGGGCAGGGGGATGGGGTGACAGGTGATGGGCACTGAGGGGGGGCACTTGATGTGATAAGCACGGGTGTTATACTACATGTTGGCAAATTGAACTCCAATAAAAAAATATACAAAAAAGGGATCCCTGGGAGGCACAGCGGTTTAGCGCCTGCCTTTGGTCCAGGGCGCGATCCTGGAGACCCGGGATCGAATCCCACGTCGGGCTCCCGGTGCATGGAGCCTGCTTCTCCCTCTGCCTGTGTCTCTGCCTCTCTCTCTCTCTCTGTGTGTGACTATCATAAATAATAAATAAAAAAAAATTAAAAAAATATACAAAAAAAAAAAACAACTAAAAGGAGGCATATGACAGAAAAAGGCATTTCCCTCCCAACCTCCCAAGCTATGTTAGTTGCTATTAAAGTGTGTACATATGAGAAAGAGGGAGAGAGAGAAAGATACGGAGAAAAAAAGAGAGAATTGTATGGACATAAATATGGATGGATAGATGGATGGACAAATGGAGAGATATATACATAGACATAATTAATTTTATGATTAATAGTCATTAGCATTCTAATATCAATTGAGTGAATGGGAAATTTATAGGGGAACATAGATCTAAATCCTCTGAATTCATCACCTAGCTAATGTGCAAGATATCCTTAGTAGGGAAATCAGGTGGACACTTAAGGTCAGTACAAGATAGAGACACTGAAGGGGAGGAGAGAATGTATCAACTCAGATTGTGCACCTTTGGATAACTCAATAAGACAGTTGTCAGAGAATAAGATGGAAGATTCTCAAAAATAGATCCTGCTGCTCTTGGTGTCTAAAGTCCGTTACTTAAAACGGACTGTGTAAGTTTGAGAATGAAGAACATGAGAATGAAAAGAAATACTATGGATGAGGGACCTGTTGGCATGCTTGGGGGGCATTAGATCCAAACTGGGAAAGGATATTTATTATCCAAAGCATGTGGATACTAGCCCAGGACCCAACATGTGCATAGCATTGGGCCCAGTTTGCGTGTAAGATCTTCTCATGCCCCTGCACCTACCAACTGAACTCCTCCACTCTCTGTGCAGTAGTCTCCAGACCTTGTGCTTTCATTCCTACACGAGTGCTATAGAGCATAGCTCAGTCCACAGTCAACCTTGCTATATTCCATTTACACCACATGGAGAAATAAAATGTATTTCTAATTGGCTTTCTAATAAGTACTAATTAGTTCAGGCCTTTGTGATCCATAAAGAAATAAAGGGTGAGTTTGCATCCTTCCATCAAAGCGCTAAAGCTGCAGCTGGCAAAGCGTCCTGCTGCTTCCCCTGCCTGTCTTGGGGAAGAAATTGAAATTACCCCAATGAAAAATCTCATTTAGATTTTGCTAATATGTATTAAAATCTAAGAGGTGAAACAGTGCAAGCAACTGTGACAGAGTCCCCAGGAATGGTCTGAGGGGACCAGCTTGGAGCAACATTAAGACAATAACTGATTCTTCCAGGAAGTAACATTTAAACTGAGTGTTCAGTTGTGACAGGTGTATAGCATCAGCAATTTCAATGCATCTTTGTCCTGAAGGTGATACCTAAAAGTTGAAAGTCAAAGGGAGAAAGTACAAGCATCATGATGATTATTGTGGGATAGATGAACTGGTTTAAGATGGACTGAAGGAAATATAGGTCTTCATTGCTATAAGATTCAAAAGGATTTTCCAGCTGAAGAGTTAGTGTAAACACCCCAGAGGAGGTGTCTGGAACCAAGGGAAAGATTTCAGAAAGCAGGCTGTTGGTTCCACTGTCCTCATACTTATATTAGGCACCAATCCAACTCTACCAAAGTTAGATCAGTCCCAAGGTCTCAAGTACCTTCTCCATTAAGTGAGCCATGGAAACACTCTTGTGGTTTTTAGTGCATGAAAACTCCCTGGGAAGCAGCTGAGACTATCTTTCTCTTGCTTCTGCTTTTACCTGGGTCTTAGGAAATGTCCCATGCAATCCCCATAGCAGTTTCCATAACACAACATTTCCTCAAGGCTATTCTAGGGCTGTCCCACTTCCCACTTCCTGTACAAGGTCTCGAAGTGTTCTTAAAGAAATCATAACAATAATGCCTTGTGGCATTGCTTGCTGTGATTCAAAACAAGAAGTGTTTAGAGAGGAAGGAAAAATAAAATAAATAAAAACAGAGAGGCAGGCAAACTATAAGAGACTCTATAGTTAAGGGAACAAAAAGGGTTGCTGGAGCAGAGGTGGGTGGGGGAATGGGCTAAATGAATGGTTGGCATTAAGGAGGTACTTGCTGGGATGAGCACTGGGTGTTAAATGTAAGTGATAAATCACTAAATTCTACTCCTGAAACCAATACTACACTATATGTTAACTAACTTGAACTTAGATTTAAAAAAGACGTGTTTAGAAATCATTTGTTATATAGGAACAAAATCTAGTGCATCTTTGTTATTTGCAACCAAACTGTATAATATAGTACTCAAGCTTTAAGTCAAATGTGTTAAAATGAAACAAATCTACAAGTTAAAAGATATTGTACCAGGCTGCTTATGAGAGCCAGTTGCTGATGCAGGGCAGGAATGAAAGGTGGCTGAGGGTGAGATAAAAGGGAAGATCACACAAATATTGTGAAATACTGAATTGTATGTGAAAAATGGAAAAAAAATCGATCTGGAAATCAAAGAGAACAGATAAATGAATAGAGTACATCTATGGAAGTGGGGGACATAGGAAAGTGGGTTGAGAAAATAAAATACCTCGGTAGTAAAATTTTAGATTCCTTGGAATAAAAAGAGAGAAGCAAGGGAGTTAGGAAGGTAGGAAGCTGGGGTTGCATACAGGTTGAGCAGGAAATTGTTTCAGCCTAAACTAAAGTCCGAGTGGAAGTGAGAAAGCACTCACTTTGTAAGATTTCTGTTCAGGAAGTGGAGCGACGGTCCCATGGGAATGAAATGTGGCCAGGGGAGGAAATGGAGGAATAATACATGATTATAAGCCCCTGAGTTTGGGAAGCGGGGAGGTGTTATTGACAGTCAAGAAGGGAAAGAAGGTGTCTTAAAAAGGAAACAAACAGGGTTCATTTTTAGGTTGGTTATTTGATGTATGAGGAGAAACATTTAAAAGTCAAGACCAGAGGGAGGACGTGTCAAGGAAATAGGGGGTAGAGGGGATTGCAACACCCAGGGCATGACTCACTCCACAAAATTTAGAAGAAAGGTCTTCAGGGTCAAATTTAGCAAGAGGTGAAAACATGAAAAACATGACCACGATTGGCTGAGAGTTTATGAGATGGCTTCATTGTCCAGATTTTATTGCTTTCTGCGCACCTACATCTGTGTACCTTCCAGTGCATTTATCTGAATCACAGAGCTTGGAGAATCTGCTTTCTTGTAGATTGAAAGAATGGATCTTTGTTGATTACAATAAAGAGAAGACAGAGGGGGAATGGTAAAACTATTAGATAAAGCAAAGGATAAAAGTCAACATTTGTATGTAGCAAGTATGATAAAACTTTATAAATAGCTAGAAGGAAGGCGGATAAGATTTTAACAAGACAAACACAAAACTGATTTGGAAAGTACAGAGGACAGGCCGTGAAGGAACAGGAGAGTGGGTGGTAAGGGACAGTGTTCTGGAAGAAACTGGGGAAACGTCTGGGAAATCAGAGGCAAATGTTTAGGATAAATGACACCCAGATGGCCAGGGCCACCTGTCTTTTTCCTAGAAAAATAAAAGCACCCCCCCCCAATCCCTTTATTCTCAGCAGTTAAAAGCAGAATTAGTGGGTGAAGATTCCACAAGACAGGAAGTTTCTGATGCTGACTTCTGGTTCACCAGGGCTAAAGGTTAAGATGAGCGGGGAATTGATAAAGGAAGTGGTCAATAACCCAGAAGCAAACACAATGCATGACTTGAAGAGCCAGAGATGCTCAAAGCTGTTGCTGAGAATGCATCAAAATTTTTGAGATTGAAGAAAAGAACCCTCTGGGACTCAAGATGAGGGCTTGGGGGATCTGGGATCTAAGTGGTTGTAGTGGATACTGATCAAGAGAAAAAGGCAAGTTTTGAAGAACATAGAAGCACACACACACACACACACACACATATACGCAACAGGGAAAAGATTAGAAGGTGGTTATCTCTAGATGGTGATTTCTTGAATAGTATTCATTTTCTACTTTTGTACTTTTTCATGATGTTACACTTAAATTACTTTGTAATCAGAAAATTATATATTTGGTTTTGGGATTAAGAAAGCCAGCTGACTGAAAATCAAGCCAAATGGAGGATTGGGCCATCTTAATGCCCAAGTATGTAAAGCACTTAATCCTTTAAAAAATCCTTTTTCATGTAGTTCCACGAAAGAGGTGTGGCATTTTTGCCAGTAGGTAAGAACTTTAAGGCAATGTGATTTCAAACACTAAGAACAATTACCATTTATTGTTATAGTGCTCGATAGTTACTTGTTGGACGGAGTGGATTGTGAATAGAATTGAGTTGTGCATGTACACAGTGTACAGAGGTAAGATCTGGTCTCTGCTACTAGAAAGTCTCACGGAAGCTCTTCTCCTTAGGTGGGAGTTAATGGTTCGTGGAGGTCAGTCTCTATGACAAATTCCTGTTTAGGAAGGTCTCTGTGTGTGACCTCTTTGAGCAAACATACCTTCTGGTTTTCCAGGCCAGACTCAATTTTAAACATATTATCAAATCATCCCACAAACCATAGGAATGTCCCGGCAATTTCAACACTTCTGACTTTTGAACTGTCTATGACTCAGAGTGCTCCGAGAATCTGGGAGCAACACCCAAGTCCTCTGCAGATTGTGTGTTTGAAGTTCTGGTTGGACAATGTGGCAGCTGGAGTTACATATCCCATATCATCTTAGTCTCCTGGCTCCCACACCTGCTTCTGTAGACTCAGAGCAGGGTGAGATGGAACCCTTGCAGTTGTTACTGGTACCTTATGCAGAGGTTATAAAAGGCTCTGTCTTTCAGAATGACATCTTGCCATCAACACCAACATGGATGGGCCTAGAGGGTATAACGTTAAATGAAGTAAGTCAGGCAGAGAAAGACAAACACCATATGAATTCATTTGTATATGGAATTTAAGAAGCAACATAAATGGACAAAGAAAGAAAAAAAAGAGACAAACACAAAACTAGACTCTTGAATACAGAGAAAGAGCTTGTGGCTGCCAGAGGGGAGGTGGGTGGGTGGGGGAATGGTGAAATATGGGAAGGGGATTAAGAGTACACTTACCTTGATGAACATTGAGGAATGTATAGACTTGCCAACTCATTATACTATACACCTGAAACTAATATAGCACTATATGTTAATTATGCTTCAACTAAAAAGAAAAAAAAAAAAACAGGCTGCTGGCTTCTGGCTGATGACTGGGCAGATTACTTTTGCCTGGGTAAAGAACCCAGGAGAGCTGGATCAAAATGGCAGAGGTGTGGAGCACCTCTTCTCACTCACCAGAACAGTATTTGGAAGGGGCGCAGAACCTCTGACGGGCACCTCCCATTTCTTTGACATTCTGCATGACTGAATGGGCTTCCTTCCTGCTCCAGGGACTGGGGGGCACCGGTGTCACCAGGAAAACACTCCCATGGATGTCTAGTTCTACACACACCACGTGCATGTGTGAGCTACAGTAAGGCAGCCCTGGTCTCGCTGCAGTAGTCTCTGTCCTATACCTGTATATTTTTCTTCCCTTGTGTGTGTGTGTCTTTTCCTGCTCATTTCCATAAATAAAATGTTCTTTCTCAGCCATGTAGCTGCTTCCCCTGATTAATTCCTACCGTGGCCTCTCTGTAATGGTGTTTCTTCTTTTGCTTAAAACAGCAGGCATCTGCTTTTTGAGTTGAGTTAATGGGGGATGGAAGGGAGTTAGCCTAGTCTCCATAGGCTCTCTGAGAATCCCCACAACCCCTTTACAAATGGCTTACTTTTCAGCTGATTTCTCTTGATTTTGTTTATTCCTCACCAAGGTGGAATATTTTATATGCCACTCAGAATTTCATGAAACAGCCCACACTGGGTTGGATTTTAAGTAATACCTTCTCGGGAATTCAGCAGCCTCCAGTTATCTTTCCTGCCATCAGAGCCTGGTTGGTCCTCTGCCATCATCATAAGAACAAAGCATTACATCTGCTTTCCTTGCCTCACAAGGCGGCTCTCCCAATTTCACTCGGCGCTTTATTATCCAGTGGTCTTCCTCTAATGCCTTATGCACAATAGGTTGCATCTATTTAAGTATCTAGATCCCTTTGGAAACAAGGCCTTCTTCTGACACACACAAAAAGGATTTTCAGGCAGCAAATCTGCAGGTAGTAATTTTAATAGCCACTAATGTGAATTAATAATTCTAATAACCCCATTTCAGATGTGTTATCGGGACACTGGAGAGGGTTGCCATGGCTGCTGTATTTTATTGCTCACAGCTGTGCAAACTCATTCTGGCCAGAAAATTTTCCTGTCTAACCTCTCCTTTCAATGGTTTGCATAATCTCAGCATGGATTAAAACAACAATAACAACAATAAGGATTTAAGGAAAAGTTGTGTTCCTAAAACGAAATAAATGGCATTGATAAGTGACAATAAGGGATCCTCATGCTTTTGAAAAGAGTCACGCAGTTATATTATTCATGAAATTAAATCATTGCTTTGGCATATTTATCAATATCAGTGTCCAAATGGTAATTTGCCAGTAAGTCTAAAGCACCACTTTAAGTGCTTTGAGGAATGAATAATATTTCTTAATAAACTATCTTAGGTATCATTGCTTCCTGCAAGAGTCCACAAATTACATTAATTCATTCACAATCTCAGGCCCCTAACCAAAAACAGACCAGTAAATGTTTAGCTAAGGGTATGGAGCATGTGCCTGAGTACTGCATGAGTATTGGGCAATCCATGAAATCCCACCTAGCCTTGTTTTATGGGAGCTCACAACTGGGCAGGTAAGATTTGTTCTGAAACAACCATAACAGGGTCCTAAACAGAACTTGATCTGTTAAGCACCTATTAATTCCCTGGTATATGATAATATTTCATATTTTCTCACTTAATCCTCACAGTGTTCTATAAGGTTGTATTGGTGGCTTTAAAACATGGCCACACATTCTTTGATACCCTGTTTTTAAATTCTTTGATACCCTTATTGAGAGGTGGGGTCTATATCCTCTCTCCTTGAACCTAGGTAGGCTTGAGACTGCTTCGACTAGTAGAGTACAGCAATAGTGACAAAATGTCTTAAAAGGCCAGGCATCTTCTGTCTTGGCCTCTGGAACATCTGCTTTTGGAGCCCAGAGCCACCATGTAAGAAGTACCCCATGAGGCCGTCACGCTGTGGGGAAGCCCATGGCTCATCTAGGTGCTCTGGGTGCCAGTCCTAGCTGAGCCAGCCTCCGATTTATCCCAACTCAGATATGAATAAAACTTCCAGGTGATTCCATTTGCCTGTAGATTCCATCTTCCAGGCAACATTGTAAAGCAAAGCTGAGCCATCCCTGCTGTGGCTTGACTGAATTCCTGATCTACAGAATCCATGAGCATAATAAAATGGCTGTTGCCTTATCCCTAAGTTCAGGGGTACTTTGCCATACTGCAATAGATAGCCAGAACACTAGAGAAACTTAGAAGTTAAGGAACTTGGGGCATCTGTGTCTTTCTGTTGGTTAAACGGCAGACTCTTGATTTCAGCTCAGGTCATGATCTCAGGGTCTTGTCAGACTCTGTGCTAAGTGGGGAGTCTGCTTGAGGATTTCTCTCTCTCCTCTCCCTCTGTCCCTCTCCTTGATCACACTCTCTCTTTTTCAAATAAATAAATAAATAAATAAGTTTTTCTTTTTTTTTTTTAATAAGTTAAGCAACTTGTCTGATGTCACATGATGAGTAGCATACCTGGGATTCAAAACCCAGTCTGTCTGATGCTACATGTCAAGTCTTCTTATCATAAATCTATAAGTGCCATAAGAGAAGCCTATAAATGCTATTATAAAAACACGAGGCACAAGTAGTTTTCTTTCTGTCCATGGTCATTAGTGTGGACTCCTCACGGGCTTGCCAATCCTAAACATAGAAAAACTGTGGAAAACATGTTGTGATCTTTAATTAAAGTATATTTTTTAAACCCGCCCCTGTGTTCCTACCAAATCTTCATGTATCTGATTTGAAAAGTAGCCAACTCATTGACTTTAACTTTCATCTGAACCCATATGGCGATCTGGAACTCAATATGAAACCTCCAAGTTCTGTTCGGCTCCGGTTGCTCCATTGGAAGCCAATCACGGGGATGGCATAACAGCTTCCCTTCTTTGTTGCCATTTAAATACCGTCTTCTTGTTTCATTTAAAGAAAAAAAAAGTTCTAAACTTTTACAAACCTTGGCTGTTGAGATTCAGGACTGTGAAAGAAATGCAGATCTGAAGAAGTCAGACCATTTTACCATCCTCTCTGGGAGGAAAAGTCCCTGTCCACAGTGAGGCCCCTTCAGAAAGTTGTGGTCCAATAAACTCAAGGCTCATTCTCTCGGCACTCCTTCTGCCTCGGCCCCATACAGGCCCAAGAATAAAAAGTAAGGCGCACATTATATTCACTTAGAGGTTTGCAGGACTCAGGAAAATGCTTGATGAAATGGAGATAATTTAATAAAAGCCTCAAACCTCATTGGAACTGAGCTCTAGGCAACATACGTCTGCACTCTGAAAACTCTTACAAGCAGGACTGGAATTTTACATCAACCCCATTTTCCTGGAACACATGCACTAACTTTGTGAAGCCTTTTTTTAATAATGAGAGGTCTCAATGCAAGGTCACAGGTGACAAAATTGCTTATGCAATTAGTCACTAAATGCATCTAGAAGCCTTTGGGAATAAAGGACTTTCCTTGCTGAGGAGACTTATTTATTGTTAATTATAATTTCTCTTATCAGCTTCTCTGTGGATTTGGTGCCTACAAAGAAAAAGTGAGTAGAAAAAATGATGAGGTTTCTGGAAAACAGACGTTCCACCAGTTAACCGTGCCCTGTTGGCAGTAGCATCCAGAAATCGCAGATGGAGTAGCAAAACAGGTGCACTCTGTCCACTGTGCGTGCTCAGCACCTCCTTGGGAGGGGACACCCAGATGAATCGCACCCTCCTTTGGAGGGGCCACTCACATGTTGTCCCGTGGAAATGGTGAATGAAAACTCCAGCACACCAAAAAGCTTCTCTGGAGCCCCACGTTCTGCATCCTACCTTACAGTCTACACATCATATTTCATATTTCACTCGAACGTCCCATTTCTTGAACTGCCCTGGTCAGGGTGAGGGGTGACCATGGATCATGTTGGCCTGTCTCCAACACAGTAGGTTCTAGGACACCAGCAACTAACGTGACATTGAAATGTAATCTGCCGGGACGGACCCAAAGATCATGTGATGTCATCCTTGTCAGGATGACAGGTTGGCTTCCTTTAGGTGTGGAAGGGGGCTGTGCGCGCATAACACTTCTTAACCGACCTTGTGGTTCTTATGAGGCAGTTTTCATATAGAAAAAAACAAATGCCACTGTGCTTTATAAAATATCGAGCATGATATTAAATATTGCCAGTTTAATTTTTTTTTTTTTCTGTAGGGCTGTCTTCTTCATGGGGTTTGTGGTATAATTCTTTGCAGGTTATAAAAGTATGTAATCACTTTTGACAAATACAGATACACATATTTTCCCACTAGCAATAAGTGGATTAGATGATATTTCAGATCTAGACAACCCTAATTAAATTACATCTAACTTTACTGGCCTCTATGGATTGATCTCTCCTTGACCTTCATAGCCATCAGAATAAATGAAAATAAAGCATTCTAATATTTTTTTCACATTTAAACTTTAACACAAACCTTCATATCTGTATAATACATATATATATCAGCCACAACCAGCAAATATTTGCTTGCTCTTTATGTGTTTCTTTAAAAACCCTATAGTATTATAAATTAGCATTATGTCAGGAAATATATACATTAGGTTACTACAAAGAAAGGTCATTTAAGTTATATTTTTCATGTTTCCACATTCATTTGAGGGAGAAAAAATATTTTTTTACATAAACATCCTTTCTTAAAACAGGAGTGTGTTTTTATCTTTTTAACAGGACAGGATAAAAGTACTGTCCAGCATTGTGAACAAAAGACATTTTCTTTAAATGGGCAAGTAGTAAACATTTTCTTTACTACACCATGTTCTAGAAATTATCTCTCATGTGAAAGGAAACTTTTTTGCTATTTATAAGGTGTCTTTGTAGTAAACACTGTTAAGAGAACATTTTTGGCATTTGCAAAAAGACATTTATGTTACACTGTTTCTTAAAAATCGTTGGATAGGGATCCCTGGGTGGCGCAGCGGTTTGGCGCCTGCCTTTGGCCCAGGGCGCGATCCTGGAGATCCAGGATCGAATCCCACGTCAGGCTCCCGGTGCATGGAGCCTGCTTCTCCCTCTGCCTGTGTCTCTGCCTCTCTCTCTCTCACTGTGTGCCTATCATGAATAAAAAAAAAAAAAAATCGTTGGATATATTTGCTGTTTGTGTAAAAACTCAAATTGCACTACAAGATAACAGGTGTGCTCTCTTGTAAAGAAGTATAAAATTCAAAACTTACAAGTAATGTGGACTTTGGATCTGCCAGAAGTTTTTGTTTTCTTTTTCTTTCATTCTCTGCCCTTCCTTTGCTTTGCTTTCTGTAAAATAATTGGTGATTCTTAAATTAGAAGCTCTTCTTGAACATTTAAAATATAATACCGTTTGTGAATATTTACATACAAACTCTTCAGGATTACGTAAATTATGTAATTCCAAATACTCCCACCATGGGAATAATACTTCAAAGTTGTCATCTGATAAAAGTATCCATACATTTTAAGAAGCCAGAAGCAGGATTTATGTTTCATCCAGTTTGTGCGTGTGAGTGTGTGTGAGTGTTTGTGCCTTCCACAGTGGCTAAGATTAAGTCTTCCACACAGGAAATACTCAATAAACATTTGAGCTAACTTGGACCACCATATTGACCAATATGAGGGGTAATTGGTACTTTTTGATTATAATAATAAACACAATGCAAAACATTAAATGATGGCCTTTTGCTAAGTTATGTTGTTTTGCTGAGTAAATCAGAGCAATATACATCTACCTGATGAGTTACATGGTGGATAGGCTTTTTTGATTCAGATAGACAACCAGCTTGATCATTACTTAATGGTACCTACTATCCACAGGTATTTTGATGGGGCTTTTGGCATCACCATTAGGTACTGGATCTCTTTATCTTTAGTCTTTTTTTTTTTTAAGATTTTATTTATTTATTCATGAGAGACACACACAGAGGCAGAGACATAGCCAGAGAGAGAAGCAGGCTCCATGCAGGGAGCCTGAGGTGGGACTCGATCCCAGGTCTCCAGGATCATGCCCTGGGCCAAAGGCAGGCGGTCAACCGCTGAGCCACCCAGGGATCCCTCTTTAGTCTTTTTTAAAGGTACTTCTCCTAATCCCATTTTTTTCTGTCTGCTAGAGGTCTTTTTGCCATGCGCACACAGACATATACCACCGAAAATTTCTTAAGATTGTCCATTTTCAATGTCAACTATTTTTTAATTGGTATGCTTTCTTTTTGTAATTATTATTTTTGATTCAGTTATAATTCTTAAAGTGATTCTACACAGGATGAAGATTGATTGTACAAGGAAAGACATATTTTGTTTTCTGATGTTTTGATTTGGCATTCTTACATCATGCTAATTCTTGAAGAAGAATCAAATTCTTCAAAATTAATTGCAGGAAAGAAACATTTCCCTGCCCTTTGGCTCCTTCCCAAGATTCATAGTTTCTGATGTCTTGCATTTTTTCCATGATTAAGGTGGACTCTGCTGAAAAGGATAGAACATTTCACATAGAGTCAAAGAAGCTGGCAACCAGAGAGATTAAATAACAATTGTTATAAAACTGCAAAGTCAGAGTCAATGGATTTATTTTTTTCCAGTAGCTTTCTACTTATCCATGAAGAGAAATAAGTTTTATAACAGAAATAATCATTCTTACCCTAATAATAATCTTGATGTACTAGTAATTTTGCAATCCTTCCCTTTCTCCCAAAATATGATTTTCAGTTACTCTGGACTTGTGGCTAGAAGAACCAAACCAAAATAAAAGCTAAAGTACTTAACTTTTTGTATTATATACTTGTCCCCAAATTACATTCTGAAGATCATTCAAATACTCACCTCACCTTTGAAAAAATTAAATTCCAGAACTCCTTCACTACCTTTTCTTTTTCTTTCTGTCTTGTATTATACATTGTGTAGTTCATTCAATTCTGTCTCTTTTTATTCTCTTCCTAACCAGGGAGCCTGGGCTGTCTGCTACAACCTCCTCTTTCCCCCTCTGAAAAGCAACTGAAAACATCTTTGCTTGCTGCTCAGAGGGAATTTATCCATTTAACATAAAATTACATAGGAATTCCCCAAATATAAAACGACTCCCATGATGTCAAGGAAATAGTTTCTATAGATGGTGCCCAAACTCAGGTGGTGTGTACTACGGATTTGAAGGCCGTGCAAGCTCCCCATTCAGTATACTTTTCTTGCAAAGATAATTCCACTGCTCACTCTTGTCTATCCCCTCATTCACTTGAATAATCACTAGCAGCAGAAGAAGAATAATTATCCACATCATCCACTCTGTGCTGAAATCAAGGATAAGAACGGCACAATTCATTCCTTGTGAATTCATTGCCTTCTTAATGATAACTGATGCAAACAGCATCTTATGAATGGAATTTCTGAGCAAAGGCTGGGAGCTTATGAAGTTAGCCCTGGCCTCACCTCAGTGGCGAGGATCACCTGCCCTTCTCCACTTCCTGTCAAGCTGCCAATGGGGCCTGGGGCTGACTTCTTCAAAATGCGCCTCAGGGTTGTTCACACCATATGGCAGGACTGAGAATGTCACCCGATGCTCTAGGGTATTTATTTTCCCCCATAGCTTACACAAATTGTAAATTATTATCCATAAAATAATGGTAAAGAGAGACAAGGGCAGTGAAAGGATCTGCTGTAAAGCCTCCATTAGCAAATGAGATTGGCTTTCTTATTCATGTGAAAAGTTCAAGGAGGCAATCTTGTTAAACAGCCATTTTGCATAAAGAAATAATATGCCATAATGGACCTTTTCAAATAACTTTGATGTTTTCCAGAACAATTTATTAAAACCATGCTTTGGAGGAGTAAGGGATGAAGTCTCACTGGAGGATAAAATTGGCGTGTGGTGGGCAGTTGGTCACGGCTCAGCACATTGCAGAGCTGCCTGAAACACATTCTGGTCCTCTGCTAGAAGCGAATTACTGCACGGTCCCCCCTCCCCTGCTGCACCCCTACCCTGTCTTGGCATTGTTTACATCAGAGCAGCACAATCCACTGGGGAGGAAGGGGCAGAAAGGGAGAAAGAGTGATGGAGGTATGTCCCAGTTTTACATGAGGTAGGTAGATAATTTATCTATCAGAAGTGGATGGCACAAGTAAGACCCACAATTTAGCTTCTTGGTAGGATATGTACCTCTTACACACACCTGTGTGCTGAGCTCACCCAAACTACTGCTTATCAAAATCCTTTGTAGAATTTTCCCAGTGATGCCTGCTTCTAACTACCACACAGCTTTCTGTCCCCCTCTCCTCAGGAGCTTACATGAAATAAAATGCCTCTCAAGTGCATTCAGTTTCTCTGTGTTTTGGGTGCATTGTCAGAAGTGATTACTCCTTGTTATATTAATACCATATTTATATAAGCACATTCTGCAGAGCAGTCGTTTAGTAGGTTGTTATAGAGGTCCCTTGCAAAACAAATTTGGGAAACCCTGGAAAAAAAATCAAACAGTTTCCTTACCATGGAAATGCAATATGTTACAGATCTTTTAGTATGTTATTTGTTTTGTGACGGTCCTCTAGAGTTACATAGTTTGCTACTTTCTCAAACTTACTTGAATTTCGTCAAGGAGCATCTTCAGTCAAACATGTTTTGTACACTATGGTACACCACCAGGAGTTACAGAAGGAGAAGAATTGACACCCCCCCCCCCCCCCATGATCTAAGGTGGCTTGAAAACCAGTAAATATGCTAGGAATGAGAGGGTGAAAGCTTTACATAGTAGAGATCTGCTGCCTTACCAGCTTTGATGAAGCAAACTGCCATTTTGGAGAGGGCCAGTTAGCAAGGCACTGAGAAACACCTCTCCCAACAGCCAGCAAAAAACCTCAAGCCAATCACCCGGTAGGGCTGGCATCTTGCCAACAACCCTATAAAGGATCCTTCCCTAGCTGATATTTCAGATGAAGCTTCAGATCCTGGAATGACACTGATTGTGATCTGTGAGAGACCATGAAGACAAGGGAGCTAAATCATTACCTCAATTCCTGACCCACAAAAACTGTGAGGTAATAAAAATTTTAAGCCACTAAGCCTTGGGGGTAATTTACTATGCAGCAATAGGTAACTAATACAGATTTTGATCTAGAGTCTACAATAGTGTGAACCTATATCTCAGTGGAATTAATCTAAAAAGTTATAATAAAAGATATAAATTCTACAGAGTTTTGAAGGAGAAAAACATGTTACTTTTCTTAGGATAAGACAGCATATTCCAATTACATAGAAAATAATGTTAAAAAAGAAAGAAAGAAAAGAATGCTCAAGGACATATAATGTCCATCACTGCAGAGAATATTTCCTGAGAAATATTCTCAGGAAATATTCTTTTTTTAAGAGATTTTTTATTTATTTGAGGAGAAAGAAAGAGAGAGAGAGAGATAGAGAGAGAGAAAACGAGAAGCAGGGAGGGCCAAAGGGAGAGGGAGAGAGAGAAAAGCAGACTCTCTGCTGAGCAAGAAGCCCAATGTAGGACTCGATTCCAGGATCCCAGAATCATGACCTGAGCCGAAGGCAGATGCTTAACCTACTGAGCCACCCAGGCACCCCTGAGAAATATTCTTATTTATTATGTACATGGCACTACAGGGAGTAGGAGAGGGAATTAGTTTTTCTTGTCCTCAAGGAACTTTATCTCTAGAAAAGAGGCAAATAAACAACTGAGCATCAATTTTCAAAAGCAGAAGTAAAATAAAAGTACAAAGTGCTGTAGTAGCTGCACTTCCATATGTGCATATGGGAGAGATTAGTTCCAACAGAGTGGAAGGAGAAAACTAAGGACATTTACTTGGAGGAAATGCCGATTGAATTGGCCTTGAGGAATAGGAAATAAAATAGTAGTATTTTAACAGATGGCAGGGGTGTACAAAGACATTCCTGGGGGAGAACATAAGAAAAGATTCAGAATAGAAGAAAGATTCAGGGTGTGTTCAGCAAATATGTGTGGGACATTGAATAGGGTACCTTAAGGAAAGAACTAAAACCAAAATTGAACAGGTCAGATGATTTTAGTATGTACTGCGTGGATTTTTCTTTCAACAAATTATATTGAGGAAACAAGTTGGTTACCAGAATGAAAGAGCAGTCTCAATTTCAATCCTTTTGGTTCCAACTCTATGTTGACATGAGGAATAAACATCGCCTTTCAGATAAAGCCTGAACACTCCTTTTATAAATGACCTTAAGAGGTCCACAAGTTTAAGCCTAGGGGTTGAGATAAGATGAAACTGAAACCATCCAAGCCAAAGACCATCAAACCGCAAATCACCTCCAAATAAGATTCCACATTGTCCCTTGGAAACTTCTTCTATCTGACAAGTTTAACAGCCAGACTCCTCCTCCTGATTTCATGTTTCCTACTGGTTAATTGCTCACTTTGAAATTGTGAAGATACTTAAGTCTTCTCTGAAAAGTTCTGAGTTTCTTTGACCTTTCTTTATAGGTCTTTTTTCCAAGTCATTAATAATTGTCACGTTGTCCTCTGGACCTAGTCCAAACTTCTCATGTCTCTTTAGTAGTAAAGACCCCATCTTGGCAGGGCACATTAATACTGGGCCTAACATATGATAGGGAGGGTTAAATAATGGCTTGGCTTTCACATTTCATATTCCATGCACATGACATCATGTGATGTTTACTTCCTAATGTCAGGGCCATGTCATGGGCTCACATTTGTTCTGCCCATCATGACTCCAGAGCTAAGAGAAGTTTTGGCTCTATGAACAGCTCACTAAAGTTTTCTTCAGGGTCATAAAATTTAGGAGTTATTACCCTTCAAATGGGTTATATTATAACAAATATCCAACGTGATTAGAATTTTAATGTTTGAACCACTGGAAATGTTGCCTCCTGTTGGTAAAATGGTATGAACTTAGCTAAGCACCTTCATAAGCTTTATCACTGAAGGTCTCACAAACATCCTGCTGGGGATGTTGAATAAGATTCCTTATTCTATCATTGTTTTTCCATTGATCAATTAAGATTTAGATATGGTAATTTATTATTATGTAAGTAAATTGTGAATGGTGAACTCCTAAAACTCTAACCTAAACCAAAAAGACCTTTATGGCCCCTTTATGGACACCTGCCCCTTCAAACAAATGCTTTACCTCCAAATTCCTCCATAAATTGTTAAAACATATGAGCCCTAAACCACAAATAATAAAATGCAACTTAGATGTGGGATAGTAACTAAAATTTAGGCCAAGTTTGCCTGTATTGAGTTATTAGTTTATGACTGAAGGGATTGAGGAGTGGTTTTCTTGCACATGTAGCACAGCCAGCAAGTACCTGGCCACGATCGGTGAGGTCCGTGAGGATACTTGGGAGCATCATAAAAGAAGGGGCCTAGCAGAATTGCTGTCTCTTTCCTGAACAGGTAAAGCCATCGCCCTCTTGGAAGTGGTGGAATCCTGTCCCCTAATACCTAATAGTGTGTATTACACTTGGTACTGAGTGAAGACATCTGCAAGCCTACTCTCTTAAAGTGAGGAAACCTCCTTTTCACCAACTGGGCAAATATTTGACAGTAAATAATAATGCATCTTGCTGTATATCAATCACTCCATTATCTATTTATTACCTATGTATCATCTATCTATCTATCTATCTATCTATCTATCTATCTATCTATCTATCTATCTCATCTGCCTACATTCTCCCAGGTCTGTGTTCTTGGTGGTAAGGTTCTACTTTGCCAGAAAGACCTTTTTTTTTTCTCCACCTTTAGAAAACTTAACTCCAGGGTTCTTTTTATTAAACCGCACAGTTGGTAGTGAAAATCCACTGGGAACTCTGGTGCTTGGGAGTCACATTACTATATGATTATCCTGTTTTGTAATCGTAAAATTATGTACGTCATTGAGTAGCAGGAAATCAGGAATTGCACGAAACCAGTCAGCAAATTATATTCTAAGTATTCCCTTTGGAATCAATTAAAGAACATCTTTAACAAATTAGTTCTTTTGTTTCATCATTAGAAAGGAATACATAAACAGAATATTTTAGGCAATGAAATATTTTTCATTCACATTAATTATGGCAAATTAGCTGGAGAATCCGTAATAAATTGCAAAGTTTGACACCTTATGAACTTATTAAAGTGAAAGCTCTCCTCATAGCCTTAAATTATTCATTTTCATGGCCTAAAATGATAATTTAATAGTTTTATTGGCATGTGGTAATTTTTAAATTATAAGAATATAGTTATCTCACTAGTTTTTATATATAGCTGAAAATTACCTACAGCATTTTAATAGCAATATAAAATAATGATCAAATGCTCAAGTCCAATTGGTCACATAGCTTTGTAGCTCTTTTGCAAAACAAGTAAAAATTCTTTCCCCAAATGAACCACTAATTTATTTCTAAGACAATCATTTTATTGCTCCTGTTTGATATTGTGAAAATTTACTATGTATTAATTTTTTTCTTTTCCTCATTCTTTCACTTGAGCCAAACTCTTGATTTCTTCCCTGACAAAATGAGAAAACAAAGAATGCATTCTGCATGATTTGTTTAATTCCTTAATACTCCTTCATAGCAATACTTCTTGAAAGAATTTTCTATAGTAATACTCCACTTTCCATCACATTTCAGAACTCAACTTTCTCCAGTCAGGTTCCTATTCCCATCATCCTCTGAAATTGCTCTTTTTGGTCACTAATGGTCATTTCTTTTTCCTTTTCTCACTTGACTTTTTAATATCTTTCAAAATACATAAATATTCCCTACTTTGTAAAACAGTTTCTGCACTTGGTTTCTTTGACACCATACTCTTCCTCCACTTTGGCAATCACTTCATATTGGTCTCCTTCCCCGAGTCCTCTTTCTCTGCTTAATATCCAAATCATAATCCCAGGCTCCTTCTCTTTCCTCGGTAATTTTAGCAAGCCCCATTGCTATAGCTATCATCTATATGATAATGAACTCAAATTTATTACTCTGTCCTGATCTCTGGTTATTTGATTTCTAAATGACTCACAGGCTTTCCACTTGATGTTTGAAACAGAATTCTTGATTTCTTACCAACAATATATTCTGATCCTATCCTTGCCAGACAAAATATCCCAGCATATACCAGTTGCTCAAGCCAAGAACCTAGGTGTCACTCTTGACTTCTTTTATTCCCCCATTTTCAGTCCTTCACAAGACCTCTGTCAACTTGACTTCCAGATCATATGCCAAACCATCTACTTCCATTTACCTCTCACTGCCACATGTCTTTATAAGCTATCATCATTTCTCACCTGAAATGCTGCTGGACCCTCTTAAGTGGTCTCCTTGATTCTACTCTTGCCCCCTCTCTTCAATCCATTCCTACACAGCAGTCAGAGTAACCTGGTAAATATAACCTCATTCCTCTTTATAAAATTCTCCATTGGAAAAAAATAATTATCCATTTGATTCCATCACACTGAAAATAAAATAGAGAATCTGTACCTTGGCTTTCAAAGATCATCTGATTTGGTCTATGTTTACCTTTCTGAACTCCTCTTGTACCATTTTTTCTCTACTCTGCACACGGAACCTCCTGGTGGAGGGGGCTCCACCAGTCTTTGTGTGTGAGTGCAGGGGGGGAAAAGCCCCCAGGAGCTCTATGATAAACATGTTATAATCTACCAAGATTGTGAGGTTGTTCATTTTTACAGCCTAGCCTGCCTATTTTAGCTGGTACAGGAAATCTTTTCCATTTTCATTCATAAAATACATATTTCTTGGGTATGTAGTATATGTTGGATGTTATCTTTAGAATAATGAATATAGCTGGGATAGACAAAGCCCCTGTTCTCAAGAGGTTTATAGTCTAATGAGGATGAATAAAATAAATAAGTAAAGAAATAAATGAATAAGATAACTTTTTTGCACAATGAAAATGAGCAAGGCATATCCCAACCTTTCTTCAAACTCAACCTGAGGATTACAAATCAGGTTGTGACAAGGAGGTATCATAAACAATGCAAAGCTAAGAAAGATGGTCACAAAATGTATCCAAAACAACTATGGAGTTCAAATTCTTTGAAAGAAAGATGCTAGGGACACCTGGGTGGCTCAGCAGTTGAGCATCTGCCTTTGGCTCAGAGTATGATCCAGGGTCCGGGATAAGGTCCTGTATCAGGCTCCTTACAGGGAGTAACAGTTTCACAGTATAAAGAAAAGGAATTTGAATATAGATCTATTTTTTTAAATCTACCTAGCTGTTATTTAAATGCAAGGGTAAAATAAGAAAATTTGTAGACATTTTATAACATTAACATTAAATGTTTGATCATATTCTGGAAGTACTTTGGAGGAAATAAATGAGGAATTAGAGAAAGGAATCAAGGAGAAAGCAATGAGATATTGGAAACTGGCAAGAGAAGGGGAGAGTTCTAGTATTAACAAAAAAAATTCACAAGATATTAACAGGAAAAAATTTAACTCTATTGAAGAATATTAAATACCTAAACAAATGGAAAAATGCCACATGTTTTAAGATGGGAAGACAACATTTTGCAGATGGTAATTTTCCCTTAATTAATGTATATGCTTAATATTATTTCCATCAAAGTTCCCAGCAGGAGCTTTGATAGAATTAGACCACTGTTTAAAATTTATGTAGAAAAATAAAGGCTAACTAAGCTAAGAATATTCTTAAAAAGAAAATCTTCGGGGATCCCTGGGTGGCGCAGCGGTTTGGCGCCTGCCTTTGGCCCAGGGCGCGATCCTGGAGACCCGGGATTGAATCCCACATCGGGCTCCTGGTGCATGGAGCCTGCTTCTCTCTCTGCCTGTGTCTCTGCCTCTCTCTCTCTCTGTCTGTGACTTAAATAAATAAATAATAAATAAAATATTAAAAAAAAAAAAAAAGAAAATCTTCATGAGGATATCAATCCACCATATATTAAGACTTGTTTCAAATTCATAATACTAAAATAATTTAATGCTGAGAAATGATCAGAAAACTAGAGCAATAGATTAGAAACAGATTTATGTATATGGAAACTTAATATATAATAGTAGAGAAATGTAAAACTATTGGGAAATATCAACATTTAAATAAATGGTTCTGAGGAAATTAGTTCATCATATGTAGAAAAATCAAGAATTTTTTTATATCCCTATCTTGCAATATATACCAAAATACATCCCCAATGGTTTTAGGTTTTAAGCATGAAAAGCAAAATACACATATATTAGAAAACAAAGTAGGAGCATATTTTTGGGACACTGTTTTGGGGAATTGTTTCTTTAAAAAACATGCAAAACTTGGGACACCTATATGGTTCAGAGGGCTTAGCCTCTGCTTTAAGCTGAGGTCATGATCTCAAAGTCCTGGGGTTGAGCCCTATGCTGGGAATCCCTGCTCAGTGGGGAGTCTGCTCTCTCTCTCCCTCTCCCCTTCCTACTCATGCTCTCTCTCTCTCAAATAAAAAAAATCTTAAAAAAAAAATGAACATACAAAAATCACAATCACAAAATGAAACTGATGGAATATATTGAATAAATATAAATTATCTTTACTTAACAAATGTGATAGGAGACAGACTGATGTTTCCTATTTATATTACTATTAAAGGATTAATATATGAGATATACATAAAACTCTGTAAGTCTAAAAATACATAACTCAATAGAAGTAGAAAGTCAAATGGCTTATGAGAAAGTCTTATTATGAGGCAGTGAAATGCAAATTAAGGCAACAGTAAGATCTACTTAATAAGCATTAGAATAGTAAAAATGTATAAACTGGATGATATCAATTGTCAACAGAAGACAAAGAGAATTAAGACAGAGATGAACCTTGGCCCCCTTGCTGTAGAGACATAAACTTTACAGTGTTTCAGAGAGCAATTTCAAAGAGTTTTACAAATTTAAGTGTGTGCCCTCCACCAACTCAGTGGTTCTACTCTTCAGTATATATCTCCATAAAGCAGTCAGAGATTCACAAAAAGCCATATATGTGGACATTCACAATGTTGTTCGGGGTAACAGTTTTGGAATAAAACTTTAATGGTCATGAATAATAGAACGGATAAATATGAGAGACATGTAAATAATGAAATACTACATAACGGTTAAAATGAATAAAGTAGATCCATGTATATCTCTATATAAAGTCTCAAAAGCATATGTTAAGTAAAAATAAGAAAAGGAAGACAGAATATGTAGCACAATATATCACATGGATGGATGCCTTTGAAGGAATTGGGGATAAGCAAGAAGGCAAAAAGAGAGAAGAAAAGAAAGAAAAGAAAAGAAAAGAAAAGAAAAGAAAAGAAAAGAAAAGAAAAGAAAAGGAAAAGAAAGAAAAGAAAAGAAAAGAAAAGAAAAGAAAAGAAAAGAAAAGAAAAGAAAAAAGACAAGTCAGCCTATGAATGAACTAATGATGATAGATGATCACGAACTCATGACTGATTGTGTGTGTTTGGTCCTGAGTTGGGCATTGGCAGGCAGTGCAGGGTGGAAAGTAAAGCAAAGGAAACTGGATAATGGAATATGAGTTAAGCCTGGTGAAAAGTGGGTAGGAAGGGTGGTCAGGAAGGGTGGTCAGGAAGATCTCTTTGAGGTAATATATATGCTGCAACATGGTGATGAGCCACCAGTAACCTTAGGAACTGGCAGGTGGCTAAATTGTCAAGACAGGAAAAGATAGATGTATTGAGCCATGAGAGACAGAAGAGTAGGTCAGGGTGGGCACTGGATGGAAAATGAGGGTTTGAGAAATTAATGAGACTGATGGAACTGTGAGGGTCTTTGAAGACCAATGGGAAGGTTTGGAATCTGTTTTAAATTCAATGGGAATTAATAGGAGACCTTTAAGCAGAGAATAATATGATTTGATTTATGTCTTCAAAAGCTCAAGTTTGAGCAAAGAATGCATTAAAAGGAAAATAATGAAATAGGAGAGAAAATAGATTTGAGGCAGGCAAAACATTTGGGGTTAGATATGACCACAGTGATACTTAATTTAAGAATATGGTGGAGCAATATAAAACAAGAGATCTGAAGAAAAGAAAATGTGAGCCAAGAAAGTAGACAAAATTATACCCAGAAAAACTGTACTTCAAGTTTAAAGGCAAGAGAGATATATATCTTGAAAAATATTAGATTTAGGGAATATATCTCTTATGAACCCTTCTTGAAAAATCTAGGAAAAGATGAAATCTAGCCAAGAAAGAGAGGTGCCAAATAGGGAATTAAGGAATAGAGAAACTGTAGTAAAAATAAACAAACCAAACCATACCAAAACAAAACAAAACAAAACAAAAGCCAAAATATTCTATTTAAATATAAAACTACATTTGGATGACAAGAGAATTATGAATGTAGGCCAGAATGTAAATGTTATAATGGTATCTCAAGACTGAGGAGAAAAAGAAGGGAGGAGAGGTTTGACTATGCTAAGTTCTCCATTTTTATAGTAGGAAATCAGTCACATCAATAAATGTGACTTTGCCTTATTAATCTTTTTTTAAAAAAATATTTTTACTTTAATGTAACTTCATGTGGAACATTTAAGAACTAAGATCTTTTTTGGTGAAAAAATATTATCTGAAGTTCACCAATTTCTCCAGTTTTATTTCAACACATTTTTCTTTATTAAATTTTAGTCAGATTGGCTTTATTATTTGTTTAATGACTCATTCTCTGTTGGCATGTATGTGAATATATATGCATGTGTATATGCATATTCATCTGTCTATCATCTATCTCTAAACATGTGTGTCTAAAAAAAATAAATAAAAAAATAAACATGTGTGTCTAGAATGGCATTAATGAGGCTAGTTTTGGATAGTAGATTGGGAAATTTTTTTCTCTTCTTATTCCTAATCTATAATTTCTCAAATTAGAATTTTTTTACTTCTATTGAAAAAGATCTCAACTCTTATTTTTATAAGAGTAAATGAAAAGGAGGAAAAAAACTAGATATAAAAATACTGAGTTTATATCATTTTCTCAATGAAAATGACACATGTCAAATTTTAGGACAATGTCTTTTATTTAGTGGGTGTTTAATGAGAGGTTGCAATGATCTCCAGGATTATTTTTTCCCAGACTTCCAAGGAGAGAGCCATCTGCTGCCTCTTTCAATTTCTTTACCACAGTCTCCAAAGAATACTTGGACAATGTTTTTGCTCACCTACTAATGGAACAGGAAGGGAGAGAAAGGGACAGAGATGAGCAGACATCTTTGTTATTCCCGAAGTTTTTGGAAAGGACAGGAATAAAACAAAAGGCAAAGATAAAGCAGGGTACTTAATTTCTAAAAACCACAATGCTTGAGAACATGCATTTTTTTTTAAAAAAAGAATATACATTCTTAATGTGATTTTTACAAGTTCTGTTTAAGCTTTCAAAACTAATTATCCAGGTTTCCTTTCTTTTCTGTTTTTCCGGTACAATGTTTCAATGATTTTTTTATAATCCCTATGTAAGTCTGGTTAGGTAGCTATGACAAAATACCATTGACTCATTGGTTTAGACAACAGAGATTATTTTCTCATAGTTCTGGAGGCTGGAAGTCTGGAATCAAGGTGACAGCATGGTTGGTTTCTAGTGAGATCATTCTTCTTAGCCTGTAGACAACTGCCCTCTCCCTGTGTGTTCACATAGCCTTTCCTCAAGTGCATGCACAAGGAGAGAGCAAGAGAGCTCGTTTCTCTTTTCCTTATAAGGACACTGATCAAATCTGATAAGGGCTCTACCCCATGACCTCATTTAACATTGATTACTTCTAGAAAGAACCTCTTCAGTCATAGTAGGGATTAGGGCTTCAACACATGAATTTTGTTGGAGGGGGTGCAAAATTTAGTTCATAGCATTCCCCAACTTTTTAGAAGTTGTGTTTGTTTTCTTATTAAATTAATATTCCCAGATATTAGCTTAATTTTTAAAATCTTTTCTTTTCTATTAAAATAAGAGTATAATTCTTAAATGGGTACTGTTGACGGAAAGCTTATTTTGTCACCTTATATTTTTTTATTCAGTTGTTCTTCTCTCAATCTATACCACTCTATAGTGGGAGATTTCTATTTTATTTATTTTCTTTTTTATGTATTTTTATTGAAATTCTAGTTTATATACAGTGCAAAGTTAGCTTCTGGTGTACAATATAGTGATTTTATACTTCCATACAGTACCTGGTGCTCATCACACCTCTTTAATACCCCATAAAAGACACCTGAAATGGTGATTCCAACCACAGGCTCCTGCGTGGCCAACGTCAGCATTTAACCTGCTAATGTTCCTTTCTGATATCCAATCAAACTTATCCACTTTGAATTACTGATACAGAAAAAAAAAATCATCAATTCATTCTTTTAGGATCTTGCCATATTCAAAGTACTGGCATATACATCTTTTGTTTGATCAGTTCAATATCCTGAGAAGCAGGTGAGAAGATCTGGTTTTAATTTTATACAGAAGTAGGACATTAAGTAACAACAAGCCAGAGACAGAGTCAGCAATAAAACCATTTTTTTTTTTTTAACAGTTGGTTAGTGAGCTTTCCTTTCTTTTCTGTTTTTCTGGTACAATGTTTCAACAGTTAAAAACTGTAAGAAGATGTTGAGGAATGTACTGTAAGAGAAAAAGATGAGTAAGACATGTTTTCTCTTCCCTCAGAAAGTACATGACCCTCCAAGGTATTTCCCACAATCCAAACAAATTCCTACTGCATGAAGGCAGCCATGACTTTTGAGTCCTCCTTAAATCAATTTTCTCTGTGAGCATCCCATAATTTTGAATTATGGGTTAATGTTCATTTATTGTTAGGATTATGATTAAAGTACAGTTAGTCTCTGATATCATAGTCTCTGATAAAACTGTGTCTATACTTATTCACTAAATCAAAAATTTTGAGGATACATTTTACTTTTATGACTTCTTTAATAACTAACTTCTGGTTAATCAACAAGTACTGCAATAAATCCATGTCACTCATTGATGTTAACATTAGATTGACTTTTCTTTATAGTATTTTAAGTCAAGACATGATTTTGATATTCATATCCACTCCAATATTTTAGTGCTTATAGCACCACTCTGATTAATAAAATATTTTGGAAAACATTTAAAATATAGCTCACAACAAATCAGTATTCCACTTTTTCGTAGTTTATCCAATGCTTTACCTTTCTCGTCTCCAATGACTGAGTCTTTTCTCTTCAAATTACTTTTCAAAATATTTACTGAAACATTTCTTAAAGATTTTTTTCTTTCAAGGAAACTCATAAAAATCCATTTATGTCCACTGATACAAGCTATTTTCAGTCTAAGACCTTACCATTTGGGGAGCAAACTATGGAATCATTAACATTCCTCTTCATAACATCTAAATTACAGATTACTTGGCTTCAATATATCTTTAATGATAGAAATCACATATGCACTAGGTTTAAAATTTCCAAGAATAGTTTTGAAGACTATAGTACATTTGGTCATAAAAGGGTCTGAAAATATCAGATTGACTCAGATTTGATGAATTTGGATCACTGGGTTTCATTACAGTGTAGGTGCAGAAACTTCTCCAACTTCAAATGCCCTTGCTCAGATGTGGAGAACTAACTGCTTCAGGCCATTCAAAGTCAGTAAGATGATGGTTATACTTGAATTAAATAAAATAATCAACAAGGATTGCAAGAAACCCTATCTAAGTAGAGTTTGAAAATCTTTAATATAGAATTCTTAAAAGGAGACTATCCTTCCCACAAACAACTTGCTCCATGACTAGTAATGCTTGAATCAATTTGGAAGCAATTTGGTCATTGCTTCACCAACATGTCTGTGCCATTGCATTGATACATAGAAAGTTCTGGATGGTCTGCAATGATTTTCCTAACTTGTGCAAAGCCCATCTGGCCATGCCCAGTCAGCCCTACCTATCTACAAATGTTCAGGCTTCCACATATGGACTGCACAGCACATACAGAGCAATCAAAATCTGTTAGTCGTAGGATAATCTGTCTGGTATTTTCAGCCATCTTAATAATTAATTAGATAGCATCTGAATCCATAATGCAATGATTCAATTTGGTCAGTAATGTAACCAGGCTTTCCTGATAATTGTTCTAGGTATTTTGATTTCTAGGACTTTGTCACAGAAATAGTGAGGTTTTGACTAGGTTCTCAAAAATATTTATATGTCACAGCTATATGGAAATAATTCATACAATTATAACTGTGCCAGTGATAGGAGTGAGGATCCAATAAAACAACAATTAAGTGATTTGTTATTCATATGTATTACTTATGCACTGATTATGCCATTCCCAATTAAGATTTTTATACTATATACATCTATCTATCATCTGTCTATATCATCTATCTATCTAATGAGGGAGAGAAAGGAAGGTATACAAGGATCTTTAACACGAGGCTAACATTTTGATAGAGTTTGGAGAAAATGTTTTTGTTTTGTAAATAAGAGTAAGAGTTTTCATAAAGAAGAGCAGTGTTTATTAACATGTATATGTAATATATAATTCAGCTGTAAATATATTTATCTAAAAAATATTATACTCCCCAGTTTCACTCCTCCCCACCACCACTTTGCAGCCTAACAGAGCTAGACCTGGAGAAGTCAAATAATAAAATTTATATCAAAGTGTATGTACATATATGTAATTACATAATTACATTTTTATTTTGAAATGCTTGAGAATAATTAGAGTTTAAAAAGAAATGTAGAGTATAAAATCCTCTAAAATAAAAAGATCAGCAAGAACATTGTGAAATTATTATTGTATTATAAAATAGTTTTTGAATGCTTTTTATTCTATGAGATTTTTCATCCGACAAAAGGTTTAGGCACCTCTTCTTGAAATACTTGAAGATAAATATCTACCACTGGCCTTTAAACAATGGTTGTCATGTTTGTCATTTATGAAACAGACTCATACATAAATTAAGTTTTCCTAAACTGTAGCTATGAATTAGAGTCCCATGAAATGTGCTATTGCTAACACACTGGTGGGATGTTGCTATCAGTTCAATTGTTTTAATGATAAATTTCCTTTAGAAAATAGAAGGATCTGTTGACAGACAAAAACGGGAACTAACAATGGACTATTTAGACTTGCAAATGATGGAACATTTAATTATTCCAAAATAGCATTCCCCAGTTAGGGTACGATCATTAAATCCATCATCCTTCAGTTTATATGCATGAAACATTTATCATGTCTTCCTCAAACAGGAGTCAGTCATCTAAATATAGATTTTTGGACCATCCATTTCAGCATGACATTTCATCGAAAGGCTGGAATTTCATTTATTTTCTGTAACAGAGATAAAGTGTTTGTAAACGATATGATAAGACCATAAAGAGAAAGTAAGTGAAATCCAGCTTCATACAGAGATAAATACAAACTCTACTAAAGACACTACCATACAAAGAGAAAAATGAGAGATAATATGTCAATAACAATATCCTAGGTAAGAGTCAATGTTCTCTAAACATGTTTTCTTTTTTTAAACGTGTAGACCGTTCTAGTACTCTGAATTTGTTTGCAAATTAATTTACGTTCAGACTCATGACAGAGGCAGTAAGAACAAGACAAAGTAAACCTAAATATGCCTGAATTCTTTCTTTCAACTTTTGGATACTGAAAATATGTTTCTCTCTCATTTGAGAGATGTCTCAGAAAACAATATTTTATGAAATTCAGATTTTTTTTTTTTTCTGAAGGCCCTCCTTTTTTAGGTTATATATTGTAGCTAGGTAAGTATTCTTTTAAGTCTGATTGGAGACCTGGACAAACATTTCATGGGAAGAGAAGTACAAATAAAAACCAAGTAATTTTCCTGGATGTTTCCTTCTCTTCTCCTTCTTTTTTTTTTTTAAAGATTTATTTCTTTATTCATGAGAGTCACAGACAGAGAGAGAGGCAGAGACATAGGCAGAGGGAGAAGCAGTCTCTTCACAGGGAGCCTGATGTGGGACTCGGTGCTGGATCCTGGGATCAGGCCCTGAGCTGAAGGCAGATGCTCAATCGCTGAGCCACCCAAGTGTCTTGGTTTCCTTCTCTTCTCATGAAATGCTTGCAGCGTGAGAGGTGACAGGAGCAACTGAAAGGCAATTTTCCCTAAAGGACCTTGAAATGAAGGTTATTTTTTGGTCCAACATCACTAACTACTCTCCTTGGCTAGAGGTTTTCTCTCTACCACCATTTTACAGCCCAGCACACCAAGGCCTAGAGAAGGTAATCGAGAGGCCGAAAGCTACATGCTGATGTCAAAGCCAGGACTTCTGTTCATGTTTCCTGATACTTAATAAAATGTTATTTTAATTCACTCTTCTGCCAATGGGTTATGTGTGTTTGTGCATGTGGTGGCATACATGCCACCAAAAGGGTATCTGTGAAATTTCAACCACACTATGAAATTGGGAGCTAAGTGTCTAAGAGCCTACCGTAAATAATTGAACCAACTTTAGAAAAAAATCTGACTGGCTTTTATAAATAGTTTTAAAATACTTTTGAGAAAGATACTGAAAGTCTTCATCTTTCCTTTAAAATACTTGTGAAACATCTATATGTACAAAAAGGAAGAGAATGAGAGAGAGATAATATTCAAGAGACTCTAATTTAAAGTACTTTCAAAAACTGCAATTAGTATAGCTCACCACATGGATGCTTCCCTATCCTCCTCCTACCCAGAAAGACTTAACTATTTTTTTCTGATTCTCTTTCCCACCCATCTTGTCTCTGACCTTGGTTGACTCCTACACATTTGAGGTCAGCTCTGTGTCAACAATAGCGGAAAATGAGAAAAGAGAAAATGTTTAAGATACCAAATGGTGGAACTGATACTGACTCTATTTAACTTTTTTCCTCTTGAACCTATAACATAGAAATAGGCAATCACAGGCCAATGGAACTTTCTTTAGGATTTAACTAATGGATATGTGACCTTGCTAATGGTCAGTAAATGCCTCTTTCTGATTTATTCTCTTCATCCTGGCAGAAAAGGCCTTGTTCTTTATTTTTGAGAAAATAAACTGGTAAGTAGCTCCACTGTTGTCCTGGTAGAGATAGAGAAATAGAAGATATATCTTCTTCCTTACAAAGGAGTTGAAATTAATATAGATAGATGGCATGAACTTCAAGGTACTGTGGTGATTTAGCTGACTGATCCTTAAAGAAAGGATATAAATAATTATCATTAGTGACATAAGCATAGCCCACCCATTTTCTCATAAATAGGCCAGCAAAGCCGAGAAGGCAGTAGGAGAAGATTTAAAACTAGAAAGTCAGGGAGAATGCTACCAGAAGCCACAACTGACTTTATAATGCATCCTGTTTATGAAGCAGCTACAGAGGTAAATAAATATCAATTGTGTACAATATTGCTATGTCTACAAAAGCAGAATCCTATCATTTTGATCAGTGTTTTGCATACATATGGACTGCAAGATCAAACTTGATGTGTGTGATTTCTTACAATAATCAGTACATGAATCTTCCTTTGGTTGGCATGCAGCACTCTGAAAAATGTTACATTTAGACTCTGCCTTACGTAAAATGTGTGCAATGCCTATGCCTAACTTCCAGCACCTGCCTCAGCTTTCTTTTCTCTGCCAAGTTAAAATATCTTCTAACAATGTCCTCATGTTTACCATTTTTTTTCACTCATAGAATTTCGAAAGTTTTGAAGGAAAAATCCTGTGCATGATGAAAGCTGCTTGTAGCAAACCTACACATCTACCAAAACACTTGTTTGGAAAAAGAAACAAAAAAGTACCACCAGACTTTTCACAGAACTAAGTCCTAAAATGGACAAAATCTGGTCTTAGCAAAACATGATTTTCTTCTGTGAAAAAAATCCTATCACATCTAGCTCTCTAATTCCTTTAATGATGTATCTTCTTTCATTTTTTTCACCAATTCCTCAATCTCTTCCCCTTCAATTGACTCAACTTTCAGTTTTCTGTCAATTCTCTGTAAGATGTTTAGAATCTATTCTATTGCTTCCCATAATTCCTACCCAGTTCAATTTCCACACCATTTTCCTGACACTCACATCCCTCTCTGACCCCAGTTTGTGGCAAAAGGTCACAGTCAAGGCATGATGGCAGCTTCTACCTGGATATATTCCAGTGTTTTTATTCTTTCAGTTTTCTCTACCTCCTTGGCCTCTTGATTACATTCATTCAGCTACATGTTCCCCAAAGAGGAAAAATGGGCACTCTCAGTGTGCCACTACTGCGCAGTCAGAAAAAGAAATGGGAAGTTGAAACAGATTTAGTGAAGACATTTGGGAAACTGAAAGACAAATTGTCATGATGGTGATTGGCCCTCTCAGCATCAACACACACGGGGAGGTCAAATTAAAAATCAAAGAAGTAGCTACTGTCAATGTTCAGAAGCAGGTACAGTGCTGTGAGCCATGCCAAGTGTAGGTTGAGGTTACACAAAGGATACACAGCTGGAGAGCGGCCAGTTCAGGTACCAAGGATGGCCAAACCTGCAAATGTTTTAGAACTAAAGAGGCACTGTGAGATTCTTGAGGTAGGTTATAGCCTTGTAAATTGAAGCATGAAGGACTAATTTGGGAGACTACGTTCTGATCAGGTTTCCAGAAAGAGGATGGCAGAGAGAGTCAGTGGCTTAAGGAAGGCTCTCCTGTTTATCACTTCAAGGCTGCGTCTTTGGCTTCAATGAGGGAAAAATAACTAGTATATCATAAAAATCTCATGGAAGTAGAAAGAAATAAAACCAAGGAGGAAAAAAAACACTTCCCTTTAAAAACTGATATATGGAAAATGTACAAGAATTCACATGATTTTCTTTATCTTTCTTTTAAAAACCATTAGTTTGAGTACTAAAAAAAATATTTTTAGACTACTATGTGGAAGACATATATTTTCAGCTGATAACTCATGGTGGTAAATAAGCCTTGTGGATGTATCTTCCAAATATGGGGGTATGCATTTAGCCACCACTATCAATAATGTTTGTTTCATTCAGTCTAATAGTCTTCAAAACACAGACTTGTGTTTATAGACTAAGATTAAATCAAGGAGGGACTTGGGTAATTGTTAGGCCATAATGACCTCTCTTTTTCCTGAAAAAGAAATAAATCTAACAGGCATTCCTTTTAACTAAGCCCTTGAGAGAAATGTTACATTAGTGTTTGCAGTGATTGTTAAACTGGAGCAAGAATTAGCTATTTGTTTCTGGGTTATTTTACTGTAATATTTTAATGGTGCTATAAATTTTGTAGCTAATTAACATAAGAAAATGTTCCAACCAGTTTCCTTAAACATTTTGGGACATTTTATGAAAAGTTTCAGAAAATCTTCAGATTCATGTTTTAAAACATGTCTAGTTTATATCAGAAGAACTCATGATTACCAATAATATCACCTTCCACCCAGAATTACCTCTGGCCAAGATAGAGTAAAAGGAACTAAATTTACCCTCTTGCCTGAAACAACCAAAAAACAAAAATAAAAATAGAGGAAACACACAAAACAAAAGTTTTCAAGACCTTGGACATCAGACAACAAAGGATAGTGATCCCTGAGGGATGGCAGACCAATGAGGTAAACCCTGGGATAGCCCCAGCTACTTCCCCAGATTACTTACAAGCCACTTTGTAGGAAAGGGGGAACTCAAGCAGAGTCTGGTAGTCTCATTTTATTGAGGAAATGGAACTGAAAGTCCAGGGAGATCAAGGCAGCTAGAATTCACAGGAAACCATATTGTAAGGAGAGAGCAGAAGAGAGAGAGAAAGAGAAAGAGATTGAGAGATAATTCTAGAGGTATGCAGAGGATCTCCCTCTATTATCTATCTGAATTTTGATCAGATTATGCATATGAGGAAATTTCCTGAAGCTGGGGAAGGATGGGGGGAACACCTAAAATAATTAGAAGATATGAATTGGAATTATTTTAAAAAGTGAAGTTCATCAAAAGCATAAAAAGAAGCATAAAAGGCATAAAAAGAAGGAAAAGGAAAAAAAGAACAGATGGGAAAAATAGAAAAAAAATAGCAAGATTATAGATCTACATATATCCATATTGATATTTACATCAAATGTAAATAGCAAAAATATCTTACTTAAAAGGCAAAGGCCATTGTATTACTAAAAGAATAAGACCCAACTAAATGCTGCCTATAAGAAACATGTTTTAAATATAAATGTACGGATAGTTTAAAAGTTAAAAAAAATCCACAAAAGTATATTGTGCATAAATGAATTTTCAAAGAGTTAGAGTAGCTATACTAGTATTAGGGAATGTGTATTTCAAGGCACAGGACATTAACAGGATAGAAAAAGAATTTTTCTTATAATAACAGGATTATTTAATCCAGAGGACATGGTAATTCTAAACATTAATGTATTTAATAGAGGAACTTCAAAATTAATGAAGCAAAAACTGATAAGGGTACAGGAGAAATAGATAAGCCTACATTTATAATCAGAGATTTTTATGATCTTCTCTTAATAATCAGTAAAACAAGTAGACAGAAAACTAGTTAAGATATAGAAGATTTGAAAGACACCATTACCAATTGATCTAACTGACATCTACAGAACACTTCAGCAAACAATTTAAATAACTTTTTCAATTGCACATGGTGTATTTACCAAGATAAACTATATTCTCTCATAAAAAAGGCTCAATACATTTAAAAGGACCTAAGTAACATAAAGTATGCTCTCTACTATTAAAAAAATTAGAAACCAATAATAAAAAGATTGGAAAGTAGTCAGATCATTGGAAACTAAATATATCTATTAAAGAAATTGAAAGTGTTGTTTAAAACTTTTAACAAAGAAAGCTCCAGGGTCGGATGGTTTTATTTGTAATTCTACCAAATATTTAAGGGAGAAATAATACTAATTCTATCCAAAGTCTTTCAGAAAAGGAGAGAATACTTTCCAACTTATCTTATGAGGCCAGGATTACCCTGACACCAAAAGCAAAGAAAGACATTCTGAGAAAAGCTGTATAACATCCCTAAAGAATATACATGTGAAATTCTCAAGAGAATTTTAGCAAATCAGATCCAATCATATATAGAAGTAATTTTGTATAAAATTATAATAAATATGTGTTTATACGTAATATGTAACACATAAAAATATAATGGCCAAGTGGGGTTTATCCCAGGTTTGCTTACTTAACAATAAAAAAATTTCAGAATGCCTGGGTGGCTCAGTGGTTGAGAATCTGCTTTCTGCTTGGGTCATGATCCCAGAATCCTGGGATCGAGTCCTGCATTGGGCTCCCCACAGGGAGCCTGCTTCTCTCTGCCGCTCTATGTCTCTCATGAGTAAATAAATAAAATATTTTTTAAATATTAAAAATAATCGATGTGATTCATCATATTAATAAAGTAAGAAAAAAAACAATGATCTCAATGGACACAAAAACAGCACTTGACAAAAATCCAACATCTAGTCTTGATTAAAAACAAAAACAAAATACAAACTCTCAGCAAACTAATACTGGAAGGGAACTTTTCCCTTGAAAAGGGCATTTTCAAGAAACCTATAGTTAATATCTTTCTTCAAAAAATATTTTAAAATTTAATGAGAGATCAGTGTGAACTGGGACCCCAGGACAGGGTCTTTCAAGAAGTAGGACTGAAGATAGTTGCCTGATTTGGTTTTGTTCCAACTAAATTTTTTAGTGTCTAGCATCGTGATTTATGAGATTCTTTATCTGGTGTAATTGGCACTTTGAGCTGCTAGTCTGCATCTACTACCTGCAGTCAGCACCACCCTTTACTTGGCTGGTTCTGCGGAGGCTCTCTCTCCTCAGGCTGACTGCTGGGATTTGGCTTCGGAGGCAACAAGAGACAAAGCTTTTTGGGCTTCTTTTTATTAATTGTTTTCTAAATTATCAATAGGAATGCAGTTTAATTTTTATTGCCATGGATGACTTGTGATACAGTCATGCTAAACCCATAAATCCTTAGAATCTGAATCATTGTGGGAATTGGTTTGACTGTTTTCAGACATAATCTAACTAGAATCCTGAATTTGGGCTCCTGAGTCATCACTCCTAAATTTCTGAGCTAATATGAATTTTGTAACAATAGTAGTTATAATTGTGGACTTAATAAAGGCCCCTTCATCATCTTTTTTAAAAAAGGTTTATTTATTTATTCATGAGAGACAGAGAGAGAGGGCAGAGATGTAGGCAGAGGGAGAAGCAGGCTCCCTGCGGGGAGCCGGAAGTGGGACTCAATCCCAGGACCTTAGGACCATGACCTGGGCCAAAGGCAGACCCTCAACCACTGAGCCACCAAGGTGCCACGCCCCTACATCTTCATAGTGCTTGACAAACACTAACTAATTAGCCTTCCAGTCCTCAAGAAAAATATTTCTGCCCCTTTTCAAACATGAGAAGTAATGGGGAAAATGAAATTTATGGCTTATAATGTTGTAGCAAGAGTCTGGGAGAATTAAACCTAAAATGCGTTCTAGTCATGTGGGTTTGGGTAACATCCTTTCCCCAGAGAACTTCACAGAAATCATGAACCTAAGTGATTTTTTTTCCCCACAAGGAATGTGTGTTGGACATGCTGTTGCTTTCAAGTGAGGATTTCTTTTCGTGTACTGAATATTCCCTCTACCCAAAGAATTATCCTCCAGATCTTGAGTCACACTTATGTAGTATTGACCTTGTATTTTAACGAGGCTTCTGGTGCTTATGCCAAAACAAGAATATATATACACAGTCAGTATTGTGTCAGTGACAAGAAGCGCATTAAATTACAGTGCCTACAGATGTCTAGCTGCAAGCCTTGGACTCAGACCATTGCACAGTAAGAAATGGAGGTTATCTGCATGCCTGATCCAACTCTGCCAAAGGTCCTTTTATTTGTTAAGCCTAAATTTAATAACCCCTTGCCTTCAAATTAACTTTCCCTAACAACCTGGAATGTCTTTTACTTATGCTGCCTTCTTTATGAATAAACCTGGCAATCACAAGTGAAAAGCTAGTATTATTACTGCCTTTGTGTAAAATTTCAGAAAAAAATGCTGTCAACAGAGTATTTTCTAACCAGTGCAATCACGAGCTTATAACTGGGAAGGATATCTGGTAACTTCTTGTATTAATTTGCTTACTTTTCTAAACATGGCAATAATTGTGCCCATTATTGAGAATAAAGCATGTGGAACAGAGGTATCCACTGATTCATGCAAACAGCAGCTCAAATTTGTCTGACTCTGGCCTTGAATGCATTTGGTGACTTCCTTCCCTACTAGCAGTAAATTTCAGTGCTTGCAACAAATGACCGTTAATGACATCACCGCAATAAAGGCAGCCCATTTTGTGCTGTGAAGCTAGACCCAGGTCTTATTTAAAATGGGCCACCTTCACTAGGAGCATTTATCTCACTATTTCAAAGTGCTCAGTAAATATTGAAGAGCTTCTTCAATGGCTTTGAAAGGCATCAGAACAATGGTTAAGAACAAAGCTATTAGATGGGAAATATGAATCAGAAATCTCCTACTGAAGTCAAAATAATTAGCAGCCAATAAGATGTGTGCCTGGTGTTTATTCATTTACATATTCAGCACATATTCATCATACTATCATATTATACAGTACAGACTGTATAATCCCCTCTCTCTTAGAGTTTGCAGCTTATGAGTATATGAGAATACCCAAGCAATTATAAACAATGCAAAAGCCCCATTAGAATAAAGAATAGGGCACCTAATTAAATGCAGTTGGAGATCAGCTAGGTATAGAAACAGGCTGAACAGGGTATGTGAAAGCCTGAAAGCAAACAAGAATGTGGAATGATCTGGGAGTTAAAAGATTTTCACTCTAACAAAATAGGGTAGGAGTAGAGAGACAAGTCTATAGATATGTTGGAACCAAATTTTGCTGATTCTGAAAATGCTTTTAAGGACTTTGAACTTTTTTACTGAGAATACTGGGGGAAACTTTGAAGGATTTAAACAATAGCATATCATGAGTGGTTTGGCATTTTAAAAAATATCACTTGGAGAGCAGAGTGGAGAAATGATTGATGAGACCAGAGGCATAGGCCATTTAGGAGGTTGCTGTTATAATCCGGACATGTGATCATGGCCTAGATTAGGAAAGGAGACTTGGGGATGGGGGAAAAGAGATGGATTTATAGAAAATACAAGAGTTAGGACTTCTGGATTGTTTGGAAAGGGCAAGTAAAGGAAGCCGAGGTGTCAAGTGGCTCACAGATTCTAGCTGCTGGTTGTTGATGTTGGCACCATCTGTTGATATTAGAAGTGCAAGGAAGAGTTGAGGGAGTGGGGGATGAGGATGAGAAATGGAGATTTTATTCAGCACCATGGCCTAAAGTCTATTTGAGATGACCAGTAGCAGCAGCTGGCAATATTGGTATGAACTCTAGGAGAGAGATCTAAACTGCAGATATAAGTTTGAGAATCTTTACTACAAAATGGTAGATGAACCAAGAGAATTGCACAGGGTGGAGTACATAGAGGGAGATGAGAGATCCAAGGGGATAAAAACCCCTAAGAACACTATCATTCAAGGGATATAGAGGTCTTGAAGGAAGACTAAGAAGTGGCCAGAGAAATACAAAGGAAACCAAGACAGAAAAATATCACAGAAGCTGCGGGAACTGTGTTTCAAGAAGGAGGAAGAGAAAGTGGGTAAATAAAGAATTGAAATGTATAAATTAGGTTTAAGAACAAAGTTGTTCAAGTCTTTGGTGAGGACACCCATTTCAGTGATGGTTATAATAGAAATCATATTTCTTTGAAATCAAGAGTGAATAGAAGGTGAGAAAATATGAACAATATGTAGAGCACAGTCGAGGAATTGAGAAGAGCAAAAGAATAGAGTAGTGTCAGAAAGTTGAGAAGGGTTGAGTAGATTGGAATTTTACAATGTAAAAGACTTATGGGTATTTAATTGGTTAGAGAAAGGAACCAGGAGAAAGGGAAAAGAAAGGTGCAGGGTGGCAGTACAAGGTTTATGGAGCAAGCGGGACTTAGTTTTAGAGGCCTTTCCCAACCTCAGCTCAAACATAAAAATGTGCCCACAGCTCACATTAAGTACATTTTTTTTCCATTGAAGTATAATTAACACAGTGTTATATTAGTTTCAGGTGTACAATATAGTGATTCAGCAATTTTATACATTGCTCAGTGTTCATCAAGATAAGTGATCTCTTAATCCCCTTTCCCTGTTTAACCCATTCCCCACCCACCTCCCTTCTGATAACCATCAGCTTGTTCTCTGTATTTAAGTCTGTTTTATTGTTTGTCTTTTTTCTTTGTTCTTTATTTTCTCTTTTTTTTTTCGTTGTTTGTTCATTTGTTTTGTTTCTTAAATTCTGCCTATGAGTGGAATCATATACTATTTGTCTTTCTATGACTTATTTCACTTAGCATTATACCTTCTAGGTCCTTTCATGTTGCAAATGGCAAGATTTCATTCTTTTTCAAAGCTGAGTGATATTCTATTTTATACATATACTACTTCTTTTTTAAATTAATCAATTTTGAGAGAGAGTGAAAGTGGGTGTGGGGGAGGGGCAGAGGGAGCCGGAGAGAGGGAATCCCAAGCAGGCTCATGCTCAACACGGAGTGGGATGCAGGGTTCGATCCCACAACCCTGAGATGATGACCTAAGTGACCTAAGCCAAAATTAAGAGTCAGGTGCTTAACCAACTGATGTACCCAGGCGCCCCACCACTTTTTTATCTCTGGGATGGACATGTGGGTTCCTTCCATATCTTGGCTACTATAACTAATGCTACAATAAACATATGAGTGAATGTGTCTTTTGAATTAGTGTTGAATTTTGAATTAATGTTTTTGGGTTTTTTTTTTTAGGTAAATACCTAGTGGTACAATTACCAGATTATATGGTAATTCTATTTTTAATATTTTACTGGAGCTCCAGTGATATGAAAAACAGCATACTGTTTTTCACAGTGGCTAAACCAATTTACTGTCCCAACAAGAGTGCTTAAGGGTTCCTTTTACTCTACATCCTTGCCAATACTTGTTATTTTTTGTGTTTTTGACTTTAGCTATCTGACAAGTGAAAAGTGATACCTCATTATACTTTGATTTTGTATTTCCCTGATAATTAGTGAAGTTGAACATCTTTTCATGTGTCTGTTGGCCATCCATGTGTATATCTTCTTTGGAAAAATGTCTATCTTCTTTGGAAAAAATGTTTCTCTGCCATTTTTAATTGGATTTGTGGTATTTTTGGTGTTGAATTGTAGAAGATTTTTATATATTTTGAATAGTAACCACTTCTTGGATATATCATTTACAAATATCTTCCCCCTTTCAGTAGGTTGCCTTGTCATTAAAAAAAATTATTCAAATTTCTGTTAGCTAACATACATTGTTATATTAGAGTCAGGTGCAATATAGTGATTGAACACTTCTACCATTACTTGGTGCTCATCACAGCAGGTACACTCCTTAAACCCCATCACTTATTTAATCTATCCCCCCCATATGAAAGAAATCATATGGTAATTGTCTTTCTCTGACTGAATTATATCACTTAGCATAATACTCCAGCTTCATACATGTCACTGCAAATGGCAGAATTTCACTCTTTTTGTGGTGAAATAATATTCAATTATATAATTATATATTATTATATATTATATATTAATATAACACATGTAAATATAAGTATATAATATATATAACTATATATGTTTTTTAAGATTTTATTTATTTATTCATGAGAGACACAGAAAGAGAGGCAGAGACACAGGCAGGGTGTGGAGAAGCAGGCTCCATCTAAGGAGCCCGATGTGGGACTCAATTTCACAATCCGGGATCAGGTCCTCAGCCAAAGGCAAATGCTTAACCACTGAGCCACCCAGGCAACCTGATATATAACATATAATTATATATTATACAATTATATGTTATAAAATTAAATAGATAGAGGTGTATATTACATCTTCTTTATCCATTCATTAGTCAGTGCAACTTAGGCTGTATCCACAATTTGGCTATTGTAGATAAGGCTGCTATAAGTATCGAGGTGCATGTATCCCTTTGAATGAATACTTTTGTATTCTTTGGGTAAATACCTAGTAGTGCAATTGCTGGATTATAGGGTTATTCTATTTTTAACTTTTTGAGAGACTCCATCTTGTTTTCCACAGTGGCTGCACCAATTTGCATTCCCACTAACAGTACAAGAGGGTTCTTATTTCTCACATCCTCACTGATACCTGTTGTTTTTTGTGTTACTTTTAGCGATTCTGAGAGGTGTGAGGTGATATCTCATTGTAGCTTTGATTTGTATTTCCCTGATGATGAGTGATGTTGAGCATCTTTTCATATATCTTTTGGGACGATTGATGTCTTCTGCCCTTTTTTAACTGGATTATTCATTTTTAAGTTTTGAATTTTGTAAGTTCATTTTTTTTTTGGATACTTATCCGTTATCAGATATGTCATTTGCAGTATCTTCTCCCATTCTATAAGTTGCCTGGCAGTTTTGTTGATTGTCTCTTTCCATGTGCAGAAGCTTTTTATTTTGATCTTGTCTCAATCATTTGTTTTTGCCTTTATTTCCCTCGCCTCAGGAGACATATCTAGAAAAAAGTTGCTACAGCCACTGTCAAAGAGGTTACTGCCTGAGTTTTCTTCTAGGATTTTTATGGTGTCAGGTCTCACATTTAGGTCGTTAATCCATCTTGAATTTATTTTTGTGTATTGTGTAAGAAAATGGTCCCATTTCATTCTTCTGCATGGTGCGATCCAGTTTCCCAAACACCATTTTTTTTAAGAGATTGTCTTTTTCTTATTGAACATTATTTCCTGCTTTGTGGAAGATTAATTGACCATATAATTGTGGGTTCATTTCTGTTTTTTTTATTCAGTTCCATTGATCTATTGTGTCTATTTATGTGGCAGTACCATAGTGTTTTGATCACTACAGCTTTGTAATATAACTTGAAGTCGAAATTGTGATGCTTCCAGCTTTGTTTATCTTTTTCAAGGTTGCTTTGGCTATTCAGAGTCTTTTGTGGTTCCATACAAATTTTAGGATTACCTGTCCTAGCTCTGTGAAAAATGCTGGTGGTATTTTCACAGGAATTGCAATACTTGTGTAGATTGCTTTGGGTAGGATAGACATTTTTTTTTTAATTTTTATTTATTTATGATAGTCACACACAGAGAGAGAGAGAGGCAGAGACATAGGCAGAGGGAGAAGCAGCTCCATGCACAGGGAGCCCGACGTGGGATTTGATCTCAGGTGTCCAGGATCGTGCCCTGGGCCAAAGGCAGGCGCTAAACTGCTGCGCCACCCAAGGATCCCTAGGATAGACATTTTAACAATATTTTCCCTTCTAATCCATGAACATAGACTATTTTTCCATTTCTTTGTCTCATCTTCAATTTCTTTCATCAGTGTTTCATAGTTTTCAGAGTACAGGTCTTTCATCTCCTTGGTTAAATTTATTCCTAAGTATTTAATTGTTTTGGGTGCAACTGTAAATGGGATTATTTTCTTAGTTTCTCTTTTTGTTGCTTTATTATTGGTGTATAGCAATGCAACAGATTTCTGTAGGTTGATCTTGTATCTTGTGACTTTATTGTGCTTATCTATTAGCTTCAGAATTTTTTTGGTGGAATCTTTCAAGTCTGTGTATAGTATCATCTCATCTTCAAATAGTGAAGGCTTTCCTTCTTCCTTGCTGATTTGGATGCCTTTTATTTCTTTTTGTTGTCTGATTGCTCTGGCTAAGACTTCCAGTATTATGGTGAGAGTGGACATCTCTGTCTTCTTCTTGACCATAGAGGAGAAGCTCTGTTTTTCCCCATTGAGCATGATATTAGCTGTGACTTTTTTATATACGGCCTTTACAATTGTGAGGCATGTTCCTTCCTATTTTGTTGAGGGTTTTTATTACAATGAATGTTATACTTTGTCAATGTTTTTTCTGCATCTTTGAAATGGTCAAATTGTTCTGACCTTTTCTTTAAATTGATGTGTCACATTGACTGATTTGCAAATTTTGAACCATCTCCTGCACCCAGGAATAAATCCCACTTGATTGTGGTGAATGATTACTGTAAGGTATTGTTGGATTCAGTATGTTAGCATTTCATTGATAATTTTTGCATTTATTTTCATCAGGAATATTAGCCTGTAGTTCTCCCTTATAGTGTTTTTTTTCTAGTTTTGGTATCAGAGTAACGCTAACATCATGTAATAAATTTGGGAGTTTTCCTTCCTTTGCAAGTTTTTTGGAATAGTTTGATAAGAATAAGTATTAATTCTTCTTTAGTTATTTGGGAGAAGTCCTCCTAGGAAACCATCCATCTCTGGACTTTTGTTTCTTGAAAGTTTTTTGATTACTAGTTCAAAAAAAATCAAATTCTAATACTAAGAATTACTAATTCTTTGCTGGCTATTGGACTGTTCAAGTATTCTATTTCTTCCTAGTTCAGTTTTGGTAATTTATACATTTCTAGTAAGTTATCCATTTCTTCTAGGTTGTACATTTATTGTTATATAGTTTTTCATAATATTTGCTTTTAATTGTTTGTATTTCTGTGGTATTGATTGTGATCTCTCTCCTCATGCATGATTTTATTTATTTGGGTCTTTTTTCTTTTTTCTAAGTCTGGCTAGAAGTTTATTATTTAATAATTTTTCAAAGAATTTATTTCATTGATCTGTTTTAATTGTTTTTTTGTGTGTGTGAGTGTGTTTTTTTAGTTTTAGTATAATTTATTTATGCTCTAATCTTTATCATTTTATTCTTTCTGCTTGCTTTAGGCTTCATTTTTTTTTCTAGTTCTTTTAGGTGTAAGGTTAGGTTGTTTATTTGAGATTTTTCTTGCTTTTTTATATATAAGTATATACCTGTATTGGTATATACTTTCCTATTAGGATTATTTTGCTGTATCCCAATGTCTTGGGGCCATTGTAATTTAATTTTCATTTGTTTCCATGGTTTTTTTTTTTATTTTTTCTTTGATTTCCTGGTTGATCCATTCATTCTTTAGTAGTTTGTTGTTTAACCTACATGTATTTGTGGTCTTTCCAGATTTTTTCTTGTGGTTGATTTCTAATTTCATAGTGTTGTGGTACATAGTATTACTTCAATCTTTCTGTATTTGTTGAGGCTTGTTTCATGACCTAACATGCACTCTATACTCTAACATGGAGAATGTTCCATGTGCACTTGGAAAGAATGGGTATTCTGCTGTTTTAGGATGGAATATTCTGAAAGTCTATTAAGTCCATCTGGTCCAGTATGTCATTCAAAGCCATTGTTTGCTTGGTTATTTTGTGTTTAGACAATCTGTCTATTGCTGTAAGTGGGGTATGAAAATCCTCTAGTATTATTGTACTATTATCAATTAGTTCCTTTATGTTTGTTACTGTTTTATATATTTGGGTGCTCCCATATTGGGTGCATAAATATTTAAAATTGTTATTTCTTCTTGTGGGTTGTCTCCTTTATGATTATATGGTCTCCTTTGTCTCTTGTTAAAGTCTTTGTTTTAAAGTCTAGCTTGTCTGATATAAGTATTACTACTTTGGTTTTCTTTTGACATCCATTTTTGTGATAAATGTTTCTCCATCCCCTCACTTTTAATCTGCACGTGTCTTTAAGTTTAAAAAGAGTCTCCTGTAGGCAGCATATGAATGGGTCTTTTTTTTCCCCCCCAAACACTATATCTTTTGATTGGAACATTTAGTCCCTTTATATTCAAAGTAATTATTGATAGGTATGTATTTATTGCCATTTCATTACTGGTTTTATGGTTATTTCTGGAGATTTTTAAGTTATTTCTTATCTTTCTCTCGTGTTTTGCTGATTTTGTTTAGTGATATATTTGGATTTCTTTCTCTTTATTCTTTGCATGGTTATTCGTGGTTTTTGATATATGGTTACCATTAGGTTCATATATAATACTTCTGCAAATAGCAATCTATATTATGTTGATAGTGGTTCAAATTTGAAAGCATTCTTTTCTTGTCTCCTCCCCATGTTTTAGGTATATGTTATTATATTTTGTATCTTTCCTTGTGTGAGTTTCTTGACTGATTTTTACAGAAATATTCATTTTTACTGTCTTTGTGCTTTCTGCATTTATACGGTCTTTTCTGGTCTCTCCTGTCCACTCAAAGAGTCTTCTTTAATATTTCTTACAGAACTAGTTTAGTGATAATGAACTCCTTTAGTTATTGTTTGTCTGGGAAACTCTTTATCTTTCTTTCTATTCTGAATGATAGCCTTGCCAGGTAGATTATTCTTGGCTGCAGATTTTCCCTATTCAACACTTTTAATATATCATGCTACTCCATTCTAGGCTTCCAAGTTTCTAGAGAGAAATATCCAGCTAAGCTTATGGGTTTTTCCCTTATAAGTTAATGACTTCTTTTGTTTTGCTGTTTTTAAGATTTTTTTTCTTTATTGCTATATTTTTGCAAAATTTTAAAAAAGATTTTATTTATTCATTTGAGAGAACGAGAGAGAGAGAGAGAGAGAGAGAGCAAGTATGCACACAGAGTGGAAGGGAGAAGCGGATTCCTGCTGAGCAGGAAGCCTGATGCAGGGCTTGATCTCAGGACCCTAGGGTCATGACCTGTACCCGAAGGCAGTTGTTTGACCAATTGAGCTACCCAGGAGCCTCTGCAAATTTAATGACAATGTCTCTTGCTGTTGGCCTTCTTTTGTGGATTTTGATGGGAGTTCTTTGTGCCTCCTGGATCTGGATGTCTTTCCTTCCCCAGATTAGGAAAGTTTTTAGCTATGATTTCTTCAAAAACATTTTCTATTCCTTTTTCTCTCTTCTTCTTCTGAGACTCCTATATTACCCATGTTATTACTTTTGATGGAGTCACTAAGTTCCCTAAGTCTATTCTCATTTTGCATAATTCTTTTTCTCTTTTGTTCTACTCCATTGCTTTTCATTCCTCTGTCTTCTGAGTCATTAATTCATTCCTCTGCTTCTTCCAGCCTGCTATTAAATGCATCAAACAGGGCGGAAGAGTAGGGTCTCCAAATCACCTGTCTCCACCAAACTACCTAGAAAACCTTCAAATTATCCTGAAAATCTATGAATTCGGCCTGAGATTTAAAGAGAGACCAGCTGGAATGCTACAGTGAGAAGAGTTCGCGCATCTATCAAGGTAGGAAGACGGGGAAAAAGAAATAAAGGAACAAAGGCCTCCAAGGGGGAGGGGCCCCGCGAGGAGCCGGGCTGAGGCCGGGGCGAGTGTCCCCAGGACAGGAGAGCCCCGTCCCGGAGACGCAGGAGCTGCACCGACCTTCCCGGGGGAAAGGGGCTCACGGGGAGGTGGAGCAGGACCCAGGAGGGCGAGGATGCCCTCGGGCTCCCGGGGACAGTAACAGCAACTGCGCGCCCAGGAGAGTGCGCCGAGCTCCCTAAGGGCTGCAGCGCGCACGGCGGGACCGGCGGGACCCGGAGCAGCTCGGAGGGGCTCGGGCGGCGGCTCCGCGGAGGGGGCTGCGCGGCCCCGGGAGCAGCTCGGAGGGGCTCGGGCAGAGGAAGAGGCTCCGTGCAGAGGGGGCTGCACGGTTCCAGGAGCAGCTCGGAGGGGCTCGGGCGGCGGCTCCGCGGAGGGGGCTGCGCGGCCCGGGAGCGCGAATCCAACAGCGCAGGCTCCGGAGCACAGGGCGCCGGGACACAGCCCAGGATCCCGCCTCCCCCGGGACAGGCAGAGGCCGGGAGGGCCCAGGACAGCAAGGACGCTCCTGCCCCAGCTGAGCACATCAGCGGCCCCGCCCCGGAGCCTCCAGGCCCTGCAGACGGAGTTCCTGCCGGAGCTGAATCCAGGTTTCCAGAGCTGCCCCGCCACTGGGGCTGTTCCTCCAGGGGCCTCACGGGGTAAACAACCCCCACTGAGCCCTGCACCAGGCAGGGGCAGAGCAGCTCCCCCAACTGCTAACACCTGAAAATCAGCACAACAGGCCCCTCCCCCAGAACACCAGCTAGACTGACAACTTCCAGGAGAAGCCAAGGGACTTAAAGTACACAGAATCAGAAGATACTCCCCCGTGGTTCTTTTTTTGTTTGTTTGTTCTTGTTTTTGTTTTTGTTTTTGTTTTGTTTTGCTTTTTGATTTGTTTCCTTCCCCCACCCCCTTTTTTTCTCCTTTCTTTTTCTTTCTCTTTTTCTTCTTCTTTTTTTTTCTTCCCTTTTTTTTTCTCTTTCTCGTTTCTTTCCTTCTTTCTCTCCTCTCTTTTTCTCTTTTTCCCAATACAACTTGCTTTTGGCCACTCTGCACTGAGCAAAATGACTAGAAGGAAAACCTCACCTCAAAAGAAAGAATCAGAAACAGTCCTCTCTCCCACAGAGTTACAAAATCTGGATTACAATTCAATGTCAGAAAGCCAATTCAGAAGCACTATTATACAGCTACTGGTGGCTCTAGAAAAAAGTATAAAGGATTCAAGAGACTTCATGACTGCAGAATTTAGAGCTAATCAGGCAGAAATTAAAAATCAATTGAATGAGATGCAATCCAAACTAGAAGTCCTAACGACGAGGGTTAACGAGGTGGAAGAACGAGTGAGTGACCTAGAAGACAAGTTGATAGCAAAGAGGGAAACTGAGGAAAAAAGAGACAAACAATTAAAAGACCATGAAGATAGATTAAGGGAAATAAACGACAGCCTGAAGAAGAAAAACCTACGTTTAATTGGGGTTCCCGAGGGTGCCGAAAGGGACAGAGGGCCAGAATATGTATTTGAACAAATTCTAGCTGAAAACTTTCCTAATCTGGGAAGGGAAACAGGCATTCAGATCCAGGAAATAGAGAGATCCCCCCCTAAAATCAATAAAAACCGTTCAACACCTCGACATTTAATTGTGAAGCTTGCAAATTCCAAAGATAAAGAGAAGATCCTTAAAGCAGCAAGAGACAAGAAATCCCTGACTTTTATGGGGAGGAGTATTAGGGTAACAGCAGACCTCTCCACAGAGACCTGGCAGGCCAGAAAGGGCTGGCAGGATATATTCAGGGTCCTAAATGAGAAGAACATGCAACCAAGAATACTTTATCCAGCAAGGCTCTCATTCAAAATGGAAGGAGAGATAAAGAGCTTCCAAGACAGGCAGCAACTAAAAGAATATGTGACCTCCAAACCAGCTCTGCAAGAAATTTTAAGGGGGCCTCTTAAAATTCCCCTTTAAGAAGAAGTTCAGTGGAACAGTCCACAAAAACAAGGACTGAATAGATATCATGATGACACTAAACTCATATCTCTCAATAGTAACTCTGAATGTGAACGGGCTTAATGACCCCATCAAAAGGCGCAGGGTTTCAGACTGGATAAAAAAGCAGGACCCATCTATTTGCTGTCTACAAGAGACTCATTTTAGACAGAAGGACACCTACAGCCTGAAAATAAAAGGTTGGAGAACCATTTACCATTCGAATGGTCCTCAAAAGAAAGCAGGGGTAGCCATCCTTATATCAGATAAACTAATATTTACCCCAAAGACTGTAGTGAGAGATGAAGAGAGATACTATCTCATACTTAAAGGATCTATCCAACAAGAGGACTTAACAATCCTCAATATATATGCTCCGAATGTGGGAGCTGCCAAATATATAAATCAATTATTAACCAAAGTGAAGAAATACTTAGATAATAATACACTTATACTTGGTGACTTCAATCTAGCTCTTTCTATACTCGATAGGTCTTCTAAGCAAAACATCTCCAAAGAAACGAGAGCTTTAAATGATACACTGGACCAGATGGATTTCACAGATATCTACAGAACTTTACATCCAAACTCAACTGAATACACATTCTTCTCAAGCGCACATGGAACTTTCTCCAGAATAGACCACATATTGGGTCACAAATCGGGTCTGAACCGATACCAAAAGATTGGGATTGTCCCCTGCATATTCTCGGACCATAATGCCTTGAAATTAGAACTAAATCACAACAAGAAGTTTGGAAGGACCTCAAACACATGGAGGTTAAGGACCATCCTGCTAAAAGATAAAAGGGTCAACCAGGAAATTAAGGAAGAATTAAAAAGATTCATGGAAACTAATGAGAATGAAGATGCAACCGTTCAAAATCTTTGGGATGCAGCAAAAGCAGTCCTAAGGGGGAAATACATCGCAATACAAGCATCCATTCAAAAACTGGAAAGAACTCAAATACAAAAGCTAACCTTACACATAAAGGAGCTAGAGAAAAAACAGCAAATAGATCCTACACCCAAGAGAAGAAGGGAGTTAATAAAGATTCGAGCAGAACTCAACGAAATCGAGACCAGAAGAACTGTGGAACAGATCAACAGAACCAGGAGTTGGTTCTTTGAAAGAATTAATAAGATAGATAAACCATTAGCCAGCCTTATTAAAAAGAAGAGAGAGAAGACTCAAATTAATAAAATCATGAATGAGAAAGGAGAGATCACTACCAACACCAAGGAAATACAAACGATTTTAAAAACATATTATGAACAGCTATACGCCAATAAATTAGGCAATCTAGAAGAAATGGACGCATTCCTGGAAAGCCACAAACTACCAAAACTGGAACAGGAAGAAATAGAAAACCTGAACAGGCCAATAACCAGGGAGGAAATTGAAGCAGTCATCAAAAACCTCCCAAGGCACCAGAGTCCAGGGCCAGATGGCTTCCCAGGAGAATTTTATCAAACGTTTAAAGAAGAAATCATACCTATTCTCCTAAAGCTGTTTGGAAAGATAGAAAGAGATGGAGTACTTCCAAATTCGTTCTATGAAGCCAGCATCACCTTAATTCCAAAGCCAGACAAAGACCCCACCAAAAAGGAGAATTACAGACCAATATCCCTGATGAACATGGATGCAAAAATTCTCAACAAGATACTGGCCAATAGGATCCAACAGTACATTAAGAAAATTATTCACCATGACCAAGTAGGATTTATCCCTGGGACACAAGGCTGGTTCAACACCCGTAAAACAATCAATGTGATTCATCATATCAGCAAGAGAAAAACCAAGAACCATATGATCCTCTCATTGGATGCAGAGAAAGCATTTGACAAAATACAGCATCCATTCCTGATCAAAACTCTTCAGAGTGTAGGGATAGAGGGAACATTCCTCGACATCTTAAAAGCCATCTATGAAAAGCCCACAGCAAATATCATTCTCAATGGGGAAGCACTGGGAGCCTTTCCCCTAAGATCAGGAACAAGACAGGGATGTCCACTCTCACCACTGCTATTCAACATAGTACTGGAAGTCCTAGCCTCAGCAATCAGACAACAAAAAGACATTAAAGGCATTCAAATTGGCAAAGAAGAAGTCAAACTCTCCCTCTTCGCCGATGACATAATACTCTACATAGAAAACCGAAAAGTCTCCACCCCAAGATTGCTAGAACTCATACAGCAATTCGGTAGCGTGGCAGGATACAAAATCAATGCCCAGAAGTCAGTGGCATTTCTATACACTAACAATGAGACTGAAGAAAGAGAAATTAAGGAGTCAATCCCATTTACAATTGCACCCAAAAGCATAAGATACCTAGGAATAAACCTCACCAAAGATGTAAAGGATCTATACCCTCAAAACTATAGAACACTTCTGAAAGAAATTGAGGAAGACACAAAGAGATGGAAAAATATTCCATGCTCATGGATTGGCAGAATTAATATTGTGAAAATGTCAATGTTACCCAGGGCAATATACACGTTTAATGCAATCCCTATCAAAATACCATGGACTTTCTTCAGAGAGTTAGAACAAATTATTTTAAGATTTGTGTGGAATCAGAAAAGACCCCGAATAGCCAGGGGAATTTTAAAAAAGAAAACCATATCTGGGGGCATCACAATGCCAGATTTCAGGTTGTACTACAAAGCCGTGGTCATCAAGACAGTGTGGTACTGGCACAAAAACAGACACATAGATCAGTGGAACAGAATAGAGAATCCAGAAGTGGACCCTGAACTTTATGGGCAACTAATATTCGATAAAGGAGGAAAGACTATCCATTGGAAGAAAGACAGTCTCTTCAATAAATGGTGCTGGGAAAATTGGACATCCACATGCAGAAGAATGAAACTAGACCACTCTCTTTCACCACACACAAAGATAAACTCAAAATGGATGAAAGATCTAAATGTGAGACAAGATTCCATCAAAATCCTAGAGAAGAACACAGGCAACACCCTTTTTGAACTCGGCCATAGTAACTTCTTGCAAGATACATCCACGAAGGCAAAAGAAACAAAAGCAAAAATGAACTATTGGGACTTCATCAAGATAAGAAGCTTTTGCACAGCAAAGGATACAGTCAACAAAACTCAAAGACAACCTACAGAATGGGAGAAGATATTTGCAAATGACGTATCAGATAAAGGGCTAGTTTCCAAGATCTATAAAGAACTTATTAAACTCAACACCAAAGAAACAAACAATCCAATCATGAAATGGGCAAAAGACATGAACAGAAATCTCACAGAGGAAGACATAGACATGGCCAACATGCATATGAGAAAATGCTCTGCATCACTTGCCATCAGGGAAATACAAATCAAAACTACAATGAGATACCACCTCACACCAGTGAGAATGGGGAAAATTAACAAGGCAGGAAACCACAAATGTTGGAGAGGATGCGGAGGAAAGGGAACCCTCTTACACTGTTGGTGGGAATGTGAACTGGTGCAGCCACTCTGGAAAACTGTGTGGAGGTTCCTCAAAGAGTTAAAAATAGACCTGCCCTACGACCCAGCAATTGCACTGTTGGGGATTTACCCCAAAGATACAAATGCAATGAAACGCCGGGACACCTGCACCCCGATGTTTCTAGCAGCAATGGCCACGATAGCCAAACTGTGGAAGGAGCCTCGGTGTCCAACGAAAGATGAATGGATAAAGAAGATGTGGTTTATGTATACAATGGAATATTCCTCAGCCATTAGAAATGACAAATACCCACCATTTGCTTCAACGTGGATGGAACTGGAGGGTATTATGCTGAGTGAAGTAAGTCGGTCGGAGAAGGACAAACATTATATGTTCTCATTCATTTGGGGAATATAAATAATAGTGAAAGGGAAAATAAGGGAAGGGAGAAGAAATGTGTGGGAAATATCAGAAAGGGAGACAGAACGTAAAGACTGCTAACTCTGGGAAACGAACTAGGGGTGGTAGAAGGGGAGGAGGGCGGGGGGTGGGAGTGAATGGGTGACGGGCACTGGGGGTTATTCTGTATGTTAGTAAATTGAATACCAATAAAAAATAAATAAATAAATAAATAAATAAAAATAAAAATAAATGCATCAAACACATTTCAAATATCATTTATTGCACTGTTCATCTCAGAGCAATTAATTATTTTTTAACCTTTTTGTCTCTGTGATAAGGGTCTCACTGATGTCTGATGTCTTCAATTCTTTTCTCAAGCTCAGTGACTATCCTTATGATTGTTGCCTTAAATTCCACATCAGGCATGTTACTTATATCTCTTCTTAGCTCCCTGGCCATAATTATCTTGTTCTTTCATTTGGTATAAATTCCTCCATCTTCACATTTTGTCTAAGCCTCTACCTTCTTCTCTGTGTTAGAAAAAAGTCAGTTATGTTTCCTGTTCTTGAAAGTAATGGCCTTATGAAGAAGAGGCCATGTAGTGCCCAGGACCTGATGCTTCAGGGAGTGTCTGGAGTGAGCTGTGTGAGCTCTGTTGTTGTGTTCTGGCCACTCTATCCTATAGGCCTGATGTCTGCAGAGGCTCCCCTTGCTTGTTGTGAGCAGTGTTTGGTCCCTGGCCTGAATATGGTGAGTTTTAACTAGGTGTGCTCTGGTCTGCTTGTGAAATGAGCCACTTCTGCTGGAACTGAAACCCTGCAAAAGTCTGGGAGATGTGGTGTTGGCAGAGGTGTTTGTGCTGGTCTTCCAGAGGAGGGGTCCACTGGGATTGAGGTAAGCATTACTGAGAAGGGCAGTTCCACTGGAGCACAAGAGTGTGGTGCTTGGTGTAAGCAAATTAGGCAGCCAGTATTGGCCTGGTGCTGCTTCCCTCAGATGGCTCTGTGTTTATGCTGAGGGAAATGGCACTGGACAGTTCTTTTGTTCCCAGAGAGATGTCTTTGTAAATGCTGACTCTCAGGAACATGCTCTGAGAAGAATGAAGAGTCTCCCCATTTGGTGCCCCAGGCATTCTTCAGATTGCTCTTTCCAGCTGTGTGCCTCAGTGTTTTTTACCTGCCTTCTCTCTAGGAGCAGGCCGTGCTTTCTAGGCTCTTTCCCAGCCAAATCTGCTGACCTTTAAAGCTCCAGGTATTAAGCACCAGTGGCTATAAGAACTCATGAAATTCAGCCCCTCTTATTTTCTAAACGATCGGCTTTGGAGAAACTTTCTCCTTATGCATTCCCCTGTGTTTCTCAATCTCTCTCTCTCTCTCTCAGTGTGTTTCTATGGTTTTGATGTCAAGGTAATGCTGACCTTGTAGACTAAATTTGGAAGTTTTCCTTTCCCTTCTACTTTTTTGGAATAGTTTGAAAAGAGTAGGTAATAATCTTTAAATATTTGGTAGAATTCACCTGTGAAGTTATCCGATCCTAGAATTTTGTTTATTGGGAGTTTTCTGATTAGTGATTCAATTTCATTACTAGTAATTTATCTATTTAAAATTTCAATTCATTCCTGATTCAGTTTTGGAAGGATATATATTTGTTTTTAAATATTTTATTTATTTATTTGACAGAGAGAAAGCAAGCACAAATAGGCAGAGTGACAGGCAGAGGAACAAGGAGAGGGAGAAGTAGGCTCCCTGCTGAGCAAGGAGACACATGTGGGACTCGATCCCAGGACCCCAAGATCATGACCTGAGCTGAAGGCAGATGCTTAACTGACTGAGCCACCCAGGTGCCCCAGGTTATGTTTCTAGGAATGTAAGTATTTCTTCTAGGTTTTACAATTTGTTGGCATATACTTTTCATAGTATTTTCTCATAATTCTTTGTATTTTTATCATGTCAGTTATTTCTTCTTTTTTAGTTCTCATTTATTTGAGTCTCCCTCTCCCCTTCCCTTTCTCATGAGTCTGGCTAAAGGTTTATCAATTTTGTTTGTTTTTTGAAAGAACTAGTTTCTGATGTTATTGATCTGCTTTATTTATTTATTTGTTTCTATTTCATTTATTTTTGCTTTAATATTTATTATTTCTTCCTACCAGCTTTGCGTTTTGTTCATTGTTCGTTTTCTAGCTCCTTTAGATTAAGTTTTTTACTTAAGATATTTCTTGTTTCTTGTGGTAGGCCTGGATTGCCTAACTGCCTAAGATCTTCCATCTTACAACAGCTTTTGCTCCAAAAGATTTTGGAGCATTGTGTATTCATTTTCATTTGTCTCCACATATTCTTTTTATTTTCTTACTGATTTCTTGTTTGACCTATTAGTTGTTAATAGCATGTTATTTAACCTCCATGTCTTCTTTACAATTTTCCTGTTGTTGTTAATTTCTAGCTTCATGCAGTTGTGGTTGGAAAAGATGCATGATATGATTTTAATCTTTTTGAATTTTTTGAGGCTTGTTTTTTGGCCTAACATATGATCCGTTCTGGAGAACATTCCGTGTGCACTTGAACAAATGTGTATTCTATTGGTTTTGGATGGAATGTTCTGAATATATCTGTTAGGTTCATCTGGTACAATGTGTCATTCAAAGTCACTATTTCTTTGTTAATTTTTCTGCCTGGATGATCTGTCCATTGGTATAAATGCGGTGTTAAAGTCCAATAATATTATTGTGCTATTGTCAATTTCTTTCTTTATATCTGTTAATAGTTGATTTAAATATTTAGGTGCTCCTCTGTCTGGTGCATATATATTTACAATTATTATATTCTCTTGTTGGATTGTTCCCTTTATCATTATGTAGTGTTCTTCCTTGTCTCTTGTTACAGACTTTTGTTTAAAATCTATTTAGTCCAATATAAGTATTGCTACTCCAGCTTTCTTTTCACTTCCATTTTCATGGTAAATATTTTTCTATCTCTTCACTTTCAATATGCATGTGTCTTTAGGTCTGACATGAGTCCCTTGTAGGCAGGATAAAGATGAGTCTTGCTTTATTATCCATTCAGTCACCCTATATCTTTTGATTGGAGAATTTGGTTCTTTTATGTTCAAAGTAATTATTGACAGATATGTGCTTATTGCCATTTTGTTCGTTGTTTTATGGTTGTTTTTGTATTTCTTCTCTTCCTTCTTTTGCTCTCTTAAAGTTGTTGTTTGATTATTTTCTTTAGTAATATTTTCAGATTCATTTCTCTTTATTTTTTGTGTATCCCAAGTTTTTAACTTGGGGTTACCATTAGGTTCATATATAGCATCTATTGCATATAGCAATCCATACTAAGTTAATGGTTGCTTAAGTTTGAACACAATTATGAGGCCTCTGTGGCTCAGCAGTTGAGGGTCTGCCTTTGGCTCAGGAAGTGATTCTGGAGTTTCAGGATTGAGTCCCACATCAGGCTCCCTGCATGGAGCCTGCTTCTCCCCCTATCTATGTCTCTGCTTCTCTCTCTTTCTGTGTCTCTCATGAATAAATAAATAAAATCTTTTTAAAAAGTTTGAACACAATATAAAAGCACTAAATTTTTGCTCTCTCCCTGCCATGATTTATGTATATGCTGTCATACTTCATATCCTTTCATTTTGGAAATGCCTTGACTGATTTTTATAGATATAATTGATTTCCTAATTTTGTGCTTTTAAAGTACCTGAAGTTAAGCCCTGCTGATTGTAAAAACTCAAAAAGTTAAGCCTCACTGTTTTCAAAGCCAAATGTTATGGGAACTCATCTTCCTAGCACAGATTCCCTATGGCTGGGGTGCCTGGGGTGATGTCTGCTCCTACCACTTCTCCATGCTTGTGATGACCCTCACATTTGAGGTTAGTCTTGATGGGAATTTAGTTCCTGACCCAGTGTCTGCCCTTCCTACCTTGAAAGTCTCTTCTTCCAGTCTTTAGGTATATTTCTGAGTTAGTTGCACTGGTATGGCTGTTATCCAGGTGGGCTTGTGGGACAATGAGGTGAACTTAGTATCGTCCTACTCTGCCATCTTTCCTGACCAAAGTACAATTTTACAATAAAAACATTACAAGGATTTTTTTTTTATGACTTTGCTTTCAAAGTTAGTGGTCTATAGATTACTCAGTTTATAATTCAGTATGATTTATTAACAACCTATGCACGTACTCAGGAGTTTTGGAAAATGGAGAGACTCTAAACTCACAAATTGTTTCCAAATGTAATGAAAAGTTTACAAATACAAGTTTTACAATGCTGACATAATATTACATTTCATATACATTCTGTTATTTATTACATTTGATTTTCATGATTCATAATTTGAATTCCATAATTTTGTTCTTTGGATGCATGTCTGTAGGTACTTGAATAGTTCACAAGTCCCAGGCAGTTTACCTATATTGCTTAATTCCTGAAAAGGTCTAAAGAACAAGGCCCTTGAGGAAGTGTGTGTGTGGGGGGGGGAGGGGGGGGCACAGTGAAGAGCAGAAGTGAAGGACTAGTCCTGAAAAGGAATTTCTTCTTCTTTTGTACAAAAAAAAAAAGGACAAAAGACATGAAGGAGTTGAAATGCTTTGCGTGCACATGCAGTGTGTGTGTGTGTGTGTGTGTGTGTGTGTGTGTGTCTGTGTTTACGCAAACTTCTTGAGAAGATAGGACAAAGATATTTCTTTTGGAAAGTCTCCTAGAAGTCAACAGCTCAAAAATTTTCTCTGCTGATGGTGTTTGGAACTTATTGGCTCTTTCCCATTGTTTATCCATCTAGGTACCATTTCACCTCTGTGTTTGGGTGTAAATAAGTACACAGAAGTGCTACTTCCCCCTTGTGAACTCAAGAGATTACGTTATTGTCTCACTTTTCTTCTCAAAGAAGCACCTCTTTCTCTACTCCCATATGATAGGGAACAAGGGACTGATCATTTTCTTATCTACCTTTGCAATAATACTCCATCCTTTTTAAAATCTTTTTTAAAATAAAAAGGGGCAGCCCCAGTGGTGCAGCAGTTTAGTGCCGCCTGCAGCCCAGGGCGTGATCCTGGAGACCCTGGATCGAGTCCCACATCAGGCTCTCTGTATGATGCCTGCTTCTCCCTCTGCCTGTGTCTCTGCCTCTCTCTCTCTCTGTCTCTATGAATAAATAAATAAATAAATCTTTATAAAAAATAAAATCTTTAAAATAAAAAGAAAATATTTTAATATGAACCTTGAAACCTCTGTTTTATCATAAAATGCTACATATTTCCTGTAAAATAATTAGAAAATGTAGAAAAAAATTTAAATGCCATTATTGATACATCAACTATATTAATATGTTGTTATTTCTTTAAAAAAAAACCCACAGAATTTCATTATAGATGATGTTTTATAACCTGGTTTCTTTTTATTTCAAATGAAATATTGTGAAGGTCAATAAACATACTTTTATAACATAATGTTTTATAGCTACAGTGTATTCTATTGTTAAACTATTTTCATATTGCTGAATATTTGTTTCCAAAATTTCAGTATTATAAAGAACATTGTGGTGATTATCCTTGTATAAGTATGTGTATGCATTATTGATTATACTTACTGAGGATAACCTTTTAGTAGTGAAGTTGCAAATTATAAGAGTTTGTACTTTTTAAGGCTTATGATACATATTCATCTTGAGTCGACTTTAACATCATCCCTTTAACTCCTCTGAAGATCCCCAGGGTCTTGGCATATATTTTCATCACTTTCTATACAGAAAAAATTTCAGAGGTGACTCAACAAATTTTGGAGTGACCTTGGAAAAAATCAAAATGTCAAAAATCCAACATTAAAAAAAAACATTCAACCCCTTTAAAAATTTGAATAGCTTCTGTTTTTAAAGATAACTCCACAAAATTATGTCAAACTCCCAAACTGCAAGCATTGATGCCAAATAATCCATTTCAGTAATGAGATGCCAGTGTTGTTTTCAGCATTTGTATGAATTGAAGGTCATTTGTTGTGAGAATGAGGTGTTCTCTCCTTAAGCATCAGTACCATCTCACTCACCATGGAAATGTTGAAATGCCTGTGGGGAACCTGAAAGCATCAGCCAGACACTATTATTAAAATCTTCTAATTATTTAAAAAGCCATTTGGGATAATAGAGTAGGTTTACTTTTCTCTCATTAATGTCCTTGGGCAAGCTATATAGAAGTTAGAAAGTCACAGTTTTATTGCTTTTGGCCAAAAGCCATTGCAATTCTTTCAGATGGAGAGATAAAACAGGTACAAAGTTTTCTTCAGAAAAGGTTATAAGCTTGTACACAGGACAGAATTAGAGTACAATTCTGAATGAACCAAAACACAATATTTTGGTATTGGTTTTCTGAAGAGAATGTCAGATGAATATACTACCATGTCAAATTGATTGTGATGTCTAAAATAACTTCAAATCTGGCTTACAGAAGAGTGAGTGGGAAAAAAGGAAAAAAAAAGTGACATGAAGGTCCATGTTGGACAACAAATATTTATCTCTAATGGAACAAGTCTTGATAACATTTTGGATATGTTACACTCATAAGCTTCTGGAATTATTCAAAATGCATGTGATAGAAGTCCAGAGTAATGAGAAAAAGTGCATGTATAATTCAGTATAAGAAATTGTGTTTGAAAAAAAAGAAAAGAAAGAAATTGTGTTTAAGATCTTTGCATCGTATAAATTTTTTTAAGCCATATAAATGATTACACCTTTATTTCTTTTTTTTACACCTTTATTTCTTATAATTTATTTTATATAGCAAAATTAGAATAGAGCAGTATTAAAGGGAGAGTCTCTTGAAGGTCACAACAATGTGAAGAGGCTGGCTGTGTAGAGTGTCAGCTAAATAACCCATGGGGACTGAAGAAATAGGAGGATTTTTTTCACAAAACAGGACTGGCAAATTCCCATGAAATTAGGTCACTAGGCAAACGTTCCAGGGTTGGCAGTATACTTATCATTCTCATTCTCCCTTATAGGTTGTTATAAAAAATAAAAAGGTTTTTTTGGCACTTAGATATTCTGCTAAGGCAGTATCTGAAATAACAGAATGGATTGAAGGGACACCAGATGAATGCTAAATATGAAGAATATATAGAGTTTAGAGAGATCCTTAAGAACGAAGAGAGAAATTTAACTACTAAGGCTAAAGGGCAAAGTTAGAAGCTTATTAATCAACCAGTGAATAAGTATTTATTTACAATGCACAAGATACCTGATACCATAGTAAGTACAGATGGTGAGAAGTGCAAAACTTAGGTTGGGAATCTGTCTTTAGTTCATTTGGAATTTAGAAACAGCCCAAACAGGGCTGCTGTATCAAAACAATCCACATGGCCCATTCAAGTGCACATTTAGAAGGTGACTGGCAGATAGATGAAGTAAATTGTTGAAGTCTGTGGCTCTTGTATTGAATTACAAAGTTCATGATCTTCTCACATGTCAAATCTCAAGTTCTGTTTTTAGAGACTCATTTTCTGGCACATTCACTTCAAAAGGTCTCTAAACAATATCAACTCTAAACACCACTGGAAACCCATCATTGTCTAAGTAATTTTTTCTAGCTAGTAGCACACAGAAAATACTTCCCTCTTATGTCAAATGTTTGTTTTAAACTTGAGATATTCCTTAGCTTGGTTAACTGGTTATTCTTCACAAACTAATGATGTTATACCTTCTTAGGGAAGACAAAAGACTTCATGGAATAAATGAGTGTCCCTATTGCCTACACAATAAGGATAGCTCTATGCCCTTCTATGCCGTGGCCTCGGCATCAAATCCCATGGAAAAGTAACTTACATTCTTCTAACTATATAGGTGAAGATTTTTTCCTATAACAAAGACAGAAAAAGGTAACAAAAGTTAACTTTCTATTGTACTCATGAATGCATAAGTATCCTTTATCATTTGACTACTCAGTTTATGATTTTCTAGAGTTGTTATGTGCAGACATGTGCAGAAGCCTGCCCATGTAAAAATACTTATCTGCTTCAGTGGCTTTTTGTCAATGCATTTAGATAATCAACAATAATAATATACCGTGATTTTTTTTTACAGATAATCTTGAATATTGGCAAATTATTAGCTAGACTCACCAAGAGAAGAGAGGACTCAGATAAATGAAATCAGAAATGAAAGAGGAAATATTACAAATGATATCATAGAAATACAAAGAATCATAAGAAACAACTAGAACAATTATACCCCTACAAGTTGGAAAACCTAGAAGAAATGGATAAATTCATAGACGCATACAATCTTCTAAGACTGAGTTATAAAGAAATAGAAAATTTGAACAGATTAATTACTAGTAAGGAGATTGAATAAGTAAACAACAACCTCCCAAAAAACAAAAGTCCAGAATCAGAGAGCTTTACTGATTTCCAGCATTCAAAGAAAAACTAATATCAATCCGTCTCAAACTTTTCCAAAAAATAAAAGAGAACACTTCCAAACTCATTTTAGGAGGCCAGTACTTTCCTGCTACCAAAATGAGATAAGGATGCCATAAAAAAGAAAATTACAGGGTAGTAATTTTGATGAAAATAGATAGAAAAATCTTCAACAAAATATTAACAAACTAATGTCAACAATATATTAAAAAGGAACACCTGAGTGCCTCAGCAGTTCAGTAGTTGACTGTCTTCCTTTAGCTCAGGGCATGATCCTGGGGCCCTGGGATTGAGGGCCCCCTACAGGGAGCCTGCTTCTCCCTCTGCCTGTGTCTCTGCCTCTTTCTCTCTGTGTTTTTCATGAATAAATAAATAAAATCTTAAAACAACAACAACAACAATACATTAAAAGGATCACACACCATGATCAAGTGGAACTTAGTACAGGGATGCAAGGATGGTTTAACATCCACAAATCAATCAATGTGATACACAAATTGATTAAATCTTTCACAAATGAAAGATAAAAGTCATATGATCATTTCAATAAATGCAGAGAAAGTATTTGATGAAATTCAACATCTATTTATAATAAAGACTCTTAACAAAGTAGGCATAGGGAGAACATAATTCAAAATAAAAAAGACTGCCGCGCAGTACAGCAGTGCGGCACAGCAGCCCGCCGTGGCACGCCGCTGCCGGCACGCCCCGGCTCCGAGTTCTTTTTAAAAAAAAAAAATTTTTTTATTTATTTATGATAGTCACAGAGAGAGAGAGAGAGAGAGAGGCAGAGACACAGGCAGAGGGAGAAGCAGGCTCTATGCACCGAGAGCCCGACGTGGGATTCGATCTCGTGTCTCCAGGATCGCGCCCTGGGCCAAAGGCAGGCGCCAGACCGATGGGCCACCCAGGGATCCCCGGCTCCGAGCTCTGCCCGGGCCGCTGTGCCGCCGCGGGTGATGCGCCCGGAGCCCCGCCCAGGGCCGCCCCCGGCACCGCTCCTCGCGGGGGGAGCGCGCGGAAGGAGGCGGCGCTGAGCCTCGGGCGGCGGCCGGGCCACAGCACTCTCAGGGAGAATTGGAGAATGAAAAGAAGTGGAGGAAATACCCACAGTCCCACTACTCGAACATAATTTTCCACGTTTGTTTATTCCCTTTCAAAAGATGTCTTTTAGCTTTGTTGACTGTTTCTTTTGCTGTGCAAAAGCTTCTTATCTTGATGAACTGGTGCAGCCACCCTGGAAAACTGTGTGGAGGTTCCTCAAAGAGTTAAAATAGACCTGCCCTACGACCCAGCAATTGCACTGCTGGGGATTTACCCCAAAGATACAAATGCAATGAAACGCCGGGACACCTGCACCCCGATGTTTCTAGCAGCAATGTCCACAATAGCTAAACTGTGGAAGGAGCCTCGGTGTCCATCGAAAGATGAATGGATAAAGAAGATGTGGTCTATGTATACAATGGAATATTCCTCAGCCATTAGAAACGACAAATACCCACCGTTTGCTTCAATGTGGATGGAACTGGAGGGTGTTATGCTGAGTGAAGTAAGTCAATCGGAGAAGGACAAACATTATATGATCTCATTCATGTGGGGAATATAAATAATAGTGAAAGGGAATATAAGGGAAGGGAGAGGAAATGTGTGGGAAATATCAGAAAGGGAGGCAGAACATAAAGACTCCTAACTCTGGGAAACGAACTAGGGTGGTGGAAGGGGAGGAGGGCAGGGGATGGGGGTGAATGGGTGATGGGCACTGAGGGGGGCACTTGAGGGGATGAGCACTGGGTGTTATTCTGTATGTTGGCAAATTGAACTCCAATAAAAAAAAATTAGTTTGTAAATCACAGGCAATGATGATGTTTTTCCTGGTTCACACCACTCGTTTTCTCGGTTACTGCAGACTCATCATAATGATTATTATTTTTAATAAATGGACTGTTTCTTCTGAAAAAAATAAAATAAAATAAAATAGACCATATATTACAAGCCCACAGCTAACATCATACTCAATAGTGAAAAGCTGAATTTTATATATTATATATATACTTTATACATATATTTATGAAAATAAATATTATATGTGTATATAATATACATATATAATAGAATAGTATTCAACCATTAAAAAAGTGAGAGCTTACTATTTGTGCAACACATGTGGACCTTAAGGGTATTATGTAAAGTGAAATGAGTCATACAGAGGAGGACAAATACTTTTATGATCTCACTTACAGTGGAAACAAAAAAAGAAACAAGTTCATAGATACAGAGGAGAGATGTTGCTTTCCTGAGGTGAGGGTGGGGGTCCACAAAATGGATGAAGGGAGTTAAAAGGAAAAACTTCCAGTTATAAAATAAATGTCATGGGGATTGAATTTATAGCAAGGACACTATAGTTAATCATACTGTATTGGTTATGTGAAAGTTGAGGTATCAATTATACCTCAAAAAAAAAAGGGGGGGAGGGGGATACTATTACACATCAATTAGAATGACTAAAATCAAAAGACTGAGAATATCAAATACTGGTAAGGATGTGGACCAACAGGAGTTCTTGTTCATTTCTGGTAGTCTTACCACACAATCTAGCAATTATGTCCTAGGTACTAACCCAAAGGAGTTGAAAACTATTTCCACATTATAACCTGTACATGAGTATTTATTTCAGCTTTATTTATATTGTTCTAGATTGGAAGCAACCAAAATGCCCTTGACCAGGAAAATAAACAAATTGTGGTAAATCCTTATAATGGAATATTATTTAGCAATAGGAAGAAATAAGCTACTGAACCACAAAAAGACATGGAAGAAACTTATTTCTCATTTTTTTCTAAATGAAAGCCAGTCTGAAAAAAAAAAAAAAAAAACTACAACACTTTAAAATTCCAACTACATGACATTTAGGAAAAGGCAAAACTGTAGAGTCAGTGAAAAGACCAGTGACTGCCAGGGTTTAGGGGGTAGAGGGATGGATAAGAGAAGCACAAGGCATTTTGGGGGCAGTGAAACTGTTCTGTATGATACTCCAATGATGACATTACATGTTTGTCAAAAAACCCATAGAACCATACAACATAAAAATGAAACTCTAATGTAAATTATAGGATTTAGTTAATAAGAATATATTACTATTTGTTCACCGATTATAGCAAATGTCACCCACTAATGTAAGGTACTAACAGGTGAAGCTGTGTGCAGGAGAAGGGAACATATGCAGATTTTCTAGACTTCACAATTTTTTCTGTAAACCTAAAAATGCTCTAAAAATAAAGTCCATTAAAATGTTTAAAAAATTGAAGGGGAAATACAATCTTGGACTCAGATTCTAAACTGTCTTAAAAAAAAAAAATAACAAGAGGTTGTAGACATTAGCCATTCTTGGTTAAAGTTTGACACCTTGCTGTTAGAGAAATAGTCCTTCAATGATGGAGATACTATAATTTCACCTGCATATTCCTTTAGTTCATCATATTGACAGCATATTTTTATATTACTTATGAATTTTTTATTATTCCTTCATAGAGTAATTCTGAACTTCACATTGCAAACCTAATTATTTTTAAGAAGAGCTTTATGTCACTTATGACTGGCTGCTTATCTATAATATGCAGAAATACTAATCTTATTTGGAAATAACCAAAAGAATCTATTAAAGTATGAATCACTGTATGCCTAATTATAAAAGTAGTGAGTAAAATATCAAAGAAATTTGTTTGGGGAATTCCAGTAAGAGAAAAAAAAAGCTACTAATTTTCCTAATAGAACTTTGGAGGTAATTTCTCCCAATTTTATGGAGAAATCATTTCATTATTATTAATGTGTTTAATTCTCAAAAGTTAGTTATAATATTTTTAGTGTAAGCTTGTTTGGAAAATGGAATCCCTGGGTGGCGCACCGGTTTGGCGCCTGCCCTCGGCCCAGGGCGCGATCCTGGAGACCCGGAATCGAGTCCCACGTCTGGCTCCCGGTGCGTGAAAGCCTGCTTCTCCCTCTGCCTTTGTCTCTGCCTCTCTCTCTCTCTCCTCTGTGACTATCATAAATAAATAAAAATTTAAAAAAATAAATAAAAGGTAATTAAAAAAAAGGAAAATACAGGCAAAATGATATAATTATGTGAACTTTATTATCTCTCCAAGAAATGAAAGATTAACAGAAAGACTAATTTCAGATAAGAATAAGGACATCTAGGTTCTTTTGCTCTACCACTAAGCAATCTTTGGCAAATTACTTTAATTTTCTAGAACCTGATTCCCACCATCCATAAAATAAAGAGGCTAGAAGTATATCACTTTTGACAATAATTGTGAGATACACTCTACAAAAAAAGTGATTTTTGGTCAAATGATGTGGAAATCACTGTACATTATTTCCTCTATAAGATATTTAGAAACCTCCATAAGGGACTTGCTTATCTTTGTTTATGTAAAAATTCTCCAAAGTGATTTGGATGCAGACTTCTTCCTCTGGTTTTAACATACTTGGAACACACTTTGAGAAATGCTGGCTAGATGATCTACACGGTGTGTTCCAGACCCCAAATGCTACTGTCTTATATAATTCAAGGCAAGACAATGAAATGCTGAGTCTCATTCTTTCTATGTATACATTAAACTCCTATAATTCTTCCTAATAATATCTTAATATTCCTGCACTTTTAGTTTTCAATACCAAAAGTCCTAAATTTCATACATACCCATGGACTACAACTTCCTAACTCACTAAGACTTTTGAGACACCAGTAAATTATCACTCTTAGGAACTTTACTTAAATACTCAACAAATTTCAAAAAGCAGAAAAAGAACAAAGAGTTAAAGCCCTGGAGATCCAAACAAAACCTTTATACTTCTTAAATCACTGTAGCAAATCATTGGCCATATTTAATAAACACTTAGTGAAAAAATATCATATCACATCACTATGACACACATTCTTAGGTAATGAAGGAGAAATGTTCCCCTATATTGAAGGAAATTTGTGTCTAGCAGGAGATGAGATCTAATAATACAGCAGTAAAAATAATGCACTATTACCTTATACATATAAAATAATTATAGCAAAGAATAACAATTGCTACTGTTAAGTCCTTACTACATGGCAGGCACTATATATACATTATCATATATCTTTTAAAAAGTTCCTAAAACATAAATTCTATTATTCTCATTTTATAATGAGGAAACTAATGTTTAAAGAGGTTAATAAGGGATCCCTGGGTGGCGCAGCGGTTTGGCGCCTGCCTTTGGCCCAGGGCGCGATCCTGGAGACCTGGGATCGAGTCCCACGTCGGGCTCCCGGTTCATGGAGCCTGCTTCTCCCTCTGCCTGTGTCTCTGCCTCTCTCTCTCTCACTGTGTGCCTATCATAAATAAATTAAAAAAAAATTTAAAGAGGTTAATAATTTGTTCAAAGATATAGAGCTGCCAAATGGCAGAAAGAATTCAGACTCAGTCTCTATGAGTCTATGACTGCAGCATCACACTAACTTTTAAATCAGGCTTAAACATGAATAAATGGAGAAAAGAAGGGATTAATGTGATGGAGGAATATTGGCATGAGAAGAGGATTAATTAATATGACTGGTTGTCATAGGAAGGATCATATCAAGATTACCAGGAGAGTGAGTTGATCTTGGATATAGAGATGGATATCTCTTTGTCCAAGACAGTAAAAAAAAGAAATGGATGAAGGAGGAGATATACTGGAAGCATGGGGAGAAAAAAAAAAAAAAGGCTCCAGACTTAGTACTATCTCACATGAATTAGGAATTCTGGGAACAATTCTTAATTTCATTTCTTCTTAGATATACATATTTAAACTTGACCTGCTTTACTACTTAGCATGAGCCCTATCACAAATGGACTCAAGGCCTTTCTATAATTAATAGCTATTAAGCCTAAATTATGCAATCAAATATCAGAAATCCCAGCCATAGCTCTTCAAAACAACAACAACAAAAAAACTGAAAGAGCAGCCATAAATGTGTATATATATATATATATATATATATATATATATATATATATCAGAATCCCAAATAGCTGAAAACTATTCTCCCTAGTTTCATGGAGAACTGTGGAGGACATATGTTCTCTGTCTTGTTATTAGGGAAACATTCAAAGCAATATACCCATTTGTTCTTAGAGAACATTAATTTATGTTGAAAGCCTAGAGAAAGAGAAACTTCCTTTTTTTTTTTTTGAAAGAGAACCTTCTATCTCAATCTATTGGAAATGTAAAGATTTACCTCACTTTAAAAAGAAGTCTTCATTCTTGGTTTGTTCTGGGCACACAGATATCTTAGAAAATGTCATAATTGATGAGTGGTAGCTTGGGGCCAAAAAGCCTTCTCTAATCCTTCATCCCCTCTTCCACTTACAATTTTTGAACCTCATGGGATTTAATCAAAGTATTAGATTCCACCATGACTCAAGGTAACGAAAATCTTTCTCCAAGGCCTCAGATGAGCAGCAAAAAGTAAAGACTGTATATGAATTCCTTGGGTCTACAACACTGGGCTGTTCAATGGGCATTTGGAAAGGCTCTTGAAGCATTTTATTCAGGCCTCATCCAAAGGTAAGCAATGGTTTGGGACCCAAGTGCTCTGTGTTCTAGTCTCAGCTCTGTTGCTAATTCACTGGGCATTTAGAGAGATTGGGTTAAATCATCTCTTTTAAAAAATCCTTCCATTTCAAATATTCTGGGTTATTAAGTGAAAAAAAATAAAATACCTGCATTCAGGGAAAACTCATCTTTGGATGTGTGTGCACATATCTCTCAAAGACAAAGACAGTTTTTCTTCTGGGCACTTGTCCAGAAGTCTTTAATCACTGGTGATTAAAGATTGCATAAGCAAAAATAGACTCATTCATGAGCATTATATTAACAAATTATGTAATTGTATAAAAAGTCCAAGCAGTATGCATGGCAACAATTTTTCAATTAATGACGCTTAATTTTGACACTTTTCTATAAAGTGACAAAAATCGCACTCATTGGGCTACTCATTGATCCTCTGAGAGAATCAGAGGTAATCAGCAATTACCCTTAGGAGTTTGCAAGTCAGAAATTCTGTAACTCTGGTGCCTGGGTACTTGCTGTGGTAATCCCAGACCAGTTCACTCTAACTATAGGAATCTATGCCTCCTTATTTTGCAACAGGAAGTACAAAATACAGTTTTCCCCCGAAGGAAGGCTAGGACTGAAGAAATCTTAGGTGTATCTAGCACTTAACAGTATTATGAAGTAAACAATTTACCAAATTAAAGCGAAAAGCTTCCTGTGCCTTTACTGTGTGTTTTCTAATAACAATTCAATATTTGGGTAGAACTCTTCCTACTTACACATTTCCTATATGCTGCATACATAAAAATTTGGAAAAATGGTGGCCTGAATTCGGCAATGAAGTATGTAGCCTTGGGAGAAAATAAAAGCTAACTGGTTAATTTAAAGTTTAGGTTTATAGTTTAGTTTTGTTAAATCCATACTGTTGTGAGATCAAAATAAACTCTAGGAAATTTCATTTTCCATATTTTAGCTGCCATTTTCTACTAATTTCCACCAGGAGTTCTACATGAATTGCTTTCTCTCCTTGAGCAAAATTTGTATTTTTTTCCCAGACAGACTTTCTGCCACATGATAGGAAAGCTCAAAATAAACTAGATTCTAAATGACATGAGAAAATGAAAATATCTCTCTTATCATCTGACCTGATATGAACCCTGGCCCTGGTAGATGCTTACTAAATGTTCACTGAATAAAGTTGTTGAATTAATGAAATAATGGAAGAATCAAGAATTTGTAGATCTTAACAATATGTGAATATATGGAGTTTGCAAATATATCTGTGATTCATTTTGATCCTTTGTAAAATGCTGTAAGTTTGGATTAGTGGGTGCCATTCAAAGACTGGCTCTCTAGCATTACCCTACTGGATAATTATAAATTCCATAGAAAACCTGAGAACATCCTCTCTACCAATTCAGATTGGACCTGGCAGACTTGAAGCTTTGTGAATTCTTGGTATGACAAATTCTCATCAAATGCCAGCAAAACGCAGTCTAGAGAAAAATGTTCTGTTAGGTTCACTGAAAGTGAAAACAGCATTTTTTTCACTTCGGTTCTTCCTAGAATAATTTATTATAGCTATAGAGCACCCTCTTCCCCAGGATCATTTCTAAGGAAGTTTAAGTTCAGATTTTTCACTCAACGTCTTTCAGTAACTTCTGCCGGAGTGAAAGATATTGTGGCCAAGTGTACTTTGCAATAAATAAACATGGAATCAAAAGAAAACGACTTCTTTTCTCCCTCAATATGTCCAGTTGTAGCATTGGCAATTCTGGATGCAATTAGTAGTAACTCTGCCAGCACCTTGACATCCTTCTAGGGCCAGACAGGGAGGAGCAAAGATGATCTATTTATATGATACCACTGCCTTTGTCTTTTCTCCCCCTGTTCCTGTATACCCAAGGACTCAGCACTCATTACCTGTATCTTAGTTCCTCTTTGTTGGGTCAAAAGTTAGTGAAGAGTGGTTGGGTAGCTGGATGAACAACACTTTCATTTTCAGGCTTGAGGATCCTCAGCCTCATTGGAGAGACCAAAAAAATAATGAAGAGACTTTTCCTATGAAGTGAATTAACAGCTTTCATGTGTATAAATGACTCAATTATTTTATCTTCTAAAAAGTTTATTCATAAAAATGAGAACAATATTTATTTTCCCCTCTAAGGAATACTAACACCAGGCTATAAGAAACATATATAGTGTGTGTTTATCTGGCAAATATTTTTTAAATACTTATTATGTCCCAGGCATGGTTTTAGTTTCTGGGGAAGAAGTGAATAATATCAAAACAGGCCCTGTCGTCAAAAGAGACATATTTTGAAAACAAATAGACTAATAATTTAATGTAATTTTAAAAGATGTTATGAAGAAAAGGAGAAGTAGGGTAAAGAGAGGCTGAGTATGTAAATTTGTTTGTAAGGACAATATTCAAATGGCAGAACCTGAAGGACATAAAGAGAGACAAAAATGAAGGCCCTCTGATGCTGTGAGATCTGAAGGTGCTCAAAAGTTAGGGAGGAGGTGGGTGGTATAGATGGGGGCTGATAAGAGCTCGGCACCAATGGGTCTTTTAAGCCAAATTGAATTTTAAGTGTAATGACAAGGCATTGAAGACTTTGACAGGGAGTGATGTAAAATCTGATTTCTATTTTATAAGATAATTTTGGCTCTTTCATGGGGAGAGAGTGATAGCAGGGAGCTGGCAAGGAGGCTTTTCCCATAGTTCAGGCAAGAAGAAAATGGTGGTGAAAATAGCAAAGTGTCACCAAGTAGCCTCATTAGAAATCTCTTCATTTGGTTTGACTGGCATGAATATTTCTTCATAAATTTTGTTCCAGAGTTGTACTATCTCACTCTCAGAAGTAAGAATCCTGACAAAAGCATTTTGTAATCATGTTTCATACAGTTAGGTGTGTAAGTCATTTTTCCTTTCTCACTAATCTTGGTTAGATGATAAGGATGTTTATGTAACCTCCTGAAATGAAAGAATAAAAATGAGGCAAATTATGTCACATAAATGAAGACACATGATAACAGAAGGGGAGTTGTTCAAATGGAGAATGATAATTGTGGGCTAGAAGGAAAGACTGTGATGTGGGGATTTGGATACACTAACCAGTCCTCAACACTCCTAGTAAAGATATCAATGGCTGAGAAAAACTAAACAGAAACACAGACAGAAAATGAAATATCCCATTGAATGGTATAGTGATTTATTACATTTTCAACACCAAAAATCTGGAGAGCATGCCCAAAGAAAGGATTTCTGTTTGTGTTTGGCAGCGCAGGAAATGTAACTTGAACATTGAAATATTGGAATTGCCAGGAAATGTTCATGGCTTTACATAGATAAAGGAACAATGTTGTTAATTTGGGACCACTGAAGAAAACTGGGTATATACAGACATCTGAACCCTATAGTGCTCCTCCTTAAAAATAGATGTATTTCTACCATTTCTGTCAGATATAATCTTGGTGAAATGAGAGACTTTTAATTTCTATTTTAATTTTTTTTATTTATTATAGACATAGAGAGAGAGAGAGAGAGAGGCAGAGACACAGGAGGAGGGAGAAGCAGGCTCCATGCCAGGAGCCTGATACAGGACTCGAATCCGGGACTCCAGGATCGTGCCCTGGGCCAAAGGCAGGCACTAAACCACTGAGCCACCCAGGGATCTCCTCATTTCTATTTTATAGGCAAGTGAAACACAGAGAAGTGAGGAGAGTTTTTTCCAATTCCAGATCAAGCCTTGAACCTCCAGAGGCGTTTCCTCATTCCCTACTAGAGCTAATATGGAGTCTGGTCATTTAACAAGTAGCTGCAAGTCATTGTATCCTGCCTTTTTTTTTTTTTTTTTTTTTTTTCACATTGTTTCACTTAGCAGAGGAATGAGTTTCCTTGGCAAAGAAAGTGGAACAAAAGGGAAAAAAATGTTTATTTGCCAAAAGAAAAAGAAGTTTTGAAGCCGCATATATGTCTCAGGCAAAGACACACACACATATACATGCACACAAATCATTCATCTCTTAGAAGCAGTATGCCTTTATCATATTTTTTATACTTCTAGCCATGTGAAGATCTACTGTTCATGTAATTCAGTAAGGAGCCAAATAAGTTAAGAGGTAGAGAATGAAACACAGGGAAAAAAGATTAAAATATATTGAAAAGCTTAATTCTAAAGGACAGAGGCTGAGAGATAATTCCACAGCATTCTACAAATATAACAATTTGTACAGAATTTGGTGGCCAATTTCTACCATTATCAATTATAATTGAATCTTCACATTTCTAGTGTAGGTATTCTGATTTGGTGCCATGATGAACACAAGAATGGGTTGAACTTCATGATGAGAATTTCTGGTTTATTACAACTAAAACTTCTGGGAAGTAAAACAACTGTTGAACACTAGGATGCCTTACACTAAATGAAAACATTACCAAGTAAACTATTCCTCTGTGGCCCATTGCAGCACTACATTTCCTTCTTTCTATTGCTAGATATATTGTCCCATGCTCTCTTCCTTTTTTCCTAGGTTTCCAAGCCCTGATGTATTTCAAATCATAGTTCAAATCAGACGATAGATACTGAAACTCCATGATTTTCACCTTTTACGAATCTCTGCAATAAAGTAGAACTTGAGAATTTATAGATATACCATCTATAGTTTTGACTGTTGCAAGAGATTTTGATTCTTATTACTTTCATTAGGCATGGATTAGAATCATGATGTGCAGGAGGAAATCACTGATTAGTGAGGAAAACTAGTCCACTGTCGAACATCTATAACTTAATGGGGTTTTGCTGTTCTCTATCTTTGTGCACACAGTAACCTCTGAACATGAAATTTAGAATCTTTGAGTTTCTTAACTTATATCTCCGGCAAATCTCAAGGATCTATTGTACCTAAAGCCTGTATCACATAATGTTACCCAGGGTCCAGAAAAGGTCTAATTTGTATACTTCTTCTTAGGAATTCTGGAATATGATGGATGCCTCTTGTTCTTTGGTTTACATATAAAAGCATTTCAGCCAGTGAAAAGTGGATTTAAACTTCATTTTCATAGTTCCAGGTTAATTTAAATTAAAAATTCTGGGGAAAAGCGTTTTGGAGAGTTTGGAGTTCAGTGTACAATAGTGAGTCCAATAATCCTACCAAAACTGAGCAAAGAAGGCATATTGAAAGTGTCCTAATACTTCAGCATGAAGAAGGATTTCAATTCTGATCCCAGAGAAACAGTGGGAATGAGTTCCACTTTCAGTCCTGGAGAAATGGCAGGGAAACAGAAGTAGGAAAAGTAGGAAAAGTAGGAATCATTCCACAGAAATTTCTATTGTCTAGTTCTATGAAAATTTTGCCTAAGTTTTTTAAAAATGATCTCTAAGAATATCAAACTAAGAGTACTGTTCAGAGTCCACATAAGAATTGCAATTTTTGGTGAGGTAGAAGTTCTAAAAGACATGACCAATAGTGGGAAATGGGAGCCTCAGAATTGGGAGAAAACTGACCCATTTTGCAAAAGTACTGAATTGGCTAAAAGATAAAATACCAATGAGAAATATAATAATGATAATATGCATCGATTGAGTTTTTTTTCTATGACCAACACTATGCACATTGTCTCATCTAATTCTCACATAACTATTGTTTGAAGTGGCATTACTAAGTTATTTCACAGAGCAGAAAACTGAGGTGTAGAAAATTTTAGCAACTTAACCAAGAACCACACTGGGTGCAAGTGGCAGGGTCAGAATTATGTGATTTCAGGGCTCCTGTACATAATCCTCATGATCTATGATTTTTACACAATGGTTCAAAAAAAAAAAGGGCAGAGGAATACTCCTGTGTTAAAGAACAAAACTCATGTAATTCCCCCTCATAAAAGGAGCCTTAAAACTGGCCACCTAATAATAGAGATGAAGTGGGGTGGGGGTAAGAAATAAGAATCCTGAGGAGGGACCTCAGAATAGAGCTCAGCTTTGGATGTTCCAGTAATAGTGATGGCCTGGAAACCCAAGTTTTCCTTATATTTTTCTCTAATCATTTAATGTGTGGTATGCATCTAGTTATAAATTCTCACTTTCAAAAAAAAAATTCTCACTTTCAGCATGAGAACTTACTGTATAATAATAATATTTATTTAAGAATACTTAACATTTAATTCATAGATTCTCATTTCTCTAAGATGAGAAGTTGCATTATGGTCCTATGGTAATGGAAGGCAGAAGATTGACCATAATTACTTTTAAAAGGCTCTTTGGTTCCCAAATTTCAGTTACATCCTCATTTGTGCAAGACATGTAAGAAAGAGACTCTTAAAAGAAATTTCCTGGACAACACATGTTTTTCTCTCAAGATAGCTATAACCTTCACCCTTACTTTCGGTTCTAAACTTTTAGAGCAAACAAGACATAAGCAACTCATGACCAAACAGGCAAATCATGCATATGTAGATTTATGTAAATATTCATGCAAATAAGGCAGAGCCACTGGGCTTCTGGGAGGTTACAAATGGAGCCCTTGCTACAGCAGAGGTCAAATATCCTTGGTTTACAGCCCAAGTCTACATGCAGATTTTTATAGGACAATGGCAGCCCCTAAACACAGTAGTCTTTAAATGCTGTGATAATTCTATGCTTGAGTAGTTTTCAGTCATAATTAGGAAGAGGTGACCTGGTTCAGAGAAAAATGAAGAGCAGAATGAAACTGAGCGCTAATATTCTAGTTTATTTAAACTGAATGTTGATTATCTCCCAGCCCCTGCTTTCCTTGTTTTTTCATGTGTCCATAGAAAACAGCTTTTTAAAATTTCAGTTGACTTTGAGTACTGAATTTCCCTAATCTACCTAAAATCCAAGAGAATCTAAAGTCACTGTTCTTGAAAAGGCCTCAGTGCAGAGGAGCCACTTGCCTTGAAGTGTATGGACACTCTCTGCAAATGCTACATCACCACTACAAGTGAAATTATAAAGGCAACAGAGAACCTGTGATTCTTACTCTTACAACTAAGATTACTGAGAGCTGTGGATTTTAATTCCAGTGAATTATAACCTGTGAAAAAGATCCTTAAACCAGAGTCTAAGAATATACTTGTGGGAACTCACTGGATGGTCTTGGTTACAGTAGGCCAGATTAATTCCAGTCCCGCTGTCTCATACACAGCAGAGAAGGTGTGTAGAGCATGTGGAGTAACTATGCCAAATCAGCATTGGATCTGGATGAATGGACCAAAATGGTCTTCTGTCATCCATGTGTGCATATCAGCTGTTGAGTTCACAACCAGGGACTTTGCTCCTACTGCAGGGTTCAATTAGTTGTGTGGAGTAGTTAGACTCTGAGCTTCACCAACACTTCGTGCCCATAAACAAATTTCCTGCAGGGTGACTTTAACAGTTCCCAGGGCTGGCTATTCCCAATCTACTGCCACACAGCACTGCCTCCTTATTTCCCCAAACACTTTGTCTTAGAGTCTGACAGTGAGAATATTCCTGTTCTCTTAACGTGTTTCCAGGACTGTGGCCAACGGCAGATACCAGGTCATTAAACACATTCACAGCTGAATGACTAAAGAAAAGACATGATAGTTTTAATTAATTCTTTGCAATTGAGCCCTATGTTCCTTGGATAAGATTATTACTTCTATGTTCCTCTGATTCCACATCTATAAAACTGAGATCAAAATGCCAATTTTCTTCAATGAAATGGTCTGGAAAATAAGAAAGATAAAAATCCAAAAGTATTTACAAATATCTATTTTTAAGTTGAGAAAAGAACATTAGTGAGTTTAAAATCAGTCAAATTCCATGAGGAGTTTCTGTAAAAATTTAATTGGGATAAGAGCAGTGGTTCTAGAGAGGACAAAATGTGAAAACAAAATTAAAGGAGTCGGGGCGGGACAACTAAAAGTCAGATGGACTTTGCCTTGTTTAGTACAGACACCCAAGCACTCTGGGCAAAGAGGGAGTGGTGAGGGAAGCTTTTCTTTAATTGAGAAAGGAAAAAGTGAACCAATTATGCCATGGATAAGGGGAATGGATTAAAACCCAGCTTTCAGTTTGCCAGATAAGCACTTTCAGTTAGACTGTAAATAATTCTCACCTGTGCTTAGGTATAAACCATGTAAGCAATACCAATATTTGAAAGAGAAAATTGTTCTCACTTCTAATTAAAAGGTATTATATTCTCAGTCAGCTGTGTTGTCCAAGAACCCATTAATCAAAGAAGCTATTACATCTCTACTTACATTAATTCCATTATTGTATCACGTGAGTTATGTTCAAACATTTATTGCCCAATAATTTTCAGAGAAAAATGTAATAACTTGGGTGGAGATGTCATTAATGTGAAGAGATTTTTGGCACAGGAGTTAATGAAGTGCATGAACTAACCCTCCAACCCCAATTATAATGAACTTTTCCAAATTCCAAGGCTAATGGATAAGCTCCAAATGCTGTAAATGAGATTGCTGGATTCAAACAGCACTCTGTGAATGTCAATTTAGTCCTAGACTTTTATAAGGATATCAGGTAAACAAAATCAGGGACCTTTCTCAATTTCCAGAACATTTGAGTCTATTTCTTACATGCCCAATAATTTTTTAGCATCAGCTTCCATTATAAGGAAATGTATATGTATATATAATTATAATAATAATATATATTATTATATATTATTAGCATTATATATATGCTTATATATAATAAGATAATTATTATCATCATCATTATTATGGTATATATATACACATATATACATATCTTTCTAGAACAGTCAGTTGATTCTTCCTTTTTAAAATCTCAGGTGGTTAAACAAAATATCATTACAAAAATAATACTAACAAGACTTTACAGGTTATTATAAGAGAATTTATCATGTGTGTTGCCTTTTATCACTGTGCTTGTCAAACTGCAGAGTCATGAAATAAATGTAATGGCAGCCAAGTAATATTTGCTCTAGGAAGTCTGAGAAATTATAAAAAGATACTGGAAAGCTGATAACTGATACTTGGTTCCAGACTCTTGAAATGGCACAGGTGTACTGCAGATCTGAGGCAGGAGAGAGAGAGAGAGTAAATGACAACATTTGGATTCGGGCTCAGCCACAGTATCTGAACATTTGAAGTGATCTCAGGAGTTACATAGACCAGACAGTTTTCCCAGTCAGATATGAGGTGAGGCTGGAAGCAAAGAAATGCAATTGCCTCAGCCCTAGGCATGCTGGAAGATCAGGGAACCCCCAGGTTCACAGGGAGTAGTTTTCATTGTTTTACAACAGAAAGTATTTTAAATAAAGTAATGGGTGAAATCCCAATGTATAAAACATATGGAATAAAGATGCTTGGGATAAAGGCAAAGGAGATGGAGAAGAGCCCCATTCTCCCACCAGAGTCTATTCTCCAGCTCTACTGCAGATTTCCTACGGGGAGTGATCAGATGCTCAGATCTCTGGGGAACCGCATGAGCTAGGACTCTTCTGGCTGCAAAAGAAAGAATTCAATATGGGTAAGAATCAGATCAAGCAAAATAATGCTGCTGATGATAATAATTATCTCATAGGCACAGAGGAGCAGTGCAGCTGAGTTTGAGGGAGGGACCAGAAATGGGATGGTTGGTCATCAGATATCTCTGTCTTTGTTGTTCCCTTTAAATACACATGAGCACTTCCAAATTCCATGAGAAAAGATTAAGATTGTCCAATTTGGATGGGACCCAACAACTACAATGGGAGGCTGGAATTGGTTATACAGGAAGAAGGAGAAGGATACGGTCACGTAGTAGACACATGGCTGTCTATGAGTTAAGTGTCTGTTCCTAGACAAGAGAAGCTGGTTAGGTCACCCAGAAGTTTGAAAACCACTGAAACAATATGCTGCAAGTAGAGATACACACACTCACTGGAATAGGATGGGGGCTTGGAAATCAACTGAATTACAGGAAATACAACTGGCGAGGCTGGACATCTGTGGATAATATTGAGATCCATGATTGCAGCCAAGGCACTGATGTTTACCATCTGAGAAGTCCGCAGGATTAAAGATTCCAGCAAAACCGGGACAGACACCATAAGCAAGCAGGCTGACAGCAATGGAAAGCTTTGGAAGCATGTTCCTGGAGCCTTGGTTCTCACTGAGGTTCAGAGTCTGAGCTCCAGATGCTGTAGGCAAGGATAGCTGAGGATGGGGAAGGTGGCCTTGGAATACTGAACAAGACAGAAGCCCAGCTCTTTGCCTACAGCTTAAGGTTGGGGAAGGGAGCAGCTGGACTATTGAGTTGGTAAGTCCCATAAGCTACCTAGCAAGGCCTTTGAGACAATGCCGACCAGTTCAGGATTGCTTTCTGAGTCGGGACCAATAAACCTACAGGAGTCAGTGGAGCTCTGTACATGTGGCCTCTGCTGGGAGACAACCAGACAGGCTATTAAAACCTCCCATAATAGCTTTCTGCTCTGAAGAATATTTGTGGGGAGAGGACATCTCAGTGCCTCCTGCTCTCTCTTAACCCTTCCTAATAAGGTGAGTGATCTGTGACAAGAGAGAACTATCCAGCTCCAGTAACATATAATGTCTGAGCAAAAATGAAGGGAGAGATACTAAAAATATGTGTTCTTGGAACATGAACAAACACAACTGGTCTACACCTTCTTTTAAAAAAAAAAAAAGATTTTATTTATTTATTCATGAGAGACACACAGAGATAGAGAGACAGAGACATAGGCAGAGGGAGAAGCAGGCTCCATGCAGGGAACCCAATGTGAGACTTGATCCTGGGACTCCGGGATCATGCCCTAAGCCGAAGGCAGATGCTTAACAACTGAGCCACCCAGGTGTCCCAGTCTACATCTTCTAAGCTAACATTTTCAACCTACATAATCTTGGGTGTATAAAAATTTTCTAAAAAATATCTCATGAAATAATTTCAAAAGTTGCTCCCATATATTTACCTTGGGATATTTTTCATGCATCGAAAGGCTAATACATGATGCTTGTCTACATGTCAGTGTGGCACATGTTTTACTCATCTGCTCAATTTGTTGAAGATTTTAATTACATATGATTGCTCAAAGAAGGACGGGGAAACGTTTAGAATCAGGACTCAGGGTTTTGACTTCAAACGTCTCCTCCTAATGCTTCTGCCAAGAAGTAACAAAATATTTGTCTCGAAGATAGTTAACCTCTCTTCCATACACAACCTACAGCACACTGCATTGGCAAGCATGATGTAATGCCCCTCCTCTTCTAGGGAGAATGGAAATCTTTTGGCTTCGGTTTTCAGCTTTTCTCACAAAGATGCGAAACACAAAGAACACCGTTCTCCAACAAGTGAGTTTGTCTTGAGGCAATTTTTTATCTAATTTAAAGGTAAATGTCAGAGCAGTGTTTAACTTTATGGGAACTAAGGAACAGAAATTCTAAACATATACAAAAGCTGTTTTCTGCGATTCTGGAAGGTGCGGGGCTTTTATCTGCACAGAACTCTTCAGTCCCCGGGTTTCAGTGCCCAGAGGAAGAGTACACATCTCCATTGTCACCCTAGGGTGACACAATAGAGCATCTTCTTTTTTACCCCCCCCCCCCCACAACCACCAATTCCTTTCTTTCCCCTAAGGACTCTGTATGTATTACATATAAAACCAACCCATGGCTTTCCTGACATATTTTGCTCAAGTTGCAGTTATACACATGTGCCAATCACCAGTGAAAGGTGATTACTTATTCAGTAAAGAGGAGCTTGAAGAACAGTGGGACATAGTTCCATATAAATGACACGTTTTATCTGTTTTTCAAATAATTCATGGAAAATACTGACATAAAGTGCCAATTATTTTTTCCCCATGAATAGGGCTGGCAGTCTTATTGTATACTTTAAAAGTCACTTACAATTTGCTCACATTTTTTTTAATTCCCCAGGGAAAAGTATCTATTTTCTTTGCTCTAAAGATTAAAGTTCGATTTGACTTCATATTTTGTGAAAGGGACACTTAAAGACTTGCATACTCATATCCTTCCAGATATCATTACAAGCTATAAATTGGTGATTGATGTCTACTAGGATAGCCTCCAGAGGCTGCATGCTAGTTAAAATAATAAAGTGCTCCTTATCCTCTGGATGCATTGGAAAGAATAGCAGGTGGTCATTGTTTACCCTGCTAAAGTGAGCCACTCCATTTGAGACAGCTCATTTTGGACCCAAGCTTAATGCCATGCCTGAGTGATTCTACTTCTAACAAAGCTGCCAACAGACTCATTCTCGTTGTTTAATTTGAATGAGAATTAGCTGCTGCTGCTGCAATGCAAGCCCAAGACCCTCTATTATAAACTGGTTTGTTAGATGTGTTTATTGAAGTCTAGTGGCTACAGAATTTGGAGGGTAGTGGAAATGATAGCCCCTGGAAGACGCTCTTCATTCCCAACCCCACTACTCTACGTTAGACTAAAGTAGACTTGGCAGCAGGAGAGGGAGAGGTGGTAACATCTTGTGTCACAGGCAGTGGTATCACTTAGATTCCCAGGGAAGGATGGGATTCAGGGAAAACAGTGGCCCATATATTTTCATTAAAGAAAGGGTGTACAACTACTCAAGGAGCCATCAGGGTAATTGATACAAAGCCCTTCCCAAAGAGTGTTACATCAGCATGAGCATAGGGCCCATCTGTGCCATGACTGCCTAAGTTTCAGTTGAGAGGGTCAAAACACACACACACACACACACACACACACACACACACACTTGGAATTTGCAAGACACTGTTCCATAAAGTATTGTCCTTTATACTGTTGTATAAAACTTTAGGATGAGCAGTATCTTAATCCTGGACCATTGGTAAGCCTAACAATCTGGAATGTGGACCATTCTAGCCTTGTGCCCTAAAGCATGCATTTTATAATGTGATCTAGAGAATCTGAGTTTAAAGACATGAGTGTCAGAGTGCTTTTAGAGAGGACTCATTGGGGTCCTGGTGTAAACTTTAGGACCAACGCAAGAATCAACACTCCTGCTTCTAAGCAACTATTCCTATCCCAAGGACCAGCTTAGTTTCATAGATTTATTTGTGATACTGTTCTCCAGTCTCTACTTAGGAAACATTCAATGTCATATTTCTCTTTAAAGGAGATAAATCATTTCTCTAAAACCAGCTCAGGGTGGTCACAAAAAATTATTATTGAAGTACTGACAATCAAGGTAGGAATGCAATTGGTATTGTTGAAGAAGAATAAAAATAAATGCCATAATTCAGGGGTACCATGGAAACCCTTATTTGCTTATTAATTTATCATCACTTCAAAGATTTTTTTTCTTCGGTCAGTCAATGCAGTTTTGTAAATATGTATACTTTGTTTTTCATGGCATTTATTTGCTCATTCAGTGATTTTTACCAATGATGTTGGGCATTTCAAGGTTTGGTGTAAACATGCATGTGGACAGGCTTAGTGTCCTCTATGACTTTCTGCTGGGATAATGCAATTTCTAGGAGCACAGTATACCATTTCCTTCAGGAAACAATTCTCTACCTATTGGAGGTCTCCTTTTCTCTAGTTTAAAGAGCCTTAACTATGCTTATCTTTTTTCTAAGACTTATTGTCAATCCCTATTCCTTTTGATTAATCTCCTTAGAATTCTCCTACCAGCTATACGATAGTTCTGTAAAGGCTTCAAGAATCTCCCAAATTGCAATCTATTGGTGGCAGTTTGGGGAATAGGTTGAGAAATTGCTTGTGTTTCCTGGAAATATTGTATCTTGTTTTATGACTCTCATTTTCTCAGAGTCTGGCTAACTTAGGAAGTGAGAAAAACAAAACAAAACAAAAAACAACAACATTTACTAGGTCTTAGCTAAGAACAACATGAAGGTGCTCCTCCTTGAGAAGGTAAAAAATGTACCAAAAATAATAGAAAGGGCAGTTTTATATCTAGCAAATAGAAAGCAGCCATTTATTCTTTCCCAGTGAAGTCTATGGTAGGGGAAAGTGCTCTGGCTCCTGGGCACCTGGATGTTGTTCCATTTTTCATTGTTTTTATGAACTTTGTATAATGATGCACACACCAGGTAGGAAATTAGAACCCCAAATCTGCAGAATCCAGGCCTTTAGAGAGTTGTGGAATCCTAACAGATGAGAAGTCAGAAATTGGAATGCAAGCATATTCGGGGTGGAATAAGACAGAGGCTCAGAAATCTGTGGACATCTAAAACTCTCTTCTTGAGGCACGTGGGACAAAGTTTGCAACTCAGTCTCTGCCAGAAAAACCCTTAGAGAACTAGTTTACTGTTGAGGCAAGGCCTGAAAATAAGGGCTGATGATGATGGGGATATGATGTAATATTAAAATGACTTTATCAGACAAGTGCATTTGTCATGCTCTCCATCACTAAGAGGGACCTCCTTTCCTGTTATTTATTTTTTTCCAGCTTTATTGCTGCATAATTGAAAAATAAATGCTGTGTATATTTAGAACGTACAATATGATTATTTAATACACATTTACATTATGAATGCCCAGCAAACAAAACTGCAGGATTTCCAACTTCCATCTCTTCAGGCCACTTGAAAATTTGAGAAAAAAACAAGAGAAATTTTTAGATATAAGACATCTAATCTTAAGGCATGTCATCCATATCAACACATAAAGTTCAGCTCCTCCTGAGCTTCAAGGAGCCCACTATCTCCAATACCTTTCATATGAAACAAAAGTGGCTGGTCCCACTCTCAAACTTTCCTTGGGAATAACCAGGATCATAACAAGCACTTCTGTCTAAAGGAGGGAGCTAGAAGAGAATGGAGGTAGGCTGAGACTCAGAAACAAAAAAAGTAGGTGGTGATGGGGAAAGAGACTTTTAATTACATGAAAGCAAAAAAAAATTTAAAGAGACAATAAAAAGTACATATACTTATTCAAACATTTATTGGGTGTTTTCAGTGTACCAGGAACTGCATATATAACCAGATACCAAAGGATTCAATAAGAAAAATATTGGTCACCTCTAACCATCTCCACATTGAGAAAGCAAGAGTTTCTGGAGAAACTGAGACATCTAGAGAAGGATCTAGGCAGATTTAGAGAGATGCTCCTTCTCTACCATGGTATTTTGGGGAGTACATACTAAAATGTTGAGTACTAGACTAAGGTCTGGTTTTCAGTTCTAGTTTTATAGTTTTGAGTAAGTCTGTAAATTTTGCTGACTCTATTCTAACCCCAAAGGATGAGATGGTTAATCATCAGAGTTCAGTAGGAAGATGTCATTGTCTGTGAGTTGTTGGGTGTTATAAAAGAGTATGAACAAGTAGAGGGAGTCATAGAAGAGAGGCCAATTCTTTCTGGGTGAGACACAAGAGCAGCTTTACAAATATTTGAGTTGGGCCTTGACCAAGGAGTACAAATTCATAAGAGAAATAGTGATGGCGTGCAGAATATTTTTGGCAAAGGGCAGAGGAAATAGCATTTATCAAGGCCCTGAAGAATCCATTTCTTCATCCATTCTTTCAACTAATTAGAGAGAATTTACTCATTAGTTCATATTTATTAGTTATGTTAATTTTATTATTAATATCTAATGCTGTTCTAGACACTTTAATATGACAATAAATGAGACAAGCAATGTCTCTGCCCTTGAAGTATAAAATCAAGTGAGAGAGAAAGATGATAAAATAAGTAAATGTATAATTGTGAAATAATATGACATAATAGGAAAGTTTCAAATAATAAGTGCAATGAGAAAAATAAAGCAGGGTATCATAGATAATGAGGTGAAAGGTGAATAATGAGGGCTTCTATAAGAAAGTAACATTTGATCCAGGATAAAAAAGAGCCTGCCATGAAAAGATCTGGGGGAGTTCCAGGGAGAGGGTTAGTAGCTCATGTAAAGACACCAAGATGGCTCTAGCAGGTTTGGGATTCTCTCTCTCTCTCTCTCTCTCTCTCTCTCTGCCTTTCCTCCTCCCTGCTCAGCTTTCTCTCTAAAAATAAAATTAAAAAAATTTTTTAAAGTTAAGAAGTGCATGATACATGAAGATGAACTTTGTCCTGTAGGCATTGAGGGCCTAATATGATCAGTTTCCAGTTTTTGAACACTCACCCTGACAACAATGTGAATGGCTCACAGGCGAGCAAGACTGGAAAAAGAAGACTAGTCAAGAAATCATCATTATTAATATAAGGCAAAATTCAGAAAAACCAGTAAGCCAAAAATAATGGGAATAGAAAAAAGCCTTGGACCTTTTGGGCTCAAGACACCAACTGTCACTGTAAAATAGAGCCAAGCTGAAGACAAAGACCTGGGCTGGTGACACTGATGTGGAAGTCATCAGCATCTGGATAAAAGCTGCAGAATCATGGGTAGATGAGCCAGCCTGGGGGATTAAGATTCAGAATTAGAAAACAAGAGCACTAAGGAGATATTCTTGGGAACAAGGAACCTCGGAGGTTGTCAGAAGAAGAGAAGCCTGCGAAGAAGGCTGACTTGGATGGGAACATTCAAGCTGTTTGAGTCAGCTTGGATGGCTATCACAAATTACCATAGACTGGGAAGCTTACAAACAACAATAATTTATTTTTCACAGTTCTAGAGGCTGGAAGTGAGATCAGGGTGCCAGCACAGTTGAGTTCTGATGAAAACTCTTCTGGGTGGCAGACTGCCAACTTCTTGTTGTACTCTCACATGGCAGAGAGCAGAGAGAGGAGGCAAGTTCTCTCATGACCCCTATCAGGGCATGAATCCCATTCATGAGGGCTCTACCTTCATGATCTCATCAAATTCTACTTACCTCTCAAAGGACCCATGTCCTGAAACCATCACATATGTAGAGTTTCAACATATGATTTTTTGGGGGACACTTTCTTCCCTATAGTAACTATCAGCTCTAATATTCTATAATTAACTCTAACTTAGAGCAGGTCAAGAAATGGATATTGAGGAAGCAAGACAATAAACATACTACAGTATTCAGACATATGCAATTGAGGTGTCAGTTTTGTCCAGAGGTTAACTGTTTACCCTGAGTGTGTCAGTAATCAGAGCCTGATTTATTCATTGGGAGATGCAATACCATGTTGTAGAAAGGTGGGGAAAAGGCACAGAAGCAGAGAAAGGGGGTGAGTATATGATACATCATAAAGCTGATCTTTACTAAGGATGACTGATTGTTGGGTCCATCCTTCGAGAAGCCGCATGGACAGTTCAGGACAGTTCATCTGGGAGAGAAAGGGAGAACATTTATCCACCCTCTCCATCTTCCACTGATTAAAGTTTTGGCTCAGGGCACATTAACTCTCTCACTCTTTAGGTTTTACATATGTGGCCTCTGGACAGTATCAACAGGGAAGCCCTTGGGTGGAAGGTGAGCACACAGTATGGGAATGAGGAAGGTGAGGTCAAGTTGTGCAAAATAGTCCAAAACTGCAGAAAAGGATGATGCTCCATGGATGCCTGGAACAAGAGACAGAGAACAAGCTCTGAAATGGTACTTAAGAGTTATTAATATAGTAACTAAGTACAAAGCAGAGTCAGGTGTTTTCAGGTCTTCTATTTATTCAGAAGTATTATTGAGCACTTGATGTCCTTGACACTCTTCTAAGATCTTTGAAATATATTTCCATGGCAATCCTCTAAAGTAAGAACTATTACATGGTCATTTTACCAACAAGGGAACTGGTGCTTAAAGAGTTAAGTATTTTGGCCAAGGTCATATGCTAGTAAGGGGCAGATCTGGGACTTGAAGCCAGATCTAACTCCTTTTTTTCCCCTTCAAATTTTTATTTAAATCCTACTTAGTTAACATAGATGGTAAAATTGGTTTCAGGTGTAGAATTTAATGATTCATCACTTAAAATAACACCTAGTGTTCATCACAAGTGCCCTCCTTAATAACAATCACCCATCTAGCCCATCCCCCACCCACCTCTCTCAATCAACCCTGTTTGTTCTCTATAGTTAAGAGTCTCTTATAGTATGTTTCCCTCCCTCCCTCTCTCTCTCTCTCTGTCTCTCTTTTCCTTCCCCTACATTCATCTGTTTTATTTCTTAAATTCCACATATAAGTGAAATCATAAGGTATTGGTCTTTCTCTGTCTTATTTCATTTAGTATAATATACCCTAGCTCCATTCACGTTATTGCAAGTGGCAAGATTCCATTCTTTTTGAGGGCTGAGTAATATTTTATAGTATCTATGTACCACATCTTCTTTATCCATTCATCAATCAATGGACATTTGGGTTCTTTCCATAGCTGCTATTTTTGACAATGCTGTTATAAACATCAGGGTGTGTGTACCATTCAAATCTGTACTTTGTATCCTTCAGGTAAATACCTAGTAATGCAATTGCTGGATTGTAGGGTAGCTCTACTTTTAACTTCTTGAGGAACCTCTCTACTGTTTTCTAGAATGGCTGCACCAGTTTGCATTCCCACCAAGGGACATGAGGATTCCTCTTTCTTTGCAGCTTCAACCACACCTGCTGTTTCCTGTGTTATTGATTTTAACCTGACAGATGTGAAGGCATCTCAAAAAAACAAAACAAAACAAAACAAAAAAGCCCAAAGCAAAGCAAAAACCTTTTTTACTCACTAATTTCAAATGTAAGTTGGAATTATATTTTATTTTATTAATGTAAAGACTTGTTTGATTCAATGTTGATGAGAAAAGGTCTTCCTGTAGTTTAGAAACCTAAACAGCAGTCAGTGTGCAGGCTGCATGTTCATTAAACTTAACATTCAGTGCTATGTTAAGATCACATCTTTATGTTTGATAGCACTCTCTTTCATTGTTCTCTTCCTGCTCTGTGATCTCCTGAACTGTGTTCCTTCAGCTAAGGATTAAAAAAAAAAAAAGTCTCTAGATTCTCCCTGGCAAAATAAAAATCTTAGAAAATCAAATTCCAACTTAAGAAATCTGGTTTAGATCACAGAAACTGAGTCATTAATCTGGATCTTTCTGCAAAATTGGAGCCAAACCAACTCCAGGCCATGATATATATGGAAGAAGCCAGATATTTAGAGGGATATTAATTCTTCCTTATTGTTGATGTGTTTGTGCTGACAGAAGAGACAGAGACCAATGGCAGAATACTGAAAGGCTGTCTTTGGGTATTTTTAGCTTGATTAAAATAGGAATGATTTAAAACTATTTTAAACAGCTCTTCCCACAGAACACTGCAAAGCTTCCAGCCTGATCGCTGGATGGGAGAAGCTTGGCCAAAGGATCTGAATGATGAAGAAGAACCTCTCCCTTCAAACCAAGTCAGAGATTTTACCCCATCAGTCTAAACAACATTTTTTTGTGATGTAAACACAGACCACAGATGGGAAATGTCTTTCGTATCTTAGATGGGAAATCCCAGTGGTTCTCGTGGATTGCTTAAAGACATTAAAAATCATACTTCCATTGGCAATGTGACTGTTTACCTTCTAAGGAACATTCTCAGGTGACAGTCAGCCATCATAGGCGGGTTTTGAATCATGGAATGATGCTAATGTGAACTAAGCTTGCATCCCTGGAAAAGCCTGTTTCTAGCCCTCTCATGCTGCTTCATGACCAAAAGGACTGGTGTCCATGGGGAGGAGTGAATCTTGGGTAGCCAGGAGTTCCTGCCTTGCTACAATGCTAATCCTGCATTTTCTCCATTGGATCCATGAGAAAGCCTGGACAAAGGAGCAATTCTGAAGTGGATAAAGCAAAAACACAATCATTACCTTGCACCCATGTATCTCATAGGTAACTTGAAGACACATTCCATTTCAGCACCTCTGATGGTCTGACTCATTTCCTCAACCCAGAGGAGAAGCACGGACCGCCTGGACAGTGTTTACCATTCATAGTCAATGAATCGGGCAGTTCTCCAGATTCTGAGAAGCTTGAATGACAAGCCCAAACACCTGTTCTCAAATGGAGTTCTTTCACCATTGACTCTATGTACAGTCTGAGATTCATTTCAGCGATGTGGCTAATCCAATGCCTTATGTGTGAAAAAAGAATCAAAGTTCCTTGAGAATAAAAACCAAGATCTCCCCCGTCTTTCTCTGCCCTAAGATTCTTCAGGCACAGACGGAGATCAGGTGAAAATTCACAGCATTGATCAGTGACAGCATATTCAAACCTAATTTTAGCCAATATTTATTAACAGCCTTTGTTAATATTGACACACTTGGCAAAGCAGAGTTCTATAGCAAAACAAAACAACTGATCTACCCAATCCTGTACCTCATCTTAGAGATGATGCTGTCTCTGAGTCATCCAATTGCCCAGTTACCAGAAAGCCTCAGTGTTTACCCTTGGCACATGTAGGGCCCTTGACCAGTAATACTTCTCTGGCCATGAGTTCATCCATTTGGTTTAATAGTAACACAGAATTGATCCCAAGTACCATTTTCAACAGATTTTTCTCCTTTCTAAATGGACATCAACCTTAGAAGTTTATATGACAATTGCCTACACATACTGTCCTCCCTTCTTTTAAGAATTAAAAATAAATTGTTTTTATTTGAGAGATGTTTAGGTGGGTTAATCACCCAACTCTTGATTTTGGCTCAGGTCATGATCTCAGGGTTGTGAGATGAGGCCCGGTAGGGCTCCAACCAGGCGTGGAGCCTGCTTAAGATTCTCTCTCTCCCTCTCACCCTTGCGCTTGCTCCCTCTTTTCCCTCTCTCTCAAAAACAACAACAACCCAGAAAGAAAAAAAGTACTTCCTTTGGGGACAGATCCAACCAGAGCTTGTCTCTGGGATACCTGAATTGTAACTCAATGGACACATTTGGAATGATCAGGCATTCTATCATACAGCAATGAAACCTGAAGATTTTCAAATCAGACTCCAGCATTCAAATCGCAGCTTCACTATTTTGTATCAATGGGCAAATTCCTTAGCCTCTCAAAATCTTAGTTACTTCATTTAAAAAATAATTATAAAATAATCCCTGCTGTGAGGATTAGGTGAGATCAAGTCTGAGTGCTTAGCATCCTGTGTGTGGTGAGGGGTAAGTATGGTCCAATAAAAATTAACCATTATTATCATTTCATTATTATTTACTTAATCTGGAAAGGATGCTGAAAATACAGTCGCATTTCCAGGACTAAATTCTCATTACGACTTGTTGTTTCTCTGAGAGTTTGGGAAGATCTACTTTCCCTAACATGAAAGAGAGCCTTTTCATAATTCCCCTAATACTAGTGTGGTTAGAGGGTAAAAACTGGGGTTCTTTATTATATCAGAATTTGCCTGGGCAGTGTCAAGAGTGTTGAGGTGAGATCAGGGAGCAGGCTCTCTACATGCTCTAGCTAGTTTGTGTTTCAAGTCTCCTTGACCTGCTGAGGGTTCCCTAGGCTGCAAAGTGGTGCCAGATGATGACGTCGGCAGCTACATTAGCCGTGTCCTCCTGCTTCTGTCCCAAGGTTGTCCGATGGGGATTGTGAATGTCAGGACACTGCATTTCACAGTTAATGGATATAGCTAAATAGACAGAGTAAGTGAGCTTAATTGATTTTGCCCAAGTTATGGGTGGGGGTAGTTGTGGGAGGGAGGCAAGAATGAGTTCCCAGAGAAGAGTAAGCTTAAGGCTATCAAAAAGAGATAAGAAACTAAAAGATTTTCATCTTCACTAAACAAGACCTCAGCTAGGACCCCCTCTCAAAAAGCAACAAAACAAGATTAGAGAAAGACCAAAGGATAGATCTTATCAAAGATAAATGAGCTCTAAGACATAGTGTATTTGAAATGTTTGGGTCTTTCTTGGCAAGAGACACACTCTCATCTTGCTGCTGTCTCCTTCCCCTTTACAGCTCTCATTTATTATACCCGGAGATGGTCTGTTTGCCAGGAATACTCCCCTAAAACATTTTACTCCTCTCTATTTCTTTTATTTCTTTAAACTACAGGTATGCAATAGACATTTTATTTCTGAAAGTGATTTATTTGTGCTGACATCATTAAATGTCACAAGAAGAAATTTGACTTCATGTCTGAGATTATTAAAAATACATACTTCTTATCCTTAAAAATAGGAAATCATGTCTCTCTTTAAGAAAAAGAATTCACCCCTGAAAGACTTGGGCTGTATTAGATATTCTTAGCATATGATTTTGAGGATCATCTAAAGAGTTTGCTCTTTTCTTTCATTATAACATTCCCATAGTAAACACATTAGGGCAGAAATGCTCAATGTGTGGGACAAAAAACAGGCCAATTTGATTCACATTCTAAATGTTTCAGTGTATCCAGCAAACATCTGGACCAAAGTCTTTTCCCAACAAATAAATAAATAAATAAATAAATAAATAAATAAATAAATAAATATTCATTTGTTTATGTCTTTACACCTTAAACAAAATGAATTAATGGCCTTTAAACCCTTTGCACTCAAAAAGGAAAGTGCTTCCAGCCTGACAACTTAAATGATAAGTTGCAGCCCAATGTGTTTTGAAGTAGACCAAACATAAATCCATCTTCCATAGGGAGTTTTAATTGGAAGCCACACTGACCCTTCACTCTGGTGGTGCTGCCACACAGCTTGCAATAATGAAGACTGACAAATTGTCCTAGCTGGATGTAGGCTTGCAATATCCTCCCCTCATGGCCTTAGCCACACCAAACATTGGAAGGAGACACACTTTTTCCAGGTGTAGAGAAGACTACAAAGGTTCACTTTAAACTGCTGGATGGAGCCTCCTCATGGAAGCAAGTGTTGCACTGGAGGGAAAGCAGGGCTAGGGAGGGAGCAAACCTATCTGAATGGTGAGAAGTCCAGCGAAGCACCTCTGAAATTAAAAGCATCTGAAATTAAAATGAAGGAGGATGTGGAAGAGGAGGAAGGAAAGAAAAGAAACAGTCTTTTCTCAGGGAGAATTCCTTCCGTTTGTGGCCTTGGGAATTAAGTTATAGAATTTTCTTGGGTTTCTAAGGTTGGTGTAGGAGGAGTTGCAAATCTCCAAAGCTCTGATGATTTTTTTTCTGAGGAAAAGCAAACCAGAAAACAAGGAGAGTTTCTGGTTTAGTGTGTGCTGTTGAGCAAAGATTGTGATATTGAGACCATTCCAGGAAAGGAAGTTTTAAGGCCAAAATTAAAATAGCACATTTGTTCCTTGCAATTTGAGTTCAGAATCCCCCAAGGCTCCTTCCTTGGGAAGCCTTATTTTTCATTTGAGAGATGTTGTGCACCATATGTTTTTTTTTTTTTTTTTTTGGTTTACATATTACATTTGCCAAGAATGTCTTATGAGACACAGCACCTCATTTTCCATGGGGGTCCCAAGAGATAGCAGATACCTTCAGAGCTGTCTCTATTTGCCTAGTAAATGTAAACATGCAGAATAAAACAACACTATTTAGCAAATAAAATGATACTCTCATAACTTTTAAGCTGTGCAAATCATAATTACAGCAATCTCAATAATTATTATCATTTAATTTTCAAAGAGCACCAACCTTCATTTAGACACAAACTAAAATTGGAATCTAGCCTTGACATTAGTCTATTAAGACTCAGAGAGTCTCAACAGAAGGCATATACATGTTTGAGCAGTTAGACTTAATTTATGGGTGAATTCAATCAATGTGTCAGTTTGCAGTGAGCTTACAAGTTGCTTGACTACGTTGCTTGAGCAAATTGACCTATTGTGTTGTCACCTATCCACTGCAGACATACAAAACTAGGGATCAGCTATGGGGAGCATGTGAAATGAAAAAGGAGAGTATCTAAAGTAGTCGGGTGTTGTTATTCTCTTTGCAATTCTTCATATTTGTTGCTGGTATATTTTTAGTTATTGGCAGTTCTTAAAGGAATGAAATTCACCAAAGTGGACTTAAAATGGAGTTGTCGAAGTGTTGAATTCCAGGGGGAAGCACATGCAGCCCTCCACTGACAAGCTCCTCTAGAGTTCTTTGGCTCCATTTCTTTATTGCTGGCAGTCTTAGAGTAACAGACTGTCTTATGATCTTTCAGCATCTTCTCTTTGGCACTCAGGCTTACGGGGTATTGCAATTTGAATCTGGAAGACTCTTAGTTGTCTGGATCTTGGTTAATGAAGAAACTGTCTTCACTTACTAAGTAACTTCCTAAATAGGCTTAAAGTTGAGAATAATAACTCTTGCTGTCTGATTTTTTTCTGCTGAATCACTGACATTTCATCCACTTAACACACTCCGAGTGACAGAACCTGGAGAAGGTACAGGCGCCCTGGGCCTTTAAAGATCTTATATTTTTGTTCATAAATGGTTTATGCTTGTTTGTTTCTATAATTTGCACTTAAAGTACTCTAATCTGCACATTTCTTAAGGAATATTTCAGGAAATGTCAAATACAGATATGTGTGTATGTGTGTGTGGGTATATATATATATATATACCCACACACATAATTTTAAAATTATCTATATAAATAAAAACAGCAAATTGTTTTAAAATTATCCATATAAATAAAAAGAGCAAATTGTTTTATAATGCAGTGATAGTCACAGTAAATTGTCAAAATACGTAGAAAACTATTGTATTTGGCACAATGACTCTAAGAAGTAATGGAAATGGGGTGGTGGTTGAGGAATGGTGACAACAGCTTAGCTTAACAAAACTCACTAGTTTGAAAAATCTCGCAACAAGCTATCTCCCCAATACTCTGCAGTAACTGTCTTTGGCCATTCAGTTCCTATTTCTAATCTGTTGGCTTTTGTAACTACTAGTGTCATTTAAGGGTGGTGAAGTGGACAGAAATCTAGCAAAAACAATGGTTCAAACTAAAAGAGTAAGAAATGGTGGAGTTCTAAGACATAATTGCATAGCTGTTACTTACTGAGCACTATGTGCCAGACCCCATAGCAAGTGCTTTCTACATTTTACTTCATTTCATCCACACTACTTAATGAGTTTTCACACATAGGGCACAGCTTTTGGGGTCAGACAAAATTTGCAAATGTAGCTTGGCTGTGCCATTTACCCAGCAATGTGAACATGGAAAAGTTACTTAAATCTCTCAAAGCCTCTGTTTGTTCAACCATAATCAGGTACTAAACATCACCTGATAATTCCTGAAAGCAACTTCATAAGTGAACATTTATGTGTTTTGAATTTCTATGTATGACATTATACTGTGTAAAAATGCTGCTTACTACCAGAGCTTGCCTTAGCCTTCACCATCTTCTTTCCAACACCCAAAGACTCCCACTTCCTTTAGTTTTCCCATGGAGCTCATTTCCAATCAGAGTCATCCTCTCTTTTTTTTTTAATCCTCAAGTCCTCCATAGTTCATTTTAGATGGGCCCCAAGCAAAACACAGCTCCCTAATAAAGGTCTGTCTGAAGTTGAGGGACCAAGAGGGGTTAGCATGTGCTACTCACATGCCATCATGTCATGCACCTGTATGCTAATTTCCAACGTAGTCTGTGAAGCTGGGTGCCCTCACGTCCTCATGAACATGCTGAACTACAGAGAAAATAAAAGCCTTGTGCCCACATTGCACAGATCCTGAAGCAATTTAGCTTCCCCTCCTCCAATCAAATTTTAATGAAACCCCAATAAATACTCTGTCTCTATTTGCTCTTTTGAGGAAACAACAGCAACATGCCCTTGTCAATTTAGAATGAGTAAGATGTTGGCTTTTTGTTTTATAAGTACATAAATAGTGTTTAAATTTTTACGTAGCTAAGGGTAGATCAACCCTAGGCAGAGTGCTAGAAGTATAATGATTAGAACCACATTGAAGTAAAGTACAAATGCAATTTGCAAGCAAAACTATTCAGTTCAAGTTTTCGGTGAGGACTGTTTTCTCGTTCACTGGAGACTTTTAAACTAGTATCAACAAGACCATTTAAAATAGAATAAAAGAAAATTAGTTCCTTAGTCATGTTATATTAGGGACTATTTAGGTTGAGTAAAGAAGAACAAAAGATGCATAGCATGTAGGATTCTGGAAGTATCTGTTTGCATGCAATTCCTTAATGGCATGTCATATCAACCTTTTGCATTCCAGTATTTTCTGTGTTGGTATATAATGTCCACTTATGTTATAATTTACCTAGCAAAATCCTATGCTCCTATTAGAGTTTGTTTTTGAATGAGGAAGATGAAAATAAGAGATATTTCATCTACATCTAAGATATCGGCAGAGGTCTTGGCTGTTTCCCAGTCCCGTAAATTTCCTAAGTATGAAGAAGTCACCCTAAGAGATGCTGATTTCATTTAAACATCAAAGAGAAGCTTTCCATTTTGCCTGGCTTTTTTCTGAGTCTCTGGCAAAGAGTATTTGTAAAGATGGCTCACCAGCATTCAGGCTGTTGTCCCAGTCACAGGCCTACTTTTTGCCTTTGGAAACATAGCTTTTCCTCTCCTTTGGTGGCATTACTCCCTGGAGGGCTTTGCCTGCCTGGTGCTTTCCCTACGAGAGTCAAAGCAGCAGTTTCTTACTTAACAAGCAGCATTTTTAGGGTTTCATCAAATCTACCAAAGACAAAGTTCTAGAGGTAGAAACCTTCCTCCATAAGCAAGGGAATATCTACCCATCTCTGGTGTCTCCAACTTCCCTCCGCAGAATAATATAATGCAGTTCCTTGAGATGCCGGCTTGTCCTCAGAGAAGCCCAAAGTGCTTTCGGGGTCAGTGGAAAGGCTGAAAGTTCAGCCTTCAGCTTCCCTGAGCACTTTGCCCTATGTTGAGACTCTCAGCAATGGTGACAGTTAACAGCCAGATTCTAGGTGACGTGGAAACTTGATCACCACTTCAGCACATAGGCCATCAAATATGTGACCCTGAGGTGAAAGTCTCTATGTTATGTTACCTCTCCCCTCAGCCAGGCCAACCCCCTCAAAGCACTGCTTTTCAATTTATATTTATATCCTCCTACCCTCCTTCCTGTTCTCTCACATGAGGCAGTTGACAATGGTAATAAATGTGGTCCTACTCAAAGATGGGGCTGTGACAGGCTCAATAAGGAGTGGACTGATTTGTTGCTTTGGGGTTGAAAGCTCAGACTTTCATGAAACAAAAATATTATATTCAGGGTAATGATTTATGGTCTTGACTCCTGTTTGATTGCAGACCATAAATACTAGCAAACGGTACTTACAGCATCTCTAGAGGACATTAGGAACACACTCAAGTTTACTTTATACAGCAATTACTGATTCAGTATAAGCATGGACATTACTTGAAAAAATATTATTTTTACCCCCAATAAGTCTTTGGAAATGATAATGCTCAACAATGATTTTCACACACTCCAACTTTAGCCATGTGACTCTAAAGTGCTCAAAGAAATCCAATGACAGATCAACCGGTGAGGCAAAAGCTGATGCCAATCGATACTATGACAAGGATGTCTTTTTTTTTTTTAATCCTGTAATAACCTTGCTTCCCAGCCTCAATGCACAGCCTATGACTAGCATTATCCCATTAAAACTTAGAAACAAACAAGTCACCTAGGTGCAAACTTGCTGGCTGGGCTCACAACATGAATCTTGCTCAAGTCCCTTTGATTTTGTTGTGCCTAGTTTCTTAGTGGTAAAACAGGAACATCTGCTCTAGTGGGTAGTGTGGGTTTTGATCACACCCATTCCTATCTGCCTGCCATTGGGAGTGTGGTCTTATACTCTTCCCATCCCAGAGTAGGTCCTGATTTCTCTTGCCCATTTGACTACCCCAAAGTTTTAGAGCCACGTGAATGAGATACCATCAGCCATTTATAACTGAAGCTTGTGCCAGCCAAAATGAAGAGGAGTGTCTTGTGAATAGAAGGCTTTATTTATGTTACAAAAACATTTCAGTCCCAGGAGGAATTTATTTATACTCTCTATACTTAGTGCTCAGTGAATTAATTTATTTAAAGCAGTGAATGATATTTTTCCATGATACAGATTTGATCCCTACATGGAAAAGAAAAAAGACCTCCCTAAAAGCTTCTTGAATGGTAGAAGTTGGATCCAAAAGGTGCTATTTGAAATGCTATTAAAGGCAAGTGTCCCAGAAGATAAGGGTAGACTCAGGAGCTACTTTACATTTATTATTACAGTAGGTAGCCACTTTACCTTCCCTATCTTGTTTGAGAGACTTCCCAGAAGATAAAAACCAATTAACTCTTTATTTTGGCAGCAATCATCCTAGGTGTTCTTTTAATGGGTATTATTCTTGCTAAATTATAGATGAGCTTGATAGTAAGACAAATGCCATTATCCAAGTTATTTATTCATGGGATGTCGTCTGTAACATGCCCACAGTAGTTTTTCTCGAAGTTCGGTATTGATCAATTGCTTTAATCAGTTGTACCAAGGGATGCTAAAAGACTCGGCAATCACAGCTTTGAATATCAGCATCTCTCTCTGGGTCTCTACCAGGCTGAGTGAAAACTGTGGCTATTTTCAAACTCTTGGTAACAAGAACACAAAGTACAAGTGGATGGACGGCTCCTTACATTTAGACGGGAGAATGCATATCATTCCTCCAACTCCACGCACAGGAAGTCATCACTCGAACAATGCCGTCACATTTTTGCTAGCACATTTTGTTCAACTGTGCTCTTAGTTGGAAGGAGTGCAGACATCCATCTCTGCTCTCTCTTAAAGATACCCACATATCTTTTCTAACTTTGCTTTCAAAGCATAGAACGAACTCTGCTGGCTCCCCAGAAACACATGGCCAAGACCTCAGTAGATAACCAGCATTCTGTTTAGAGGCAACCAAAGATGATATAGTTGGGGCTCTATTTTTATTTATACTGTGTAATGAGGCTCCAAATTTAAAAAGTTATATCCTAATCTCCATTAATGTAAGGAGTTGCAGTCTTATGAGTGCAGTGGTCCATATTTGGTGACAAATTTATCACTTTTACAATTTCTTTCAGTGCCAAGATTCAGCATTTCCCGAGGACAAGTGCTGATAAAACTAGCAGGAGTTCTACCCCCTTCTCTTCTTGTCTTACCGTGGAAGTGGGTTTCGTTTGAGCAATAAGACCTGACAGACTGTGCATTTGTGGACAATTACCTACCACCTTAGGTGGTATTAAAAAGCATAAGGTCAGAGATAGCTTTACTTCCTAAGAAGTGCAATAATGACCCTGAAATGCACAGCTTGGGCACCTGATTGCAATTGTAAGATGGAATACATTAAAATAAAGAAAACAAGGAACAGAATGGAAATCGGTAGAGAGGGGTATGAACTCAATGTCAATCATAAGTTGTATTTGGATTTCTTTTTTTTTCTTAAAGATTTTATTTATTTTTGTGTGTAGGAGAGAGAGAGAGAATGAGAACAAACGAGAAGATTCCCTGCTGAGCAGGGAGTCCCAGTGGAACTTGATCCCAGGACACTGAGCCAATGGCAGATGTTTAACCACTTAGCTGATTGAGCCACACAGGTGCCCTGTATCTGGATTTCTTTTTTTTTTTTTTTAAGATTTTATTTATTTATTCACAAGAGATGCACAGAGAGAGGCAGAGACATAGGCAGAGGGAGTAGCAGGCTCCATGCAGGGAGCCTGATGTGGATCACACCCTGAGCCAAAGGTAGCTGCTCAACCGCTGAGCTACCCAGGCATCCTGTATCTGGATTTCTAAAGGCATTTCCAAATGGTTATCCCTTTCCATAGCTTTGCCGTTTTCTCATGCAAAATCAGAGACCTCTTGTCCCCAAAAGAGCTTCTTACCAGTTCCTCTACATTTTTTAATGAAGTTGGTGAGACTGGAAACAGTTCATTTGAGCAGGGGACTATGCCAAGGCCAGTGCCAGTGGGAGACTGCCTCAGTTTTTAGACTTAGGCCAGAGGTCTGAATGGGACAGAGGCACTTGGGGAGAGACAGACCCCCTTTGGGTCAATAAAGCACTGTTGAGTAATTACTGAAAAATTGAAGGCTGTCTGTATAAAGGTAAACCCTGTAGTAGGCTGAAAAATGACCCTTCAAAAGATATCCATGGCCAAATCCCTGGAACCTGTAAATGTTGCCTTATATGGTGAAAAAATTTAGTTAGTTAATTAAAAAATCTTTGCAGGTGTGATTAAGTTAGAGACCTTGAGGTGGAGAAATTCTCCTGGATTGTCCAGGTGGGATCTAAATATAGTCACGTTTCTTTGTAAGAGGGAGGGAGAAGGGATGCCTGGGTGGCTCGGTGGTTAAGTGTCTGCCTTCAGTCCAGGGCGTGATCCTGGAGACCTGGGATGGAGTCCCACATTGGGTTCCCTGCATGGAGCCTGCTTCTCCCTCTGCCTATATCTCTGCCTCTCTCTGTGTGTGTCTCTCATGAATAAATAAATAAAATCTTTAAAAAAAAAAAAAGAGGGAGGGAGAAGATTCTACACAGAGATGCAGAAATGAAGAGGACATGACCACAGGGCAGAGGTTGGGGTGATACAGCCACACTCAAGGAATACCTGCTCTCTGGAAGCTAGGAGAGCAAGAGACCCATTCTCTTCTAGAAACTCAGGAGTGACCATGGTGCCTTCTGCCCTCCAACTTTGACCCAGCAATACCGGACTTCGGGCCTCCAGAACTGTGAGACAGAGAAAAAAATATTGTTTGAAGCCTCCCTTTTGTGGCAATTTGTTACAACAGCTACAGGAAATGAATCCAAGTCACAGTGGGCTTGGGGCTTCCAATCTCTCAGGCCCCACCCCTTCCATGACTATTCTTCAAGGTTACCTCGTGGATTTATGTCTTTATAATACTGTATTTTCAAAGAATCCAAAAGAACTTCTTGACCACCACATCGATGCTGTCTCCCCTGCTACAGTTTTTTGAGTGAATCTAAGACACAGTTACAAACCTCACAAATACTCCTTTTATAAGCCCATGTCTTTCCTCACCCTTGTTACACTCTGGCCTCCACAAAATTTTACTTTCCTTTCCAGGACTACTTCTTTCAGAGAGTCTTCCTTGAGGGTCTTAAGGGAAGTCTCCTCCTCTCCCAAATCACCTCTATCTATTTTAATCCTTCTATGGCTTTTGCCACAGAGACACATGGCCATGCAGCCATCTTCCCGGTGAATAGCCCCCATAGAGAAAGAACCTTTGTATCCTCCGAGGTGCTTTGACCAGGCTTCACACTCTCAATCCAACTGCCAGTAAGAATGCCCATCACATGGGTAGGAAGTCCAGCCACTCTGTATTCTCCCATCAAGTGGGAATTAGATCAATGATCCCCCAAAATCCAATAGACTCTTCAGGGTCTTGGAACACATGACAGATTAGGGGAGGGAAGGAGGAGAACTCTTAGTATAAATGGCATATACTAGTGTTGTGCCCAAGATTACGTATCCGAGAAACCACCAAGGAGCTGACACCTATGCAAAGGCACGAGGGTTGATTTACAAGCTCGAGCTTGGGTCCAAGTATACCTGACACAGCAGAGCAGGGACTTGGACCCCGAGGTGGGTTCCAGCTTAGTTTTATGGGATGGTCTAGGGGACCTCCAGAAGGAATGGAGGAATTTCTCAAGTTCTGTTTACATTCTGATATGGGGCTTTCAAGGGCATTGAGCTCTGTTCTCATGCTAATATGGGGCTTCTAGGGCCTTAAGCTGTAAATTGGTTTTTTTTTTTTTTTCCTGTAACTGAAGTAATGTAAAGTTCAGCTCTTATTCACAGGGGCCTGGGATGGCTGTACTTGTGCTAACGCTGAACTTAAGGTGGAATGGCCTTAATTTTTCTCAGCCTCCACACTAGACTTCTGTGAGGTTAGCCAACTTTAATTCTGGGTGAATTCAGTATTCAGTTTGGGACAGAAGTCCAAGAGCCCTTGTCCTAGGAGGACAATGTATATAAATCCCCTCGTATCCTTGAATTGCTATGACAGGAGCAGTAATGGTCATGAATGAAATAATCAGGCAACTTGTCTAAAGCACTGCCTGAATGGAACCAAGGATACTTCAATGCACCACCACAGTCCAGCTTATGGGGGCCTAATGGGCTCTGCACCTGGTGACCATGACTTCACTGGGTAGATGTAATGCATGTGGACGGAGGCAAGGATGTGTACGATTAGCTTAATTTAGGGTCTCGGAAAAATCCTTTTGCCCAGGAACACTTGCCCGGAATGTGCTTTGTTTCACATGCAATTCAGTAGTCTGGAGAGGGGGGCAAAGAAAAAGAACAGTTTTGCTTATTTGTTTATTTTCTAAGGTATGGTGAAAGAAAATCCATGAATAACTGAGGCTATCAATCGAAACGTATTTTTAGGTAAAGCTCTCTCCTTCACATTTAGGTAACAAGTGGAGCAGTGACAGAAGAGAACTAAATAATAATGATGATGATTGTAATAGCTGATAATTATTGAGTCTTTGCTTCATGCTAAAGATAATCATCTTTCTTCATCCTTGCAATAGCCATGTGGAATTGGCACTATTGTTCATCCAGGTAAGAAGCCGGGGTCAGTGAGGTTAAGAGACTTGTCAAGGTCACACACCGCTAGTTAGTGGTGGAGCTGGGGCCGGAACACAGCAATCTGTCTCAGAATATGCTCTCCCTGGGATACACAGAAAAACAGGATTTATACTTTTGTAGTAAGTATAAATCTTCGTCTATAAACTCAGGTGGTTTACTGTCCATAAATCAACTTAATATCATCTCTGAGTCCTTTTCCCCCTGGGCTAGAGGAAATAAAAGCTCAAACCACTCTTGAGGCTTCCTCATCATCCTCTTCAGCAGACCTCGGTAGGGTTTGGGGAGATCCAATGGACATGTCAAGATAGGTTAGGCCTCAGTTTCTCTGTCCAGTTGCTGCCAAGAGGTGGCCCAGGCCATCTGACAATCTCTGCTCTGTGGCTTCTGTGCTAATCCTGGAGCCAAAGGTATTTAGTGTTTTCCCAGGGTATCCCACATCCACCTCTTCTAAGACCGCTCAACCTCAGGATATTGCCAAAAATAGGGACCAGGTCCTAGCTCTCCTAAACTAGGGAAATCTGAGTTGCTTTGAGAGAGACCCATCTTCATCCTTTCCTCCATGCCTCCCTCATTCTTTTTCTCCCCGAGAAAGATGGGCACTCTTGTTTGGGTCACTGCCCTTCTCAGTGGTTTTGGAATTTTGACAGGTTATACTTTCTCCCTTGCTGCAAATCCTTAGCAGGTACAGATCTTGATAGTTACTTGAACAGGTGAAAATAGAGGCAGAATACAGAGTGAAAACTTAAGTAGATATTGCAAAACATGACCCTTCCACATCTCCCTCTTCTTTTTCTGTTGTCAGTGACTGACATAAGCCCATTGCTCGACCTAGCGCTCACACTCACATACACATATGTATGGTGTTCATAATTGTTCATTCTTTTCATATTAATTGTATTTCTTCTATCAAGTAAAGCGTACGTTATCTAGGCTTTGTCTTTGACAATACCAACCTTGGTATGGAAATACATTGAGTGTTCCTTAAAATTCCCAACAAATTGTACATTACAGCTGATGCCCATGAGGTAGTGTGTGGTGTGTAGGGGACTTGACCAACTTTTTCCTGCATGTCACTTCATATCACACGACTTTTTAATATATCTTATAATGGACCTTTTAACTTATGAATAATCAGAGAAGATCTGATGATTTGGAATTCATGCTAATTTATTCCAGTTATTAGAATCTTTAGAAAGATTATTAGAGGAATATTTAAGTGTCTCATTTCATGGAAATTAGAAACACCAGGTTACAATGTAAATATAGTTATCCAGAAAGTGTGTGGGGGGAACCTCTAGGGAAGATATGATATTTACTACCCACATTGGTTGCATTATTGCCATGTGTGGCTTTAAAAAAAAATATATTGTTTATATTTTATCTTGTGTACCCCTCTCCCCTGAGTGAATTCCTGGACTATTCATGCATCCAGGACACGTGTAGGGATGCTTTCTCAGTAGACCTCATCTTCAGGGATCATTTTATTTCCACAGTTTAGTGCCTCCTTACTAGAATAGAGCACTCCATATTTTTTTCTAAAGATTCTATCAGTCTTGATCCAATGTGCTAGGTGATAAATGCCTGAAAGTTGGCCGCAGAGGGGAAGTAAGCAATGAGTCATGCTGTCTCCTAGTAACCAGTCAGTAAATAGCTTCCAGCAAGTATTTTAAAACCCAAAGCATACTTACCTTTGGTATTATCCTTAGACAGACTATCCTAATCTATATCTGTACTCTCATCCTTCTTTCAGAACTTCCAAGAAGAGGGGGAAAAAATGGGATCAGTTTACATATGTCTATTGCCTTCTTCAAAATTCAAATAAGGACATACCTACACAGGGGAGACTTTCCCAAAAAACCCCTGTCCTTGATTTGTTTTTTCTGTGTTTTGCTTGCTCTGGAATGTGATGGAGCAGTTTTTGCTATATGCTATTGCTTTGCTTATAGATAGGTTTCTCTACATAACTCTTAAACCAATTCCTATTGATAGATAGTTCCATAATTCAGAGCAAAGGTCAGCAAAACTTGAGGCTAGAATGTTGCAGGAACGTATCTTCCTTATGTGTCATATCCACTGAGGATTGCTTAATTTATTAAGTTAATTAATTTAATTAGTTAATTTAAATTTATGAAGATTATTCAGAGCACAAATTATTCCTAAATGATAAGTAGGAAAGGGGAGAATCAAGTCTATTAAACTTATTCGCCTTTTAGAGCATTTCCTCTAAACATTAAAGTCAGATCTGAGGGAGTGGAAGTCCTTAATAGGGATATGTGGGAAAACAAGGCAGGTAGTTTGGGAGTGTGAAGCATTTGAAGCAATGCCATGTAAGCTGAGCTGACATAGAAGGAAGCTTTGGTTAGGCAGACAGCAGCAAAGGACTAGCCCCAGGAACCAGTGGAGGAGGAATAAAAGGGGGAATAAGTAGGGAAGATGAGTGGCAGGGGCAGAAAAGGCCATTGCAAATCATCTTAGAAGGACCTGTAATGTGCGGTTGCAATTCTCCAAATTAAACTGTAAATGCTGGAAAGGTATGATTAATTCTGCTTCCTTGTTTTCTTCTGAAGCTCTATAAAGAATAAGTGTGCCAGAAACATTTGCTGAGCAAATACACTTCCACTTTAAATAAAATGAATAAGCGATCCTCAGACAGAAAAAAGAAAAGTCTAACAAGAATGTTTGTCAGGATTATAAAAGGTAGCTCTGGGATTTTACCAAGAAAGCTTTTCGGTTTTGGAAAAGTGGTCCCCAAAGCTAGGCTTCCTTGGATAAACCAAACCTCAATCCATCTCTTTACATTGCAAACCTAAACTCATCTCTTTACATTGTAGTTTCATTTTATTAATGGGGAGGAGTCTCAGTTAGCTGAGGACTTTGCTTCAGGTCATATAGAAGGGTCAATAGGGATGATGGAGGCCTTCAGATCTCCTCATCTGGATGGACCTAGCTTAGCTTAGCTTACCTAGCTTTGGAAGGTAATTATGGGGTGCTTGGCTTCATTACCAGGGATAAGAAGTCATTGCTATATGGAAGAAACTGCTTTGCTCAGTTTAATTAGGTCTCTTTATTAATAAAGCACCTACCTAGTTGAGCACTTCTTGCACATTTCAAATATCCTATGAGCTTTTCAATAAATGATCTTTTTAATCCTCCCCCAAATTTCATGAGGTGGGCATTTGTTCTACATTTATCATCAGAGGCTTAGAGGCACTGAGCAAATCTCCCAGTGTCACAAAACTAATAAAGCACAGAACTGAGAATTGAACCAAAGTTCTGGTTCTGAAGTTCATGTTTTTACTATTGTCATATAGATTCTCTTCTGTGAGTCTCAAGCCTCAAACAAGTTGAAAAAATTCTCTTGCATTTTTATTAATCTGGCTAAAGAGTAGTTGGAGAACTATATGATAATCATAAAATTGTGGCTTTGCTAGGAATACTAGAAAGCATTTAGGCTTATGGTTGTTAGCCTACGGTTCTCAGATTCTGCAGAGGTACTCAGGAGCTGTCCAGGGGGAAGTGGAGGTAGGAAGGCCAAGCATGCAGGGCTCCAAACTCTCAATCCCCTTTCCAGAGATGGAAGCTTCTGTCTACTTTTTTTACACTGAAGTTCTATATAAGATTTCATTGGGTGGGTGGGGAGCAGGGAGTGGTGATTACCATTCTGAAGAAGATGGTTGACAACCACCAAATTAGTCTAAATCTTTCATTATATAAATGAGAAAACAAGGACCTGAACAGTAATTTAGCTAAAGTCACTCTGTTAAAATCAGAGCATCTCTGAGCTGGGAGCATCCTTGAGAGTCATCTAATCTCACCAGGGTTAGCCTCCTAAGCCATGTGCACCCACACAACACAAACTCCTCCAGAACTGAGGGCTCACCTTCCACCAAACCTGCCCACCTGTCTAGTTCTTAAAAAAACATTTCCTTTAATAAGCTAAAATCTGTCCTTCCATCTTCCTAGGAGCCAAATAGAATAATTAGAGTCATTCTTCCACATGACGATGCTTCAGACATTTGAAGATACCTAACGCAGGTCCACGGAGTCTGTCATCTCCAGGCACAACATCTCCATTTCTTTAACTATTCCTCAGGCAATGTGGTTTCTTTCAAGTCTGGATGCCCCACCTCAGAAAAGAGTTAGTTTCTTTATATATCCCTTTTAAAGATTCAAATGCAGAATTGAACATAATACTTCTATAGCATTTTAATTTATTCGTTAAGCTTTTTTTAAACTTCTAATCTTTACACAATATCATGTTAACTCTCCTAAAGGGAGTGAGGATTGAGAACAAGAGAAGTAATGTGTAGATGCCATTATCTACAGGCTGGGTTTGTCCAGACAGATAAAAATCCTTGCACACACTTTCCCTTCTTTCTTAAAAAGAGCACCCTACACTAATCAAAACCACCCCAGTGGACTAATGGTGAGAATTCCTTCATGAAACAAGGCTTTTACTCTTTGCCATTAGCTATATGTGCTCTGCAGAAGGTTTATAAATCTGAAACAAGGGGCACTTGTGGCTCAGTCGGTTAAGCATCTGTCTTCAGCTCAGGTCATGATCTCAGGGTCCTAGGATGGAACCCTCATCTGGCCCCCTGCTCAGAGGGAGTTTGCTTCTCCCTCTCCCTCTGCTGCTCCCCTTGCTTGTACTTTCTCATGAGAGACACACAGAGAAAGGCAGAAACAGAGGCAGAGGGAGAAGCAGACTCCTTGTGGGGACTCTGATGTGGAACTCGATCCCAGGACCCCGGGATCATGACCTGAGCCAAAGGCAGATGCTCAACCACTGAGCCACCCAGGTTCCCCAAATAAAATCTTTTTTAAAAAATTTAAATAAATAATCAGAAGGCTATGGGGAAACATTGAGTCAGATTTAGTTCACTCTACTTAAGCCACATCCAGGATGGCAATGAACCTGTCTATATAATAGATACCAAGATGATCCACAGCAAATTTGTTTAGGAATATGAACCAATTTTAAGTGCCTTTAGAGATAAGACTTGCAATAAGAGGATAAAGAAAAATACATGAAAAGCATTTTCTAAATTTTATGAAATATAATTGGTCATCTCTTATCTCAGCTAATGGAGAAAACTGTTATATAAATAATCCCAAGCAGCAAGCAAAATGCCATTAAACCATAGTTCTGGAGTACATTGGAATTTACATTTTGGAAGCAATAGAAAATTACTAATAATAGAAGGTTTTATTAAATATTAAAAGTGTCCAATGTTTCCTTGAATTTGTTCTCACTAATCCTGATGCATTCTGTTTGGCAGGGGAGTCAACCTGAAATGAAACATATGCAAGAAATAATCCACCAAATAATAACCTGCAAATGCTAAATCTAGATATGATTATATTCTACAGTTACTGTTTTTTTTTTTTTTGAGCAGTTATAAGAGGTTTATTGCTCATTCTCATGTTGCTTCTCATTCAGGAAATCCAATGTGTTTTATGTACATCATCTTATTTACTGTCACCATCTCTCTGGTGAATACAATTAGCTCTATTTTGTATTTGGAAAAATTGAAGGTTCAGATGTTAAGAGTGAATATTTCAGGTTAGGAAAAGGGCAAATCTCACAAAGAATATTCAGCAAGATTTAGAATTCTTGAGTATTTCAGTTTGTGAAGAAGACTCCAGGATCATCTAGGTAACTCATTTTAAAGATGAGGACAGGGACAGTGACACTATTTCAATGTTCTATTTAATGAATTTAAGTACTTTTCAATTGCATTTCCATTTCCTGAGTTTAAAATGAGAATACTTACACTAGCTTTTTTCTAATAATAGAATTCTCATAACCATTAATGGAAATGTGCCAAGATGAATGGATCTGTCTGTCCATCTGACATCTAGCTAATTTGCAAACTGGCAGTATGGCATGAGGGATGTCACCCCTTCTGTGACTCCAGCCCCACTTTCAGTAAACAGATCTCAGACATGTTTTTGGACCTCAGTATCTTCACCTCTAAAATTAGGGGTTGGACCAAATCTTTTGAATGTTCTTAGGGTTCTAATGTGCCACGATTCTCACTTTCTTTATATAATTTTTGCAAATGCATAATAGATACATATGTCATAGAAATGCAAATTCACAGACACTATAAAGAGAAGAAAGAAGCAGAAATTAAAAATGGAAAATTACATTATATTTCAAAGCTAAGTAATCCCTAAAGAGAAAAATGTTGATTCGGTATTTTTTAATGTTGTACTTTATAATAGACAATAAATTCTGAAGTGACTGGTTCCTCTTGGGGTATGTTCATTTTCTGTTTCCTTCATGGGTTTTGGGGAACTCGTGTTCTGAGATAAGCATCAGGTTCTCTTAGTTTGATGTGTTGTGGCTACTCTTGCTCATGAGAGCGTTTGGACACATTGCCTCTGATACGTCAAGGAAAAAAAGGATGGAGCATCTCTTTGAAAGAGTCTTTTCCAGTTTGCTTGGAGTTTGGAGCTGTAATTCTCAGCTGGCAATACTACCACATTCCTCCGATAACCGATTATGTCAACACAAACAGAGATTTATGAGCCCCGACTCTAAAGAAGCAGAAGGCAGGATGAATTATGAGAGGTTCCAGGTCTGCAAACACTTTCTTCAATAATTAGCCTAAGGTGGGGAGGAGGGAGAAATTAACCTCACTAAACTCCCATTTTACACAACCCAAATAATACATTGCTAACATCTGACTGAACACAGAAATCCATCTTGAGGTGATAGAGTTTAAAGCCCATTTGTAAATTCCATCTGAAGGGCTTCAAGTGAAAAATGCATGGTGGAGACACAGCCTCTCTGCAGGACTTAGTAGGGCCTTTGCAGCTCCAGAGATGCTCATTGAGATGGCTCACAGGTACACAAGAAATGGTTTTGCGCTCTAGAGGGAAAGGGGGAGTTCATCACCACAGATGCAGGCTCATGTACTTCCCTGATGCAAACACAGGAAAGATAATTTGCAGAGGCAATAGTGTCTCCATGATTGTGTGTGGCAGCCTGAGTGTGCTGGCTAGCGAAGGTAAGGGCAGCATGCCATCACCCAGAAACACACCATTAGCTAAAAAATTGCAAGCAAACATTCAACTCATGATCATTTGTTCCCTCTTGTGAAAAAGCTGCAGGAGGGGTGACTTGGTGGCTCATTAAGTGTTGGACTCTTGATTTTGGCTTAGGTCATGATATCAAGGTCATGAAACTGAGCCTCATTGGGCTCTGTACTGGGTATGGAGATTCTGTCTCTCCCTCTGCCCTGCCCTTCTCTCTCTCAAAAAATAAATAAATAAAACAAACAAGCAAACAAACTGCAGGAAAAGGTGTCTTGGGAATCCATTAATCTACCAATTAATATTAATTGTGTATCCACCACTTGACATAGATTACTATGAGACTTGGTAGGGAATAATAACTAAGTAATATATAGTGTAGTTCCAGCTCTCAAGATTCTTAGAATTTTTCACTGAAATAGAACAAATGATACTAAAAATGTGTGTGGACTCAAAAAAGACCCTCAATAGTCAAAGCAATCTTGAGAAAAAAAGAACAAAGCCAGAGGTATCACACTCCCCAATTTCAAACTATAGTACAAAGCCATAGTAATAAAAACAGTATGATATTGGCACAAAAACAGGTACATAAATCAGTGGAACATAATAGAGAGCCCAGAAATAAACTCTTGAATATATGATCAATTAATTTAAGACAAAGGAGCCAAGAATATCAATGGGGAAGGGACAATCTCTTCAATGAATGGTATTGGAAAAACCAGACAGTCACATGAAAAGAATGAAAATGGGCCATTATCTTACACCATACACAAAAATTAGCATCAAACAAGATTCTTCACTATAGAGAACACACTGATGGTTACTGAAAAGGGAGGTAGGTGGGTGGATGGTTGAAGTAAGTGATGGGAATTAAGGAGTGTACTGGTGATGAGCACTGGGTGTTGTATGTAAGGGTTGAAGCACTATATTGTATAGTGAAACTAATATAATACTGAACATAAACTATACTGGAATTTTAAAAATAAATGCAAAGTTAAAAAGTTAACTCTAAATGGATAAAAGACTTGAATATAAATTCTGAAAATGTAAAACTCCTAGAGGGAAAAGGGAGTAATCTCCTTGACCTTGGTCTTGGTGATGATTTTTTGGGTTTGACCCCAAAAGCAGAAACAACAAAAGCAAAAAATAAACAACAGGCACTGTAGCAACCTAATAAGCTTCTGCACAGGGAACCATCAACGAAATGAAAACGCAACCTACTGAATGGAAGAAAACATTGGCAAATCGTGATAATAGGTTAATATCCAAAATATAAAAGTCATACAACTCAATAGCAAAATATCCCAAACGATCCAACTTAAAAATGGGCAAAGGATCTGAATAGACATTTTTCCAAAGAAAACATACTGATAGCCAATAGCTATATGAAAAGATGCTCAACATCACTAATCATTGGGGAAATACAAATCAAAACTATATTTGTTAAATGGCTATTATCAAAAATATAAGAAATAACAAGTGTTGGTAAGGAAGTGGAGAAGGAATACCATGTATTGTTGGTGGGAATTTAAACTGATGCAGCCACTGTGGAAGACAGTTTGGAGGTCCCTCAAAAAATTAAAAACAGAAGTACTATATGACCCAGCAATTCCACGTCTGAGTATTTAGAAGAAAATGAAACACTGCCTTGAAAAGATATTTACATCACCATGTTCATTGCAGCATTATTCACAATAGCCAAGATATGGAAACAATCTATGCGTCCACTGATGAATAAATAAAATTTTTAAATGTAATATATATATTTATACATATACATAATAGAATTCTATTTGGCCATTAAAAAAAGAATGAAATCTTGCCATTTGTAACAACATGCGTGGAGCTAGATGTTAAGTGAAATGAGTCAGATAGAGAAAGACACTGTATGAGTTCAGTTATATGTGGATTTCTTAGACACAGAGAACAGATTAATAGTTGCCAGAGGTGAGGGGTGGATGTGAATAAAATGGGTGAAGGAGTCAAAGGTGCAAACTTCCAGTAATAAAATAAATAAGTCATGGGGATGCAATGTACAGCATGGTGACTAAAGTTAATACCATATTGCATATTTGAAATTTGCTAAGAGAGTAAATCATGAAAGTTCTCATCACAAGAAAAAAATTCTGTAACTATGTATTGTGACAGGTGTTAATGAGATTATCATAGTGATTATTTTACCATATATACAAATATTGAATCACTGTGTTGTACATAGGAAACAGGAAACTAATATGTTGTATGTCAATTATATCTCTATTAGGCAAAAAAAAAAAAAAAAAAGAATCTTCCAATCTAGCTCAATGATATGAGGTAAAGTATGGCAAGACAATGTGAGTGCTAATGACAGAAAATTGGATGGAACTCAAGGGGGTAAAGAGCCTAAGGGCTATGGAAATCAAGAAGTGCTTCCAGGGGCACCTGGATGGTAGAGTCTTTTGAAAGTAAGATTCTTGATTGCAGCTCATATCATGATCTCAGGGACATGGGATAGAGCCCCATGTCACGCTCCACACTCAGCATGGAGCCTGCTGGAGATTCTCTCCCTCTGGCTCTCCTCTCATGCTCTATTGCATTCACTCTCTCTTTCTCCAACCCCCCCCCCCAATAAATATATATATATGTGTGCTTCCAGAAATTGCTTTTGAGAAAGATAATTCTGGTAGATGGATGAAAGGGAAAGCCTGCAGTGCGCATTAAGTAGGATTGTGGTAGATTAATCAGGAAGAGAAACGGAGAGAGAGACAGAAGTAGGTAGAAAGCAAGAGAATAAGCAAAGAGCTTCTTGTGAGTGTCACTTAACAGAAAAGTGTTGAGTAGTATATAAGGAGGGACTTAAAAACCTAAAGACAATGTTGGAGAAGGTACTGAGAAAAAAGAAAGAAGATGAATAGTTATTAAGTACCTACTGTATACAAGTTACTGTGCTAAGCATTCTATATATATTATCTCATTCAATTGTTTAATCCTTGGAAACCTCATAGGACTAGTATCATTGTTCCCATCTTACAGATGAAACAATAAGGCTCAAAGGTATTCAGTGCAGCCAGAAGTAAGCCCTTGTCCTTATGACTTCAAACCCCATGCCGTTTCTACTATATTATCTCCCATATTCCTGTATCCCCCTTGAGTGCAGTTTCATTATCTATCAAAATAGGGGATCAGACTAGATAAGCTGTAAGGTCCATTTTAGTCTCAAAGTACTGTGCGTCAATTATTTTAAATAAACAGAGAAGAAAAAACAAACAGAAAAGGTACTTTAGGAAAAAGTGGGAAGCTGGATTGCTACACAGAGATCTGAAAGATGATGTTAGGAATTCTGACACTGAGTAGATCCACTCAGTGGATCTCCTTCTTTGCCACTGGTCTCAGAAGTCTAGGCTAGTCACAATGATCATGAGACAGCTACCCTAAATGTGACTGTCCCCGTCAACCATACAGGTCAATCCATAAATGAGTTAGGTTGGTTTCTCAGGATTGCTTCAGAAGGCAGACCAGATCTCCTGCCCGGGGCTACTGCCAACCTCTACTTCACAGCTTCGCAGAACTGGCTGGGACTGACTGACCTTTCCAAAACAGAGATGGCTAGAAGTCACTGGGGCCTTGTTTCAAGCATATTTTCATCTCCCCAGCAGATGACTGGAAAGAATAAGAAATTCTAATGAGAGACATATTGAGGAAAGAAAGGTGTGAAATGGAGAGGGAAGCGTGAATCCTGAGCACATAAGAAGAGGGGCGTGGAAAAGAAAGTATCTCAGAAATACCAGACAAAGTGTAAAACAACAAAAAAGAAACGTCTATAAACTTTTATAAACGTGTCAAAATTACCAATTTGTTCACAGTAAAAGTGAGTAAAATCAGAAGAGAGAGCCAGAGGTAAACAGGGTAATGTTAACAAAAAAAGTGACAAAATGCTCCACTTCGAGTAGGTAAATCCTCCTGATGGCCTTGTCCAGCAAATATAATGTCTTTTAATCTGAAAAGGAAAAAAAAAAGTTTGTTTGCACTTTGCATACGTGTGCTATGGAACTCTGACCATTCAGGCAACAAGAATTGGAGAAATGACTATAAATGCTTGGGTCATTCTCCACTCCACCTGCCACATACCAGTATTTCTTTCTTTTTGAAATGTCTAGATTCTCTTGAGAGGAAAGCCCAGAAAAAATCCAAGAATACAAGCTACTCAAGGCTCTGGCCATCACCCTGCTGAGCTGGAGCACTCAAGCTTCTAAAAGGGTATATATCAAAATATTAAGACTAGTAAATCAAAACAAAGAACTAATCCATAATTTATCCTTTAAATGTTCTAAACTGCTGGGGAAATGAAAGCTGAGCCAACATTTCTTCACCTGGCCTGGCCTCAGTGCTCTATTTGTTTCCTCACCTGCCTTCAGTAACTTTGGAAGTTGGCTGCTAATGGCCGAGTACTCACTGAGATGGAACCATATTCACCCAGGACTGACCTGAATATAATGAACTCTTTGAGGATGTGGCTTCAGTTCCTTAGTGCGAATACATGCAGGAAGCCAAGTGAAATGCCCTGGTGCGAATTCCTTTCCTTTTTTTTCTTTTTCTTTTTCCTTAATGGACATTTGCATTGTCAGACTTGCATTACAAGGGAGTTATAAATATAGAAATGAAATATTGATTACTTGTCTCAACCCATCCCCAACTTGTGCGAAATCACAAAGCACAGAGCAGCAGGCACTGTGGTGGTGGGGGCTGTGAGCACTTTCAGGAACTAAACTCTCTTGAAGGGCTCTTTGGCTGAAATTCATTTTCAAAAAGTGTTTTCTCACTAGACTATTTCAAGAACCAGTTTGAGATAGACTTTTTCCCATGAAAATTGAGGCCTTGTTGTCCCAAAGCTCTTTTGGTTCTCACCCACAGAGCTGGTCAGTCTTCATTCACTGGGGCACGGCAGGCACACAGACGAGCGGGTGGTTGCCCAGGAGGTGGCTGGGAGAGGCCCACTGCCACCCAGGCGTTGACACAACTCTCAGCTGGGAATAGCAAGCAAGCAAGCAGGGAAAGAATGACCAGGGCTTGTTTTGATTCCAGGCAGAACGCAAAGAATGCATTCCCTAGATGTTAGGTCAAAACAACCTAACAAAGGAAGAGCAAAATGTTTAATAAAAGCAAGCTGCTGATGATTCCCCTAAACTGGTTCCTGGAAAGAAACTATTAGTTTTTGGGTGTAAGCCTGGTGGTGCCCCCTTAACCAAACCGTAAAACCTGATGTTTGGACAAACTGATATCAAGAGACTCCTGATATGGTTCACTGAGAAGGATGTAGCATCACTTTTGTGTTATTCCTGACAAAAATTCATAACCACAGTCTAGGCATATCGAAATATCAGCAAGCCTTATTTGAAGGATGTTCTACAAAATAATGGACTTGAATTCTTTGAAAAAGGTCAAGGTTAAGAAAGACAGAGAAAGGGCTAAGAAGCCTTTCCTGATTAAGGATACGAAAGAGACATGAAACAAAATGAAATGTGTGATTTCGAACTGATGAAATCTGAATGTGGACTGTGGGTGGGAGGACATTACATCAATATTAAGTTATTCGACTATGATCATTGTATGTGATTATGCAGGAGACTGTACTCTGTTTTGAGGAAATACACAACGAAGTAGTTACAGAATGGAGATGTCTCCAACTTAGTTTTCAATGATTCAGGAAGACAAATTATCTATCTACATCTATATAGAAGGAGATGAAAAAGAGAGAGAATGACACAGCAGATGGGACAAAATGTAAAATGTTAGTAAGTCTGGATAAAAAGTATAAGGGAATTCCTTGTACTATTCTTTCAATTTTTCTGGAAGTTTGAAAGTCTATCATAATAAAAATTTCCAAAACAGTGTCCCTAACATTGAATCTATCAGGCTCAGAGTTATAATTATCAGCTTTTTCTTCAAGAATAAGACTTAAAAATCCATCAGCAAGCCTCCCCCTCCTTGGAGATGGAGCACTCTCCACCAGGGCTGTCACTTGAACAACTGTTTGAAGCCTCTAAAAAGTAAATAGTAGCTGACAGGTTGAGGGATACGTCTGAACTGGAAGTACCACTGAACTGGTGGTGAGTTCACCATTTGGTTTCTCCTTTGGTGTATCTCCTGGCCTGAACTCAACACAGCCTGAAACCTGGGAAGGGGCCTCAGGACACCGTCACAGAGAGCTCCAGAAGGTGACCTCTAGCTCTGGCTCTAGGAGCATGAAGGGGAACTTTTGACTCTCAGAGAGTGTGGGGAGAATCTTGTTATTCTTTTTATCTTTTTTGTCTTTATTTTTTCTCTGTTCCCTTGCACTCCAGTCCCAAAGTCATTGAATGTTTGCACTGGTGGCTGTAACAATGGGATTGTGCAAGAACCTAAAACTCTAAGAGAGAGACCTGTGATCCTAAGAGGACAGGGCAATTCTGATGGCATTTTTAAAGTCTGTCTTCCTACGACTTGGCCCAGGATAGAGTCATGTCATAGGAAGTACATGGGGGTAATTTAAGTGCCTGCTTGCTGGCTCCCATGGGGAGCCCCAGAAACTGGAAAGTACTGAAGGGTCATGGAGAAAGAGAAGCTTAAGCAAGCAACCTTTAAAGTGAACTCTCCCCCAATGCCCCCTTAAGCTGCTCATGTCTGGATCTACAATTAAATAGCTGGATCTTGCAAGCTAAACTAAGGAATCACCTGTGTCCCAGAATGGCTTCCAGGTGGTACACATATGGGATGGTCTGAGTGGCAAGTGCTATAGAGATTTTGAAATCCAAACTGACAACTCAAATAAGATGGGTCATGATTGAACCAAATCAAACGGTTTGCTAAAACGAAACTATCAAAATTCCCAATAGCATTTAATCAAGATCTAAGGCCCCATAATATGACATGACAGAATTTAAAATTATATGACATAGAAAGAACCAGGAAATATTAACTCACATGGAAAAAGAAAACCAATAGATGCCAACAATGAATGGAATAGATATTGGATTCTCTGACAGTCTTTAAAGCAGCTGCTCTAAAAATCCTTGAGTGAGCAATTATAAACATTCTTGAAAAAAACTTAAAATGTAAAGTATTATCAAAGAAAAACACACAAAACACAAAAATTTTACAACTGCCAAATACAATAAACAAAAACTTTTCCTAAATAGGCTCAATGGCAGAAAAGATAAGAATAGATTCAGTGCACCTGACAATAGAAAAATAGATATTATACACAACAGAGAGAAAAAAGATCAAAATGATGAAAATGAGTCAGAGGCCATGAAACAATACCAATTAAAAAAAAAAAAAAAAGGTCTAAGGCCATGAAACAATACCAAATTAAAAAAAAAGGGGGGGGGGTCTAAATATATGTCATCAGAATTCCAGAAGGAGAAAACTGATATCCAGAAGAAAATTTTTGAAAAAGTAATAGCTAAAAACTTCCAAGATTTGATGAGAGACACAAACATACTGATTGAAGAAGCTGAATGAGCCTTAAATAAAATATAGGATGGGCACCTGAGTGGCTCAGTCATTGAGCATTTGCCTCTGGCTCAGGTCATGGTTCCAGGGTCCTGGGACCAAGCCCCATATCAGGCTCCCTGCTCAGTGGGAAGTCTGCTTCTCCCTCTCCCTCTTCCTCCTACCCCCAGTTCATGCCCTGTCTCTGTCTCTCTCTCAAATAAGTAAATAGCATCTTTTAAAAAATAAATATAAAAAAATACAGGAAAATAATTACATACCCAGATGCATTGTATTCAAAGTAAGACCTAAAGACAAAGAAAAAAAAAATAGGAAAGCAACCAGGAAAAAGCAATAAATTACTTACAGGGAAGCAACAATACAAATGACTGGAGATTTCTCATCAGAAACCTGGAGACTAGATTAGAAAGGAAGAAATAAAACTTCCTCTGTTCACAGATAATATGACTGACTCTCTTTATAGATAATCCAAGGGATTTACAAAAATACTCCTAGGACTAAAAAATAAGTTTGGCAAGATTTCTGGATACAAGGTCAACACACTAAAATTAGTTGTATTCTACATAAAAGCAACAAAGAATTGAAAACTGAAATAAATAAAATGTATCACATAATAGTTTTTTAAAAATAGAAATATTAGGTATAAGTCTAACAAAGATTTTGTGTAGAGTCTGCATGCAGAAAACATAAAATTCCAGGGAAAGAAATCAAAAACCTAAATAACAGAGGGACATTATCATGATCATATATTAGAAGGCTCAATGTAATAAGATAAATTAATATACAGATTTAATGCAATTCCTATAAAAATCCCAGCAAGATATTTTACAAACATGGACAAGCTAATTCTAAAATTTAGAGTCTTAATGATAGAGAACAAACTTAGAGTTCCTGGAGGGGAGAAGGAAGGGGAATTGGCTAAATGGGTGATGGACATTAAGTAGGGCACTTGTTTTGATGAGCACGGGGTATTATATATAAGTGATGAATCACTAAATTCTATCCCTGAAACCAATATTACACTGTATGTTAACAAACTAAATAAGTTTTGAAATATTAAAAAATAAAATAAAATTATGTGTAAATAGAAAAGAACTAGAATAGTCAAGACACTATTAAAAAAGAAAAGCAAAGTTGAAAGATTCATGCTAACTTATTTCAAGACAGATTTTTTAAAGCCATAGTAATCAAGACAAGGTATTGATGAAAGGATAAACACATTGATTAATGGAACAAAATTGAGTGTCTAGAAATAGACATACACAATTATGGTCTATTGATTTTTACAAACATGCAAAGGCAAATCAATTGGAAAGGATAATCCTTTCAATAAATGTTTGGGACAATTAAACATTCATTTTCAAAAAATTAAAATAAAATTTGACCTAATCCCTAGATTGTATAAAAAACTTAATCCCCAAATGCATCATAGATCTAGAAGTATAATGTAAAGCTAGAAAACATTTAGAAGAAAACACAGAAGAAAACCTTCAAGATCTGGAGATAAGCAAAGAGTTTTTACTCATGACAGCAAAATCTGATCCATCAAAGAGAAATTCAATAATTCGGTTTCATCAAAATTAAAAATATTCATTTTATGCATAATATTCAACTCTAAGAGCACAATCTAATTTTAAGAATGGGCCAAATATTTAGACACTTCACCAAGGAGGATATAGACAAGGGAAAAATGCATATGAAAAAGATGCTCCACATCATCAATCATTAGGCAAATGCAAATTAAAACTACAATAAACTAGCACTACACAACTATTAGAGTGTCTAAAATAATAACAAGTACTGCCAAGCATAACTGAGCTATAGGAAATCTCCACACACTGTTGGTGGGATGATGACCCTGCCACTCTTGTAGACACACTTTGGCAATTTCTTGTAAAGCACACATATACTTACCCCATAATCCAGCAATCCACTTCTGGGTACTTTACCTAGAAAAGAGAAAAATATGTTCACACAAAACCTGTACACAAATTTTACAGCATTTCTGTTTATAATTGCCACATGCTGGAAACAGCTCAAACTTCCTTCAGTGGATGAGTTGGTACCTTCAATGCAATGGAATATTACTCAGCATTCAAAGGAATGAGCTATTGATACATGTAACAGTTTTGATGAACATTAAAAAGTCATTATGCTGAGAGAAAGAAGCCAGTCTTAAAAGTTACGTACATACTATTCTGTTCAGATAACATTCTCGAAAAGACGAATTTTAGTGACAAGCTATATCTGTGTTGGCAGAGGTGCAGAAGTAGGAGTGGTGTGACTATAAAATGCTGGTATGAGGGAGTTTGAGGAGACAAATGAAACCATTTTGTTTCCTGATTTTGCTGAGGATCATGATCCTGTACATGTGCTCCCATTTGTAGAATCGTATACAAAAGTCAATTTTGCAGTATGTAACTTTAAAATTAAAATAAAATAAAAACAATTATGATTTACTTAGGAATAAATTTACCTTCTAAGTGGAAAGATAAAATTTGAGGTGGTTGGGTAGCTCAGTTAGTTAAGCGCCTGTCTTTGGTTCAGGTCATGATCTCGGGGTCCTGGGATCGAGACCCGCGTTGGGCTCTCTGTTCAGTAAGGAGCCTGCTTCTCCCTCTCCCCCTGCCATTCCCTCTGCATGTACTCTCTCTCTTTGCTTGTCAAATAGATAAATAAAATCTTTAAAAATAAACAAATAAATGGAAAGAGAAAATTCAAAAGAACCATCAACCAAAGATCAGCTGCTCTAGGTGCAATCCATTTTGTTGTCAGGTTGCTTTGGGTAGTTGGGAGGGTAACATCCACCAACAAGAATTGAGTCACTTTGGAATTCAATGATGACTTAGTTGCCTGCTGAAATCAATCCCCCTGTAGCTTGCAGAGGAGGAAGCTAATGTGGATGTTCTGCTGGTTTGGGATATGGGTTCCTACAGAAGAGAGAGCTTCCTAAGGTGACAGAGGCTGGAGCACTTGTAAATGGAGGTAGGGCTGGGAATAGCCAAGGAGGACCAGCTGCCAAGTTTCCAAGTATCCTCACAAGAATGTATTCTCTTAATGAATCCACCATGGTACAGAATAGGACTCTCAGACTTTTGGAGTCAAGAGATTTGATCTAGTCATTGCTTCCCAGTTGACTGGGTACGGAGAATGTAGGGAAGGTCCTTCAAAGTCTCTAGATACACTTCGAATTGTGAGTTGATACTTGTTCTTAGAATCATCCAACCCCCTTTGCCAGATTGATGCTCAGCCAGCAGCCTTCTGGTAATCCATTCTTTTACTCATTCATTCACTATACATTTCTCAAGCACCTTCAATGTGACAAACATTACACTGGGTGCTGGGCATACAATAATAAATAATGCCTAGCCACTGCTTTGAGCAGCTCATAATTTTGCTGGGGGGAGAGAATATGAGGACCAGCTGACAGGTATTCCAGGCCCTGTAGCAATGATTTTCCACATTGTGATTTAACAAGATAAGTTTAGGTCAGTCAGCCACTCTTTTGTGAATTTGCTTAACAAAAATCATTATCCCTGAATTTTACTACACCGAGAAAAAAGTGATGAAGCCTCAGGACTGGACCCCAAACCGGATGACTTCAACTCGAATTGCCCATCTGTGAAATTCCAGCCCATATCATATCACTAATGATCCACCTTCAAATCTAAGGCTGCTTTTATACTCAGTGCACACTCAGCAATTTTATTCCAACTCTGATCTCTCCTTCTTTGCTTCTTTATGTCATCTGTAATACAACACAGCATCCTCACCAGGCTGCAGACTGAGCTCTAGAGCTGAGTTTCACTCATGCTTTTATTCTGTTGCTTCTTCCATTCTCTGTGGCTAGTTCAGTGCCTTTACAATAAAATTGTGGAGGAATTGTAATTTATGTTTATGAGAAAGAGGGGAAAGAATGGAGAGAGAAAAACAGACAGAGAGACAGGAAGAAAGGGAGAAAGAGGGAGGAGGGGCTTAAACCACTTGGGATTCGGAGTTTCTTTAAGTAAAAGCTTAAGTAAAGCATGTTTTTAATAGACTAGTTCAAGAAGTACACTTTTCAATGGAAAAAAAAATGAGTTCTAATTTTGGCTGCCACCTGTTAGCTATGTTATCTTTATAAGGCAATTATCATCTCCAACCTCAGTTTTCTCAACCATAAATTGAATGATTGGGCTAGAGAATTTCTAAATCATTCCAGTATCTGTTGATTCTCATATTTCTCAAGACAAAATCCTCTTTTCAGATCCTTCGCTTTTTTGTTCCATGATTTGTTTCACGTATCTCTCTTGACACTTAAAAGGATTTTGTGAAAGCTACTAGTTATGAAAAAAGATTTCCCATAAACATCATATCATATATGTTTCCTATTAGGGCTTCTGACATTCCACATGTTCTCAAAGGTAATTGGAAATACTGGAGACAATTTAAGGGTCATTATTGTGTTAGCCAAGAAAATAGCTAATGATGACTTTAGCTACCGGACTATTCAGCCGATCATAGAACCCATTAGCTCAATTAAGTAAATCAAATAGGAAAAACCATTTAGACTTAAGAAAACTGCCCACCACTAACTACTATTTGCCAGTGAGGCTTTTATTTCATGGTGAATTCAGTTTGTGCCTTCTATGAAGAAGAAAATGACCAGATCATCTGATTTAGCAGATGTAGTGATTCAAGATCACTTAGCATATGTAATTATACACCAAAAGTTCCATTAAATTGTAATGGCAAGAAAGCAGGTAAGACTAGAAATCTTCTGTGTGAACAAGACTTGAGCTTTCTGGAGTGGTGTATTATTCACTGAGGTAGGTTTGGGAAGAATCTGCATATGGTCTTTTCTGGTTGTAAGGAAAATTTCCCAATCCTGGAATGATCTATAGGTCCAGATTAGGGAGAAGGCAAGAGACTAGCATCGGGGTTAAGATTCATCATCCCAACCACCCCAGTTCCAGCTGTTTACAGTGTTCAGATATGGAATACACATTTAAGCTTTCAAAGACCAAGCCCTCCAGATAAGTTAAAGCTTTTTATTATTCAAGTTGGGTGGGTCACAGGATTTTTGAAGTGACTCATGGAGAGAAAAGAAAACCGCTGCTCATATTATTTAATATTTATATTCAGGCCATGCTCTTGCTGGACAGAGTTGGGCCATTGAAAGAATGTTCAAAATTGACACGGTGAATATTTTATTTGATTGTAAATTTAGAAACTAATTGTAATGTTTGACAACTGACTTTCCAGCACTGCTTTTCATGGTGTAGACTGATACCAAGCTACCGAAGTGATGTCATCTGAATTGCACAATTGCTAGAAATTCAGCAATCAGCTCTAGAGAGCCAGAGCAAACAGCACCAGCACACTGCTGGATGTGATTTAAGCTAACAAATGTGGAAAAGAATGGTGGCCTTACATGTAATTGGCATTTCAAGAAAATTATTGTTAGACAAGACATCTTTATTCTAAATTGAAAGAGGGTTTTGGGTCACTTTTTCAGAAGACCCCGGTGAAGGATCCCTTTGGAAAAAGGCCAGACTTCAGGAAATCTACATTCTAAATATCAATGCCTGCTGTGTGACCATGGGCAGGTCAACCCATTTCCCTGGGACTCATGTATAAAATATATAGATTTCCTATCTGAGAGGTGTAAGCTCTCTTCTATGCCTACTACGTTGTATGCAATTTAGTCCAAAAGTCAACACCAGCACAGATAGTCAGTGGCTACTGAAACATGAATGATCACTAACCAGAAATGAGTGGGAAGTCTCCAGTGCTTCCCCAGGGGCTTGCTCAGATCTTGACTACTTCCTAAGAGATTTTTTTTTTCTATTGCTCATGTGTAAAAAGGAGCAGTTCTGTTTTCTCCCAGGCCTCTCTTCTGCCAATGATTTCCTCCCTCATCTCAGCCTACCCAATGCTCTGCTTAATCCTGCGTCTTAAAAAGGTGACCTTTGTCTCTATCTCCACTTCTTTCATCTACATGTCACAAGGTAGTCACGTGTATATTCTTTCATATTCATGCTGAAATACTGCTGGAGAAAATACCAAATTTGTAAAAATCACATATATGATTTAGGTTCTCTAAAATAATAATGTACTAAAATGAAACTAGTCACTTATTGTTGCCTATGCAATTGTACCTTACCATTCATTATTTTTATTGATACTTAGCCATTTAAACATAGTTCCATGCACAATCTAATCAACATATATCTGTTGACTGAATACATTAATGAATGGCTGACATTATCTGTCTGAATGGATGACATGGACTCTATAGTTCATTTTCAGGTTTATAGTGCTACAACAGATTTTTTTTTCCTATTTCCATTTTCTTCTTTATGTCCTCCGTTTATTTCTAGAGAATGGCAAATCACTTCTTGCACTGTGGGAAGGGGGGAGGGAGTTTGGCAGGAAAATCATACTCTTTACCTGTCAGCTATCTTCCAGAAATACATGAAATAAGAGACTGAGAAAGTAGAAAACATCCTATGCAATTGCTAACAGTTGGTGGAGCAGCAAGTGCACTGGAGTGGGTGGCATTTGTCCCTATTTCTACGCTCTGATCTGAAGCTTGTACAACAGATGTACTGGGGGCTGGAGAATGGCGGTGCTCATTTGTGGAGGTGAAATGCTAGGAAATGCGCAGGCTATGACTAGCAGTGGAAGCACAGAGTCGGAGGCTAATGAACCTGTTGGTCCTGCTGCGTGGTTTTCCTTCAGCAACATTTTTAACCATTTCCAATGCTAGAAGCAATGGCAAGTATTGCTAATGTAACATTTCTTTATCAGGCTAGAGTGCCAGTACTAGATTGCATGGAACATTTTGAAAATACTGTCATTTTTATGTTTATTTGAGAGTGAAATTTAATATCCAACTTTACAAGATAATCATCCCCAAAATCTTTTCTGTTTTTGTTGTAAACCATAAAAATGGCATGACAATATAATTCTAATGTTACTTAGTAGTTTTTTCTGTAATCACCCTGATATCTTTTCTATTTGCAAAGTATTTAATACTGTTTCTTATTCCTACTTTTATTTTTACTTCTTTATTTTATTTTATTCTTATTTGAGTTTTCTTTTTTCTCACAAGTGCTTATATTTCTCCAGTAAAGAAAAAAAAATTCTAAGGCAGTTGTAGGAATAATCATATATTTAACATAGTAAATACATTCTTCACAGAATCTTATGAAATATTTCTGAAATAAAGATGGTAAAATAAATATCCTTGGCAAAGGGATAGTTTACTTATAACTGTTATAAAATTGGAGTTAATCCTTAAGTTCATATTTTAATCGATGTGTATATTTAGTTTAAATTAGTTTTCTGATCTTTATTTGACCAATAAAAAGTTAAAATTGCATACATTTTTGTGTAGTCCCCAAATTTTAAAAAATGAGAAGCTATAGAAGATACAGCATTCTGACTTTTTGAAAAAGTTAGGAGAGAGAGTGTGTCTGTTTCTAATTATGCAGACTATTTAAGAAAAAGAATTTAAGTCAGCTGATATTTTTCCTTTCATTATTTATGATTTAAACCAGCTCATCTTTTTCATTATTTACATGACATCTAATAACTGGTCTGATTGAGTTTAAATATTTGCAGTGGGTTGCTCTTGGCTCCATGTTTGTAGAACCATGACTAAAAGAATCACGTGAATCACCAACAAGAATTTTTTTCTTTTTTTTTTTTTTTCCAACAAGAGTTTTATACTCTTCACAAAACACAGTACTGCAGAGGGCAAATTCTCTACTTTCCTCATTTTGATTCTCTTCTTACACTCACAATACAATGTAAATTACATCATTAGTTATTAACAACACTGTCAATGGAGAGTAAAACTAGTAATAAACTATAGATTCTTGAGCTCAACTGACATATTTCCTTTTAGAGAAATGCTTTATCATTGGCAAACCCAACATATCTACTCATAACCTGGATTCTGAATCCAATGAAAGGATTACGTATAGAATCTGTAGTTGAGGGATCCCTGGGTGGCGCAGCGGTTTGGCGCCTGCCTTTGGCCTAGGGCACGATCCTGGAGACCCGGGATCGAATCCCACATCGGGCTCCCGGTGCATGGAGCCTGCTTCTCTCTGCCTGTGTCTCTGCCTCTCTTTCTCTGTGACTATCATAAATAAATAAAAATTTGTTTATTAAAAAAAAAAAAGAATCTGTAGTTGAATAGAACTTTATCTGCTATGACTTAAATGGTCTTGAAGTCCTTCGCACTGTAGCTAGTGGAGACGGATTTACCAAAGACACTACCCTTCCTCTACAAGGCAATTCCTTGCCCCTTTCACACAGTGAGCTCCTGGAGAAGAGAGAAATGTTGTAGACAGAATAATTGAAAACTCTTCATGATTGTGAAACTGAAAAGAGATTAGGCTGGCAAGAGTCAGAAGGAGCTTTTTTGGGTTTGGCCTTAAAGTGTGGCCTTCTCTCTCATCTGCACACAAATTTATTAACTGCAGAGATAGGGGGTTGGGGTTACCTCTACCTTGCATTTCTATGTAGCTACAAATTAATTCCCAAATGCCAATGTGCATATGTTTTCCTTTTCATGCATCATATTTGGGGGCACAGCTGGAATTATAACTCTGAGTGCCACATGCATGCACTCAGCACAATCTCTTACTCATAGAGTGGAGTACATGGTAAAGAAAACATTATTCCATCCTTTGCTTATCTTAGTGTATGGACAATAAATTGTCCCTGTCCCCAAACTGGTACAGATTTCTAAAGTAATGAAAACAAAACAAAAAAATGGAGAAAAGAATAGAATCTGTGTCTTTAAAAAACTAATGTTTGTATTCCTTCAGTCAGTGGTTATTGAATTTTACGAATGTTAGAGATCTTTTAAAGAAGTGCAAAAGTGAAAATGAGTTGCCTTGGTATAAAGTAAAAACGTTGAACTGAGGATCAGAAGATCTGGCAAGTCAAATATTTTATGAACAAAACAAGTTTCATTGTAGTTTATATGACTGCTCTAGGTCATTTTTCTAAATGTCAAGATGACACCACATAATGAGTATAAAATAGGGATCAAGCTTTGAGAGCATAGGGCAGGGATCTTCAAGTTCTTGAGAATTATAAGCTTCATTGTAATTTAATTTTTAGATGTTTCTCACATACCTTGAGGTGCTTTTCAACACATTTTAAAATTTTAAACTGGACTCAAATGAAATACATATAGTAAAGAATCTATGTGAATTAAGAGAGGAAATTAAGGGAAATGCTTTATTGCAGTTATGGAGTATGTATTTTTGAACAGTAAGCCTATATTAAAGTATAATTAGTGTAATAAAAAGCACTGTTAAAAGGAAGAAAGTAATCTCTTACATGAGAGAATACTATGATATTTATACACCTTTACCTCTATCCCTATACATCACTTTGAGTTAATAGTATGAAAAAATAGAGAAGTAAAATAAAGAAAAAGAACACAATCACATGCGTTTGCCAAGGCCTACATATTAATACTGTCTTGAGAATTTTGTCTTATTCCTTAGACAACTAGATCCATCCTGGACTGATTTCAAATAAAAACTGCCAGTCTCTGCTATAGAAAAATAAATAAATAAAAATGCAGAGTACATCTGAACAAAGAATATGTCCCTGATTAAACAAGAAAGTTCTAAACTCATCATTCCTCTTAGATAGATAGATCTCTCAGGAATACTTTTAATTGATATGAATCATTTATCTGATTGTTCACAGGGATTTCCCAGTAAGATGCCAAAATACCTCCTTTTGTTAAGTTAGGCCAAAGACCAGAAGTCATCCAATATCACTGTCATTACTTTTCCTCCTAGAAAGATGGCAAAATTCTGGGGAAATTTTAGTCCTGCCATGAAATTTAAGATAATTCTGAGAGTTTAAGAAACTATGGGATACCCCAAAAGACACTGTTATTTTAGGATTCCAAGCACCTAGGAAGCTGTTTATAAATATTGACTGAAAGATAAATAGAAGAAAGGGAAAGAGCAAGGAAGGAAAAGAGAAAGGAAAGAAAGAAAGTAGATGGATGCCAATATTTACACGAATTACTTTGAATGGAAACGATAATTTTTTTTTTTGGAAATGATAATTTAGAAGTAGCCTTATCACCACCGTCAAAGTAAGCAAACTTCTTAGGACACAGTTTTCTCTTCTATACCCAAATAACATATTCTATGCCTAGTGTAGGCCTAAGAAGAACCCAAGGATTTATCAATAAATGTAAACAATGCCATTCATGGACATGAAAAACCAAGTCCTCATGATGTATTGTAGACACTAAAGGTATGTTAAAGTTGAGTTCATTTTTTTTGCCCCTATCATATGCCATTTTTCAATCTTAAAGTCATATATATCCACTCTACACAAAATGATCTCATGATTTTTCAGGCAGCGAGTAAGTACCAAGAAGACAAAGTAAGCAAAGGGGAAAAGAAGAGAAGACTTGTGAGAGAAAAATCTGTGCTTAGGAGGAGTGGTTGGTGCAAGGAATAGACAAGAAAATACAGGTAGCCTGGTAATTAGAGAAAGATCAAAGAACTGTATGTTTCGGTGGTAGTCAGATTACATTTAAGACTCCTCAGCCAGGAAAGTCTGATTCTGTACACAATACAATAAATGATGCAAAACTAACTCTCCTACTGAGAATAACTATAAAACTGAACAAAATATATGAGGCAATTGTTGTAGGCATTGAAAACCAGTTAGTGCCAGCCTGTTCTCTCTGAAAGAGAGAATAGACTTAAAATCATGCCAACTCTCTGCCTAGGGAAAATTTCCTGACTGTGGCACAGGAAGCTAGAGCCCTATGCATGGCATGATGATCTTTCTGAATGGAGAAAGTAGAAATCAAGTATAAGGCTTTTAAAGTCACTAGAATCTGTGATGCAGGGTTCTGGGAAGGACAGCTGTGCAGTGGAGTAGATCCCAGAATTTTCCATGTGGTTTTTCCACAAGTCCTTGGCTGAGGGTTTAGCTAAGTATGCACAAGGTGAACAGGGAATGGCTTACTGGAGAACAGCAATAGAGTAGAAATGTAATTGAGTTACCAGAATATGAGCAGTGCTGGAAGATTTTGAAGTTCTAGTCCAGTAGAAGTAGAAAGACCTTGCTAACATGTTGGCATCTGTTTGACCCAGCAGAAAAGCCACTTGTTTTGGGAAAAGAACCATGTCCCAGGGTCTACCCCAGCTATGACCTTAAGAAGTCTAAAATAAGACCATCTCTATACAATTTCAACTTGATTAGTTAGTAATTGAACAGTCTACCAGAATAAAAATCAACATTTTCCAGGAAAAAAATAATAGAATCTTAAGACTCTAAGATGTATCCTCTATCTATGCTGTTGAGAATGCAATAACAATTACTAGACATGAAAAAAACCCACAGAAAATGTGACCATTAGTCAAGAATAAAGCAGATAATGTATCTCAAAGGTGAAGCAGATTTTGGAGTTAGGATACTAACAAACATTAAAACAGATATATATGTTCAAGTATTTAAAGAAAATTTTTTTCTTAGTTATGAATTATTGGAGAATCTCAACAGAGAGATGAAAACAGAGAAAGTAAGAAAGAAACAAGGAGATGGAATTCCTGAACAAAAGACTACAAAGGTTAGGATTTTAAAAATTCATGAGAAAGAATTAATGGTAGACTGAAAATAAGATAAGAGTCAGTATCAAGAAGACAGACTAATAATTTTAATTATTTAAAAATAAATAATAAATTTAATAATAAAATTTTAATAATAATAATAATAAATAAAATAATAAATAATAATAAAAATTTAATTATTTAAAAATAACCCAATCTGAAAAATGGAAAGAGAAACAGATGGAAGAAAAGTAAAGATCCTTGGAAATTTGTGGCACAATATAAAAATCTCTAATTTCTATTGGAATTGGAATCCTGGAAGAAGTGAATGAAAATATTTTAAGAAATGAAGAGCTCTTCTTCAGCTACCTCAGATGCCTAAAGGAAAGAAGGCTAAGGGGAAGAAGGTGCTCTGGCCCCTGTTTTCATGAAGAAGCAGGAGGCCAAGAATGTGGTCATTCCCCTATTTGAGAAGAGGCCTAAGAATTTTGGCATTGGACAAGACATCCAGCCCAAAGAGGACTTCACCTCCTTTATCAGATGGTCCTGCTACACCTGGCTGTAGTGGCAAAGGGCAATTCTCTAAAAATGTCTAAAAGTGCCTCTGTGATTAAACAGTTCACCCAGGCCTTGAACCAGCTGCTACTAACTACTTAAGCTGGCCCACAAATACAAACCAGAGACAAGGCAAGAGAAGTGGAGACTGTTGGTCTGGACTGTGAAGAAAGCTGCTAGCAAAGGGGATGTCCCCACAAGAGGCCATCTGTCCTTTGAACTGCTGAGGCTGATACTGTCATCAACTTAGTGGGAAACAGGAAGTTCAGCTGGTAGTGATTGCAAATTATGTGGATCCCATTGAGCGTTGAGCTGGCTTTCTTCCTGCCTGTCCTGTGTTGTATTATGGGGGTTCCCTACTGCCTTATCAAGGGGAAGGCCAGACTAGAGCATCTGGTCCACAGGAAGGCCTAAGGCATTGTTGCCTTCATACAGGTTGACTTGGAAGATAAAGGAGCACTAGCTAAGCTGGTAGAAGCTGTCAGGACCAATTACAATGACAGATATGATAAGATCCACTATTGATGGGAAAGCAAATTCAGTGGATCTTAGGGTCCAAAGTCAGTGGATCACATTGTCGAGTTGGGAAACTCAAAGGCAGAAAAACTGATCATCAAAGGGCTAAGTGTACTCTGTTGAATTTTCTGTACATAAAAGTAATATAAAGGGGTACCTGGGTGGCTCAGTTGGTTAAGCATCTGACTCTTGATGCCTGCTCAGGTCATGATCTCATTGTTGTGAGATTGATCCCTAAGTCAGGCTCCATGCTCAGCAGGGAGTTTGCTTGAGATTCTCTCTCTGCCCCTCCTGCCACTTATGCATACACTCTCTCTCTCCAAAATAAATAAATAAAACTTTTTTAAAAATGATAAAGGGTTCTTTTTAAAAAATATATATATATGACTCATATGTTCCTAACTTTGATGGAAAACATCAACTTACACATTCAAGTATCTCAGTAAACCATAAGCAAGATAAAGGCAAAGTAAACCACATTAAGAGCATTACACTCAAACTTCTAAAAGCCAAATATACAGAAATAAGCTAAATTAAAAACAATTATATACAAAACAATTATATAACAACACAAATAATGCCTCATTTCTTATTTGATCCAATTAAGTCCAGAATACAATGCAACAAGATTTTTAAAATGTTAAACACAAAATAAAATATAATAAAAAATATTTAGAAATCTAAAATACATTCTAGAAAAGATAATCATAAAGACATTTTCAGATAAATGAAAACTAGAAGAATGTAACATAACTAAAACATTTTCAAAATTAACATAAAAAAAGACATTTTCATATAAGTGAAAGCTAGAAGAATGTATTCTGATAGGCCTGGTCATAAGAAAAAATTATGGATATTTTTAAGGCTGAAGGGAAATGATATTACATGGGAATTTGGGTCTACAAGAAAGAATGAAGAACACTAAAAATGGTAAATGAATGAATAAATTTAAAAAGCTATGCTTCCTTTTCCTTTTATGATTACCTAAATGACAGCTGATCATTTAAAATGAGGATAATAAAGCCTATCATAATCATAATTACATTAAATGTAAATGATCTAAATGCTCAAATAAAAAGGATGAGATTATAAAAATGAATTTAGAAAGTGCAAGACCTAGATATATGCTACTTGATGAGATATATTTTAGATATAAAGATACAGTTGAGGTTGAAACTAAAAGGATGGAAAAAAATATATCATGAAAACTATAAACAAAGTAAAGCAGGTATGGCTTTATTAAGATGAGACCAAATGAACTTCAAAAAGAAGAATATTACTAAAGATGAAGAAGAACTAATTCATCAGAAATATTTAATTTTACATGCATATTGATCTAATCATATCTTCAAAATCCACAAAGCAAAATTTGGCAAAAGAGAGAAAGTGGCAAATTCACACCATAGTTGAAGATTTCAACATTCTCCCACAGTAATTATTAAATCATATATATATAATTACATAATTTATACATGTAAGTAATACATATAGGTAGTAAGGATATGGAAGATCTAAACATAATCATCCAATATAAATTAATAGGCATTTATAGAACACAATGACCATCTTCAGAATGCACATTCTTTCTGACTGTACTTGGCTCAACATAGATCATCTATTGAACAATATAATAAAATGTTATCAATTCCAAAACATTGAAATCTTACACTACATTATCTCTGACAATACTAGATCAAATGAGAAATGAAAAATATACTTAGAAAAGCCAAAATATTTGGAAAGTTAATAAGATATTTCTAAAAAATGTCCATGGACTACATTTTTAAAATTATAAGTGAGAATTTTAAATTTGAGTTGATTTACAAAGAAAACACAGCACTTCAAAACTTGTAGGCTGTAGCTAAAGAAATACTTTAAGTGAAACTTATCATTTTAAATGCCTTAATAGGAAGGAAACAAAACTTAAAACCAACTCAGTTTTGACTTTAGCTAAGAAAAAAGAAGAGCAACTTAAAGTGAGATTAAGTAGAATAAAAGAAATAATAATAAAACTCAATGGAATCAAGACAAACAGAGTCAAAAGTTGATCTTTCAAAAGGCCCACAAAACTGATAAGTCCCTAGAAGAAATAGTCAGCGATCTTGCGATTAAAAGATGGTCACCTTACTATAGATCCTAGAGCCATTACAAAGATAATGAGGTGATATGAAGACAAGTTTTTATGATAAATTTAATTATTAGAACAAGTGGACAAATTATTTGATGAATACCACTGACTAAAATGGATTTAAAAATTAAAAATCTGGGACACCTGGGTGGCTCAGTGGTTGAGTGTCTGCCTTCCTCCCAGGGCATGATCCTGGTGGCCCTGGATGGAGTCCCACATCAGGCGCCCTGCATGGAGCCTGCTTCTCCCTCTACCTGTATCTCTGCCTCTTTCTGTGTGTCTCTCATGAATAAATAAATAAAATATGTTTTAAAAAATTAAAAATCTGACTTGTTCTATATCTGTTGAACAATTTGGATTTCTAATAAAAACTCTTTCCACAAAGATATATTGATTCCCCAACAGTTTCACTGGTAAGTTTTATCAAACTTCAAAGTAGGGAATGATGCAAATGTGCACAAACTCCTAGAAACTAAAAGAGGAGGGAACGATTTGTAGCTCACTTAAAAAGTTTGGAATAACCAAAGCACAAAGACCTGACAGAGAAACTGTAACTGTATGTGTCAATTTTATTTAAAGTAGGCTGGAGGAGAACTAGCAGCAGAAATGAGATGCTTATTTCCAAGCATAAGATTTACTGACCTCAGTATCTACTACCTTTTCCAACATGTTACTGTTTCAACAAAAACAATGTATTATCAGGCTAAGAAAAGACAAGAAAATACATAGTTTGAAGAAGCAAAACAACCGTCACAACCAGACTGACATGACACAGATGTGGAATTTAAAATAACTTATTAGTGTATTAAAGGATTTGATGGAAAAGATAGACAACATGCAAGATCAAATAGGTAATGTCAGCAGAGAGAAGAAAACTATGAGAAATAATTAAATGTAGTGGGGGATACAGGCTTTCAGTTAGGGAATCAATAAGTCATGGGAATCAAAGGTAGAGCATAGGGAATACAGTCAATGGTATTATAATAGTGCTGTATGGTTACAGATGGTAGCTACACTTGTGGTGAGCACAGCATAACATCTAGCCTTGTTGAATCACTATATAGTACACCAGAAACTAATGTAACATTACATGTCAACTATATTTCAATAAAAAGAATAAAATAGAAGTGCTGTAAACCAAAAACCATAATAACAGACATAAAGATTGCCCTCCATGGCCTCATCAGTAGGCTTAATACAGACCAGGAAGGAATCAGTGACCTATTGAATAGAGGTCAATAGAAATTCTTCAAATGAACTGCAAAAGAAAAAGTGTGTGTGGGAGGGATGAAGATCAGAATACAGCATCTAACTGTTTCAGATGATATTAAATGATCTAAAATATCTATAATTGAAATAGCAGAAAAAAAGAATGGAACTGAAGAAATATTTGAAGAAATTATAGCAAAGGGTTTTCCAAAATGAATAACAAACCCCAAACCAAATATTCAAGAAACTCAGAGAATACCAAATGGGATAAATACAAAAATAAACACACAAATAAAATCATCTAAGCATATCTTTTTCAAATTGCTGAAGATCAAGACAATAAGAAAATCTTGAAGGCATCTGGGGAAAAAAAAGAAAGAAAGAAAGAAAGAAAGAAAAAGAAAGAAAGAAAGAAAGAAAGGGAGGGAGGGAGGGAGGGAGGGAGGGAGGGAGGGAGGAAGGAAGGAAGGAAGGAAGGAAGGAAGGAAGGAAGGAAGGAAGAAAGAAAGAAAGAAAGAAAGAAAGAAAGAAAGAAAGAAAGAAAGAAAGAAAGAAAGAAAGAAGAGAAAAAAAGACATATTATCTGCAGAGGAACTAGGATAATGGTTCCCGCATGCTTCTCACCAGAGAACATGTAGTAAGAAGACAATGCTGTGGCATGTTTGAAATGCTGAAGAAGACTGTCAACCCAGAATTCTATATCCACAAAAAATAGCCTTCAGAAATGAACTCAAAACCAAGACATTCTCAAACAGACAAAAGCTGAAAGAATGAATGCATTGGTAGCAGATGAGCTTCACATGAATTGTTGAAGGAGCTTCTTCGGGCAAAAGGGATAAGAAAGTGCTCAGAAACTTGGAGCGACACAAAGAAAGGAATTGCTGGAGAAAGAATAAAAGGAAGTAAAACATAATTTGTATTAATTTCTCTAAAAGAGAACTACTTAAAGCAAAAGGTCACAACAATGTATTGTGTATTTACAGCCTAAATAAAAGTAAAATTTATGCCAATCTGGAAGATGGTGGGAGGGAGGAAATGGAAATAGACTGTTCTAAACGTGCTTACCCTGCACGTGAAGCAGTATAATTTATTAGAGCCAGACACAAATTATTTTAAAAGTATATTGTAAATCCTAAGACAACCACAAATAATTATTTTAAAGAAGTTAAATAATTCAATAGAGGAGATGAAACTGAATTATAATTGCTTAATTAAACCTACATGCCTTAATTAAACCTACAAAAAGCAGAAAAAGAAAAAAATTGAGAACAAATAGAAATCAGATATCACAATGTTTGGTTTTCCCCTATTGTTTCCATAAACTACCAAATGTAAAAAGGAGGAGGAGCTGCATATTCAGTTCCTTACTCTGGCTCTGGTCTTCAGGTAAAATATTCTGGAGTTAGCTATTTTATTCCCAAAACTCTGTTCTCCAGAAAAGCACAGGATCTCTATGCAAAGCAAAGCTGGTGGTGTCCCCCTGAGTATCGTCTCTGAGAGGTACTGCAGAGTATAGTGGAAGTTGCCTAGGGTGGAATTCAAGGTTGGGGGACTCTGGCTCAACAAGACTATCCCTGGCCAATTTTAAACATTTTGCATTGCAATCAGATTCCTCTACAATCAGGGAAGAGGGAGCTAGCTGCCTGGAGAACAGAGTCCAGAAGGCTTTGCACAGAATCAGGACTTGAGCTGCAGTCAGAGGTTGCAGCTGAGGGGAGGACCAGGAGATAGTGGAATGGGGACCCCAGGCTATCTGATTTTGCCTAAAATGTGGCAGTGATGGTTGACCCTACATAATCCAGTTAGAATGTATTTGTCAGTATTGCAGACTTGTCTCTCTTTGCTGCTAGAGGGGCAGCATCTGAACACAATTATTACAGAGTCTTCCATGGCTATTGGGTCCCTTGTATGAGACCTTCAAAATGAATTTAAATCACCTTCATTTATGATGGTTGGGAGGGAGGTAGGGCCTTCGAATTACTCTTATTCTTACCCAATGGTATGGCCCATCCTTTTGTTAAATTTATTTTGCTGATATGGAACAATTTATGCTGTCTAATCAAACAAATTAAAACACTGATTTTGCTTTCCTCAACTCAGTCAATTTTTAATAATCATGTTGTCATTTTCCTCCAAACTTGGCACCAAAACTTTATTCATTCTTCTCAGAAATTCTGTCACCAACCTAGTATAAAAACTGTCATTATCTCTCAAAGTCACAATCCTGACATCTGTTAAAGAAAAGTTTATTTTACACTTCAAAAATCAATCTGCACAGCTGACTAAACTCCTTCAGAATTTTACAGCTTGCTCTTGTCAAATATTTGGGAAAATAAATTTTGCTTTTAGAAAAATATTTGGTTTTCATTGAAAAGAAAATACTCTTTGTTGATTAAAAAAAGAACAACCTTTTGTTTCTTTCCCTGGAAAAGAAAAAAAAAATCATATCAAATGGTCTTTAGAAAAAAAAACATAAAAATTTTTAAAAAGTTGGAAGAATTTCTGTGTGCTTTACTTCAAGTAAATAAATTTCTTTCTCTTCATACCCTTGATGGTTGAATGGATCATCTAAGTTCTAGACCTACTATTAGAAAGATAAACTCAGCAATGTGGTTGGCCCTTGAAAATGAGGGAAGAGACTGTTGCTGCCTTCTCCTTGTTCATCTGGGTGCCCCTAGGCTCTCTCCATAGCTCCTGTTTGACAGATTTGAGTTTGAGCCATGGTTCGCTGTGCCAAAGATCCTCCCAAACCCCTTTCAACCCTGGGGGGCAAATCTCCACTTGCTTTCTAATGCCTCTGGAAACAGAGCAAGGGAACAAACATCTAATAGAGTATCTGCCTTGTATTAGGCTTTGTGTTAAGAACTTTCCATGTGCTACCTTGTTTAATCCTTACAATGGTCTTATGAGATAAGTATTCTCTCCAGGTCTCAAGTCAAAGCTTGTGTTTTGACTCCTGATCTTTGCTTCTTCCCAGCAGCTACCTAATACCATATGTGATCTGTTTACCAATATACCCTTTTCTGGTTTTACATCTCACAATTTCAAGCTTAAGCTTTTTTCTAATGAGAATGCATGTCTATGCAGCTACACACATTTGTGATCCTGTACATTCCTAACCACAGCTTTGTGCTTTCGAAGTCTTTCAGATTGACTGTATTCTGGGGATGCTACTTTCTTCCTTATGTGGATCCACTATCCAATATAAAAAGCGGTGGGCGTGAGTGTGGAGTTGACAAGAATGTTCATAGGTGAGTTCATGTGTAGAGCTTAGACAATGTGCCTCTGCTGCTGACACAAAAGTCATGACACCTGCTCTCACTTCCCACACTCCAGGTGTTACACCCACTGTAAGAGGTAAAAGAAAGAGCAAGGCACAGGAAACCAGAAGACCTGGCCTCAGATACTTGTTCTGCCATTAATTAGCTATTTCACACTGGAAAGAAATCACTTGGACTCTTCCAACTCCATTATCTTTTTGTCGAATAAAGGGAAGATGATAGTGCCTACCTCCTTGGTTGCTATAAAAAACAAATGAGTCACATGCAAGTAGTTTGAAAACTGTAAAAGACTTTTAGTGATGCTCCAATTAAAATCATTCTTAATACACCTTGGATAGAACCCTTCAAACTTCTGTTGTCCTTTAAATTAAAAACCAACCTTCTTATCATTGTTTACCAGTTGAGAATCTGGGTTACAAGGAACTGGAATTAGCTCTGATGAACTTAGACAGTTAGAGAAAGTTTGGAAGATGCTAGCAAGCCCACAGATTCTCTGGGTGATTTAGGAAATAAGAACAGAGGGGCCTCTGGAGGCCAGATGGAAGGAATAGTCTAGAAGAACAGGGCACCAGATAGTGCTACTGCCACTGCTTAATGTCATAGTCTAGAAGAACAGGGCACCAGATAGTGCTACTGCCACTGCTTAATGTCATAGGATGCCACTGCAATGAGTGAATTCTATGCTTTTCCTTTGACTTTGCATTTCTTGCTTCAGATTCATAGACTCAAGGTGATCCACGATGAGTAATTGGACAAACACAGTTTCCATGGTCATACCTTGGATGCCAGAGGATGGGAAAAAGAGGATCTCCCTCCTTCATTCTCCGTAACAGGTGATAAGAAATATGGATCCCTTAGATGTTGTGCATAGTGGGAGATGCCCCCAAATAGAAAGAAAAGTTGAATGGTAGATGGTAAAACTGAAGCAAAAACAACTCAAACCTATATGTATGACCTCCTGCATGATCTGGCCATGTCCCACTCATTAACCTCATCTGGCTCCAGCATCCACTTCCACCCCCATACTCTACTCACTTGTGTTATTTCATTTCTTCTTTTGTGCCAAATTCTTTCCATCTCAAGGCCACCCAACTGCTCCTCTGGAATTCTCCATTTTCTACCTTCTACTTTGGCTACCCCCCACCAGCCTGTAAGTTTCAATGTCAATGAAATCTCTATGGAAAATACTTTTCTTGCCACCATCATTGTGGCCAAATCTAGGTTACAAACCCTACTTGCATTGTATACTCCCATATAAACTTGTGATCCTTTGTCATTGCACTTATAGTTAAATAATGTGTGGCATTATTTTGTAAATGTCTGTTTTATCCAGTAGATTACAAGCTTCATGAGTATAAAGCCTTCATTTATTTTGTTCACACATGTATCCCTGTTTCCAGTACACATTCAACAAATACTTTTTGGATAAATGAATGAGTCAACAGACAATCATGTTAGGAAGTGGTTAGCAGCAAACTGCAACCCTCAAGAATGTTCATTTTTCCCTTGAATATTAGCAGGCATGATCCTCCCCTCCTTCCTATGGTGCTATGAGATCCTAAAGGACAATGACTATGTACTTCTTTGTAGACTTCTTGTTGGTATATTTCTCTCTCTCTCTCTTTTTTTTTTTAAGATTTTATTTATTTATTCATGAGAGACACAGAGAGGCAGAGACACAAGCAGAGGAAGAAGCAGGCTCCCTGCAGGGAGCCCAATGTGAGACTCAATCCTGGAACTCCAGGATCACAACCTGAGCCAGAGGCAGATGCTCAACCACTGAGCCACCCAGGTGCCCCTTGTTGGCATATTTATAGAGACATTGAATAAATAGATCAACAGATGGATGAATGAAGTAGCTGGAGTTATAGTGAAGAAGCTCTTTCTACTAGTCTCTGAGTCCCTCTGATATGTCTCAGGCTAAATTCCTTTTGTTACTTCAAGCTAGGAGAAAAATGAGCCCAAGCATCTTCTTTTATCAATCAATAGATGTGGACTAGATTTTCTGTTAGGTACTTCAGGGGTTAAAAGTAATTGAAAAACTTCATTTTTTTCCTCAAAATAACTTGCCATATAATTAGGAAGACATGTCAATAATACATGAGGAATTAAACAAAAAAGGTTGAAGAGAATAATACAAGACAGTAGTAATGAAAATGTTATGTGATGCGTATCATTAATTGCCAATAGAGTATAAACAAGAATACTATTTCTTCTAAAGAGAGTGAGGCTTTAGCTTTTAGAGTGGACCTTCCTTCTACACCTGATACCATTTATACAGATAAGAAAACTTTCCCCAAAGGAATTGTACCTTTTAAAAAACAATTGTCTCTACCTTCCTTCTTCCATCTCCTCCCTGACTTCTCTACCTTCACAAGCACACTTTGAGTTGTGCATCCTGGAAACAATTACCTTTTCGTGCTCTAGGCTTCGGCTCTAACTGTGTTTTTCTCAAGAAACTCCAAATGTGAGCCACTGTCAACCTCTAGGCCCTGTAACTGCTGTTCTGTATAAGATCATTACAGAGGGAGGTGCAGACAGAAATGGTGACTGGTTAGGAGTGTCCATAATTTGCTTTGGCTACATAACTCATTCATAACAAATTGTTAGAAGTTGCCATTTTTCACCTGGTTTTGTTAACTAGCAATGGGCCTATTCCCAAGAATCTTTCCTCTCGGGTGGCTTAGTCAGCTAAGGTCTGCCTTTGGCTCAGGTCCTGATCTCAGGGTCCTGGAATCAAGCCCCGAGTTGGGCTCACTGCACAGCAGGGAGTCTGCTTCTCCCTCTCCCTTCCCTCACTCGTGCTCTCTCACTCCATCTCAAATAAATAAAATCTTAAAAAAAAAAAAAGAAAAACATTGTTCTCTCCATACATCTTTGTACGTTCAGCCTGGGCATCTTGGTAGAAGCTGGGGTCAAGTCCAAAGACAGACTGACCAGTTTGAATTCTGGTCCTGCCATTTCCTTGCCATGTGTCTTTAATCTTGTTAAGCTATAAAATGGACATTGCCAAAGGACTTACTTCACAGGTTTATCGTGAACTTTAAAAAAGAACATGCACGTGAGGGCTTAGCATAGCACCTGGCATTCACCCCAGTGAATTTTAACTGTCAGAATCACCGAAGCCGCAGCCTCTTTGGCTGCCTTAGCTGCTGTGCACGTGAGTACAGTTCTTTGTGTCCTTCTACTCTTTCCCACCATGCATTTCATAGAGAAAATTTGCAACTGTGCAGCAGAGTCCCTTAAAACCATCCCTCTGCCTTGAGACCTTCCTGGGAACAAGCCTCCATGAGTCCTTCCCAGCCGACTGTAGCACAATGCCTGCTGATTTAAGCTCAATTTGCTTAGGTGGACTTGTTAGTGGAATGGGTAGGCCATGAGGAGTAACCTTGAGGACAAGAGTCGGAGTCAGAGTGTAAATACTGCAGAGTGAGCACCCCACCGCAGGAGGAGAGCTCCCAGGTCAGGGTCTTCTGCAACCGTGCAGCCGGTCCCCACCTCCTTTCTGCTCATGGGGGTCTGGTTAGTCTTGCTCTTTTCTCCATGCTTTTTCCCATCCAGGGTCACAACAATTCTCTAGAACAACTACTCTGTTGTGTCAGTAATCCCGAATGGTGCTCATCTCAATAAGATTAGAAGAAAATTGCCCAGCGCAGGCTGCACTGCGGCAGAGTACACGAATTGAGAAAACAATTTCCACCTGGCTGAGCGGACTTGAGGACAACAAACGCTGTGTCATTTTCAGGCAATTAGAGATGGTTGCTCTCCCTTCCCTGTGCATGTTAAATTGTGTGTACAGCGTAGGGCAGAAACACTGAGTGCAGAGGACAAAGAGACCTGAGATCCTCCTTTTAATTAGCTTCTCCTCTGACACTGCTTGTGTCTCCTCCAGCCCACCCATCCTAGGTCCTCTAATCATTTCCTACCATGGGCAATGAGCATATGTCCTTCCGTTCCGCTACAGGCACCTGTCTGCACAAGGGGGCAGATCAACCCCCAACTCCTCCCTCCCTGCCAATGGAGATGGTGAAGCTTCAAATTTCAATTCGGCCGCTGGGTCTGAGGCCCAGTTTTGAACAAGTTGGCATGGGGTGGGTTCTGGTGGTGTACTTTTTAATTGCATTATCCTGGGCGATGAAAATCTTTTCATTCTTCGTGCATAAAGCACAGGCTGTACCGGGCATACACTTCCCATCGTGACTTTGAGCCCGGGCCCAGTTCCCTCCCAGGGCCACTTTGTCAGCAGTTCTAAGATCTTTTGTCATCTCAGTGCTATTAATTGCCCTTGAGCAGCACCAGGCTTTTTAATTCAGGTTTCCCTAGAACAGCAGGAGGGAAAATGGAATGATTGTAAAAGGGAGTTGATGTTAATTGCTAATGTAGGTACAGGTTTTATTGTTGTTTAAGATAGGCCTTTAAATCTCCTAATCTGGAAATAAAGAAGCAGAGATTGGATAAAGAATCACAGTCCTAGGACCTTCTTGAGAAGCCGTAGGAGGAGGAATGAATGGGCCTCCCTTTGTTTCCTTGTTTTATTGAACCTAATTGTCCCACAATCAAGGCATCCAAAGATCTTGAGTCAGAAATATAAAGGATGCCTGTGAGGGCCACACTGTGCATGGCCCGATTCAGAGACTCAGGGGGAAAAGGCACAAAGATCTAACCTGAGCAATAGAAAAGAAATTTTATATAGACACCTTAAGAGATTTAAAATACGATCCATACTGCTGACGGCAGGTGAAACAATTATGAAAGAAGAGGGCCTACCATTTGGGGAGTTTGAAATCGAGTCGAAAGATCAGGCTCTTGACACAGACCTTAAAGGTATCACGATAGATTTTTAGCAGCAACAGGTGAGTTAATTTAACATCTTGATACTGAGGGAAGGAGGTCGTTTTCTTTTTTAGACAGTTAAAATGGTGTTTTAACTATGTCCATTATTGTATCCTTATACAAACCTTTTGTATAAAACATTTCTTTCAGGCAATGTTAAAAAAATACCTTTGTTTTGTGGAAGGTGGATATTCCTCTTTCCTTAAGCAGCAGCAATAAAAACAAAACAAAACAAAACAAAAAACCCGAATAAACCCAAAGGCGTGTGGTTTTTCATACTCACTAAACTGCCATTCTGGGCTTTTCACCCTGGTCCCACTCTCACCCTACCCCTCAAATGAGAAAGCAGAAGCCCCTCAAGCACACTGTGGCCTATTGGCACCATTTTGGAAGTCACAGATTTCCTCTGAGACAACCTTCAGATCTCTGTTCCGAGGCTGCAGGCAGCTCCAAGGAGGCCCAACCCAGGAAATGATGAGCTGGCTCACTGTTGTCACACTAAGAAGCCTCTCAGAATGATTGCAGGTGACAGAGGTGTGTGGAGAGCAAGTCCCCTAGGGTGGCCATGTTAGTCACTCTCCTCTGTGAGTGCTCTTGGAGCTAAACTTCAGGACTGAAGCATGTAGCTGAAAAGTGGCAGGAACACCTTCATGGCTGAAGCAAAGTCACATCTATAAGCCTGAAGTGCAAGGAGCCAAGACCTCATAGAGGACCCAAGGGGACATGACTTGAGATCCTCCAAGCAGAGGTTCTTTTGAGCAGAAGTACTCCCAAGCTAATCCCTATGGCAATCAACATCCTCACTGAGGTCAGGATCAAAGGTCCAAAAACCTTATCCCAAAAATGCCTGGCACCAAGGCATGGTATCCTCTCCCAATCCAGTTCTCCTATGTGGTTAAAGACCTGTTTATGTCACAGGTGCTTAGAACTACCAAGGAATGGGTGATTCGAGGAATTAGTTCTTTTTTTCCATCTTCTGACATTGTTAAAAACTTACACACTGTCACACATGGTGGTTATCTACTTTGCAAAGGCACAGCTCTGTGTCACTGTGGGAAAAATAAAGTGTCTCTTAGAACACTGTACCTCTCCAAGTTAGAGGGATTTACACTTTTGTTTCCAACTCAGCATACCACTGTTGAAGGCCGGTTACTCCTGGTCACTGTATTCCCTTTCCAAACTGGATGGGAAGACCCTACATGTCATCATATGCATGGAAACCCTGAGAAACTGTTCCTTCCCGGGAAAATCAGCCAACAAGCTGAAGCTGACAATGAACTCCTGAGTCTGCTGTTCACTAAAAGCCCTTCAAAGAGCCACCAATGGGTTCCAGCCATAGACAGCCATTGAGGCTGTGTGGTGGGGATTTCCTGGAATGTCAGGATCCTACCTTGAGGATAGCTGTGGCCATGGCTTAGGGTGAGGACCTAGGCATGGGGGGAGACAGAGCCTAGCCACTTCCTTACTGTGTGGCTCTAGGCAAGTGACATAACCACTCTGTCTCAGTTTCCTCATTCAGGTAATGAGAAGGATGGCACTTGCATGGTAGGGCTGATTTAGAGATTAAAGTAAGGTCAAAGTATGTAGAATTATGTCTGGTGCACAATAGGTGCTCCGTAAATGTGGGCCAGGATTGTAATACTGGGCAATCGGTGTCAGGACATTGTAAAATCTCAGGCACAGTGTCCTATGTAAAATTTGAGTGACTCTCCGGAGAGTGGGAGGGAGCACTTCTCATGATTGCATGAGGACAAAGGCATGGCAGGGACAGTCCCAAACCATGTCCTACTCCCTACTCTTTCAGCAGGGGTCTTGCCTGGTGCTTTTAGGAGCGCTTCTCTTTTGAACGAGAGCTACTTTCAGCAGGACTTCCACTTCCTGGGCTCAGATGGATCGGATTAAAATCCATGCAGTCTCCGTCCTTCTCCCCTGGACCCCGCCTAAGAAAGCCCAGCTACCCAGGCTAGCTGACAGACCAGCGGGTTCTAAATGCTAACAGTGCCCTGTAGCTAATGCAAAGGGCAAAACCATTCCTAGTGTCTAGCCACTGGCTCCTGTCATCAAGATAAGCCCCTTCAGTAGGGAATTCTAGCCACAGTAGTACTCCTGGCCGCCCCCACACACCAGCCCCTCTCCATCAGCCTGCAGGCCTCGCAGCTGTGAAAGCTGTAAGTGACAGAGACACTTCACAGAGGGGATCGATGTCCTGTTAGAGCAGAGCCACTTGAGAGCAGGCAGGAACAAAGGTGCTCTGGTGTTCAGACACTGCTCTGCCTTCCAGGGAAAGGTGAGAGAACATTCTGCTCAAAGAGGTTTCCATACCTGCCTACCTGCCCCTCCTGATCTTCACTAGGGGAAAAAACAAACAAACAAACAAACCTCTGCAGTTGGATTTAGTTTTCTGTGATCGCCATACCAAATGTACTGTTGATAAGGTGAAGGAAAAATCCTTAGAGACTTAGAAAAAGTAGATTTAAGTCAGATTGTGTTAAACTTAAAATTCTTGGATTAGTAGAGAGTTTGTAAAATTCGCTGTTTTTTCCCTTTCTTCCATGGCTTTTCTTGATGTGCACATTGCATTTTCTCCCCTGGCTCTCTGTTCCTTCAAGTCGAAAACGAGAGTTAATAATGCCTGCCTTACCTGCCTCCTGGGATTTTCTGCACAGATTGATGGCAGTAAGATAACATAAATAATCTATGTTTAGATGGCACTTTACAGTTTATAAAGAAAGCCCTTTAATTTCATTCTCACAGTGACCCAGTGAGGTGGGTAGTCTGAGCTATGTGTGTAAATGTGGGTCAAGAGAACTAAACAGTATAAGCAAAGCACTGTGCTCACTGAGGGCGCAAATGTCAGGAGTGATGATAAAGATGTCCCTGTGTCTGGTTCTTTCAGGAAGGGTGAGAGCAAGGAGTGGCTGGGGTCTCACCAGTGGCCTGAGGGCTTCTCCTCAGCCCACAGCAGGCCATCCCCAGCCCAGCATCCTGGGTGGATCACAAAGCTGTGTTAGGCTTGATAGAGGAAGAGCTGGACTCTGCCCTGTGGGCTTGTGACTGCAATCCCCAGTGAGCCCTCCCCTGGAGAGGTTGGGAGCAGAGCCAACGGCATTCCTTCTACTCCCGGTGGCTTCATCACCACCAACCTGTTGGGCTTGGTGTGGTCCACAGTGAGAGCTCAGCAGTCAGATGTGCCCCTGGCCCACGACATGGGGTGAAAACCTACTTCCAATATCACTGGGAGAGTCAGCAAAAATGATCTCTCTCCTTCCTGGGAGGATCAGCCCAGTGATCCACACGAGAGGGAGTGAGGTGGCACAAGCAGTATCTCTTCTACCTCTGACCCTTGAGGCAAAACTTCTGAAAGTAACTGGATTTTTCCAACAATCATTTGAGTTTTCGGTTCAATTTCCAACCTGGGATTCTGCTCCTTCACTAATGTCAGCTACTGCACCTGGAATCGCTATTCCTTTAAATGTCGAATGTCACTTTTTTTCTAGAAGTCTTTGTGGTGCTCTCAAATCTCCCATGGCACCTTGGGGTCACCCTGCTCCTTGTCCCTTCGATCTACCCCAGGAGACTATGAGCTTCCTGAAGGCAACAAGTATCAGCTTTCTATTTCAGACATCTAGCACACACAGTTAATGTGTAATTTTAGAATAAGTCAGTAAGTTTAATGAATTAATTAAAGCAAGGGGGAGAGGAATGGGAGTAGAATTGGACATATTCCTGGCTTGCATGTACCAGCACTAGTCATCAGTGCCCATTCTGATTCCTGTATTTGCCAGAATCAAAGTAGTTAGAATCCATTCCTCACTCTCCAAGTTATCCTGGCTTCATACCACCTTTATACTACAAAACCACCATTCCTCAGCTAACCAGCTTGAACGACTATTTTTAAAAAGGGTTGAGAGTGTACATGAAAGTTTTTTGGTTTTGGTTTTGTTTTGAGAGAGAGAGAGAGAGAGAGAGTGCTTGCATATGCAACACAGGGAGGGCAGAGGGAGAAGGAGGGAGAGAGAGAATCCCAAACAGACTCCTCGCTGATCAAGGAGCTTGATGTGGGGCTCCACCTCATGACCTGAGATCATGATCTGAGCTGAAATAAAGAGTCAGACACTTAATTGAGCCACCCAGGCACCCTGGAAGTTTTTTTTAATTAAGTTCTTATTTAAGGGGGAAAAAATGAAAATGATCACAGAAAAACAAGCTAACATTTTCTAATACTTGCTTCCCTAATTTCTTTGGGCCCATGAGAACAGAGATGTGCCCACTGTCTTTCCTAACTGGAGCCAGTGGCTCAGAGTGACAATCAGGCTACTCAAGTTGATGTGGCTGCTGAGGGGCGTAAGTGGACAGCAGGCTATCAAGACACAGTGCAGAGGCTCTGGCTCTGACCCCCTATCAACCAGTGCCCAATATTAATGAGTGATCTCCTGGCTTGATAACCACTGTCTAGTGCTCTATATTCCTAACACTCATCTTCTGTCACATTTCAGTTATTTTAGACAAGCCCCACTTTGCATGATTGATCATTATTTTTACTTTCATGAGGTTTAGGTAGGTGGGAAAAAAAAGCCACAGCAAAAGAGCATGGCAGGAAGTTTCTTTGCAGAGTCATGTATTACCTTTGGGTTATGGTTTCTTAAAACCCAAATTTCTTAAGTGTTCTGAGGTTAAAAGCTTCCTATTTGCCACAAAGTTGAAAGATGATGATTTAGCTGGTGTTATTTTACAAGCACAATTTTACATTTGGCCGTCTATAGATTAATGAGTCTTTAATTTTCACTGGGGAAGGTCATTATGAGAGGAGTAGATTCTGGATCCTGACAGAACTCATTTGGGAAATGAAACTGAGGAATTGTACTTAAAATGTGCAGCCTACCTCTTCCCCAGAAATGTTCTCGGGTGGGGTGGGGTGGTGTAGGCGGCGACAGGCTGAGTCATCCTGGTCTGCAAGTTGTATTAGGCTCTTTCTAGATCGCTTGAGAAAAATAGAGACAAGGATGTGATCATAACCTTTAAACTTTTCCCTTTATTTTCTCTGCATTTCCTCTCAATAAATTGAGAAAGGAAATTTGAATTCAATGAACCTAACCATATTTTATTAACTTTATAATTACCAAAAAATTATAATTACCATTTACTGAACACTTCTTATGTGTGTGTCATAGTATGAGTAGCATAGTGACTGAGTACTAGTGACGCTGCATTCCAGAGGTGGGGTAATTTACCTGCCTAAGGTCACACATGATACATGGCAGACCTAGGATAGAAACTGAGGTCTCTCTGACACCGAAGACAATGCTGTGCATGCTTGCATCACATTTTCTCTCTTGTTTAGAGGATAAGGAGAAGGATGTCCACAGGCACTAGTGGACTTGTTCTAAGTCACACATCATATTAGTAGCACTGCTGTGATAAAAACACAGGTCTCTTGACCCAAGACTCTTGTTCTACTTTAGCACTGATGCATTGTATTCTCACATGGAACCATACAACCATAGAGCTTCGCTATGCTAAGAAACTTCCAATTTCTTGTAACTTTTAAATGTTTAGTAAGAACTCTTTTTATTCTATATCCAAATCATGTGTTTTTACAGATTTCTCTTCTTTCTATCAGTAAATCCATTTCTTAGAAGTACCTTTTTTTAGATCATGTGGCTTAATTTCTGGTTGGGAAACATGGCCACTCTCCAGGGTTGCCCCACATAGAAGTTTGGGACAAGAGTGTGTGTGAGGGATAATTATGTTACCTGAAGAGTAATCAGAGCAGGTGGGCACAAAGTTAGAAGATGAACTGTAAGGACCGCTGAAGACTGACCTGATGGATTCAGTCCCATCTGCTCACTGTTCCCCCCACCCCCCCAAGAAGTCTGAAATTTCTGGCATTGGAGTCACTTCTTTGGATTAAGGTATCATATCACCAGTTAAGACAGATACATACTATGGTCTGTTGTCTGTAAATATTGAACTTGATGGCACTGAACTAGATATCCAGTTGTCTGGGGAAAAGTGGAAGGAGTTAGATATAGGGGAGGTAGATTGGCATAAGAAGCAGAATTCAGGAAAGAACCACGGCAGAGGAGCTCAATGCCTGGTAAAGATCAGTCCGTGGGGGACTTCGAGTTGAAGCAAGTAAATATAGAAGGAACAGAATTTGTCACAAAAAATGGTAATGATTCTCTTGCTACCTAAGATACTGTAGGAAATATTCATGAATAGTGTGGATGGTTGGTGGATGACATAGCACTGAGTACTTAAGGTAGAGAATGTGAGACAAACAAGAGGGATCTAAAACAAGTATGCGAGTGGCAGTGGGTGCTGAGCCACTGACCCTCATAGTCTCTACAAAATAATCCATTCCCTGGGCTCTAGCTTCCTCCCTCTTCTACAAAGAACGAGGTATCTGCTATGGCATTCTGCAAGTCTCTCTCCACTGCTCATTCTGGCATTGCCACACTGTTCAGTGTTCACCTAGAAAGGTGGGCAGGCACTGCCAAGGGAAGCAGGCGAAGGATGGTCATGAATGCCACCATGCATATGTCTACCACCACCTCATCCATCCTTCAGCCGAGATTTAATCAGCTACACAACAAATAACACTGTATTCCCATCAGATTAGTTTTCACTTCTTCTAAGATGTGGATGAACACAGTTCAAACCAGAAATTAGGCTCCAAGAGTGCCTCACTGCTAAATTGGTTGGATAAGTGGCAAGTGCAGCAAATCAGCCCTCAGTGAATTTAAAATTTGAGAATCATGGTGATTATCCCTTGATGGGAAAAGAGGGAGAGGATGAGACAAGATGCCAAGTAACCTATCCCTGACCCCCTGTTGTTGAGTAATCATGGCCAATCACAGACTCTTGGTGTGCAGAAGAAGGCTTTGCTAATCACGGTGTGTAGAAAATTATATTTTGGCTAAGGAGAGCCTCTTTAGTACATGCTTTGCCTATTGTGCAAGCTCAGGGGGAAATTATGTAATAAGAAGAGGTGTTGCTCACAGAAATAAAGTGGCAGCCTCTGTGATCTCCCACCACTTCCCTTCTCCTAGGTCTGCCAGGGGCAGGCAGCAGCACAAAGGCTCCCTCCCTTGAATGCTCCTGGCCAGGTGGGCTTCACACGGACACTCTGGTTCATATTTGCCCCCTTGGAAACCACATAGGTTTATGCTTTCCTAATTGCTCACATTTCACCAGTTATAAGTTTATCCAGGAGCACTTTCCTGAACCTGAGTTTCACTCTAAAGCCAGAGGCTCTTCCTAAGGTCCAAAGGGCATGTGCCCATCTGAGAGTCCAACAGAGACTTTGGCTGCCTCCTTCAACAAGTAAAACTCCCAACTCTCTGTAGAAGGACTTACCCTGTCCCTGAAGATGGCAGGTTCTGGGCCACTCCTTCTTCTGCTTTCTGGATCACCTTGCACAGGCGTGGGACATTCAAAACAAGTTTAATAGCATCTAATTTCAATAAAGATAATTGCAAAAGTATTTTGGGGGACTAAAAAGAACATCAGTACAAATTAACAAATATCAAATGACATTTTGAAGCCAAACATCTTAGGAAAGTAATACCGTACTTGTCTTTTAAGGTAGTCCAGGCTTTGGAAGCCTCTCTCTTTAGATGATGGATATGGGTGGGTTCTCCGGTGCAGCAGCAGAAACATGGAGCTGTGGAGAGAGAAAGGACTGGGTGGCTTTCTGCAAGCTTTCTTGCTCCTTTGGGTGGGAGGTTGGACTGAAGTAAGGAGAAAGTATCACTTAGAAAGAAATGAAAGAGCTGGGGACCAGCCCTAGCTAAAGAACACAGGCTGCCAGCCCCTCTGTCCCTGACACCTCTGCCCTGCCCCATGTGAGACAAGCAATGGCCTGGACTTCTGTGGGAAAGCACAGTGCCTATTCCTAGTGATCCCCAAGCCTTCCTTAAGGAAGGACTTCATTAGCACCAGACTCTTGGCCTTTGTCTTGCCTCCCTTTCACTCATTCGTCCAGAGATAAGCACTGCACTACCAAGAACAAGGCAAACACATTTGAATCTCAGTTTTGTTGGTTGCATGGGCACTGGGGTAAGAATTCACAACATGCCTCCAAGCTCCCAGATTAACTTGGAAGTTTTTTCATATCTAGGGTCATATGGTAGACTTCTTTGTAAGTATCTCCCCAAATTCATTCTTTTCATTTAACAAAGTTACTATTTTGGGCAATGCCAGCTAACTTTTCTCTTTTGCGTTTCTGTTGTATTCCTTCAACAGGAGGCAGCCTGGCCCTAGGGAAGCAGCAGAATCTCCTTGGTTCAGCAGAGGCACCCAGGTGGTGTCCGGCCCCTAGCTTCCTACTGACCAGAAAGCTGCTGGTTGGCTGAGAGGGCTGGAAGACTCAGAGGCTGGGCCAGGGTACATGGACAGATGTATCAGGCACTCCTAGTATCTGCAAAACCATCAATTGCTGAGGAAAGGCCAAGTTTCCCAGGCCCCAAGCAAGCCACGCAGGAACAGGTCACAAGTCCATCAGCATGGTGACCAGGAATGCTTTTTGAACCTGAATCTGTACCACCAGCTGAAGAAGAATCAGCTTCAAATTGGGGCCTCATGTATTCCTCCAGTGACACAACTCTGGGCAGCCTCATCCTGTGTTCTGAATAGCATCTCAGAGATGCTATTGTTCCAGATGGGAACAATCTGGATTGTGCACTTCTACCAAAAAGACTAAGTTAAATCTCAAAGGAGAATGTTGATCATTGTTGCCATTCAAGATGTAAATCGAATGAAAGCATTCCCCTCTACTACCTAAGCAGATGGGCTCCCATCTCATAAGAAAGAGAAGGTCAGTGTTAGATCCAGTAGAGAATCTCTACCTTCTTTACACATCCCAGTTGTAGTAAGAGTGATCTGAGTACACCCTCATTCCTTCACTTGTTTATTTAACAACTAGTTATTAAGGACCTGCTACCTGCTAAGAATTGGGCAGGGCACTCAGGCTACTGAGTAAAGTTGTGAGAAGTAACAGATTGTTTGCTCCAGGGGGGCAATGGCTGTCCAGACCTACCATTATTATAGAGCAGTCTTCAAATAAGATGACAAGATTGTTACCGTATGCTGGGAAGGATGGGCTCTGCTTCGAAGTTGTATACCTGAAATAGTTGAATGCTTCTAAAGCACCACCTCCCTGGTAAAATCATGTTTATACTATTTATAATAACTGGCTTGAGGCTATTGCTACAACATTCTCTGCAGTTGGATGGAGAGAGAGAAGCATGGACCCCAACCAACAATTGGCCTGAATTTTTGTTGTGTCCTGTCTTCAAGTCAAATGTATCCTTACTGAACCATTTCTTCTTTTCTTTCTTTTCTTTTCTTTCTTTTCTTTTCTTTTCTTTTCTTTTTTTTCTTTTCTTTTCTTCTTTTCTTTTCTTTTCTTTTCTTCTTTTCTTTCTTCTTTCTTTCTTTCTTTCTTTCTTTCTTTCTTTCTTTCTTTCTTTCGAACAAAACCATTTCTTAAAGTAATGGAAGAATCAGGTAGATTACAGAGACCCAATTAGCTGTTCGGGTTTTCAAAACGCCATTATAAAATTGATGAATCCTGCACACAGGAGAAATTATAAAAATATGTGATTCTGATAATTGGTACAAGAGGAAATACAAATAAACACAGGGAAGTAATTTATAGCTTCACAAGAATAACAAAAAAAAGTGCATACTAAAGCAAACCAAAAGAGCTGCTGTCATCGGAATTAGCAAAACAATTGTATCAGGAACTTACTTTAGCACGTTTTACATATTTACTGTGATATTACTGCTAGCATCATAAATTGATATAACCTTTTTTGAGGGAAAGCAAGATGACAAAGAATAGACAAAGCAATAAAGGTGTCCATAAATTTTGACCTAGTAGTTTCATTCCTAAGACCTGATCCTAAGAAAATAATTCAGGGAAACAAAAGCTCTATGAGAAAAGAGAATTTTCTCTAACATTATCAACATGAAGGGAAGGAAAAGGGACATGATCTGAATGTCTAACATCAGGACAAGGTGTGTACATTGCACAATGAACTGGCATGCGGTCACACAGGGAAATAGCTAAGAAAACAGTGAAAAATGTGATGAAACTGTATTAAAAGGAAAAACAGTTAAAAATGGTGCTAGGGTTGCCACTACATAGAGCATGGACACGTATAAATAAGCAGAAATGGTAACAATTGCACTGAGATGACATAACCATATTTCCCAATATTTTTAACTGTTACATCTCATTTTTAATGAAAAAACATTCACATGAAATCTAAGGCCTCCAACAAATAGCACATGGTCGTGCATGGTCTCCTAAATCTCAAAAATAAGCCATCACATGTGTGAGTGATAGTTGCACTTCAGGGGCTAGGAAATGGCTTTTAACCAAGATCTATAATGAGGATGCTGAGTGGTTTGAGATGTGTCAGAATGGAAGCAGCACATAGAGAAAAGTCATTGCTTCTTCCAGGAACCGCATTAGCCAGCTTCGTATCACTCAGCACATCGGACACAGCCCCAGGCTTCCCAGAACTCCAGCATTCTGGTGGAAATACGCTAGAGAAAGCATGGAAAAGCCAAACCAACAAAGCCAGACTGAAAGGTTTTTAATTAGATCAAAAGGGTTGAGTGTGGTCTGGGTTTCACATGAAACATATTCTTTTTCTCAAAAATACTATCGTGTTAGTAATCTCTGGGATACATTCAGCCTGGTTTATTTAATTTAATATGATTTTGTTACTTTATTTTATGTTTTATGATATAAATGTGACTCTTTAGAATTATTATTATTATTATTATTATTATTATTATTATTTCCTGGGAGTTTGAAAAGGAAGCTGTCAGGATCCTTCACCTAGGCTCACTCACACACACACACAAATCCTCGATTTTTTCATTCAAGTAAAGACAGACAAAAGAACTGAACGGGGCCGGGAGGCTGGGCCATCCTTTTGTTAGTGATCAGCACTTTTGATCCTAAGACTTCCTGAGAAGAGAGGCGGCACAAACCACCCATGCAGCAAGGCAGTTCGGCTTTCCTCAGGAGGAGCCTTTGGTGGGACCGCTCTGCTTTCCACAAGAAACATGGGGACCTGGTGTGTCACTGTTTTAATAGTTAGAGCTACCAAAACCCTCTGATTGACACTATGAAACCTTTCCTCTGTGGAAGGAGGGTTTTCCCTGGCATCCCCCCAGTCTTGTGGACCGCAGGGGACTTCTGCACCCAGGTGTCTCACCTCCCTCAGCTTGCTTCCTCCCCTCAAGACCATGTGTGAACAGAGAGGAAATGAAGTTCTGCCTTTGAGCTAATGCTCACTAGTCCAAACCAACAGGTTTTCCAAGAGCTTTCCTCTGTCTCTGTTACTGAATAACAGGCATGGAATCTAATGAAGTTATCACATTTGATGTATTAATGAGGATATTGAAATTAGACTAAAATTTCCTAACCATCCAACTTACATCATCTTCTATATTTTGCCTTCTGACAATCACGTGAAAATCCCAAGGACATCGGATTTTATGTGTCTGTTATTAGGCATCGGCATGATTCTTCCCGTGGAATCATACTCCACTTGGAGGAGGGGCACCAGTAATGTAGCTTCAAAATTGCCTCCAAAAAATGTGAAGGGAGAGGCTGTATCAAACCTGCTATTTGCTGCAAAACCAGTACCACATCGTCTGAACATTTAATGAGTCTCTGAAATCTGGCTAGATGAAATTGCTCTCATACTGAAAAATCCAAAGCTTAGAAAAATCATTGTCCTTTTTAGGCTAATATCCATTTCCTTAGCTCTAGAACAGAGAAAATCCCATTGTTATATATTTCCACTCTGTTCTTTGTCAATTACCAACATCTGATTGTTTCAACAATTTTTCAAACGTAAATTACTTTATACACTATTATAAAATGTCAATTTAATTTACATGCATCAGAATAAAAGGCCTGGGAGTTTTTAGGGGTCATAATGTAGGCAGAAAGAGGGCAGGTACGGTAACAAGGGAAGGAAATTCTGGTATTCTGGCCCTTTCTATGCAGCAGGGCTTAGATTGGCATGTAAGAGCCTCTCACAGAGCCCAGTTTACTAAGTGAGCCGTAAAACAGCCGTAATCCAGAGTATCCTATGAAATTTTGTTCTTTACACAATATTTCCTTCCCAAATTCACAGCTATTTATCCAGAGCTATGAGTCCTTGGTAATTGAAGAGCTTTTATCACTTGAGCTATTTCATATCAAGACCAAAAAACATGAACAGGTGTATCTGTGTTTTCAACCAGAATCCCTTATGATTCGTTCATTCTATGACCCTGTACCTCATCACTAGTATCAGGTATAGTCAGAAAAAAGTTCCTATTCCGTTCTAAATAGGACTCTTAACCTATATGAGAAGTAACAATTTTTAAGAAGTAACCTTTAAAAAAAAAAAAAAAAAGCTGTCTTTTCAGTGTACTGAAATACCAGAATAATAATTAGAGTCTTTCTACTCCCTTCCATCTTGTGGAGTGAGGAGTTCAAAAGCAACAGTGGTTGTTGGCAAGAGGTTTTATTGGGTAGGATTTCACCACCAAATGTGCTCCTCTTTCTCCAGTATATAACTCTGCAATTTGTACGCTGCATCTTTTATTGTCTTCTAAGGAATTGCTAAGCTTCTCACTTCTAGTTTCATCTATAAGTCCTCTTTTCTAGTTACTATATCTCTTTAGATGTTCAACAAAGCATAATCAACCAAATTCTCTAAGGAAATATGTCAGAGTAATTGTATGAGAACAGAAGATGATCTTTTTCATAGCGTCATCTATTATTATTAGTGCATGCATAAAAATGCTTAATATTGTAACTCAGAGAGAAGTAAGATTTTGAAAAAAGTCAATTCTTTAGAGGGAAGAGAGTAGGAGAGGGGAAGAGAGGGAAACATCTCATCAGAACTTACTGAAGACATTATTACTAAAAGCAGGCTAGAAATAGGGAATAGGGAGTAGTCCCATAAGATTGCCAGGCTTCCAACTGAAAAAAAGAAGTCTTCTACTTTATGACAAGAAAATTTTATATGCTGTTCCTTGGGGAAGATACAGTCACTATTAAAACCACCATCATTAAAATATATAAAAAATCATTAAAAAATATATATGTATACTATGATTAATAGCATCAGGCCCAGATGCTAACTTTCAAAACAGATAAAGAAACCCAGCTTCTCAAACCTAATGTAATTACTTGTAAGGGAAGATGGTAATAATTGCACATACCCAAGATCCTTGCGGGTATAGTTTGAAATTACCTGCTATAAGCCAGAAATTTCTTCATAGTTTCTTGTTTTCACTTTAAAAAGCTTTGTGAATTGTGCATTCTACCCCATAACCTACCCATGCTTGTTTTAATATAAAAATAATGTTTTCAATTCCCATTTGTGTATCCCTGGCACATTAAGTGTCCTTGGTACATAAGTGCCTCAATTTAATAAGTACGAAGGGGAGAACATAATTTTTATCTGTACAAAGCACTTGGAAACCTTATTAAAATGCAGGTTCTGGGGCGGGCACCTGGGTGGCTGAATCAGTTAAGCGTCTGCCTTCAGCTTAGGTCATGATCTCAGGGTTCTGGAATCAAGCCCCAAGTTGGGCTCCCCACTCAGCGGGGATGCTGCTTCTTCCTCTCCATCTGCTCCCCCCATGCTCTCTCTCTCACTCTCTCTCAAATAAATAAATAAATAAATAAATAAATAAATAATCTTTTTAAAAATGTAGGCTTTGATTCTGTATGTCCAGTATGGGATCCTAGATTCCACATATCTAAAAAAACAGTCAGGTTGTTCCTCTATAGCTGGTCCAACAGCTGCACTTGGAGGACTGAAGCTGTAGATCAGTAGATTGAGCAGTATGATCTCTGACCAGCAGCTTCAGCAACTCGTAGGAACTTGTTAAATGTAGACTCTTAGCCCCCGTTCAGATCTATGGACTCAGAAACTGGGGGGTGGGGCTCAGGAATCTGTAGTTTTTAACAAGCCCTCCAAGAGATTCTGATTTAGACTAATTAAGCAAAGTAATAAGAATTTAGTCAGCCAAGAGTAGAGATTATAGGTATTTAGGTCCTTATAAACCTGAAATACACAGATGGCTTCAAGATCTATGCAGATGACTTAAAACCAAGAAAAGAAAATCCCTGCATCTGAGTTAGGAGTCAAAAATCAGAGTTGAACTCCCTGCAACCATGGTGGTTGCAACACAAATATACCACACGGTAAAGAACCAGAGGGGATAACCCGGAGATGTACCTAGACAGGAGACCAGGAAGAAGACGCTAAGAGGAGGTAGAAATCCACCAGAACAATTTCATCCACGTGAATTTGGACTGCAGGTGTCTGAGTTCAGCACTCAAGTCTGAGAATATTCCTTTGGAATCAATGTGCTATCAGACTGTAATTAACCTGATACAGAACATCAACCTCTACACATTCACCATTACTCTTTGTGAAAGCTTTGTTTTGTGTACTTTAAAATCTTCACTAGTTTCTTAAGAAAAATTCCCAACTTTGTCCTTTCTTACCTTCTAAAAATATTTGTATGAACTTTTGCTTAGAACAGGAAGAGCTATGTTCAAGTCAAACTTTAAATAGCTGTAGAGAGAGTACCAGAGGTCAGGTCTGGGGGACCTACAGCCCCAGGGGGCGTCACTGGAGCTTATGGTGGTGGACAATCAGAAAAATCCCAAGCCAGGCCCTGGAGGCAGCTGAGACTGCTGCTCCCTTCTTGCCCAGAGGTACCCTCACATGGACTCTGTGCTGCTAAAGATGGGCTGCCTTGCTGGAAAAAAAAACAAACAAACAAACAAAAAAAAACACCTGGAATTTCTTTCAGCTTGGGTAGAAGTCTAAGCCTGGAGTTCCAAAATAAACTTGGTATTGGTGCTCACACAAATAAGGTGTTTTCTGTAGAGATACAAGGTGCAACCTGGGATTTTACCACCATGTTTCATTCTAGACGGTAAGTGACAGAGGTAATTGCTCCAGCAAAGGATTGCTTTTTGTTCCATTCTTTTTAGTGTTTTATGTCCTAAGTTTTTAGGGACAGCCTTTTAGTTCATAAACAGTCTGTATATTGCATGAGCTTTAAGGGATACCTTGACTACCCATCTTTCCCCAACACCTACCCTTCCCCATGGCCCACTGCTCCCATTCTTCCTCTGCCCCATATGTAGATTGTCCCTAATTCTCCTATAGAGGATGTCATCTAACCCTGGCCAACTGGCATGACTAGACTCTCCTTTGCTGTATGAGCAGCCCTGGCCTTACAAAGGGCCCCTTGAGGGTGTAAGACATGGAGAGCAGATCATGGGGCTGTCATAAGCCCCAGTGAGGGGCTTTCTCTTGGTCCCAGTCCCATTTCTGTTCAATATCCTCTCTCAAAAGCCCTTTATCTTCTTCACCAACTTCCACCATCCCCAAAAGATACTTTTGGTTAAGAAGGGTGAGGTTAAAGACAATTGCTCTGAGAGAATTTGGGGAAAATATTTATATAGAAACATATATAAAAACAGGTTGTGTCATTACCCTGACCCTCAAATGCTCCATTGAAAGAATATAAAGATTTAAGTCAAAGAGGTTAACACTTAAGACCCAACAGGATATTTAGAATGAGAACATTCAATAATTAGACATACACTTATCAAATTGTTAACAGGCATTAGATACTACAGTCTACAAGGAGACGATACAGCACATATGCACACATGTACATGAAGTCACTTTCCTTACAGCTGTTTCTAGTTATGCTAAATTTTTCTACATTCTATACACTTAGTTATGTAGGGAAACAAGGCCTTTAGCTTTAATGAAGAATTTGAATTGAAGCATGAATCAGAAACCCAAAGGAGCTGACCTGGTTTGCCAAATACAAATATTATGAAGATAAAAATTGAACCACACAATTTGTCTTGTTGTATTTTCAAAAGAAAAACTCATTAACCAGAATAGAATATGTGTTTCCTAATAATCACAATATGAGGCATAACATTTCTTGAACAATTACTAAGGGAAAGGCACTGAGCTAGTTGTTTTAGGATAAATTCCATCCTCACAAAGAACTACAGAGCAGCGGTAGAACCAGGATAGGAACTACTTGACTATCAGTCAATCCCACTGGAATGGAAGAACCCAAACCAGTGAATTTCCAGTTTTACATCACCCCCTCGCATCCTCAGAATGAGTTTTTGATACATTGAGCCCAGAGCATGTGCCTGTTTCTTGGCTGTGTTGTGGTTGGGAATTGCAAGAGTCTCCAGGGACATGGTTGTCTTTTGAGCAGGACAGCAGTGCTCCTGCTGTGCCACCTAAGCTGAGCCTGATGGAAAGGAGGTGAGTCCCAGGGGAAGATCAGAGCACCATTAAAAAGGCAAAATGGGGCAGCCAGGGTGACTCACCGGTATAGCGTCACCTTCGGCCCAGGGTGTGATCCTGAAGTCCTAGGATCGAGTCCCACATCGGGCTCCCTGCATGGAGCCTGCTTCTCCCTCTGCCTGTGTCTCTGCCTCTCTCTCTCTCTCTCTGTCTCTTATGAATAAATAAATAAAATCTTAAAAAAAAAATGTTGAATGCTCAGGAAAGGAAAAATGTCCACTTCCAGAACCCCAAAACACTTAAAGAGGTGAAACATGTTGTCCAAGTCCACATGACTAAAAAATGTTCACCGTTCACCCCTGGAAAAGAAGACGGAACACTGGAAGCCCCGTGCAGGTTCTACTTGTAACTTTGAAACGACTTTGGAATCCCTGTACAGAAACTGAAAGGAAAAGGAGCATCATTGTGTTTTGGAGACCAACTGATTCATTTCAAACACAGCGGCCCTCTTTCCCTTGCCTCACTGAGACAGAAAATACTTTAGACCAGCCAGAATCCCAAAATGACAAGCTTGTGTCATGAAAGTAATAAGTAAATAGTAAATAGTGAAGATTTTGAAAGGCTCATATAGATTTAGTTTTTTTTTTTTAATTGGAGTTCAATTTGCCACTAGCAAATAGCACTGAGGGGGACACTTGGCGGGATGAGCACTGGGTGTTGTGCTATAGATTTAGTATTTAACCCTCCCCCCAGTACCTTGTGAGTTCGAATTATGTAGTTAAAGCAGCTTTCCCTTTAGGAATTGTTCAATAAGTGTTATCATTTGGAAATATATTCTAATCAGATGAATGAGTATTTCTTTTGAGAATGCAGCAGTTAAGGATGATATTCATGACCTTTGAGTGAACAAAAATGTCCTAAAATTTCTTATGTTGAACACATCAGCCTTCATCATAAAAGTATAATAAATTGAAATACATGAAAAATTAAGAGTCTATGCTTATCAAATGAATCAATAATGAGACGGAAAGCCAAGCATGGAAGAAAATTTTACAATATATATACATGCAGCAAGGACTAGAATATTCTAGACTCAAATCTAGAACCTGTAAAGAACTTCTTATTTATTACTGCTGCATGCTCCCAAAGTTAGAGGCCTAAAACAACAAACATTTATTCTCTCACAGGTCCAATGAGAACCCATCCACACATGGTTTAGCTCCAAGCCTTTGATGCAGGGTCTCTCATGAGACCACAGTGCAGCTGTCAGCTGGAGCTGTTGTCCTCTCAAGGTTTGACTAGAGGAGAATCTGTTTCCAAACTCACTCATGTGGCTGTTGAAGGCATCAGGTGCTTTCTGGCTGTCACCTGTACACATCAGTGTGGCTTTCAGTAACTCACAACCTGGCGTCTGGATTCCCCTAATCAAGGCTCTGAGACAGAGAGAGACAGAGAAAGAGAGAGATTCAGCAAGACAGAAGTTACCATCTTTTTATAGTCTGTTAGAAGTGACATCTTGTAACTTTTGTCATATTCTATTCATTAGTAGTGAGTCACTAGGTTTAGTCCACACTCAAGGAAAGGCACACAAGGATATGAATACAGAGGTGAGGCTCATTGGGTCATTCTAGAGGCGGTCTACCATGCCAATAAGAAGGAAACAGCACTATAGAGAAATGGACACAGAATTAAACACTTTACAAAATAAAGTATCTAAATTGTCAATAAACATAGGAATATGTGCTCATCAGTCATGAGGGAAATAAAAATTAAAACCAAGATGAAAAATAAATAAATAAAACCAAGATGAAATTTTCCATTCAACTAACAGAGTGGTTAGTGATAAAAAGATAGAATATACCAAGCTTTGTCAAGCATGTGAAACAAGTGGAATTTTCATACACTTCTGGTGGGAGTGTAAATCTGTTCAAATACCTTAAAAACTGGTAGTATTTATTAAAACTAAACTACACATACTCTATGACCCAGCATCTTCATTCCTAGTTAAAAGCTTAAGAAAATCATATACATGTGTATACCAAGGGACATGTATAAGAACATTCATAGCAGCTTTATTTATAATAATCAAAAACTGGAAACCTATCAATAGAATGGATACTCTAAGTTATGATATATTTATACAATCAATTATGATAAAGTAATGAGAAGAGGATAAACTGCTATGCCTTAACAATATGAATGAACCTCATGAAATAATTTAGGTAAAAGAAATAATTGGGAAAATACATATATATTCTGTGCAATTTTATTTATATAAAACTCAGAACCTCAGAGCCAAATTAATCCATGCTGAGGAAATTTTGGAGATTAATTACTTTTGGTAGGACTTGACTGTGAAGGGGCAAGTTTGGAGAGTCTACGGGTCTAGTAATGTCCTATTTTCTTGATCTGGTGATAAGGATCATTAACTCTCAAAATTCAATATACTATACATTTATGATTCATGCACTATTCCGTATGTGTATTTCAATACAATATTTACTTAAAAATAATACACTTTCTTCCTGTTGTGCAATACAGAATGGCAACTGTGAACGAAATTTATTAATAAATAAATTTATTGAAAATTGAAAATCCGTGTCCACTGGAGCTATGTCCTGAGTCCTAGTCCCTAAGGTCTTAAAGACTAAGGCTTAGCTTTTAATTTAATTCCTGGAAACTAAAAAAAAAATACTAATATTGTAATATTGTGGACCTTTCTTTCCTGTCTCTCCCAAGGGGAACATTAGAAATGTTCTCCAGTTTGGAAGGTCAAAAGCTGATCTCCTTTCCATCCTTAATGAGTACACAAAGCCCTGCTCTAACATCTCAGTCTTAAAATGAAGAAAGGAAGAAGAAATGGAGGAAGGGTAGAGAGATAAGGAAAATGGAAAAGGAAAGAAAATGATGAAAATTGTGTGTGTGTGTGTGTGCGCGCGCGCGCACGCATGTGCATGTGCATGCGTGATTGTGGGATCAGAAGAAACTGAAAGAGGAGTGTCAAAATAGGAATAGATGAAGTAGACAAGAATAGCCAGAAAAAGAAAGAAAGAAAGATATGGGGAAAAAGGGAGTTGAGACATTTATTAGCCATATATTGAAATTTCAAATTTGCTATCCTATTGCTCTGTGTACTCTATAGCACATCTTATACATGTCAGAACATGTCTTGATTCTTTAGGTTTGGAAAATAATGTTCTGGCTAAGGAGCTCCAGAATCTTCCATGTGAAATAATTTGCACTTACTACGTGGTAATAAAGAAAACAGAACTGTGTAAGTTTGATAAAACTTTGTTGTTGTTTTCTATGAAAAGGTGTGGATGACATAAAAGGACATGACAGCAAAGAGTGTAACAAAAATTTGGCCATATGCCACATTTTTATGCCTTCATAGAACTTAAGACTTAGAATTGACCTTAAAATCCCAAATCCAAAAGCCTTACCCCAAAGTTGAATTTCATAACTGCCAAATGGCAGAATCATAGTGGGGGAACTGGATGCAAACTGGGTAAATGCATGCATTCATGATAGGACAGTTGGTCCTTTGAGGGTCTATGATTTGGCCATTTCTATCAACTGCCACCTTTCCCTACCCCAGTATGAGACTGATTTTTCCATGAGATTTGATGGTCCATTTTTTTTTTTTTTATAGCATCAACACTACAGAATGGCAAACAAGTGTGCATGAACAGTGAATGAGCTGTATCCAGTACATTTAGGGGCTACAAATATTTTTGTTTTTAAGCAACTTTAACTTATAGCTATTGAAGAGTAAATATCCCATTGGCCAAGCCATGGAGGCTAGTGCTATCTTAGAAAGAAAGCCAACTTTAAAAAAGGCCTTCCACCAACACCATCACCATTCTTTCCCTAAACCCTCGCCCTCCCTTTCCATCATAAATGTTTATTCCTAGCTTCCAGCCATGGTAACACACAAATGATGATGGGGGAAGCTAAACTGTTATCTTTACCTTTGTTCTGCTTTTTCTAACTTGGTAGAAAACTCAGCTTCAGAATGAAAGCTTTCTACATGCATTCAACATTAAGAAATCATTTAAAAATCTACCCTATAAATGATTCTTAGTGAGAAGTATTTGCTTTTGTTTAAGATTTGAAATCACTACTTTTAAATTAGAATTAATGTTTTTACATTGAGTTGTAGGCATCCATGGAAGAAAATTAATCTTTCTGGGGAGATACTAATTTGTCAAATAAATCCATGCATGCTGTATGGTATGCTCTGTGTACTCTATAGCACATCTTATACATGTCTCTTGGGAATTATATATAGATGGTTAAAAGCCATATTTTTTTCACAAATTACCTATGGCAAGTACTTGTTTTCTACAAATATGAAGGATGTACACGCATGAATGCCATATTTGAATATAAGCCTCATAGACCAGCCTGTTGGATTCTCAGTGGTGTATCCAGGAAATATTCAGTTGGTTGGACCTTTTCTAATACTTTCCATTTTTATCAAAAGCAAAATGAAAGCTATTTTCAGTGCAAAACCAAACTCTAAACAACACTCACTAGAATTAGCAAAGCAACATTTCATCAGAAAATCACCTGCAGAATTTAGAATGCAATTTAGAATTACTAATTGGTGTGTTAAATGGATACATTCAGAAAGTGCTGAGGAGATGAGTCAACACTCCTGAAAGAACTATAATTTCAGGATTCCCTGAGTGAGAGCTCCAAATTCTAGCCTACCTATGCATTAGTGCATGGGTTAGAGAAGTCAGTTCACCCAGACATTTGTTGTGTGCATAATTTTAGAAAGAATAAATACTACTTTGGAAATTGCTCTGGTTCATTTTGCCAAAAGTAACACCCTTTCTGGGCACATAGCCATGAGATATTTGCCCTGCTTTGTTTGTGACTATGGAACTCTGAAACATTATTTGCAATTTTATCAAAGGATTCATTGAATCAGAGGATAATCTGAGAGAATATATTACTGGCTATTAAAATGTAGCAAGGTGAGCCTGAGATTTCTCAGAAGAAAGTTAGCTTTTATCTTAACACAGTCTATCTTTTTAAGTATATATTTTAACTGGAATCCTATCATCTCACTACCTCTACTAACCACACAGCCATCACTTCTTATCTCCTTTTATCCGCCCTACAGCAACAGCCCCCCAGATGGTCTCCTCGCCTCAGCCTTGCTCATTCCAATCTGTCTTCCATACAGTGGCCGGCAGAGCCTTCAGGAGCTGCTTAAACAGCAGATGCTCCAAGGGAGGAGAGACAAATCCATATCAAGAGTAAGTCTCCATCCCCATGAGGACAAACCTCTGCCAGCCCCAGATGGGAGGGGCAACTCATATAGTCAACTCACCTCTACAGTAGCTGTCGGTTTCTCTGTACCATGCCAGGGACTCAGCATTGGGGTCTGTTACTGACAAGCTGGACACTCAGAGCTAGTAGTAGTGAAACAGGCCTTGGGAAGTAGAGGTTCACGCTATTGGACTCATCTATAGCCTGTTTGTGCCATCACGGCCACTCTGTTCATGGGCCTGTCGTGCAAGTTCCAGGTGGCTGATGACAAAGCTGGCCAAGTGGCCAAGTCCTTTTTGTCTACTTAGTTATTTGGTGCCTTTTCTAGAGTGGGCCTGAATGTGTGATACAAACATCTTCACATCTGCGCCTACTCTGATTTGTCCGGCCACATCCCCCTCTCCCAGAACAACTTGCTCTAACCTCCCAGTTCTTTCTCTTCTTGCCTACTGCCTATTAACTGGTATACATTCTCATATCAGGCAATGTCAGGCTCTGCCTTAGGCTCAGTGCTCCACTCATTGGAAAATTTTTCCCTTTCTACTGCTTCTAGTCACCCAGGAATGTGGCCGTAATGCAGCCTTTGTTCACTTTTGAATTGCATACTGAGCCAACTATCTAAAAACCAACCTTGAACTCTCTCTGCCACCTTAAGCTGGTCCTATGTAGTAGGTCTACTGGTACTGCAAAATGGGTGACAGGTAGAACAATTTAGCTCTGAATGAAAACTGTAAGTGGATATTTTACTCCTTCATTCTTACTTATTTCTTCTTTTGAAATGATAGATCTTAAACAGTGCCTTGGTTGACTGGTGTCTAAGGCAATGCTAAGAAAAATATAGCCAAATCTACTTCTGGCCTGTCACTTTTTTTGTAAATAAAGTTTTATTAGAACATAGTCATGTTTAGGCTTTTTATGTTCTCCCCTACCATCTGCCAGGGAAGCTCAGGCATTTCTCCTTTGCTAAGAGTTGGCCACCATTTTTTCTAGGCTTTTAAAATGTACCCCTGAGACTTTACTAGGGTAATAAATCCCACATCTTGAGAAAATGTCTCCAAATCAATAAATAATTGCTTTATCCAGCTTGACATTCTATCCTCCTTGATCAATATCCTCAACACCCATCCCAGGAGCACTTTCCTGGGCCTTGACAGTGTTGGTGGACAGTTGTCTTAAGTCTTTAGGTATATAGTCTCTTTCTTGCCTTATTAGGCCCTACCCTGACCACAACTAGATTATCCTGGTATTTAACCCTAATTATTTATCTGGCAGTAGGAGGGAAGATGGGGAGCACTTGTATCTTATGGAGAGGAGGGTCTGGCAGCATTTTCAGCCTAGCTTAAGTCTTAGCCCTTACTGGGGAAAGGTAGCATCCCTGTGCATGCCCAGAGGGAGGGGATGGGGGTGTTGTAGAGTCAACATCAAGAGGCACACTTATCCAGGTTTCCTCGCCTTAAAGAGGTATTTGTCTTTGGAGCCCTGCCATTCTCAAAATTAGGTCTTAACCTTGCCTTTTGGTTAAGTCTGCCCTTCACCTATAGGTGATAAGGACCTTCTTATAGTTACCACCATTACCACTGGAGGCTTTATGTCCTAACATTTGGCTGTTAAGTGCATGTTAAAAGCCCTGTCTCCTTTGCAGGGAGTCAGTATATCTATGTTTCAACCCAGCCAATTGGGCTGTCTTTGTTAGCACTGTTCTCTTATTTCCAAATGCCGTATCATTATACCTAATATGGCATTTCCATCCATAGGGACATTTTCAAGGGTCACCATCAGTGAAATATTTAGCAACTGAACCGCATTTTACACCAGGGACCAGACATGTGCCCCCTTCCTCTCAAGGAGTAGCTGAGCTAATTTCTGCCTTCATCCCACTGTCTGTTTTTTCTGACCACTCTTGATACAACTTCTGTTAATCCAGACCCTCTGAGAAACAGACATGAAAACAGGGTTAAAAATGCAAGGATTTCATTAAGGAAGAAGCCTGTGAGAAAAGGATTAAGGAGACAGCCAAAAAGTCTGGGAGAGACGTCAGACTCCAAGGCAAGTGTGAAGCCAAGAGAGAAAAGGTTGTGTGGATCACCCTTGGGAGCTATGCAGTAAAGTGAGCTCAAAAAAGATGACAAGGATTTCTTTGACTTCAAAAGGTCCAAAAGAGGAGTTCCATGTCTCCCAGAAATAAGTCTCCTTCAGTAACTCCATCACTCTCAGCCCTTGAGTGGGGAGCTGTCCGTGGGAGGCATCATCTGGCCTAAATGAAACAATGGATTTCAAAGGACAGCATCTAGAGCCCTGGGTCAATTATGCTTCTGGTAGCAGGAGATTCATGAGGCACATTTTTCCTGTTTGCCATATAGATTTAATATAATTTCAAGTAAAATTTTATGAGGATTTTTTTTGTGTGTACAAATTGATGAGCTGATTCTAAAATGTACATGGAACTGTAAAGGACTGAGAATACTTAAAAGAATTTGTCAGGGAAGGACACAGCTGGAGGACACACACAACCTAATTTCAAGACTTACTATAAAGCTACAACAACCATGTATACATTTAAATCAGTGAAACAGTATACAGTCCGGAAATAAATACACGGTCTATTTTTTTGAAGGTGCTAACATTAAGTGGAAAGGATATTCCTTTCAATAAATGATGCTGGAAAAATTGGATGTTGATATGCAAAACATTAACTTGAACTCTTACCTCCAACCACAGACCCAGAATGGACTAAAAATGGACCATGGATCTAAATGTGAGATAAAAAAAATATAAAATTTCTAGAAGTGATCTGAGATAATCTTTGTAACCTTGGCTTAGGCAAAAATTTCTGAGGATATAAAACTCATGATGTATAAAATTAAAATTTAATAAATTAGACTTCATCAAAACTAAAAAACTTACTTTTGAAAATACATTCTTAAGAAAATGAAAAGGCAAGAAACAGATTGGGAAAAAATATTTGCAAACCATATATCTGGAACACACGCAGAACATATAAAGAGCTCCTACAACTCAGTGATAAGGCAAATGTCCAATTTTAAAAGAGGGAAGGTACAAAAGTTTTAACCCGACACTTCACCACAAAGGACATACAGATGGCAAATAACATGAAAATATGCTTAATATCATAAAACCATTTTAAAAATACAAATTAAAACCACAATAATATGCTATTATATATGCACTGGAATACCTAAAATGCAAGAGACTGATGATATCACATGTTGCCAAGGGTACAAAACCACTGGAATGCTCACATATTGCTGGTAAAATGCAGAATGGTGCAACCAAGTGGGAAAACAACTTGGTCAGTTTTATAAAGTTAAAGATGCACTTAATATGTGATCCAATAATCCCACTCTTACACATTTGATAAGATAATGGAAAATATATGTTCATGCAAATACATAAATTAAGGTGTATAGCAGCTTTATTTATAATGACCCCAAAGTGGAATCAGTTTCTTTTTTTAGCATATCTCTATATTCATACAATAGAAATACTACCTAGCAATAGAAAGGAGTGAACTGCTGATATACTCAACAACATAGATAAATCTCAAAAAGACTATGGTAAGTGAAAGATGCCAGATACAAAAGACTATATGATTCTATTTATATGAATTCAGGAAAGGCAAAACTGCAAAAGCTGACCAGTGGTTTCTAAGGCCCAGGGGAGATTGGTGGGAAAATGAGCACCGGGGAATTTTTTTAATGTCCTATATGCCATTAGGGTGGTAGTTACTCAGCTCCACATATTTGTCAAAACTCACTTAATTTTGCACTTAAAATTGGCCATTTTTGTTGTATATAAATAATACCTCAATATAGCTTATTTTAAAAAGGAAAAGAAAAGAAAATAACATAAAAAATGGACCCTAGAATAAGAAAAATTGACTTATTTAATGGACAATAAATTTGGTTTTAAGGTTTCTAACTGGATCTTGAAAATGGAAATTCAGTCATTTGCAACATTTACTATTCTTGGTTCCAAGGCCAAATAGGAATCTTCCTCTATGCATGAATCAGAACGATATTTGGAATCAAAACGATATTATTGTAGTAGAATCAACAGAGTCTGAACTGAATTATCTCTCAGATTGACCCATTATAGAGGCAACCTAGTAAAGCGATTTGTACGAACAGTCATTAAAATACCCTGTAAATAAACAGTTCTTTACTGACTTGTCTTAATTCATTATAAGACTTTAGAATATCTAGTTTATGGAGTACTTTGTGACCTCTGATTATCTTTCCCTCAATATATTTTTTTTCAACAGGACATTTTTAAAACACTGGCAATGAGCTCAAGGTTGCATCACTTGTCATGGACAGTGATGCAAGCTACTGAGTGAAACGAACCAGTGACCACAGTCCCCTGCCCAGCACTTGAACATGGCATTGAGCTGGAAATAGAGGTAAGTTCTTTGTGGAACCCTGGGGCTCTAAAAGAGAGATACTTTTTATACCTTAAGCAATATTCTTCTTCTGTATTTCACATAAGAAATATGTAGGAGTTAGTGGCTTTTAGCTGTTACCTTCTCTGCAGAGACTGACAAGATTGAGTCAATTGTCTTTACGAGGTTCAAATACATTGAAAAATGAAGATCTGCCCAAACAAGTCTCTAAATACTGTGATAAATTTAGGTGTTAATAATTAATAACTTACTACAAATTAATCATAGTTTGTAAATCTTGTCTGTGTTTGTGTGACTGTATGTTTACCTTCATTTGGAGATAACCTCAGAATTTAAAATGAAGCCCATTTTGAACAGGAAGTCCTAGACAAATATCCTTCTTTGCAGCCATCCACCCCACCCCACATAGCTTTTGTCCTTCTAGAATAAGACATTTAATTGCGGCCAGCAAAATCCTATGAAAAGGGAATGAATAATTTTCTTTAAATGCCAAGAACTCTTCTAGATGCTTTACATGTATTAGCTCATTCTTTTTTCATAAGTGTTGTGAAAATGGGGTTATAATTATGAAATAAATAGTAGATGAGGAAATCAAGGTACAGAGTAGTTTGTAACTTGCCAAAGATCACAGCTACTAAGTGGGAGAAGCTACAAAATCCACATTCTTAGCCATTATATTACAGGATGAATCATGTGAAGTGGCCAGTTGTCAATCATTTGTGGTCTACAAAATGAGCAATTTCATATGGTTCCACTTACTATAATGCTGAGATTGACTCAAGCCACATTCACGTGAGCATGCATATGTGGGATGCATTTGCTTCAATTGCGATTCAAGAATACACATCGACTTTTTATCTGAATTTGGCAAATACAGTATTTATATCTGAGTAGTTTTTGCTCCAGGGCAAAGACATTTTAAAATTCATGACTCCTTTGTGAAGAGGTGGGAGGCATAATAAAGCTGATGAGGGCTTACAAAAAGAGAAACTTTCTAATGACTAGTGCTGTCAAAGATGGGTTGATGGCCACCGTAGGCAGTGGTGGGAGCTCCTTGCCTGAGAGGCACACTCAGAGGTGGAACACACTAGCATCCACAATGTTTACTAAGGTTTGCTTTCTTCTTACAGCTCAGCCAGTGTGGGAGTCAAATACCCACCCCCACCTGCCAAGAATGTGGCAAGCTTGCTCTCCTGGCCACGACACTATGGATGTTCTGATTTTTTATCCAAGACATCAACATTTAGAAATCAAAGGAAAGGAGATTCCATTGGAAAACAGGGAGGTTCATTTTGCTCCAGTTGAAAAATGTGGTATTTTAGAAAACATTAGAGAGAAATAATGCTATGTTGACAGTCCTTAAATTGTGTAGCATAGTCTTGTAAAGATAATTCTTTTCTTGCCTCCAACAGCTTACTCTGATTTCTTTCTTCTGGACAAAGCCCATGGAGTTCTTTAGATGCCAGCATTGGGATTTAGTTTCACTGAAATTGCTGTAAACTGACTTTGGAGGGTAATCTGATCATGACCATTACGTTGATCTGCATTTGACTGATTGACAGTGCTTACCTGTGTTTACCTTCATAAAAAGGACAAACCCAGACCTGCTCTCAGCAGCCAGCCAAACCCACATGGGAAGCCAAAGTCATGGTCCAGATTTCACAAATTGGTTCAATTGGCTCAGCCTGACTAATAGGATCAGCAGTAGGAACAATGTCTGAAAAAACAAAATCAAACTGTCCTCGAGGCTGCACAGAAAAATATGGAGCCCTTCTGCAGGGTAGAAGTTTTTTCTTCCTTCCACACATGTCCACACACGGATCCCCTGAGCCAGGTGAGGATAGCAAGTATCTCATTTGCTGTAAAATTTGGTTTTACTGATTACAGCTTGTAATGATCATTTGGCTCAGTAGATCAGATCTTACTTTTCCAAAAGCCATTTTATGTGGGCACTAATGTGTTTGTCCCTCGCTTATCCTGATCAGTAGGGCATTCAGTTATAAGAATCAGATTGAAAATAATGTCTCTGATTTTCCTTTGATGTTCTCAAAGCAAGGAGAGATAGTCTACATCCCTCTGAGTGCTCTTTGATGGTATGGGGATCCCTGGGACAGCTAGGGTGGGGGTGTCCTATTTTTTTTTTTTTTTTTTACCACTAATCACTTGATTGGCCAGTCAAGATGCTCTGCATGCCCAGAGCTTTTAAAAATGTGTCTCAGCCATGAGTCACATGACTTAACCCTGAAGAAAGTCATCTTGTTTTTGGAGCAGCTCTTGGATCTCTGGAGCCAGGATAAGGGTTAGATGTCCACCACTGCCTGCCTAATTTGCTCCCGTCAGAGGCTGATAGACCAATCACTTTCTGCTCATTACCTTTTCTCTGTGCTTAAAGGTCCTAAACAGAAGCAGCAGCCAAGAGACACCCCCACCAAGAGAAGTGACCAAGAGCAGGACAGTAGGACCCATCCATCCTGCACTCCTCCCTGGGCTGTTCTGCATGGCTCCATGCTGGCCATGTTCTCACTTCCTCATGGCTGGGAAAGGACTGCTCTTCTTGCCTGCTGGCCCAGTCCCCCAGAGCCCATGCAAGGTCTCCCCATTCCCCTTGTGTCACTCTACCTCTCCACCCCCAGGATTTGGAGCAATAATAATTTCTGGTTCCCTGGATTGGCTCTATTCTGCAATATATTATTCACTCTCTTCTCCTTCAAGTTTTCCCTTAATATAGTCCCTGTTCAAGGCTGCTGTGAAATCTTTATCTCAGTAGAATTTTCAGGTGTTAAGAGAAAAAAGACTTACAGAAAATTCCTTTCCCTGCTCCCAATCAGGTCAAACAGAGTTCTTGATAGGAGCAAATAAGAAATATTAAACTGATGCCAACCATCATCTTAGAATAAAGGCCAAGAGGCAATCATCTCTTTGTGTTGGTGCATGTTTATATTTTAGTCAACAAAAGAAACTGCCATGCTCCAAACACCCTGCCTTTATGTGTATACAACTGGCCCAGCCCAGAGGCAGGATCTGAGATTACATTCCATGAGATTGCACCAATACCTTCAATAACCACATCTTCGTTTACATCCAGATCACATTAGAAACCCATTTACTTTATTCAAAAGAAGTGTGAGATATTCAGTCTTGAGTCTTCCGTTATTATTGGCATTCATACATGGCTGAGCACAGGAACCTAAGCCTCTGCTCTTGTCATCACACATTTATGCACATTTTGAACTGTGATTTTTACTTTTTAACCTGGGGCTCTTCAACTTTCCTAAAGGGAGGAATCCAGATGATAACACCAGACCTTATGCTATCATATTAGCCGTATAAAGGAAACAATAGGGAGTGAGAATAAATGAAATAACCAAAGCCAGGTGAGATAATTAAAACCATCTTAATCCTTTCACACTGAGAGAGGGATGTCAGCCCATTTCTTTTCCTTCTTTTTTCTTTTTTTAACCGTGTAAGCTTCAGCTCTTATTCATTTCAAACAGCTCTCCCCATCAGTGCTTGTTTTACAGATGTGAACCCATGGAATGAATTAAGTTTTGCTCAAGGCATTTAGTATAGTAATAATGTGCTTCTCAGAGGAAGGAAAATAAAGGGGAAAAATTAGCAAAGAGCATCCACCCTACGATGTCAGGTCTTTAATGAAATCTAAAGATGCTGAGAGAAAAGTTCCCCTAACCAAAGCAGATCTATTATAATCACATTTCAACATTATCGTTGAATCCTACTAGAAAGAGGAGGAAGAATCCCTCTCAAAAATCACTTGAAGTATAAAAGTGAAATGAAAGTCATCTTTTAATGACTGTCTTTAAAAGTGGAAGAAGAGTAGAAGGGTAAAAGGCAGTCATTAAGGGACGTTGATGAAGAAAGTCTCCAAAAAAGCATGAGATCCCAGGCATGTGACATCATGGAAGACCTATCATGAGGAAAGAAAGCCATGTAGCTCAGAGTCCCAGGTGGATGATAGTGTCTTTATTTTAACGGCCCGTTGGTGTAGTGGAAGAGCAACCCAAATCAGAAGATATAGGGTTGAGCCCAGGCTCCACCATGTCATGTTTAGAAGAGAAGCATTATGCCAGCCAGCCAATGACACAAAGAATCTGAGTCTTTGCAAGGGGTGGAGATAGAAAGCACTAATGTAGTTGAATTGAAGTTGCACTCAAGCAACTATGATTTTATATTAAGTTGGAATGGTCTTTCTTGGCACACTCTCGAAGAGTAGAAAGTAGAAGATAGAAAATCATACTTTATTGAAGAATAGCTGAAGGGTGGCAAGAAGAGATTTTTGTTGTTTTAGCTCTCGCAAATTTCAGAATAGTTCAATAGATTTTTTTTTTTTAATGAAAAGTTCAAAGAGAAGTAGCTTGAGTCATTTTTCCAAGAGGACATCTGATCACATTACTCTGTGTAAAATCCCACAGTAGTTTCCCCAATATCTTCAGGGGAAAAATTGAAATTCCTTGGCACAAAGTAGATTTCCTACTGTGATTGAATGGATAAGTGAAAAACTAGTACCACTGGCCACTAATACCTGGTGACAACAATAATTAATATGAGATATGAAAGAATATTGATAATACTATAGTCTGCTCTGAGCCTAAGACAGTTTTCTTTTTTTGTTGTTTTAATGGCAGATTAACATGGTTTACAGAAGTGCTAAGGACTCTCCAGAACAAAAATGAGAATTTTTCTTTGATTAATTTAACAGGATTGAAAGAGAATTTATAAGACCAGCCTTGACACTCAGGGGCTCCATCTTATTTCATATATAATCCCTCAAAAATCATCAGTGATCTCTCAGATGAAGCCACTTTTTCTAATTACAGAGTCATATGTATATGTTTAATTACATACTGTCATACAACTGTGTACTCTTTGTAGCTCTTACATCACATTTAATTTTATGTTGTCTTGTGTTATATTTGAGTAGACTATAAGTTTCATGAAGGCACAGAATTTGGTATTTTGGTCACCTATTGTATTCCCAGCACTGAGCACCATACTTAGTAGAGTATGTGTTTGATGTATAATTATTGAGTGGGTAGATGAGCAGTAATTACAATCTTGTAATCAGCTGAATAATGTCTATCTTTTCTCCAAAGGGCAAGAAACACCAGTCTTTTACACCAATACTTCCTTGGGGCAGAGTGGTAAGCAAACAGTCCTCAATATATCTGTGCTGAATAAATGAATAAATGCAAATTATGTGTATCTGGAAACTGTGACAAAGATAAAAAGTTAGTTCAGGTAGTAAGTAGACATAGGTTGGGATGCGGCTCTGGCATTTAGCAGCCAAAGCCCACAGCACTTCCCTGGCAGGGACCCACTTCTATTTTAACAGTGCATTTAGTACGTCAGTCCAAAGTTGAGTAAAGTCATCGTTTAGGCACCATGGCAAAATCAAGAGGAGATGCATCTGGGAAGTGCAGAGATCTCTTCATTCTGCCTTTGAGGCAGTTATTTTCCCCATCCAGCAATAAGGTCAGTACAGATGGGAGGAGGGCTGGCCCAGATTGCACTGAGACCCCTCTCTACACATTTGGAGCATAGTCAGTTGAACATGGAAACTAACCTGGAAGGGAAAAATAAAGGGGAACGAATAGAGAAAGGTTAAAGCACATATTGATGAGAGAGGGAGTTTGGGGGGAATGTTGAGAAGGCAGTCCCACCTGCCATGTCTGGTTAATGTTGGAGAATAGGCTTTCAGATCTAATTGTATATGGATCTCTGTTTTGTTTTTTGTTTTAATGTACTTGCTTTGTTGATATTGTTTTTGTTTTATTATTAGCAGATCACAGAAGGCTTCCTCAAGAAAGTGATTGGGCTGAGAATCTGACAGTCCTGTCTAAGAGGGAAGATCATTTCAGTTAGAAGAGATGGTTTGTACAAAATCCCATTAAGAAGGAACGTGGTAGGCAGGAAGTCAGTGTGGTGAGGATGGACGCAAAGAGAATTGGATGCATACAAGAGATATTTAAGAGGTAAAATTCCAAAGAACTTGGTTGGATAAACAAATGAAAAGGATGACTCATTATCACAACTGGGAGGGTGCTCGTGCCATTCACAGAGATAACAAACACTGCAAGAAGAGTGGGTTGGATGGGGATGTGGGTGTTAAGCTTCATACCTCACATTCTGGATTTGGCAGATGAGGTCGTGAATACTGGAGGAGGTTTGGCTTTGGAATGTTGGAGATCAACACGGTTTTGAAAACATTGAATTTGAGGGGCTTATAGAGTTCCCTTATACCTATAAGATAGTTTAGTTTGAGGGCCTAATACACAGGTCTGAAACCGGCAGGGGGGAGGCAACCTTGTCCATATAGGCCACACAGGCAAAGGCATACAGGCAAAGCCAGAGCTAATCTGAATCTTAGCAGGAAGCCTTATAATCATCTGAGAACAATAGAGAGGGCGGGAGCTGCTCTGAGTCCATCTCCTGTTCCCTCCCCCCCACCCCTCACCTCCTTCTCTTCTCCTAGAGATCATCTTGAGATAGCTACCCATTACCTCCAAGGTTCTGTCAAGGTAGGAGTCTTCCTGTCTTGCCCTCCTCAGAAGAGAGCTCCGGAATACAAACCTACTTAGCTGTAGTCTAGAGTTGGCTCCTCAGCAATGGAGTATCCCATGACTCATGATATTGTCATCAGCCCCTTTTGTTTCAGTGTTGGCTTGTTTGGTGTGTTGGACAAAGATTACAGGAAGCTAGCACCTTTGGCTGCTCTTTCTTTTTCTGTAATAAACTGTCTCCCTCTAAAAGTAGCTCATTATATCTTTACTGGTTCAATCAATGAAGGCTTGGCTTTCCCATTGCCTTTTGACAAAACCAGGAAGATATAAGGGTGAATAGATTTGGAAGACATCAGTCTGCTATTAGGATTTTTGTTTCTGATATGTAACTCAAATATGGTAAAGTGCACAAATCTTAGAAGTATAATAGGGTGGTGATTTTTTACATATATGTATACCTGCACCCACTTTGCAGGCCATGACATAGGACACTTCCAGCCCCTGGTTGATACTCCACATCCAGTAGTTACTGCTATTCTTATCTCTTCACTATAGATTAGCTGTGCTTGGTTTTGGAACTTTACACAAATGGAATCCTACAGTGTCTAATCTTTGTGTTTATATTCTTTCAGTCTACATTATATCAGTGAGGTTTATCCATTTTGTTCCTTGTAGAAGTAATTTGGTTTTTCTCATTTTTCATTGTATTCCACTGTGTTTAATATAGCACAGAAAATAGCATTTTTTTTTTTTCCATTCAGTTGTGATGGATATTTTGCTTCCAGCTTTTAGCAGTTAAAAACATCATTGTTATAAAGATTCCAGTGTGGGGCAGCCCGGGTGGCTCAGTGGTTTAGCGCTGCCTTCAGCCCAGGATGTGATCCTGGAGTCCTAGGATTGAGTCCCATGTCGGGCTCCCTGTATGGAGCCTGCTTCTCCCTCTGCCTGTGCCTCTGCCTTTCTTTCTCTCTCTCTCTCTCTCTCTCTCTGTCTCTCATGAATAAATAAATAAAATCTTTAAAAGAATAAAAATTAAAAAAAAAAAGTTTCAGTATGTGTATTTGGTGGGCACAAGTATGCATTGCTGTTGAATATATAGCCAGGAGTGAAATTGGGTAACTAGATTACTAGGTAAAAGGATAGATGATAGATGATAGATAGATAGATACATACATACATACACACATACATACATACATATCCTTACTAAAGACTGTCAAACAGTTTCTCCAAAGTAACTGCAATAGGGAGAACTGGGTGGTTCAGGAGTTAAGCGTCTGCCTTTGGCCCAGGGCGTGATCCTGGAGTCCTGGGATCGAGTCCCACATTGGGTTCCCGGCATGGAGCCTGTTTCTCCCTTTGCCTAAGTCTCTACCTCTCTCTCTCTCTGTGTCTCTCATGAATAAATACATAAAATCTTTAAAAACAAAGTAACTGCAATAATTTACAGCTTTGCCCACTAAATATATAAGAATGTCGGTTATTCCACATTCTCTCCAACACTTGGGATTGTCAGTCTTTTAGTTTAAGCCACTCTGATATAAGCATTGTGGTATTTTATCATGGTTTTAATTCATATTTTTCTGAGGCGTAAACACCTTTTCATATGTTTTTTATTTGAGTATTCTTTTTTGTGAAGTTCATGTTCAAAATATTTTGCTCATTTTTTCAATTTAGTTGCCAATCTTTATCTTATTAATTAGTGGAAGTTATATACGTATGGTAAACACATGTCTTTTGCTGGATATCCTTTTTTATTTCTTAATGTCATCATTTTCTGAATGGAGGCTTTTATTTTTAACAAAGGACATTGTCACATTCACATTGGTGAATTTCACCAATTTCCATTTATTAAATTGTAATGAAATTGTTTTCTTTTAAGAAATCCTTGCCTACTTGAAAGTGAAATCTATAATCTGCTTCTAATTTATTTATGTGTATGATATGGGAACAATATCAGAGTTCATTTATCCTCCTATATGGTTACCAAACTGGCCTTCCTATTTAAAAGGACCATTTTTTTTCTTACAGAATTATAGCCATGTAGTGGTCATATATCTGGTGTGACCTTATAGAATTGGGTGTGTTTCTGGGCTATTTTGTTCCACTGGTGTATGGATATATCCTTGTGCTATGCCACATTTTCAAATATTTATTATATTATATTATATTATTTTATATTATATTATATTATATTAATTATATTATATTAATTATATTATATTATATTATATTATATTATATTATATTATATTTTCACCAAACTTAATAGAGTAAAGCTTCCAATTGTGTTTTTCTTCAAGATTGTCATGGTTGTTCTAAGTTCTCTGCATTTCCACATACAGTTTAGAATAACCAGCAATTACTAAAACAAAGTACTTCCTAGGAAACCATTGGATCTTTAGATTAATCTGGGGAAGAATGACATCTTAAAAATATTGAGTCTACCAATTCATTAAGATGGTAAAACTTTCAATTTTGGGGTATTCTTTAACTTCTCTTAGCTATGTTTTATAGTAAAACTGAAAAACATAGAAGTATCTTTATCTTTCTTCTTTCCTTCCTTCTTTCTTTTCTGTATATATTTATGTATTTTTTGCAATTTCCTTGTTTGATTTAATGCTGGACTAATAAAAATGGTAGGAAATATTCTATATTTTCCTGTTCTCTGGCAAGGTTTGTTTAAATTTGGTGTTGTTTCTTCTTCATTGTTTGGAAATATTCATCACTAAAACAACTGGGGCCTAGAGTTTTCTTTGTGTGAAGGTTTTTAATTACAGATCCAGTAGATCTGTCCCTCATTTGAATGTAATATCTTTTTTCTTCTTGTGTCATTTTTGAGAAGTTGTTTTTGTAGGAATTGGTGTATTTTATCTAATTTTAAAAATTATAATAGCCACATATTACTTTTTAACATCTGTAATACCTGTATTTTTGCCCCTCTTTTGAGTCCTAATATTATTAATTTGTGTTTTTTGTCTGTGATTTTTATAAGCAATCTTCCTAGGGGTTTACCAATTTTATTAAACTTTACAAAGAACCTTTTTTTTTATTTTTTTTATTTTAAATTCTGCTGTCATTTGTGTGGTTTTTGATTTGGGTTTTGGACTGTGTTTTTTTGAACATAATATGCCCCTGATATACTATATGACCAGTTATTAGTCACCTCAGCACGTGATCCTGGGGTCCTGGGGTTAAGTCCCACCTTAGGCTCCCCACCAGGGTGCCTGCTTCTGTCTCTGCCTCTCTCTGTGTCTCTCATGAATAAATAAATAAAATATTTAAGATAAATAAAGTGCTGTATTGTAAAGAGTTTATAGTTGCTTTTCTTATCCTGTCTGATAATCTTTAATGTAATTATTAACATAATCGGATTTAAGTTTACCATCTTGTTTATTTATTTTTCATTTGTGTTATCATCCCACTCTTGATTGATGCCAGGCGTTTTGTTCCCCTCCCCCCCCCCCCCCCCCCCCCCCCGCCGCCCCGTTTTTAAGGTGTTGTACATCAGTATTATACACATGACAGCAGACACAATAATTTAAATGTCTATTAGTCAAGTATATATAAAGCAAGGGGATTCCTTGGATAAGGAACAAGGGCAGAGCAAAAGTGATTTTTGAAGACTGCCTGAGGAGGTCTTATTTTCAGATAGCCTATTCCAATCTGGGGAGATTCAAATGGGCATTCCTGGGGGTTGTGCCTGCACCTTAAGAAGATACAGCAGAAGTTAATGACAGTTGCATTTATCAGCACCCACTTGGTAAATTCAGGTGACCATCTAAGTTTTCACATTCACTCTGACAGGTGTTCAATGGCTTAATTAAGTGATTTGATAAATCAAAATTTATTATTAAAAATATTAGACTATTATTAAAATAGTATCTGTGATTTTTCTGGGGGTGACTCAGGTCTATTTCTTTATAATTGGTACTTTCTGTTTTTTTCTACTCCTTTATCACTCCCTTCCTTTTTTCTTTTAGGTTAAGTAAGTATATTTTAATTTTTTTTCCTTTACTAATTGTTCAGTTTTACATCATTGTAACTTTAACTTACTGTAGTTCATCTTAAGTTAGTATTCTTGTTACTTCTTCCAAATTAAAGAACTTTATAATGATGTATCTCCATTTACCTCCTTATCATTTGTTGTAGTATAATTTTCTTCTATATGTCATTAACCCACAGATATTATTTTTAATTTTGCTATACATCATTAATATTTTATATGAACCATATGTACCCCTATATTCACATTTTTAGTGTTCTTAATCTTCTTCCAGTTTTATGGTTCCACCCGGAATCATTTTTCTTTGATGAAAAGAACATTCCTTAATATTTATTATGTTCCAATTGTCAGGAAAAAAAAATTTCTCATCTTTTTCTTGTCTGAAAATGCCTTTGTTTTGTCTTCAGTTTTGATTTCCATTTCACTGCCATTTTCCCATAGAATTTTTTAAATTAATTAATTAATTAATTAATTTTTACTTTAACACTCCAAAGGTGTCATTCCATTCCCTTCTGAGTTCCATGATTCCCACTGGAATGCCAGCCATAAATTTCATGGTCCCTCAACTGAATGTAATATCTTTTTCCTCAGGCTACTCTAAAGATTTTTTTTTCTTTGTTTTTGGTTTTTAGAAGTTTGACCACAATATGCCTAAGGGTGGTTTCTTTATATATATTCTACTTAGGAGTATTTTTTGGAATCTATTGGCTCTTTTCATTTTGAAAACCTCAGCAACTATCACTTCAAATATCTCTTTGAGCCTATTCATTCTCTATCTCCTCCTGGAATTCTACTCACGCATATTGTAGACCTTTTACTAAGCCCCACATTTCTCCTATGCCTTATCTGTTTCCTCCATCCGTTCTCCTCACATCGACCCTGCCCACCTTGTGTTTCATTTTATTTTTTATTGATTCATCTTTGGGTTCATTAATCTTGTATTTTAATATCCTTGGTCTTCATATAAATCCATCCAAGAGGATCTTAAATTTGAATACTGCCTTTTACATTTCTAGGCCATCTATTTGATTATTCTTTATGAATTACAATCTTCTGTTGAAATTCTTCATATTCATGTATTTTTTTACATTACTTTAAATATTTTCTTTAACATATTAATCATAATTTTTAAAGCCCTTGTCTTTAATGTCCATGCGTGGTTTTCTATGAGTCTCTTTCTGCCTTTTATTCTCTATTGAGTATGGGTTTCATATTCTTATAGCTTCAGTAGTCTAGTAAGTTTTGGTAATATGTTGGACAATATATATTTAAAAAGTCACAAGGGACGCCTGGGTGGCTCAGTGGTTGAACATCTGTCTTTGGCTCAGGTCATGATCCCAGGGTCCTGAGATCAAGTCCCATATCAAGCTTCCAGCAGGGAGCCTGCTTCTCCCTCTGCCTATCTCTACCTCTCTTTATGTCTCTCTCATGAATAAATAAATAAAATATATTTTTAAAAGTCACAAAAGCTCCAGATGTCATCTTTAACCAGGAAGTATGTCCTTCTGTTTTCCTACTACACAGATAAGGTAATGGGCTAATCACCCTAATACAGTCATAGATTGAGCTCACATGGGATTAACTTCATCTTTTATCCAATCTCTTTTGGGAGAGGTGAATGGCCCTTCTGAGGATTTTATTAAGAGCCTGATATATTTCTTCTTCCTCAACCCTGGAATATCACAGGGAATTCAGTTCTGCACTTCAAAAGTTGTGGATTTGGGTCTTTTGTCTCTTGCTTCCCTCTAATACCCTACCTTCCCTCCAACTCTCCTTAACAGCACTGAAATCTAGTACATCAGTAAACAGAGGCAGAGATGACCTATTTCCCTCTAGCAGAGCTTTCTCCCTTAAGCCTCCTAAGAATATGGAACATTTAACTGAGTCTTTGAGAAGAATTTGACACTGTTTTCAAGCCTTCCATATGCTATTCCAATTATCTATTGCTGCCTAACAACCAGCCTCAAAAGTTAGTTTCTTAAAACAGCAACAATCATTTATCTTGGTCATGAATCTATAATTTGGGCAGGGCTTGATGGAGTTGCCTCACCTCGTCCCATGGAGCATCGAGTGAGGGTGGCCCAACTGGGTTTGGAAGGACTGTCAGGTTTAATCCGATCGGTAGTGAAATGGAATAGAGAGGCCAGGCAAAAGTTGGTTGAAACAGGCTTTTAATGGGACGCGCTCTCGGGCGAGGTTCCGCAGCCCGCAGGGGAGGGAGAGAGCAGAGAGCGGGGAAGTCGTGGGCCTAGGAAGTCTCGCCCAAGCAAACTGCAGGGGGTCTATAAAGAGTTTTTGGCTGGAAGATGGGGGCAGGGCAGCATTCCAGTTAGGGCAAGGGTTACAGGTCTTTGTGTGCTAAGGTAGGGTAGGGCGGTAAGGCGGCCTTATTGGGAGGTTGTTGACCTGGGGTCGGCTGTTTTGAGGTCCCCAGTCTCGCCAGCCCAACAAGGACCTAGATCAATGATGGCTTACTCAGATGTCTACCAAGTTTGTGCTGACTGTTGGCTGAGAGTTTATCTGGGACTAATGACAGATTCCTCTTCACCATAAGCTTTTCCATGGATCTGTTTGGATATTCTCACAGCATGGAGTCTGGTCCTAAGAGGCAGGAAATGAAACTGCAAATTTCTTAAAGCCTGGTTTAGAATTTTTATAACATCACCTCCATACTATTTTATTTGTCAAAGCAGGCACATAACTTCCCTAGACTCAAGGGTGGGGGACTCAGATCCCAATTCTCAATGTCTAAGAAATTGTGACCATCTGAGTTCATCATGCTCATGCCATCCCATGATTTAATTAATATTATGAAAGGAAATAAAAGATCATATTTTTGGATCTCTTAAATTTCTAATGTGATATCTCAATATTTCACCATCAGAAGCCTTAGTAGTTTCTCTTTCCTTTAGGAGAGTGCCCCTGAGTAAGTCTCTTCAAATGTAACCCTCAATCTGGGCCCCAAGACTGAAGATATTCCCAGATTACTAAGGATCATCACTCACCTCTGAATAACATCTCCTTGGCCGGAATTCAAGTCCATCTTTGCTGTATCCATAACTTCTCAACAACTTGAAACCATGGCAATGACTGAGACTGCCTAGTAAAAATGTATAGAATAAGTAGAGAAGGGGGTCTAAGAGAGAATTCCAAAATTAAAGAAACAGAGATAAAGATTAGAGTGAGAAACAACAACCAGAGAGATAGGAAGAAGACCAGAAGAGCACAGTGTCACAGAAGCTAAGATTGAGTATTGAATAGGTGACAGTGGTCTACAGTGTCACGGAGAGTATGGTAAAATAAGGAATAAAATCTTGCATTGGATTTAGGGACAGGAAGGTATTTAGATGCAAGGAGGCTATAGTAGCCTGAAGGCCATGCATAAGGAGTAAATAAGAGGTGACTGATTAAGCAAAAACAATATGAGTGGACAACTCTTTCAATGGATCTCACTGTGAAGATAAGGAGACAAGATGATAGGAAGAAAAGGATAAGATTAAGTGGAAGTTGAATTTTTATTTAAATGTAGGATAAACTTGAGTGTGTTCAAATGCTAGTGGAAAGATGCCAATAGAAAATGGCTGAAGTATAGGAGACAAAAAGGATAACTGATTAATAACAAAGTCTCTTGAGAAGCAATGAGAGATATGACTCAGAGGAGATGTGAAGAAATTAGCCCCAGGCTATGATTAGCATGACAGAAGTAAAGAGGAAGTGGGTAAATTCTCTCTTCAATCAAGAAGCAGCAAGGAATAGATATCCATGCAGCTAAGTTTTAGGCAGGGTAACAGAAAATAGAGGGAATTTCTGTAAGATGGATCCCATTTTCTTAATGAAATAGGAACATAAACATAGAAGAAATTATGCCAGGGTAGAATATTTGAGGGTAGATGAGGTTTGAAATAACCACTGTAGGGAACAAGAGAGAGAGATAGAAAGATTGCTGGACAGCTTTAAGCTAATTGAGGTTATAAATCATCATCAGCAGTCTGAAAGTTTTGTGAAACAAAGAAACATAGACGTCAAACAGTTAAGTTGATTAGGAGTTGGAGTTTTATGAGGTATTTGTGACAGAAGAACAATAGATCAAAGGAACCCAGAATTTTGCCAAGTGAGTCATTGAAACAATGGTCCCAGAACTCTAGGCCAGAAGGATGTAATACTGAGATAAAGTGGTTGAATAGAATAAATTAGAGCAATCATGGATGCTTGGATGAGGCTGAGTAAAATGGTGATTGAAAAGCCATTGATGCTGACCAGCTCAGAACTTCAAAGTTTGCTTGCTAAACTAACAGTACAAGTGAAATCGCGTAAAATGCTGATAGGATTAGTGTTGATAAAGACCTGGGACCAGATTCCCAAGTATATCATTAGCAATTCACTCCTGCCCAGGGAGTGAATAATTTCAGCAGCTGAAAGAGCAGATGAATAGATGAGGCATTGACTTACTTTCACAGAGCAAGGGAGAGGACCAGCATGGTTTTGGACAAGGTATTGAGCCTCCAGAAGGAGGAGGACTCCATCTTCCAAGCCTATGATCCATGGAGTGAGGGCCCATGAACACCATCATCCTAAGGAGCCACAGGCAACAGGAATCTTCATGGATAAACCAGGTATATTTTCCACAAAGAGTTCTTCCTGAAACTGTTGTCTGCCCTCTGCTGACTTGGGGAATAGCTAGACAGGCCTTTGTTGAGACAATAGGCTATTTTCAGATGTGTGCTTGTGACAGCTCACCTGACCAAGAGGAAGCATGAATGGCAACAATCCCTCTCCAAACCCTTTACCCCTTCTGAAGATTGCAAGGACCTCCCAGATCCCGGAGCTTGGAGCTTGTTCCTTCAGACAGGGCTGCACACAGGGAAGTGGCCCCTTGTCTGGACAACAAATTGCTTCTCCCACCTGCTCTTCTCATTCTTTGCTAAAGTATCATGACATTAATTATCATGGGCTATCGCAGAAGAACAGACATACATGGGTGGATATTCACATCATGAAAGACCAATAACTCATTGACTTTTTCAGTGTCAAAAATTCATTTTGATCCTGACACAGAAAAGTGAGGCAAAGGTCAAGTCATCCCATGCTCCCTGTACTAGCTTTGATAGGGCAAACTGATCAGAGTATGGTAGCAGTGGTCTTGACTAATTCATACATAGGCAATGTGGTTTCTGCCAAACCAGACTGGACATCTCTTTAAATGAATGATGCTCATTTGAATCTCATTGGTTTTAATAGGTTTGTTTCTGTTTTATTTGCAGATTTTTTTCTTTTCTTTTCTTTTCTTTTCTTTTCTTTTCTTTTCTTTTCTTTTCTTTTCTTTCTTTTCTTTTCTTTTTTAAGCTATAGGTGTATCGGTATTTGTGCATTTTTCAGTAGCACTGTAATTCAACACTGGAATGTGGATTATCTTTCTGGAAAGTGGGTCTATCTTGGCATTATTCTATTTTGATAAAACAATAGTATAAAGAAATCCAAACAGCACAGAGTCTCCATTGAAGTTCAATGACAGAGACCATACTAGGCCAAGCCTTGCAGTTGCTCTACATTTGCCTGTGAGGCTTGAAGATGAGATCATAGGTCTTTAGAGTTTTTGCTCCAAATGCCTGGGAAACAAGAGGCTCAGCTTTGCAAACATTGTCTTGTTCATGCGCTGCTGCTTTAGCTTACTAAAGAAGGGGGTGGGAGAGGGAGGGAAGAGATACTTTCATCTATGTCTGGAGGTACCCTAGGGAACATGTGTATGGAATTACACTGTCTCTTACAAGCACTTTTCGTCTGCTATGCCTGCAATTCAAGGATGGCAGAATGCAAGATAGCCTATACTATCAAGATGGCCTCAACTCAAAGTGCCTGGAAATACCACTTGTAATCTTAAAACAAAACCTACCTTCCCTCTTCAAGAACAGTCAGCAGTTTAATTATGCTAAGTACTTTTCACCCCAGGAGGCTTAAGGTTGCTGTATTAAGCAAGAGAACAGCATTCTTTTGAGGCTTAAGGCTATACTTTTAGAAAGCTAATAAGTGTCTCACATCAGAAAGCCTAAAGTCTTTTAGGTAATTTCCAAGGATTGCATTTTACAAACTCACCTTCCAATTCAAGCAAAGAGATGTGGGTACACCCTGGCTCTTTACAAGTGATCCTTGGCCTTGCTAAGTTTGCCTAGATAAATATGGACGGAGACTTTTAGAGCCAACAAAGACAAACATTTGGTTGAACATGTAAATGCAATTATTCAAGCTGTAAATTAAATTCAATTACGTACAGAGAGTAGTATCTTAAGCCTCTTACTAATTATACTTGTGAGTTTCAACTCATTAAACCCGGATAATGCTCAGAAAGAAGGAATCTGGCAGCAGCCAGCCATGCATCCCACCAGCCTGACCCCTCTGTGGCTTTCATCACTGTAGTTCAGCATGTTGGCAAAACCGACTCACATCCAAAGAGTCGAAGAAAAAGTAGAGAGACATCCAGAATGTGACAGTGGAGAGTGTGGCCAAGAATACAGGGCTAATGTGCCTCCTACAAAGGTATTGAAAACATGTTTCTTTGGGGGTACAAAAAACAGAGGAGGCCTTCGAAGGGAAATGCTGGTACTGGGAGGTGATGAATCTTTCCTCACATCTAACCATCCCCGCCCCCAGGGCAAGAGTCCAGATCCAGGCAGATTTCTTTCCTCCTCTCCTTGAAGGGAGCAATCAGGCTCTTAGCTGGGGCTCTTCTCGGGAGGCAGAGCTGATTCAGCCACAATGGGAAGTGTGTGCAGCCCCCTGTTTGGTAACTGGGACCTTGTCACCCTTCAGCATTTCTTGTCTTTTTTGCTGTTTACTCTCATCCCAACTTTGACCCCTTGGTGACCGAAATATCTGACAAGTGCATTCACAGGAAAAGAATGACAGTGTGCTAACCCAGCCAGGAATGTTTGCATTTTTTAAAAGCCTCACGGGGAGCACAACTTCAGCTTAGAGAACAATTTGCTGATGCTGAAATTTCAACTCTTAATCAAGGAGATGTGTGGAGAGAGGAAGCCTTTCATACAACCTTCAAATCACATTCAGTGGGTCGTTCCTGACACCAGGCTAGCCCTGATCACAGGCACCGGATTTGTTCAAAAAATGTTGATCAAGTGACTCCTGAAAACCAGGCATTGTACCTAGTTCCTGCCCTGGAAAAGATCTTATAAGAGAAAGACAGACATGTAAGTCTTGAAGAGAAGACAGGGCTGAGAGTCCAAATTCATTTTAGCCAATAGATGTTGTCACATCCTTATTAAATGTCCAAGAAAATCTCAGAGATTCTTCACAGTGTTTTGAAGACTTGGCATTGTATCACTGTATCACTTATCTATTGCCACATAGCAAATCACGCCAAAACATAGTACCTTAAGACAACAACCACTTAGTTGGCTTATTATTCTGCTGAGCAGTTCTTATTTGGGCCCCAGTGGTCTCTGCTGGGCTTACTCACATGTCTGTCCTCACTTGGTAAGCTGGCAGGAAGCTGGCTAGTACCAATGGTCTTACTCACATGGTTGGCAGTTGGCAGGTTGTTGACTGGGGCAACAGGGGTGACTGGGCCACGTGCTTCTCACCATCGATCAGGCTAGCTTGGGCTCTTTAGCATGGCAGAGGCAGGATTCCAAGAACAGCTAGAGGGCAACCCCAATGTGAAAAAAAAAAAAAAACTCTTCAAATATCTGCTTGTGTCAGATTTCTGGCAGCCCATTGGCTCAAGCAAATCACACAGCCCAGTAACACTCATGGTCAGAAGAATCTACCCAAAGATGTAGGTACTTGTGCATTTCTACTCATTAAACTGACATGATGCTCAGAAGGGAGGAATCTGGCAGCAGCAATAGGGACCATTACAAGAAAATCGACCCAAGGTACATACTACATATACAAGATTTTAAACAAACAACACAAAACTTAAAAGTTCTGCCTTCTAAAACAAGGCTTTCCAGATTTTTTTTTTCTTTCCAGATTTTTGAGTTCTTTGGACTAACAATATTTAAGAAGAAATAGGAAGATGGGAGAAAAATATAGGTTTATTGAGATTTTTATTTTGTTGGCTAAGAATATTAAAAAACAAACAGGTAATCACCATCTGCTCTCACCATTATTTTGATAAAAGAAAGGACATAACAATACCAAAGTGGGAGCAAGACATAATTTTGAATACACTAGTTCTCTAAATAGAATATATTAGTTTTAATGAAAATCTGTCTACATTGCCTTCATTTTTCTCATTTCACTGAAGATCAATGGGAACCTCAATTAGAATGGCCTTAGTCAGGTGACTGACATCTCAGAGCCACTGGGCTAAAGAAGATAATAGATTAAGGCAGGGTTTGCTGATGTGTAGTCATTAGAGTATCCTGAAAGTGCGTGCTAGCACTGCCTCATGTACTTTCCAGGAGTGAGACAAGTGTAAGACAGCAATTTTCCTCAAGACACTTGTAGTTCAACCTGGAAGTGAAAACTGGAAGTTGGAAAGTAGAAATTCCAAGCGCAGAAAAGAATTGCAAAAAATAATAGAGATGAGGCTGGACTATGAGTGTGGTGCCAGCCATCGGAGAGAAGGCAAGAGAGAAGAATATCTTGTTAATTCAACTAATGTTTAATCCATTAATCCCAGTTTAAAGGAAGGCTTCCTCTGGTCACCTCAAAGACTATTTTCTTAGGTATCTCCAGTATTCTAGCTTGTCAGTTCAGACTGTAGATCTCCAGACCAGAAATATGTCGACTTCTGAGCTGGGGACAGCAGTGCCCTGGATTGCCCTGGTTGCATTGGAGCTGTTGTCCTCCAAACAAGCGTTGTTTTTACATATGAAGATTTGCTGATCACACTGAAATGAAGATTGAGGAAATGGAGTTTCCAAGTCCGTTGCTCTTTAAGATTCTTAGAAAAGATTCTTAGAATCTTTCTGCAGAAGTCGTGCCACTCAAGATGGCACATCTATGAAAGAAAGTTACCATTCTTCTTCTTTTTTAGATCCTCTAGTTAATTTTTGTAGTGTTATAAAGGGTAGGTGAGCCCAGAGTGGTTTTGCCTAAATTGGGGAGGTTTTCCCTAATGTCTTGACTGTGTTTCTGCTCTTCAGCATAGCAGATTGTAAGATGGAGGTAATGCGGGTGGGCACTCCCTTGAACATCAGCCCACCAGAAGCTGAAGGGCAACCACTGCTAAATTTTGATCACTGAATTATCCAGTGTCATCCTACATTCAAATCAGATGCCTTCTCCAACCTTTTGGGAAAAATCTAATTTTAGAATGATTATAATACAAAAATATTCAGTGCAGCAATAGAACCTCAGATCCCATTATTTTGTTCCTTTATGTAAATATCATTCTTTTTCAACTCTTGTCTCTTAACCAAAAGAATGGCACAGCAGCTAAACTCCTTCACTATTTCTAAGTTAATGGATCTTTGCTACTCAGAATGTTTTTGATTGTAGCACCACGGATTTGTGAATTTGGAAAGATCTAGCAAATTCCAAATCATGTGTCCTTAATTCTCATCATTGATAGAAAAAAAAGATATATATATGTCCATTTGAACTGTGATGAGCTAGTCCAAGTTTGCCACTTTTCAGACTAGGAAACTCAGATTCTAATATCTAATGTAAGAATTGGAATCCAGGTCTTCAGCACATCAGTGCATTATCCTTTGAAATCTCTTCTCAATACCAGGCTCTGCCTGAAAAGAAAGCCATGGCAGAAATCACATGATGTATTTCCACTTATTCTGAAAGCCTTAGAAAACACTCTCAGAAACAGAGCTGTCTGCCTCTATAAACTATGCATCTTGTTCACCTCTCCTAGTCCATTCGCCCAGAAGCAACTTGTCCCCACAGTCACAGATGACCAAAATCTGACTGCTGGCAGTACTATTTCAATTCATAAACTCAGGATTCTGTTAGTGAAAGTCATGAATTTAACCAACAGTTTACCTCAGTAATTTGAAAACCTAACCAAAGGGATTTCCCTTTCAAAGTGTTCTGCTCTGAGATGCTTTCCTCTAGCCCGATATGTCTGTTACTCCTGTGAGTGAAATCACCCACCTGTCTAGCTCTTTTAAACCCCTACCAAATACCATTTTCAGAATACTCACTGCCAGAGGCCTGCATTAAACATCAAAAGATCATTTAGTCCCTGTCAGCCTTTAGCAGGAATACCCTAGACACTAACAGATGGCCTTTGTTACTCTTCAGTGACTAACTTTCTGGAGAGGTCACTGTGATCAGAAGGTAGAAAAGCAGTCTCTTCTCATGTGATTATGGACCTTCTTCTTCCATGAGGCTCCTATAGTATTCAAATCACACTTCAGTTTTAAGAATTAGAAAACTTTACACAAACACATTTTTTTAATGAGGATATTGGCTCAGAATCCAAATTTCCTTTAATGGTGACTGAGTAAAATTGTTACTTTCAATCCTGGAATGAGTGTCTGGTTTTTCCACATCTGTCTATAATTATTACATCGAAACTTGAATATATGGAAAGTCATGCATAGATCAGTGGGACCCAAGGGCTTCTATGGCACCATGGTACACTGAAAGAGGGTGCTACTATCAGTTCCCTTTTCACACTTGTAAGAAACATTAGCCATTGCTTCCTTTTAGTCCATTACCACCCTCTATCTTGTGTGAGGTCTGGCAATGGTTCAAGGGAACTTCAGATTTCTACTTGTGGGGATTTACCTATCAGTTTAAAACCCAGAAAAATCTAAAGACTCTCCTTTGAAAACAAATCCAAATTCACTGCATTCTGAAATAAAGCCACTTTTACTACATGATTGCATTTAAAAACATATCTCCTGGTATCTTAGTCGCATGGCTCATCCACAATGGCTTTTGTGGATCTTTGATATAATTGGGGAAGATTGAGGGAAGAGAAGGATTTCTTCCCCATTATTAGGTTCCTGCCAAGTTGACAGCTGTCTCCTTTTTCCTTTAGCTACTCTTGCTCTCAAGATTCCCTGTAGCTGATAGGGAACATAGCAGATACATACATTTTGCCCCTTAGTTAAATGCCCTATAAATAATACCTCAGATTGCACAGAGTCTAGAAGTCCAGAGATGATTTCTTAGCATTTTAGGAGATAAACCAATGATACAAGTTGCTTCACAACAGTATCGTGCTGGGTCAGACTGTGAATTGGACATATTGTGATGAGGCAACCTTTAAAGAAGGGAAGCATGGAAGTGAGCCTTTGCATGAGGAGATACAGCATGTGGAAAGGCGTGTGCAGTATGGTACATGGAGATGGGGTGACTGATATGGAGCTGAGGAAAAATTTTCCAAAGGAGGAAAATACCATTCGGTTAACAGAACTGGGCTTTGGAAGAGGTTCTGTATGTGATCTTATGGTTCTTATGCTTTGTTAGTGGAAAAAGAATTTATTGAATAAGTGAAATTAGGCAAACACATTGTTGTCAGCAAAAAAAATACATGCCTCAGTCAGCAAGACACTTAGAGTCTCAGGAATAGTAAAGAGGAAGGAACCATAGGGTTTTGACATCTTTGCAAAGAGGAACTAGAGAGGGATTCGGTAGGAAATTTGTATAGCAGGCACAAAATGAAATCACTGGAGAAGAATATGAGCAGTGGACCATAGGGACATCAGGCTTCATACCAGAAAGCACTGTGGCCTTTTACCTCTCAGGGACCTCAAGTGGTCCTTGAAGGCATGCTTACCATCACCATAAATAAGCCAAGTTTTGAAGACTCTCTTTGGCTCAACTGTCTGCTTCACTGGTCCTCTGAATGAGGGACGGCAAAGCTCATGTGTAGCAAGCTTCCAGAGTTGGCCTGAGTTGCTGAAGAGCCAGAGGAGGCAGCCTACTCCCTGTACTGTCATTGTCCCTCCTCCTTCATATGGAGGCTTGGATTGCCTTACATGAGAGCATCAGCGACATGGCTCATTCTTGTTTGTTTGTTTTAATGGACATATAGTCGACATACAATATTATATTAGTTTCAGTTGCACAATGTAGTGATTCAACAATTTTATACATTATGAAATGCTTGCTATCGGTGTGTAGTTATCATCTATAGAAAAAAACAAGTGTTGGTGAGGATGTGGAGGACAAGGAAGTCTCATGCACTAGTGGTGGGAATGTACTTGGTGCAGCCACTATGGCAAAGAGTATGGAGTTTCCTCGAAAAATTAAAAACAGAAATACCATATACTCCAGTAATTCCACTTCTTGGTATTTACCCAAAGAAAATCAAAACACTAATTCAGAACGTTATATGCACCTCTATGTTAATAACAGCATTATTTACAATAGCCAAGATCTGGAAACAATCTAAATGTCCATCAACAGATGATACTACCAGGGGCAAAAATGTCACTCAAGAGGCATAAGTAGCAATCCACTCACAACTATTATCTATTCATACCCATCTTAGGTCCTCACTTTAGTTGGCAAAGCCGAGGGGAGAACCATCATCATAATTGCTAATGTCTGGGGGCTACTTCTCAGTTTACATACATTTTCTTGGACATTATTTTAGTTGGTCATCACAGAAACTCAAGAGATAAGCAAATCCTATTTCTCTTTGCTGATGAGAAGTCAAATACTTAAAAGAGTAAGAAGTAGTATGTGGCAGCCAGATTTGGCACCTGAGTCTCCCGACTCCAGATGCCCTTTCCACATATGTCAGGTGCAGCTAAGTGTGGATGAACGTGGAAGGGTCATAGAAAGGAGCAAGGGGGTCTGTTGGGGAGAAAGACCAGATGGGACACTGAGGAAGTGGTGGGAGTAGGAAGAGTGAATCCTGGGTTCTGGATCTGAAGGTGGTGGGAGGGCAGAGGGGGGGAAGGGGAACTAACCAGAGATGAGGAAGGGGCTGTGGCCAAAGTTAGAAGTCACAGTCACCAAAAGAATTTGGGGAAAGCCTGAGTATTTGGGCTTGAAGATGGGTAGAATAGTACAGAGGGTATCAGACAGGGTAAGAGAGCTCATGCTGGCCTGGCTTTGCCACAGACAAGCCTGGGCATATGACTAACCACCTCAGCCTCAGTGTCTTCAGGTATAAAGCAAAGGACTTCCCTAGGATCACCTCTAAGGTCATGGGAGGTCACATAGTTGTGACCTAGGTCCATATGCACATATGACATGCACATGAGGGAGGTGTGTGCTGAGAGAGGCATAGGGCTAACATGGGTCCCAAATAGATCTTCCCAGTTACTCACTTCATGGTTTGTTTCCAGCCAGGCCAGGTGGGCCTAGCCTCTGGTCTGGGGGATCTAGGGATAGGATCCCAGTGATCATACTTGAATGACACTGGTGAGAAGAAGTGTCACTTTCACCAAATGGGAACTAAACATAGATCATTTTCTCAATGTGAAGTGTCTTTATTTGCCTCTTCCAGATGCTTTGAAGAGCAGGACAAGAATAAAGGGAATTCTGAGAATATGAGTTAGAAGCAGCCTTGGAGCCCTGGGGAATTTGTCTGTCTGGGCTCTGCTGCAGGGTGGAGACATTGCAACATCCATCCAGCCTTCCATCAGCCACCTTTGACCAACACTAAAAGCCCCGTTACCAAGAAGAGAGTGAGAATCATTTCTCTCCTATTAGTCCTTTCTCCTTCCCAAATGTGGTGTTAGCCACTGGGAGTTGTAATTGCAGACATCACCAAGGACTATGGATATAAATTTCACAAAGGGCAAGACCTTCCATTATGAGTAGGAAGATGGCTTTAATTAAAAAAAAAAAAAATCAATATATTGTTTCCAATCATTAGAATCCCATGTCAGTGGCAAAAATCAATCCTTTTCATATTAAAACGCTTACATTCACACTCTGATGTTATATTACACATGAGTCATTGAGGGAGGTGGGAGGGGGTCCACCTGAGGCCCACCATGAGTCCCAGCCATGTCCTTGCTTAAGTCATGGGCAGTTGGTGAAAGTCCATCTTCAGGAAACCTGTGAACTAGGAAATCCTACACAATGCCACAGAGATTTGAAATTCTATACAGTGGAAAGGGTGTTCTCTTGACAGATTCTCTCCTCATTCTTCCAAATCCTCCAATGAAAGCAAAAAGAAAAAAGAAAAGCTGGAATGACATCTCAAAGATTGGAGACATTTTCATCTTGTAGTGATTCCCCTCACTCTGCCATGTTGGTAGATTTTTTACCACAGGGTTCAACCAACAGGCACCAGAGGATTCTAATGTTAACAGAGGGCTCCATTTTTAAAAGATAATTAATCTCTTCATGCAAGAAAATGCCTTGATTTTAATCAGCGGCACGGGTTTGGTTCTCTCCTCTCGTTTCCTGCGACGTAGGAGCAAATGGAGACAGGGCAGATCTCCCAGAGAACGTCACATATTACTGAAATAGACTCTTGTCAGCATTAAACTCCCAGAGGTGCTATCCTGTTTCCCACACAACATAATAGTAATGATCTTATGGAGAAATTTTGCCTTTATGGAAACTGTTTATTTCTAAGAACACTCTAACGTCAGGCTACGTGTGAAGCTTCCCTAATAAAGAAGGAAAGGAAAACAAGGGTCCTAATTAAAAACATTGTTTAAGAAGACACTTGTGAGATAAAAGAAAATCACACTTTACATGGAAAACTTCATCATGTATATTGCTAGTATGCACTGCACAGTGTTCGAGCCATTCTCTCAGCCTCTGTTCCTTGTCACTGGTTATTATACTCCTCAAGCCCGATGCTTCTGGGTCGGTTCTCCTTCTCCACATCAGCACTTCCTCCCTTTGAAGTCAGTGAGAACCTGATGCCCAGAGGGGAGCTACATGGTTTGGGAATATCTCACCTACTGGTTTCTTTGTCTCATCTCGCTGGGTTTGGAAAATGATGGACCAGTCTTATTGTCAGTCAAGTGCTGCCCAGTTGGATCTTCCATCTGTGGAACGGAGCAGACATGACTGTGTGCTACCTGGGCACCCCTCTGTTAGGGGAATGAAAATGGTTTTATTAGCATTCTAGGGAATCGTGGGGCTGGTTTCAAAAGCTCAGATATTTGCCACGTCGTTCTTTTCTTTTCTTTTCTTTTCTTTTCTTTTCTTTTCTTTTCTTTTCTTTCTTTCTTTTCTTTTCTTTTCTTTTTTTTCCTGCCCCTGGGAACTGGATTCTACCCTCGTTCTTCCTTGCTGCCATAGGAGCCTGGACTCAACCTGGGTGGATTCGAATAAGAGCATTATTCCATTCCTTGACCTTGGGAAGTGACGTTACCTCCCTCTGCCTCATTGCTTCCCCTACAACTTGGGATAATCCTAGTACCTGTCTAACAAAAGCTTTTTTGGTATTGAGTCATCAGATTCATACAAAAGCCATTGTCAGCTAATATTATCCCCATGCCACAGAGGAGGAAGCAGGCTCAGAGAGGTAACTCAGTCACCCAACACAGAGGGTTTTGTATGAATTTGATGGCACACAGTAGGGTTGTCACCTACATAGAAAGAGTGGGATACATGTTAACTCTTATCAAAATTCTTGTAGATCATCCCAGTATTTTAAAATAGTGAGCAGAAAAGTGGCTACAGAACTAATGCTGGGGAGCAACAACCTTTAGAGTGTGGGTGGAAGAAGACAGAAGAGAGTTATTGGTAATATGGATACAACAACCAGCATTTATATTTGCTTAGGTCTGCTGGGCTTCCCACTGGCCAAACCCAACTGGCAGCCACAGGACAAGGAAGTCCATTGAGACAGCTGGTATAGTTGAGCTTCCCAGCATACAGAACAGGGTGCAGGAGCAGGAGAAGAGATTTAAAGGAGTACAGGGATGATATCCAGCAGTGACCCAGAAAAGTTAAGCAAATTAGGGATCAAACATTTACTACTGGCTTTAGTGACCCAAACACCCCTGGTAACTTTGTTGAGAACGTTTTTCAGTGGAGACATGGGGTGCTGGAGAAGTCCACAGGCCATGAGCTGAACAGTCCATGGAAAGTGACACAGTACAGGCAGTAAATAGAGACTGTTTTCAAAACCCAGTGACTGTGCAGGAAAAGAGAGAGAAATTGTGCGTGGAGGTCGGGGATAATGGAGGGAAAGAGAAGAGAAGTGACAGTTGAACTACAGATGATGGGCAAGGTTTTTTGGAAGTTGAAGGAGCTGTGATCAGGACACCTGTTCTCAGGGTGCCTGGGTGGCTCAGCGGTTTAGCGCCTGCCTTTGGCTCAGGGCATGATCCTGGAGTCCTGGGTTGGAGTCCCGTATCAGGCTCTCCGCAGGGAGCTTGCTTCTCTCTCTGCCTGTGTCTCTGCCTCTCTCTCTCTCTGTGTCTCTCATGAATAAATAAATAAAATCTTAAAAACTAAAATTAAAATAAATGTAAAAAAAAAAAAAAAGGACACCTGTTTTCATGAAGTAGAAGGAAGAAGAGAAAGAGGAGACACATCTTTATATGGAGACAGATAAATGTGTTCTCCCGGAGTACAGGAGATAGATATTGTTGACATTAATTATTTTCCTATATAAGACTAGAAATAAAGTCATCCCCTGGGACTGATGGAGAAGGCATTATGGAAAGTATATGAGTGGAGGGTAGTGCTTGAGGGAAACTTACAAGAAACAGAAGGAATGAATTGCAAGTAAACAGAAGGACCACCTGGTTTAGGTAGGAGAGACAGAATTGCAGAAACATGGATTTACTGCTTTATTTTTCCTCCAGGGAATCTCTTGGCCTGGATGGAGGAGAGGAGAAGGCAGAGAAGGCTTGGCATTTTCTCAGGCTAGGACAGCAGAATGAGGATAGAAGAATTGAGGGTGTTGGTGAGAAGCAGCATAAATACAGGTAGATCCTGGATTCTCAGCTGAATGGGGAAAGAAAAAAAAGCAAAGTCCAATTGAAAGAAAACAAGTGACCTGGTCAGCTTGGGGGCCAGGGGAGGGGGGAGGTGGCTAGAAGTGTGCACTTGTCCAGAGTCCGGTTGACAGGGAGAGAGGTGGAAGCACAGAAGATCATGATCAGCAAGCGGGATGCTAGAATTTGCAATTTGAAGGGAGGATAAATTCTTAGGTATGGCTGTGAATTAATGTCATGTTTATTTTTGTCTATTCTCCATAGCTTATCAATGCTGTAGATGAAGACTGAGAGGAGAATGTCAGCCAACTAAAGAGTGAGGTTGGGAGGAGGAGGAAGGCCCAGCTTGACATTCTCCAGGCCCTCTGGTCTGGGGATGGCACTGCACCCCCAATGTCAGGGGTCCCCAGTTGGGAGCATGGAGAGTTTTCCAGTCGCTAAGAGCTGTGGCCACAGCTGGTGGGGGAGGGAGAGCTAGAGGAGGGACAGACAGGACAGCGGGGGTGCAGGGGAACCAGGGTGTAGGTGGGTGTGGGGCACAGAAGCATGGAGAGTGTTTGGGAGGCACACAGTCTGCTGCAATGCCTTTAAGGCACTGGAATTTCAGCCAGAGGCTGTGCACTTAGGGCAGCCCATGGGAAGCCCAACTGCGGAGAGGGCAGCAGGTACCATGAGCTCCGCGCTTGGAGGAAGGGAGGCTGCAGAGGGCCAGGCAAGGCAAGGATCCCCGGCACAGCACCTGCATGTACCACTCATGGGCTGTGGGCTCTGAGCTGGAGCTTCCACCTGCAAGCAGGGCCCAAGCGCTCCCGGAAGCTGTGTAACAACTTCAATCTGGATTTTCATCCTCTGAAAAGAGCAGGCCCTCTTCATGACACATAGGATAGAATTTGACCATGTCTCTACTGCAGACTTGCAAAGAAGAATTTACTCTGGAATATTGGAGATGTCACTACTTATTTTAAAGTTTCTCTTTCTTGTGAGGGGTTGGTGGGGAAAGTAATCAAAACATTGCTTTAATTAGAAGAAGCCTAAAATAAAGAAGGGGGATCAAGATTTAATTGCTGCATTTTTTTTTGTTTTGTTTTTTGTTTAGCAAAATGTGTCCCCAATTAAATGCAGTTGGGCAGCTCTGGGAAGAAATGAATAAACAGTGGGTGGGGGCGATGAGGAGGATGCAGAGGAAAGAGACTGTTCTCAAGCTGGGATTTTGTTTGCCAAGTTTCCATGAAGAGCAAAGCTTAGCTCTGAAGGAGAAGCCCTGGAGAGATGGGGTTTAGAATAGTAATGCAAAGAGAAACCCCAAATGAGGTGAGATGAGGAGACATTTCTCTAATGCAGTTCATCCTTAACAGGTGCTGGCAACATCTGTAACGAGACTATCCATGATAAAAAGCTTCTCATACCTTAATCCACACTATATTACATTCACAAACACATTGCCATCCTCTTCAGTCCTCCTCCCCCCGAGATGCAGGAATAAATAATGTACTATTAAATTCACATCTCTGCTTTCTGCCTAAGAACATTAAAAGTAAAAAGAAAAAAAAAATAGCTTCCACCATCGCATTATTCCCAGGGGAATGCAAGTGGTAAACATGAAGATGTATTCAGGGTGATCCAACAGAAGCCCTCATATAACCAGCTGCACTGGCCTATTAAAAAACTGGAAGATTATATATTGAGTGGATCCTATGAAAGATATAAATAAGTGAGGAATCTTAATTTAATTCAAATGCTATTACTCTAATGCAAATGCCCATGTTTGGAAAATGGAATCCATTTCTTCCTAAGAGATGCACAACAACATCAGAGCCTGCCTTCCTTCTATCTTTCCTTCCTTCCTTCCTTCCTTCCTTCCTTCCTTCCTTCCTTCCTTCCTTTCTCTTAAAACAAATATGTACTCATCATTTATTATGTGCAAGACCCAACGGTACAGGATTTCAAAATCTAGAAAAACTCAAGGAAGCCCTGTGTGTCATTAAGTTTTATGGTCTATGAAAAAAAGAAGTGGCTAGTAATTAAATATTCTCCTACCTTCCCACCTTAATTTACCTACCTCTACTATGGGCTTACTGTAAAATTCAGTTATCCAGTTTCCAATGTATCTGAAGGTAGAGATTCATAGCCTGGCACATGGGTACTCCATAAAAATGGCACAAGATGACTAAACTTCATGGTATTGTTCCTTTTGGTCTAAAGAAGATATGTAAGCTTTGGCTCCCTTAGCCATACTATACCTCGCCTTTGAGCCATTCATTCACACATTCATCAAATGTATATTCCTCATCTGCAGACCAGCAGAAAAGTCTTGGTGCTGGCAATATAAATATGAATAAGACAGAGTATCTTCTTTAAAGGAGCTGATTGTAAAAGGGATACAAGAGGATAGACACATCTCTGCCCAAATTCTTACAGATGCTGGGAAATCCTAGGCACAGTGGAACCCAAGAGACAAGAAACCATGGGAAGGTCAGGGAAGTTTCAGAAAGTGCTTCAACAAGTTCATGGTTTATGCACTGAATTTCAATGACAAGTAGACATGCGGGGTGATAAGGAAAAAAAACATTTTAGGTGAAGGGAATTGTGGAAGCTACGGCATGGGTGTGTGAAGAAACAGACTGGCATGTCTGCGGAAATGTAAACATTTGTTCAGCCAAATCGATGGATCCAGAGTGGGTGGAAGAGGACTGGAGAAGTGGGAGACAAGAGGATCCATCGGGTGATGATATTGGGAGGTGAATGTGGGTGGAAGGAGGGAACCCTTGCTTAGCGACAAGCTCTTTCTGCTACAATGGCAGGGGTGCCTTTACTCATGACATAATTTGAGCCCACCTTCTTAAAGATTTCTAAAAAACTAAAATAGATTTATAAAGAAATATGGAGGACCTAAGAGATAAGATTATTCTGAGATTATCATTTAAAGTGATTCCACAGTTTACTGACTGGAACACTTTGAGCAATTGTTGATATAAAAAGCCTATAGTTGCTAAACAATTGACCTAACAACTTCATCTGGCAAAATAGAGTTTATTTACCAAAGCAACATGAAGTTTTTAAAAATTAGGTGTTGATTGATCTGTAAGAATATAGAAAATATTTTTTGAATATTGAAGTAAAGGATATCGATAAATGGCCACAGAAGAATAAACAAAACTATATAAATCCCATAGATCTCTGTGAGAGTGTATATACTATGTACATAAACATATTCGTTAGTCTATTTTCATACTCACAGGTCTGCTTTTAAGACTAATACTGCTACCTAACTGACAAAACACACAAGCTTTAAAACTCAATCCCAATTTGTAGAAAAAACAGCAATAATGAAGGTGAATGAAGCCTGAGTCAAGCAAAGTTCTGTTTACATACCATGAACAAAAAAGGCACTGGAAGTTTCTATGCCCAGTACATATACACATATGTTCAGTGTTACAACCACATATTAACATTGCTCTGGGTGTTTTCATATTCAAAGTGCACTTGAAACATTTAGTCTGAGTCTATACCACAATCAAGCATCTCATAAAAGTGCTGTAGATGGTAGCTCAAATTTGAGCCACCATTTTGTTTCCTTATGTCTTCCTATGTGAGTCTCTGCTAAGGAAGAGTCAGAAAAAGTGCTTCAGACCAATGTCTCCAGACTTCCTGAGATAAGGACTTTTTTTGCATTTACATTTTTCAAATGTCCCTTTTGTCATTTTCAAATAAGCATCTTCTATATTATCAGCGACATTCTGAGCCACGAGCATGGTATGTAGGTCAGGTCTTGGAACGCACCAGGCCTCTAACAGTCACCAACTGACTGGCTGAATTTTGATCAGGTCTGAAGCATAAAACTTTATGCTTGGTGAGTTAAAGACAAAGGATAACATGATATCATTTCAGCTCAGCTTAAATTGTTGTTTCTACAGACTTCCAAAAGTACTAAACAACTTCATCTAGCAGATCAATTTGCTGAGGTGACCTGAGAACCTTTTGCACTTAATTCAGTTGAGCAGGCCCACTGGTGGGCAGTGCTGATCAAAATCAGATACACCACAGGATGAAACTCTTTATCCAAAAGGCAGAAAGCTAGAGATGCCTGTATCAGATCTTCCCAAGCTGCAATCATGTTTGCTTAGTGTTGGCAACATCTCTGGGATCATTGGTATTGGAGTCACCTGGGCATTGACTAGAAAAAAACAAACAAAAAAGGCAAAACTCAAAAGTCAAACCTAGGTGGCCCCAGACTCTCTGGAAGTGGGGCCCTAGAATCTGAATTTATGGGAAATTTTCGGGAGGATTATTTGTTCACTGAAGTTTAAGGATGATACTTCATGGCGTTCAAACAGTGTTGTTCTAGACAGAAGGGACAGACCCATTCTCTACAGAAAATGGTGTCTCTGTCTGCATAAACCCCTGTAGTCCACCTCTTTGGAAACGTGGGTGCCCTTCCCATGTCATAGCACACACAAACTGTCAACCACACTGCCTTCTCAGGTGTCTTCTGCTACTTTGGCAGTTGTCCTCAGAGAAGCTGCCAGTTCTACCAGAAAATCACTATCCAATCTCTCACATCACAAAGATGAACATTTTCATTTTCCTCTGACCATTGTGAAGATACACCACATTGTTAATCTCCTTTCATCTGAATAATCTTTCCTCAACTTTTCAGTAATTATAGGTTACCAGGCTTGACATTCTAAAATAGGGTGATGCATTTACCAAGGTGACAGGGTGTTTGTGAGGCTTAATTAATTAAGGCCCGGAGAGTGCTGAGAGAAAGCTTTTGTACCAGCATTCAATATTATTATTTATTTGCAATACAATTTAGAACTTTCTCCATAATGGGGAAAAATTACAAACATCCATTTAATTCCTCAGGGTACTTGAGAGTAAAAAGCTGGCCATGGGAGAGCAGGGAATTACTGCTGTCTCTCCTATAATAACCACCAGCATGGAAATGGAATAAGAATCCATTACCCCAGGTGGAAGGTTATCTGAAGCCCTAAATGGGCTTGTTGCTGATATACTCATGGCTGGCACAAGCAGAAGACCAGACACTCAACCCCAGTCCCTGTTTCCCCTTCAGCCCTGAAGCCCAGAAACACTGAGTGTGTGAAGATGTCAGTGACAATAAAATATTTTTTTTCAGTTAATGGGCTTCATGAATACATAGATTTCAAGTTAAGGCAATTATCTAATTTCAACTCACCACTTGCTAATTTACTAATTCATTAACTCGAAGAAATGGTCATCCTATGCGATGCTGGCCTCCCGACCAATAGAGCTAAGTCTTGGAAGGGATTTATTTCCAACAACACCAGGGACAGAAAAGCCTGAGATATTTTTGAAGAATAATAAAAAATGGATTAAAGGGAAAAGAAATAATTTATCACGTGCAGATGTGCAGACAGAAAAGATGGTGGCTTTGCAGCCTGATTTTATAAAAACAAAATTACAGTGAAGGTATCTCACCAAATCAATGATTTGCTAACACAGGGATCTAGATGGCTGATGAGCTATCAGGTGTACCAGCTTTCATAAAAATCACGTCATCAAAGGAATAGTCAGTAAATTTCTCCTCTTCTGACTAACCAACCCCAGACCTTGCAACCTTGATAAGAAGGGAAAGCAACACAACTTTGGCAGATTCTTTGTTGAAATCCAAAGGCTATGTGTGCATGTCAGTGCCTCCCTCAGGAGGTTCACGACTGCCAAATGACTTGAAAGTCCTAGACAAGTTCTACTCTGTAGGAAAGGATGAAAAAGATACATCCAAGAAAGGGAGGAAATATGGATTGATATGACTTGCTGCTTCTAGAATCTTCCAAGGAGGAGAGCACTTTCAAAAAACATTTTACAAGTACTTTTCTGCATCTGAGAAGTAAATAAGTAAATAAATTACCCAATGAGTCTACTTTCATACATATTATTCTTCTAAGATGTGAATATTCTGTATCTATTTATTTAGGTTTTCTCTAAGTCTTTCCAGTTATGTGTCCTGTTTTTCCACAAAAAGGTACAGCACTTTTTTTGCTAGATAATTTTTCTCAGATAATATTTGATACTGTTGTAAAAGAAACACATATATACAGCAAGATATGCTACACATTCAGAATATATTTATTTTAAAACTCAAACCAGAATCAAAGAGACAAAATTCCCATTAGCCAAGACCTAGAGGAGTCCTTATAAGAGAGGCTACCCAAAGGGTGACTAAAATCATAGAAGGCACTCGATCTCATTATCACCAAGAAAATGCAAAATAGAACTACAACGAAGTACCACCCCTGCCCCCAAATTGCTAAAATTAGAAAGATTGACAATAACAAATGTTGGCAAGGACATGAAGCAATGGAGAGCTCTCACACACTGTTGATGAGACTGTCAAACTTCCTTCAAAACTGGTTCGATACTCTTTACTAAAGTTGATGATACTTATACCCTATGACCAACCAATTCTACTCTAAACAATGTCCTAGAGAAATCTGTGTATTTGTCCTCCAGATTTACATATACAGGAATGTTTACAAGAACACTCTTTATAATACCCAGCTACTGGAAAGAACTCAAATGTCTACGGACAGTAGGATGGATGAATAAATTGTGGTAAGTTCATTCAATAGATTATTATGCCAGAATTGAAATGAACAATGTATGAGTACACATAAAAGCCAGGTAAATCTCACAAACATAATGTTGATTGTAGAAGCCAGACAGAAAGTAATAAATATTGTATGATTCCATTTATATCAAATTTAAAAACAGGCAAACAGTGTAAAGAAAGGCAAGGGGCTAATCACTACAAAAGTCAGCTCAAAGCAGGAGGAACCTGTGGCTGAGAAGAACCAGAGGTTTTGGTTTTTGTTTTTAAGATTTTATTTATTTGAGATACAGCGAGTGAGAACAAGCTAGAGAAAACATGAGTGGGCGGGGGATGGGGACAGAGAGAGAGAGAAGCAGACTCCCCACTGATCAGGGCGCCTGATGCAGGGCTCCACCCCAGGACCCTGGGATCAGGACTGAAGCTGAAGGCAGCCGCTTAACCAACTGAGCCACCCAGGCATCCTGAACCAGAGGATATTGAGGGGTTGGCAATAGTCTCTTTTTTTAAACTGGGTGATAAGTACAAGGCTATTGGTTCCATAAAAATCAAATAAAACGTACATTTATGTTTCATGTAATTTTCTCTATAGGACTATATTATAAAATATGACAATAAATATGATTTTTGCAATTTAATTTAAAAAACAGAGAATTACACATTGTATCTCATTTTTTAAGGTTTGTGGATTGTATCTGCAGGACTGTAAATACAATAGGGAGATTGCATGTTGGCACATTACTTTGTATCCTCAATAGTTCATTTACCAATTTAATAATGAATAACTTTTATTACATGAACCTCTTAATTATAATACCCAGCTTTGAAAAAATTGCACCATATTATATATGTCAACACATGTAATTTTAATTAATAGATGTATGCCAATAAAAATAAGGATTCATACTTTTTTGTATGAAGGTTAATAAATAGGTAGAGTTGACAATGAGACTCCTAGAAGAAAGCATGTGTCCAATTAGATTCTGTTTTGCATTTTCAGTTGGATACTCATCTGGTTTTTAAATTTATAAACATTTAGATGATATAAGTATAACCTCCTGTAAAGCTGTTGAATAACTTTTAGGAACCAGTAGAAATAATAATATTTCCTCAGTGGCTAAAATAAGACTTCTTGTAGTCTTCATAAATAACATCAGCAACAAAAATGATTGAACAGAGTGGATGTGTATTAGAAATACACAATGTTGGTGGTGCCTGGGTGTCGTAGTCGGTTAAATGTTGGATTCCGGGCTTCTACTCAGGTCATGATCTTAGGGTCATGAGAGGAAGCCCAGAGCCAGGTTCTATGCCGGGTGTGAAGCCCGCTTATAATTCTCATTCTCCCTCTCTCTCTCTCTCTGCCCCACCCCTACCACATGTACACATGTGCTCTATTTCTTTCTCTGAAAGAAAGAAAGAAAGAAAGAAAGAAAGAAAGAAAGAAAGAAAGAAAGAGAGAGAGAGGGAGGGAGGGAGGGAGGGAGGGGGGAAGGAAGGGAGGAAGGGAGGAAGGAAGGAAGACACAATGCTGCCTGAATTAGGAACATACATTTCCCCCATTTATAGCATCTGGGGAGCACACTATTTTCATCCTCACCCATCTCTTGTAATAATGTCTCTGATTCACAGAAGCAATTACTCACAAAGCAGTGTTATTTCAAATAGTGATAAATTACTGGTTGATTCTGAGCAACCTTTTGAAGGAAGAAAGGAGAGAGAGGAAGAAAGAGATACAGAAGGAAGAAAAGAAAGAAGGCAAGGAAGAGTACAAGAACTGAATAACAAATTATAGCACAAAGAATGAATGCACAAAACATTGAAGAATCAGAGAAAAAAATGAAGGAATGTATAAAAAGTTAGATGAATGAAAGAATTAGTAGCTGCTTTAAAATCAGTGGATAAATGAAGAAAGAAAGCATATAGGAAGTGTAGAAATAAATGAATGAAAAAAAATGGGTGGGTAGGTGAATAAATAAAAATGAGTGAATGACCGGGCACCTGGATGGCTCTGTCGATTAAGCATCTGACTCTTGATTTCTGCTCAGGACATGATCTCAGGGCCCTTGAATGAGCCCCACAAAGGGCTCCATGCCCACCCAGGAGCCTGCTTGGGATACTCTGTCTCCCTTTGCCCACACCCCTGCTCAAGCATATGTATGCTCTCTCTCTACAAGAAATAAAGAAGTAATTAAAAAAATTAAATGAATGAATGACAGAAAGTGTAGTGGTTAAATGAGTGAAGAATAAAATAAGTAAATTTAAAAAGAGTGAATAAAAAATGAGAGAATGAGTGAATATTTGAAAGAATGAGAACCAAAGAGATTAGTTTAATGTCTTCATTTTACATAAGTGGAAACAAGGGGTCAATGTGAATAAGTGATTTGTTTTTAATGGTGACCAGAGAACAACTAGAACCCAGGTTTGCTGAATATGAATCTTACACAGTTTTCATGGAATAATTTAGCTTGGTGTTCCCTAAGATCAGAGCCTGAGACAAGGACTTTGTACAGGCAGTGGAGTGAGTTTCATGGTGAGAGAGAACCCACAAGGAACTATCTATTCAGAGGTGGTAAAAATCAGAGATGAGATTGTGAGGATGTGAGTCACACCAGAAGCACTCTAGCACACTGTTGTGTTCTAGGAAAGTTCTAGAAGGTGTTAGAAAATGTTATGGAAAAAAAAAAGAAAAATGTTATGGAAACGAAGATGACGAAACAGCCATAATTTAGTTGTGTCATTAATTAATACATACCCAGCCACAGAAATACAATCAGGTTGAAGTCTGTGTTTCTTTCAAGCTCCAGACACACTTTATAATCCTATGATAAATCATAGTAGTAGTAATAGATTGTTATAATAAAAGTTATTTTTCTTTTTCTTTCAACTCATAGCAATTATTAAATTTGAAGGAAAAAAGAGAAGGCTTTTTATAAGGTAAGCCTACATATAGAAACATTAAGGAAACGGTAACCATTCCCCCTGCTGAGAAGCCTGAGCACATTGAACAACAATGTGTAGATCTTATAGGTGTATGGAAAAAAAACTTTTCCTCTATCTTATATTTGTGCCTGGGGCTTGCAAATTAAACTGACAAAAGACAGATCCACAGGAGAAAAGGCATACAGATCTTATTTGACGGTAATATTTCAATTTTACATGCATTGAGTCTTCCTAAAAAGAAAACACACAAAAAAGTGAAGATCCAAAAAGGTGGCGTTACCTGGGAGCTTCTATACCATTTTCACAAAGGGTGACAAATTTGTGGAGAAGTGACAAGAGAAAGGGTAAGTAAGAGGCTTGGCCTTCTGGGAGCCATAAATCGTGAGAAGATAAACCTATAGGAAAACTAACAGAAGATAAAGCTTATTTTTGTAAGGTTTCTTTGTGTAGACCCATCTCAGTGCTGACTTTCCACCTCCAGCCGTAATGGTTGCTCTCCCTCTTCCTGGTATGGGAGAGGAGAGGGAGCAAACCTTCTAGAAGGGAAATTCACGTCCCACTTTTAGGCAGATGGGGGAGGGCAGAGAGCTCTTTCTGAGTTTGCTGTCTCATTATTGCCTTCAGCTCAAAACAATCCTTATGCCAATGTAGCCAATTTTGGGGGCATTTTTGGATCTCTTTCATAGGTAAAGCCAGAGGATACCTTCAGCTCTGCATGTGGACATTGTTCTAATGCCCAAACTGATAATGCCAAGCTCAGGACCCTACCAGTTTGCACATGCTCAGAGTAAAAAAGGAATAGGGCATTAACTTTTTATGAGACATGCTCCATTGAGCTCATCCTCCCTCCCCACCCCACTTCTTTTCAGGGTTCCCCCAATCATGCCTTCATGATATCTGCTTGAACCTTCCAATACATTCTCACCTGTCTTCACTGATAAGGGCTGGTGTGGAACTCTGTCCTCCTTCAGGAAATAGTAATGACTTCCTTTCACTCTTGAGGGATCCCCTTGCCAGAGAGCCAACATGATAATCTCTTTTAAACTAAAGCATTTAACACTGGTCAGGGCAAAGTAGGCCTTTTTCCAAAGCTGGGTTTATATTTTAACATGAACTTTGCTGTTGTGATCTCAAATAACAAAGAACATGGAAATTGCTAGAACTGTCAGGGCCAAAGAGGGAATCCTGGAGGTCATGAAATATTTTTTTTTAAAGATTTTATTTATTTATTCATGAGAGACACAGAGAGAGGCAAAGACACAGGTAGAGGGAGAAGCAGGCTGCCTGCAGGGAACCCGATGCAGGACTCCATCCCAGGACCCTGGGACCACGCCCTGAGCCAAATGCAGACGCTCAACCACTGAGCGTCTGCCCCCATGAAAGATTTTTTTTGCCCCAAATGCCCATCCATGAAATAAGCCTTGCCTGGGCCAGTAATTTTGTTCCGAAATGCTCATTCTACTGAGATCCTTTTCCTCCTTTTTTCCTGACCTTTGTGAAAATCATCACCCCCAGCTCAGTTCTGAATCCAGAAACATGGACATCAGTGTTCACCTTTCCCTTTTCCTGACTTTTCCCCATCCGAATCCTGCCAGTTTTCCTGCCTGTTCATCTTGCTGGGTGGTATGTTTCTCTCTCTTTTCACTGCTTTAATTTAAGCTTCCAAAAAGGTCCTCGTGAAACTTCTATCTGACCAGGACACTGTCTGCTGAGGCTCATTGCTTCCACTCATGACCGTCAAAGCTCCATTCTCTGCTACATGACACATCTGCCTTCTGGCGTGAACTTCCACCACCCTCTCCCCACTCTGGAGACCATACATGCTCTCTCTTGGCTCTGGGTTTTCACACACACACGTTTACTCCTACATAGATTATTTCTTTTCCTTCTCCTCCTCCTAAATATACTCAAAGCTTATCCTGCATCTCCATGCTCCACCTTCACGTTGCCTTCTCTTCTGTGTCTCTATCTTCTCTCTTACAACCAAGAATACTTTTCACGGCATTTAGGCCCCACTTATACAAGCCAGAATTATCTCCTCATCAAGATCCTTAACTGAATCATGTATGCAAAGATCACCTTTTCCAAATAAGGTAATGCTCTCCAGTTCCAGGGATTTAATGTGGAAGTATTGGGGAGGAGACATTTTCAAACTACCTCTCTGGTACTACTCTAATGCACCAGTCATTGTCCCTTCTAATTATTGCTTATTAAGTTAGTTGCCACTCTACTAGACTTGTCAGCCTTGTTGGTCTCTGATCTCCATCAAAAGAGCTGCTCAAATCTCCATTTGAAAAGAGCTGCTCAAATCTCCTTAGGAGTTCAAGTGCACTAAATATTTAACTTCAGCAGACTCCTCAAAACTGATTCTCTCTACATGGTCAGCCTCCATTCCTACCCTGAAGACACTCCAAGTATTTGCTTTCTCAACAGATTCTTCCAGGGCAGAAGCTGAAGGAAATTTCCTCTCCACAGGAGGGAACTTCACTAGCAGATGATCCCTCTGTTCAGTAGGAGCTGGAAAAGGTCTTTATTTTTCATGGGGTTGACTTGGCCTAGCCCAACCTGTTTCTTCTCCTGAAGAACTCCCCCAAAGAAGTCGACATCCCTCTAAAGACCATCACGTGAAAGAGTGCAGGTCACTGGTGATGCCAAAGTGGTCCCATTTGCCTCCCCATTAGGACCAACAGTGGCCTCCTCCTTCTTCCTTGGCTTCGAGAGGAGCGACTCCATAGAGGTACAACCATGCTTTCCATTGCTGGCCTCACTCAAGGCATCTGACATATGCACTTTCTCAAAATTTCCCAGGTATCTCCCCTCACTTCCCAATACTCACCAGCAGACAAAATTCAAGCTCTCTTCAGTCTCCATAGACACTCTTCGGAAAAAATATCAATTTCAACCTTAAATTCAAGGGTTTATTCCAAGACTCTCTTCCTCCTTTCCACCTCTCAACTGAGCAACCAACTAGTATTTTGTCTCTTTATTGGTGGAGATCACCAGCTGTAGGGATCCTGAATCTGTGCCATCTTTAAGAAGTCTCCCTCACACTTTCAGGGCCCAGAGGATGTATGTTCCTGAATTGGGGCATAGAGTCAGGACTCCCCAGTGTCCCGATCTAGAGAGTGCAAACACCCTTCGTTGCATCCTGTAGACTCTGTAGCTTTTAGCTATGTGGTGCTAACCACAGCATAGCATTGTGGTTTAGCCAGCAGGCCAGGAGATCACTCAGAACTGGATTTTTGTCTAGCTCCACAATCATCCAGCTGTGTCATCTTCAGTACATTTATTTAAGTCTCAGTCTCCTCTTCCATTCAATGGAACAATACCCACTCACAGGGTTACTAAGAGTTTTGAATGAAAACATGATTGCCTAACAAAGAGGAGTTTCTCCAAGATACTTAGAATGCACAAGATGGTTTGGTCCTTTCTACTGAACAGGTTTTGCCAAAGGGCCATTTTTCTTGGCAACTAACGGCCATTTCTTCCTGGTTCTCACACAGAATACCTTTCAGAGCTGCAAGCAAATAGGAGTCTTCACGTAGCAGCCTTCTGAGTGGGATTTTTTTTTTCTGCCACACAGGTATTAGAGAATAAAACCCACCAGTAAGTGTCAGGAAATATTAAGTGCTCCATAGTCTTAAATAAAATCGGATTATATTTGTGACTTGTTAAAGACTGAGATTCCCTGCAAGAAAGAGAAACAGGCATCTTCTTTCCTTCCTAGAAGCTTGCTGAGCTATTAAACTTTGAATCCGGGGATCCCTGGGTGGCTCAGCAGTTTAGCACCTGCTTTTGGCCCAGGGTGTGATCCTGGAGTCCTGGGATCGAATCCCACATTGGGCTCCCTGTGTGGAGCCTGCTTCTCTCTCTCTCTCTCTCTCTCATAAATAAATAAATAAATAAATAAATAAATAAATAAATAAATAATCTTAAAAAACAACAACAACAAAAAACTTTGAATCTACTCTACTGCTGCCAAGAGCCTGGAGAGGAGTTAGTTAGGGGATTTCTTTTGGAAATCAAAGGAGAAAGAGGAAAGGGAAAAGCTTGACACAGGTCCTCAGGCACTTAGATTTGCAGTCAACAGAGAGAGATCTCTAGAACACCTGGAGATTTCCAAAGGCAGTAGGCTTGCTGGGAAACACTGAGAAAAGGGTTTGAGAAGGAGTAAGTGAGTGATGGGCTTTCAGTTCTCCAAGGCCTTTGGAAAGAAGACTTTGGAGTTTCTATAGCTCCAAAGGAGGTATCGTGGCAATAAGAGAAGACTAGGCTGTAAGTGAGAACTGGTTAGTGTACTGGTGAGGAGGCCAGGTGAAGAAGGACACAGCCACCCCTCCTGATGAGGGGTCTTTAACACAGATAATAAAACTGAGTTCCCACAGTGGAGACCTCCATTCAGCAGAAATGGAGGCAAAAAAGCCAAACAAACAAAACAAAACAAAGGGAATGCAGACATTTACCCACCACTACTGTGCTAGCAGTTATAAAAGATGGCACTCTGTTCCTCTATCACCCCTTTGCCCCTCCACCTTCAACTCTTCAAGAAGGCAGGAAGGAAATATGGATAAATATCTCAGGATAACAGTGCTGGAGTGAGAGGAGGAAGGAAAGAGCAGATAAAGCTCCTCCTCACTCCACGTGCCCCTAGCCTCGCACCAAATCTACCCTAGGGGAGGAGGGCCTGGGATTTATATTGAGTCTGAGGTTGGCACATTAAGCGGAATAGGTTTCTTTTATTATATATATTTTAATTGCAATAAACTGTACATAACATAAAATTTATCATTTTAACTGAAGTATGTAGTTCAGTGGCATTAAGTACATTCACATTGTTGTGCAACCATCACCAAAACATTTTTCCTCATCCCAAACTGAAACTCTGTACCCGTTTAACAATTACTTCCTATTCCTCCCCCAGCGCCCCCACCCCCCCGCGCCTGGTCCTGGTAACCTCTACTCTACTTTCTGTCTCTGAATTCGCCTATTCTGGGTCCTTGCTGTAAATGAAATCACACAATATTTGTGTTTTTGTGTCTGGCTTCTCAGCAAAATGTTTTCAAGGCTCATGCATTTTGGAACATGTATCAGAACTTGATTCCTCTTCAAGGCTGAATAAATTATATGCATATGCCACGTTTTATTTAACCAATCATCTTTTGGTGGGCATTTGGGTTACTTTCATGTTTCGGTAAATAATGCTGCTATGAACATTGGTGTATAGCATTGCTAACTCCTATGATAATTCTATGCTTAACTTTTTGAGGAACTGCCAGGCAGTTTCCCACAGTGGCTGCACCATCTTATATTCCTAAATGCACCGGGTTCCAATTTCTTCACCATCTTCCCCAACACCTGTAATCTTCCATTTTGGAATAATAGTCATCCAAATGGTGACAAAGACTTTCTCTTTGACCTGATTTTAGTCAGACTCCTCTGAACCCTTTTTTCGACTGGGCTCATCTTTGGATCTTTTTCAGCCTGGATTGCCTAGATCAGTTGTGGCAAGAATCCCCTACCTTTGGTGTCTCCTCCTAGTGACTTCCCATCCATTGAACACCACTCTGCTTGATGGCTATACATCCCCAACTGTCTGTATTTGGAACTGAACAGATCTCTCTCCCCTGTTGCAGTAGTCTGGACTCTCATGGCAATAGTCCTGAATTAATTCTTACTTCTCATTTTAACAAGCTTCAGAACAGTTTTTTCTATAGCAAGGGGTGTGAACTGGCATTGCATTGTGGTTTTGATTCCCTAATGGCTAGTCATGAGCAACTGGATGGGTTTTAATATCTGAAAACATATAGAAATTATGGCATCTGCGCTAAATTTAAGGGACAGGAAAGAGATTTTTGACAGAATAAGGTTGAAGTCAACATACCGAAAAGAGAGAGAAAGAGATAGACACACAGATTTATGTTCACCTTCCACCAAGGTGAGACTTCTCAGTAACTACTCCCCCGCAGACCGCCCTTCTCCTCACCTACAGACAATCTCTGTGGGGCCACCTCTCTCCTACCTCATTCCCAAAGTCTGAGGTCTCCATCTAACTGCTTCTCCCTCCTCCCTAAATTTCAGGAGTACCTGTTTGGACCTAACTTTTAAAAGGCCAAGATTGTTAACTGTTCTTTGAGAGCAAGAAATACATAGGCCTTCAGCACTCAGCTAATCTCTTAGGATGTGGCCACACAACAAGAAAACTGGATAAAAAATGAGCGGCATGGTGACATGGCTTCTCGCTGACTCCTTCCCTGAGCCCAAACCTGAAAGCGTTCTTTCATTTTCATTCAAATGACAGCACCTGCCCCTGGAAAGCAGGACAAGTGGGACAGGGGACTGGTGGGGAAACCCCAAAGAGAAAGCCAGTGCAAGTCTAGTTTTATTGCTGATAAAGATGAGAGTGGTTCACCAAGAAGGCGGGGCAGTGTTGGCTATTGGAATTGCAAACCTAAGAACTCTCTTCAAAGAAAACTATTTCATAATCCCCTATGGGACAAATGTCTGCAAAGTGGCATTGGCCTTTAATGAATTGTATTAATTACACTCTTAAGCCCCATGAAAATTGCAAAATCATTTTTTCCAATCGGGTTAATAAAGCCCGTTTAGTACAGGCACACTGTCTGTCAGCAGAAAATCCACCAAGCACATTGTTTGTAGATAAAGAAAAACTCGGTGGCGGATTTTCCTGGGTTATGATTGTGATACGTTCTGGGATGCCTGCTTTGCAATTTTTCCTTTCTGTGAGTGAGATCTATATCCTTCTGGCATAGCTGGACGTGCAGGGGACTGTCACACTTTCTGATGGTGTTTTATCTATCACTGGGGAGCTGCAAATTCATTCTCAAAGTCTCAATACTGAGAGATGTTATTATCACTTGGAAACTTCCACTGAAAATAAGACAGCCTTTGAAGGTGGTTGGCTGCATCTTGACTGCTCTGACCTTCTGACAGCCTGGGCCTCCTTTCCTCTTGATCTCCTGGCAGCAAAGGAGAAGGTACCCCTCTCTTACCTTCCAGCTCACTGCAAAGAGACCCCAAACTCATAAGAAGCAGAGTTCCTCCACAATCTTCTGACCTCACAGTCTGGAAAGCAGTGGATATGAGCTATTGGGCTTGTGCTTCCCCGATGTTTCCAAGTATTTAGGATACCTTTGTGAAACTTAGAAAAAAGATATCTCTTCCAGGCAGGGCAGTTGCAATTAGCCACGACTCTGGGAAGCACCTCTCTCCGTGCTGCTGCCAGTAGGAAGCCTATCTACTGAAGGCTTGTGTAGTTTACAACCCACACGTCTGTTTCTGGCAGCCTTTCTCACAAGGACAAGCCACAGCATGCAAATGGGTGAAGTTTGTCGTTTGTGTTTTATAAACTCCTTATTCTTTATTTCATTTCCTCAGGGCTGTCATGGTGGAGTGAAGTGAAGTGAAGTAAATTCATATTAAAGCAAGAATGGCTATTAATGGTTTATTGTGCTATCTCCCAGATGACTTATCTTTTATTGAGAAGCTCTGAGAAACATTCGAATGTTTCTGGTTAAAAAAAATGAAAAAAGATAAAAATTTGGAACTACCTACCTGAAGGTCAGCCAGTGAGGGAACCGTGTTTGAGTGAAGGACTTTCTGCTCCAGCCTCTCAGACAAGACAGCTCTGGCCACCCCCAATCAATGCAGAAACATGTCAGCTGCCTCCGCTCACCACCAGATGGGATTTGGAGTTGACTTTCCTGATATAGGTCCTGACACCAAGGTGACTTGCAAACCATAGTTTTTTCCTCTTTCCCCTATTTGCTATCATGCTGATTCATCCTTCTCTCCCCCAAGTGTGGAGTCTCAGAATTCTTTGCTTCACTTTGGCCTGAAACTTACCCATATTCTCTCTCAAAAGGTAGAGTTCTCTTCTCCACTGCACCTGCTGCCGACTGGAGTCCCCTTGCAAGAAAGTTGATTCTTCTTCCTTCCAGATCCCTAAGTACTAACCCCCTGGAAAGGGTCTGCATTCAGTTCAGCATGAGATCAGCCAGCTTCCCTAGAAAACCCAGCCTGCATCTTGGCTAACTTCTCAGCTTCTTGTACTGTCTATCCCAATATTCCTCCTCCATGTAAGACTCTGGATGTTCCAGAATGTCCAGTATCTTGTGTCTGGTGAAATTAGTATTAAACAAGCCTTCTCAATATGGTTCCTCAAATCACATATGGTTAGTTCCTGAGCTAAGTAAGTCCTAGGCTAGTACAGGTCATTACAAAAAAATTTATTTATTTTATTAATTTTTTAAAAAGATTTTATTTATTCACTTTAGAAAGAGAGAGCAAGAGGAGGGAGGGGACGAGCAGAGGGAGAGGGATAAGCAGACTCCCCACTGAGTGCAGAGCCCAATATGAGGCACCATCCCAGGACCTTGAGATCACAACAACCTGAGCCAAAATCAAATCAGACACTTAACTATTGCCACCCAGGTGCCTTTACACAAAAATTTATGATTACCATCTCACTTTATCCTCACAACTATCTGAGTGTGGTAGGATACTCCAGATGAGAAATAATTACTGATAAGCAAGTGGAGGTTCAAAGTGACCTGTCAATGATCACACAGCCAACTGGTGGTGAAGCCACCTGGTAAGAGAAGCTAAGTCTCCTGGCTTTTGTCCCAATGTCCTAACTCCATGGTTTATCACAATGCCAACCTCATCTCACCATCTATCAAGGTCCATTTTAATCTAGAGAGATTATTCCCATGGGAGAGCATGGCACAGTGAATTCCTGGCTCTACTGGCTGAATATTTTACATTTAAAGATTTCTTCCAGTTTCACAAAAGATAACCAGTTTTCCAGATGAAGGTACTAGTTTCCAGAAAACATAGGCAGTGCCATGTTGGAAGATACTTTAGATTTTTGAATTTAGAAGCAAGAAGGGTCATACTTCCTTCATGCTTCCACCTTCATTAGAGAACCCACAGGTGCTCCGTGTTCTTGTTATCTAGTGAAATGTCGCACACTAAGGTTTAAGTGTGTAGTGCCTCACTTGCCTGCACAGCTCTCTCCATGACATCCTTTTTTTTTTTTTTTTTTTTTTTGGAAGATTTATTTATTTATTTGAGAGAAAGAGAAAGAGCACAAGCTGGGGGGAGCAACAGAGGGAGAGGAAGAAGCTGACTCCCCACTGAGCTGGGAGCCCAAGGCATGGCTCAACCCCAGGACCCTGAGATTATGACTCTGAGCTGAAGGCAGATGTTTAACTGACTGAGCCACCCAGGTACCCCCTCCATGACATCTTAAAAGAAATGAGACTGCTCACTCTGGACTGACCCAGGGAGGCACATATTTTTAAATCCATGAGTTGTGGGATCGCGAGAGGGAGCAAGGTGCCCAAAAGTTGATGAATAAAGATCTGAATGTTGTGGAACATAAAATTTTTTTTACCTATATTTGCATTCTAAGTCCCAAGGTAAATGTCATTTGTTTGGTTAATGTTGGTCTTATTTTACCTAGTATAGTTTATTCTGTTGTCAGCAACTGTTTTCCCTAAGGGACTAGTTAATATTTTAGCCTTTGCAAGCTATAGGGTTATGTAAGGGTGTGGCTCTGCTCCAATAAAGCTTTATTTACAAAAGCAAGTGGTAGGCCAAATTTGTCCTGGGGACATAGTTCACCAATTCCTGTTTTAGAATGATACTGTCTGTGCATTTCTAAATTTAAAAAAATTACAACATTCATTACCAGCAAGGAGCATTCTTATAAACTCCTTCCATGCTTGCTCAAAACCATTATTCCAAGCATAAAGGTCTCACTAGAAATGAAAACCCACTGACATCCAGCAAGAAAATTCTCTTACCAAATTCAGAAATAAAATCTGTTTATCATTCCACTTCCAAAATCAATTTATTGCTTGATTAAGAGGGTATACTTCCATTAAAGATGAAATTAATGGAAACTATTTGCATTAGGCGAGAATTTTATTTATTTTTTAAATTTTAGAATTTACAACAATGTGAATGTACTTTTCCTTGTATAGGGAAAGTTAGAGGGTTTTCATTCACTGACACAGTTTACCTTATCTAAGTAACCCCAGTAAAGCCAACTGACAAATATATGTAGTTAATAAATTTTAATTAACTTTTCCAAATTAGCTGCAATTTCTTTTATAGCCTAAAAGTGTTAAGTAATAAATAAATAATAAAACCCAAATTTTATAGGAATGTAAATATATAAGGATATGTAATACATCCTAAGGATATATAATATAAAATATATAATATTTCTTAGTGATTCAAGGGAACTGTAGCACAATAAGCACTTGAGTAGTATTTGAATGGTCTGAACAGGTCCCCACATTTCCACCTCCTACAGCAGACAGAAATCTGACTTCCCACCTCTCTGTTCTACTGCCTCCCAGAGGTGAGGGATGTTATTAATGGGACTATGCTGTTCAGGTAAGTGGTGTCAAGAATGAAAAAAGGTTTAAGAAGCTCTGCACTAAAGTGATTAGCTCCTGTGCCTCGGTGATAATGGGTGGACTTTCTGCATGTGTGGGTTTCCGAGCAGAGGCTCAGACCCGGATCACGTTCAGGTCCAGTCTCTTCTCACTGCAGGTGTTCCCAGTAGGTTGAGAACAAAGGCCACCTTGGACTGCAAAGCCCTGAGCTCAACCCTTCAAAGGCTGCCAGCCTTCCCTGTGTCAGACATCAGTGAAGAGATGGAAACACGTGAATAAAGGCAGGGCTGTAACATACAAGGCTTAGTGGGCAGCACCGAGGGAACCAAACTAAAGGAGATGGGGCGACAAGATGGGGCATCCTGGAAGGGCACCCCTAATCAAGTCGGTGTGCTTTTGTGAGGCTCTGCAGAAAACTGAGTCCAGATTGGGAAAGGTGTTCATTCCCCACTCGTAGAACCTTCTTGCTCTCTACAGATTTCCTAAATCTATACCTGTGGCCTGAAGTTAAGCTCCTCCCAAGACCAGTTTCAGGGTAAGCCCTGGTTCCGTGCATTTAATTAACTACCTTGGTACGTATTTGAAATACCCGAAATGAATTGCGTGCACCAGGCATTCTTGCAGGCAGACAGACCCCAGCTTCAAGCAGGGAGGGTGCTCCTTCCCTATCTCACTGGTGGTGGTTTAGACAAGTTCTTCATGTAAATGCACACCCTGGCACACGCAGAAGAAAAGGGCCGGGCTCCCCAACAACTTGCAAGGTTTTCAGCAGTCTTCATTGAAATAAATGTACTGGAAACAGAAGTGGCAAATGGCACAAAGGCGATAACGTTTGCATAAAGAAGCCATTAGGAAGGTGTGCCAATGGAACAATTGTGTGATGTTGCATAACAAATGCACACTTTCGTTTAGTTATTTTAAAGATTCAGTTTATCTAGTAGTTTTTTTTTTTTGCATTTAAAGAGCATGATGCTGAAAGATTCTCCATTCCTGAGATGCCAGCAGTTCTTGAAAAAGCATTCACAGAATGATTAAAAGCATAATAAAAGAGTAAATCCAATGTAATATTTATCCAGCCTGAATTTTCAGCTTTAATACATCCAAAGTCATCCCGTTCCCCAATTTGTGCAATCACAGCTTAATAAAGGACATATTTTAAACACAGGCTGTTAAAAATCAGTGAGAGAAACCAGAAACAGAACCACAGAACTCTCCCCAAATGCCTCCAAGATGGAGACCACATAGACTCGAAACTGGATGGAACCATCTAGCAACTGCCTTTTAAGTCCCTCTTTAGGGTAGGAGCTGAAAGGTCTTCATCCCACTGAAGGTGGAGCAGGGGTGGTCCTGGGAGAAGGCTAAAATCAGCCCGCTGCCCACAGAAGACTTCATGCAAATGCTCAATAGGCGGCCTCATCAGTAATTAAGAACACAGATGATAAGGAGAAATACGTTTCTTGTCCATCAAATTAGCAGCTAGCACACCACCTGCTAACCGGTTTTGCTTCCATACTTGCCACCCTATAGTGTTAGCTAAGATGCATACGGCGGCCTAAGTAATGCTGATAAAATTTGCACAGCACAGTCTGTCCTCCGCCTAGAAGCTTCGGGACTTGTCCCACTAGGAACAGCCCTCCATCACTTCCTGCCCACTGGCTGCCACTCCAAATACCTCCTCAGCTCCTTCCCCCTCTTGCTGCCCTACTTAGTAGCTTCCTGGCCAGCCCAAGAAACCAGGCCCGCAGTGCCAACCTCAGGGCCCTTGTACCTGCTCTCCCTGCTGTCCGGACTGCTACTTCCTTGGATCCTCACAAGGCTTCCCTTCTCTCTGTTCTGGCCTCAGGTGTTTCCTCAACTGCTTAGTTTCCTGAAACAGCATCACCCCACCAGCCCTTTGCCTTGCTTTCCCTTCTTCACAGAACTTATCCCTGAATAACAGTCTACTATGTATTTATTTATTTTCTCTGTCTTCCCACAGGAGCTGAGTGTCTTGAGGACAGGAAATTCTTTTTGTTGTTGTTTGTGGCTGCATTGCAAGCACCCAGAAAACTGGTACCAAGTTACTAACCCCCAGTAACTAACAAACTGGTACCATTTACTAACCCCCCAGTAAATATATATATGCCAGTGGAATGAATTTAAGTGGCTCAACCCAGGATCATCAAGGCTATTCTACACAGGCAGGGATGTCGGCAGAATCATGATGGCAACTCATCGGGCAGACTTATCTACCACCTGCAAAAAACTTATATATTTTTTAAAGATTTTATTTATTCACGAGAGACACAGAGAGAGGCAGACACACAGGCAGAGGGAGAAGCAGACTCCCCGCAGGGAGCCTGATGTGGGACTCAGTCCCAGGACCGGGAGATCATGACCTGAGCCAAAGGCAGACACTCAACCGCTAGCCACCCAGGTGTCACAAAGTTCCTATTTTTTGATTCAGTGTACCCAATTTTAAAAATGTCCACCAGAGAAATAGAGATTCAGACAGATTTATACACAAAGATATTTATTCAAGTGTTGTTTGTCACTGTGAAAAGAGGAAATGACTGGATAAATGGTAATATTCCTTCTTCAGAAGTTGTTACATGTTGGGTAAAAGGCTCAGTCTTTAAAATATTCTACAAACTACCTATATCCCATTTACAGATGAAGGCACTGAGGTTACTTGCCCGGGACATCATTTGATCAGCTTTGCCAGGAGGAGAGACTCAAGGTCTCTCTGCCCAGACGGAGCTGAGAATCAATACACCACACCGTCTGCCCGTGGCAAACAATGCCAAGCCTTGGGTCTCCTTGCGGGGGCTGCCAGGACGCTCCAGCGGCAGGGATCGCGCTGCCCTTTGAGCTCTGAACAATCGCAATCCCTGGGCCCTGCGCGGGGGACTGGATCCCATTAGTCCTCCGACGTCCCGTGAGTGCAGCCCCAGGACTCTTGCAAACATCGATCGATCGCTGACCTTCAATAGATCAACATTAACCAAACACACTCTTTCCCTTACCCCCCCCCCCCTTCCCCCGTTGCCGGGTCCCGCTTCCTCTCCATCCCGCAACTGCTCTCCGCGGAGCCTCGCTCATTTCCTGGCGTCCGATCTGCAGATCTGCAGGCAGAGGCAGGCCCAGGAGCCGGCAGGCCCGGGCTCTGTTTCTCCTTCTTGTCTTCACTGGGGGTGGGGGGTGGGGGGTGGCACCGACTCGGGACTCGGGGACCACAGAGCCTGCCGTGGGCCTGTGGACGGGGCGGCTTCCACCCCGGGCCGCCTCCCCCGCCGGGCCTTCCCCATCCAAGAGGAAACTCGGGGCCCATGTGCTTGCAGCTTTCTCGACCCTTCTAGTCCTTGGCTCCAGATGGTCTGGATTCACTTTTCGAAATGGCTCTGCCCCCAGTTCCCCATTTACTGTCCCTGTGCTCATTGCAAGATTGTGTTCCATTCAAAAAAAAAAAAAAAAAATCATATCCCATTCCACGTTTCTACATTTGAAATTGTTTTAATTTAAAGCTGATGCTGTTCGCTGAGTAATCAGACTTCTGCCAGCCACATGCACACATACATCCTCTGTTGAATTTTAGTGTATGTGCACGTACGTGTGAGTGTGTGTGTGTGTGTGTGCGCGTGCAAGAAAAGGAAAATTCCTTTCACATGGCCTTTTGTCCCCAGAAATCTAAAAGTTTCTTTGTCTTGGCATTGTCCCAGCAACACCACTCTCTGCCCTTTTCTTTGGCCTATTCTCAGGGTATTTTGAAAAAAGCCCAAGGGTTTTGCAGGGCTGATTTTCACAACAGCGACAGAAACAGGACAACCAGGTGGGTTGGGGAAAGCCAGTTGACCCAGCTGAGGTTCCGGGCAGGAGCTGCGAACCCTCCCACCGCCTTGTTCCTCCACCCTTCCCCGATCCCTTCCCTGCGCCCCTCACTTCGATGGTCAAGGACCCTGACAGGCGGCAGAGGCTACAGACCCTTCTCCTTCACCTTCCTTCCGTGTTATTCCATGGGGTCTTTGTGGGGAAAAAAATAGGATTAGTTAACTCAAGAAGCACTTGTTCAGAGTTGATGCCCAATAGTAGCCCCAGGGGTAGGCCTGGCATTTAACGCTTTACCCTAGCACCAGCCATATATATATTTAAATTTTTTTATTTAAATTCAATTTGTCAACATATAGTTTAACATTCAGAGTTCATCCCATCAAGTGCCCTCCTTAGCAGTAGCTTAAGCAAAAGGTCATTTGTATGGATCCTTCAATCTGAGAAGAGTGGGCAAATATGTGTGAGCCAACTCACTTCTCTATCTGTTGGCCTCTCCCGTGGCTCCTGACCATCTTGTACTGCCTGCCCAGGCATGAGGCTGCTGCCCCTGGGAGTCTGTGTTCTTGGAGTTGATGCCACAAAGCCCTCTGGGGCTGCTCTGCTCACCACGGACCTTTTCCTGCTCACCTGCATGTTCAAATGGATGGTTGGAGGATCAAATGAGAATATGGATTTCATTTCTAGTAGTGAAAATCAAGCAGGGATCTCCTCCTTATTTTTGACTGTAACCGACATTTCCCTTTCTCTTTGTTTTTCTCAAAGCAGAATGAAACAGCAAAGGCAAGGGAATGATAGTGAGGCCAGAGCACAGGGCCTCCTTTTAATACTGTTTTTGTTGATGAACAGCCATCAAACTCCATTTCCTGGCTCTCTCCCCAGCTGCAGGACACTCAGTTATATTTTCAGGATTGTGTGCCACAGAGATCACCCTGCTCTATTCTTTTAAAAACTGGTCAGGATTTCAAACAAAGGGGAATGTGTTTTTAAGGAGGAAGAAGGGAGTCAAAGCTGCTGTGTCTTTCTGCTTGCAGGAGAAGGACTGGTCAGCTTGCAAAATCTGCCCAGCTGGTATCTTTGTTCACGTTTCCATTTCTCCAGCACGGAAGGTTGCCCTGCCTCTCTGCTAGAACAGGCTCTGCTCTGAGGATGGGCTCCCCGGGTTACTAGAAAGACAGAGGCTACAGACATGTGGACCAGTGTGCAAGGCAGAGTAGCAGGTGACCAGGCCCCCATGGTGTGCACACACCAGGGCAAGCCGTCAACTCCCACAGAAAAAAACAAAACCCGGCCAAACTAATCTGCCAAGGCCAATAAGTTAAGGCTGGTTGATTTGTGTGACTACAGTGTGATAGACTGGATGGAAGGGTCAGTAGACCAGAGACCTAGGTTTAATTTTTAGCTCTGCTGTCTGCTACCTGCAAGACAGGAAACATACCTTTAGCATCCCTCAGAGTCTTTGTTTCCTAGTGAGTAGAATAAGGATGGGAAAATCCTGCCCCAGTGGAACCATTAGGAAGATCACATAAAATGTCACCTGTGAAACATTAATTTTAACTGTATGTGTTAAGGATAGATAACCAATCCATCTGTGTAATAGGAAGTAGTTCAGAGTTAAGGGAACATCCCCCATGCCCATCCCACAAAAGGGAAGGCACCCTGTTGGGCTCCCGGGTTTGCAGAGAGAAGATAGCACACAAAGTTTGGTGCCTTTGACAGTAGCGTAACCCTTTCTAACTTTAAAGGAAACCACACATTTCCTGTATAGTTTAATGGATGTTCCAGGATCAAATGGGTCCATTCTGAGTCAGAGATCCAGGCTCAGCATTGACCATGTTTCTCAATGATGCAATGCCTCTGAGAAGAACAATCTCTCTCATACACACAGGGCTTCCCATGGGGCCTCTGTAGATTGGGTGATTGGGTAACATCAGGCTATTCCTTCTCTGGAGAAGAGAAAGGAACACGCATGATTTATGATAACGCAGAGTGTGATTCACTTGCTGGTGCATCATCTCCTGGCAAAGTAGTTTAGCTCTCATAACTACTAGCTAAGCATTTCTCAACTAAACTTCATAGGCCTATGAACCAGCTACTACCAGAGGGATTAGCTAACACACAAGGCAGAGTGGCCCCATCCAAAATTAGTTCCAAAGATACACCTTGGGGATTCATAGAGGCAGTTTCTTAAATTTTAAAATATAGCACCAGTTTTCTGTACTTGAGTCCTTTTATGTTTTCTTGTTACTGAATGCTCCTTTGAGACCAAAGGTATTGATATATTCTACCCTGCAGGGAAATCAATAAAAACTTTAATCACAAAATTAAATAAAAACCAAAGCTACTGACATTACACTCAGTAACACTCACTGAAGCAACAACTTGAAGTTTTATGGTTCTCCTGCGGCTGGACTTATTATTTGTAGGAAAATCAATACCATCTTTAGAGTAATTTGGGATGCATCTTGTCATTATAGAAAACAAGTTACTGGTAGGCTTTACTAAAAAGGTAACAATGAAGCATCAAAACGTGTTTGCCCACGCAGAAAGTGATTATTCCTTGATAGCAGGAAAAAGTACAAAAAGGATGTCCACAAATGGCAGCTCCAATTGTCTCTCAAAGCACATTATGATGCCGGGCTCTGGATCACCCTCCACAGACACGCTCTGCTTTTGTCAATGGGTCACAGGCCTGTTTTGGAAAGATTAAAAGCTTGGGGTAGTACATAAATTAAAATGTCCCCAGAAATCAGCACACGCTGCATGGAACGTAGAGTAATGTGACTTTCAGGATGTTAGGTAACAAAGGATCCTATTTCACATTTGGAAAAATAAATAAATTAATAAATAAATAAGCAAGCTTTTACAAGTCACGGGATCATAGAATGGGATGAAACCTTAAGAGGCATTAAGTCCAAAAGCCCAACCTGTGATGCAGAGAGCCTTCCAGAGTATCCCTGGAGGATACAATTCCTCTTAACTGTTATGCTTTCTTTCTCATCATTTATGGCAATGCATATCCAGAAATATGTCTATGTATACAACCTTTTATCTTCATGAGCTACACATTTTCCAGTTCTAATGAATTATTAGGCTGCAAGCTTGTTCTTTCCTCCCTTAACTGTCTGTGTGGTCAGCCACAGAGTGTAAAGTGAAACCATTGGCAGCCTGAACCATGCAGGGCTTCCCAGACAGTGATGCGGTAACACTCTTTCAATGAACTTTTAAGAGAACTCCGTGTTGCTGCAAGGGTTTACGGGATTCTAACTCAACATGCTTTAGTCCCTGTGCTCTTGTGTTAGATCTTCAAAATGGCTTTTTTCAGGACTTGGGACTGTTCACTTAGAATGGGAAGCAGAAACTGACAATAAGGCCTGCAACTACATGGCAGGAACTCGTTGAATTAACAGTGGAGGTTTTCAAAGTCAGGAAATGAAAACCAAGAGATTTTGGAAGGCTGAGGCCAAATACTAAATCCAGCCAAGGTCAGCATTTATAGGCTTGGAGTCATCAACCTTGGATGAACGAATCAGGGCTTAGAACCCAGAGACTATGTATAAGGACTATTTTGGAAGGCAAGAGTCAAGATCTACTGCTGATGATGCCATTCTTGGGAAGCAACAGAGCTCTTCGCTTAAGACCATGAATCCTAAGGTGCTCAAGGTCCTTTTACTGCTTATAGCAGGGATTTCTGATCATGAATTAAGGTGGCAGGTAGGTGAATAGAGGGTGAGGAACACTCCATGTCAGTAAGAACAAAGAAGTCAAGAGGTCAATTAGATATTTGTTGGCATCTGTGTCGGTACCCTAGGGCATCAGCATGTCTGTCCTAATGTTCTTCTCTTTTTGAACAACTTCCCTAATTAAATAACTCAGGCCACTTCAGGATAATTTTCTAAAGAAAATCTGGTCCAGGAGCTTCTCTCAAATGCATGATCCACATCTCCTTCATCTGTTGTAACCAGGTGTCCTCCAGCAAACCTACTCAGGTGTGCTCATCCCAGCTCTCAAATCTAGTCTCCAGCTCAAGTTTTCTTTTCTTATGCTAAATACAAACAGGCAAACAACAGCAAAAACTCTATGCATATTTCTGTCACTAAGCTTAACAAACTGCATTAAAAAGATTATATCACATGAAATTGCCTATATTAATCATTTTTGACATAAAAGTGGTAATTTCATATGGGGATTCAAACTAATAATTATCTGTTTCTGTGGCTATATCCTCAGCCAGATCATTTGTTGATTTTCTGTTTATATAATCAAATTTAATATGTCTTTGCACATCACTGGCTCTCAGTCATTGGCAAATGAATGAATGAATGGATGAATGGATGAATGAATGAATTGAGAGCTGGGCTTCAGGACCTGGTCCATCTTCTTAAGGAAGACTACTGGGACTGCATTTTGACAATGAAGTTATGTGATGATCTAGGAACAACCCTTCCATCTAACAGAACTATAAACAGTACACGTCTGGATAATCTATTTCCTCAATAAAAACGTGACCACACTGACCAATAAACATAGTATTTTATGCTCCTGCCAAACAATTTTTCTCTAATATTAGCAGATCTTCCAGCATCTCATGGGATGGGAGCCAGGCCTTGGGTCCTCCTTTTTCATTTGGTATTTACATGTGGTCCACTGACAACCAAGGCCAGGCATTTTGGCCAAAGACACTGGGTTTAAAAGCTTTTGCACAGCATCACATGGGGGCAAATATGGTTCCGGTTCAATGCTGACATGTGTGCAATTCTTATTTCCTTCCCTAAGTGTTCTCTTTATTATCAAATTCACAATCATGCTATTTATCTTCTGCCCCTAATCCAGTGAGCCCTGGCTAATTTGGTATTTATAATCAGGCTACCTTAATCACCAACTAGCAAAATTTCTGAGGAATCTTTCAGAAACATCTTTAGTCAAGAGACTTTCTTTATGATTACGTTCAGACTTTTTCAAAATCAGATGGAGACACTCTTCTAACAAAACACAATAATTTCTAGTGCAAAGCCTTATTGTGACAAAGTAAAATTATCTCAGATTTAAGATCAGCAACCTCTTGGGAAAAGACGCAGATGGACAAGGAAGAGAAGTAAAATTTGAGGTGAAATTAGCATATTTGTTTTTCTTTCCTTTTGCCATCATTTTGTTTCTCTTTTTGGTAGTATTATAGGAATGGGTTGAAAAATCCAGCAACTTTGGAAAAAAATAAATAAAAGTTCTTGATCTTAATGTTGAATTTCTCTCCTAAAGTTGATGGGACAATTGTTCTGATCAGGCATCTTTACATCATCAGCAATAAGCTCTGTTTAGAGTTTAAGAGTCAGACACTACCAAGAATGGGGGGCCAGGGAAAGCAAGTGATATGTGGGGAGGATGTGCCCTGTTTCTGCTTCTGAGGCTCAGGGCCATTACTATTCTAGATTGAATTTCAGTATTCACACTGCTTGGTTCAAAATGCCAAAGAGAAAAATAATTGTAGAGTTAAAGCTCCAAATGCTTCTATAGGCATATTTCACACCAACCAGCTGACTTGCACTTGACATTCTCATCTTCAGCACCTTCCCATTAGGAATCAAATCAAATTAGCAATTTATTAGTACTGAGAGTTCTGAGTGGGGTAACTAATAGAACATTCAGCCCACTTTAAAGTTTCAAGTAGACAGTGAAAAAGAGAGTTCTGTTTAGAGACAACAGAATTTTGTCTTCCCCTGTCCCTCTGCATATGCCTGACTTAGGGGATCAAGAGTAACAGGTGGTGAGATCTAGGATAATGTGTATATTTGTGTTGTATTTATGATTGGATTTAGAAAACATTGTATAACACCTAACTCCTGGTTTCTCAGGCTCTATCAGTCTGGAGATCATCCAGGTCTTGGGTGACAATCACATTGGTGTTTATTGTTGAGACACTACCCCACTTTGTTACTGAATTCCAAGTCCTTCTACTGAGAGGACCCTGCGACCTGGGCTTCTTTGTGCTTCTGTCACCATATCACTGCTAATCCCAGCAGGTACCACAGATGACCTGTACACTTGGCACTCAGCATTTGTTCTGAGGACAGAAAGATTAGCAGTGATTAGCAGTGATTGAATCACACCAACAGTATTCCTTATTGATATCTTGGAAAGGGATGTATGTTCTTCAAAGTCTCTACCACGTGGCAAGTTCTTGTCCTTCTAGAGACAATCTGATTCCTCTTTCTCACACCCATTCAGTTGAACTATTTTGTGCTTCTCTTTGTGTTCAAGCATCTTAAGAGTCTTAACTGAGTATTCCAAGAGCCTTATCAGGCATCTCAAAATTCCTTTCACCATTTCTCTCTGGGGTGGTAGGAGCACAGGTATTTTATACATAGAAAATCTTCCTTGATAGGCTTGAGTTCTTGAATACAGGTGACCTTCTCCTACTTGTATGTCTAACATGATCCCCAAAACCATTTCACATATCAAAACATCCAGTAGAATTCTCCCAGGAATAAAAACCAATAGCTCTGTTTCATAGAAAAGGAAACGGAAAACAAATGCTGTGGTTATATAAATAGTGAGCAATTTATACGGATTGGTCATTCATAGAAATTGTCCAGTTAGCAAAGAAGGCAATATGAGTCGCCTGTCATTTGCCTGACATACACCTGCCTGAGAAGTAGAAGACATTTCTAAGATTGGATAATATTGTCTGCAATGGAAGTAAGGCAGGATTGTCACTTGCCTTCTCTAAGGAAGACTAGGCTTTCCTTTAAAAGACATTCCAACTTTAAAGAATGGCTTCAGAATTACTTAACCATCAACTAAATAGAGACTGGTATCTGCAAAAGATGTTATATACAAACTGAATGGTAACTCTAAATCAAAAACCAATAATAGATATGTAAAGAATAAAGAAAAAGGAATCCATGTATATCACTAAAGAGAGCCAACCAATGATGAAAGAGAGGAAGAGAAGAAAGGTTCAGAGAAAAACTATAAAAACAGCCATGAAGCAAGCGACAAAATGAAAATAAATACATATCTATAAATAATTACTTTGAATGTAAATGGACTAAATGTGCTAACCAAAAGACAGGGTGACAGAGTTAATAAAAAACAAGACCCATCTATATGCTGCCCACAAGAGACTCATTTGAGACCTAAAGACACCTGCAGGTTGAAAGTGAGGGGATGGAGAAACATTATGCAAAAGGGTATAAAAAAAAAGCTGGGTTAGCAATACTTCTAGGAACAAAATACACTTAATTTTTTTATTTAAATTCTGTTATTTAACATTCAGTGCAATATTGGTTTCAGGAGTAGAATTCAGTGATTCATCGCTTACATGCAACACCCAGTGCTCATCACAAGCCCTCTTTAATAACCCATCATCCACCTACTCCATCCCCCCAACCACTTCCCTTCATCAATCCTGTTTATTCTCTATCATTAAGTCACTTATGGCTTGTTTTCCACTCTCTCTTTTTTTCTTTTTTTATACACACACACACAAACACATATATATACACACATACGTACATTATATACATCATATACATATATACATACACACACACATATATAATGGAATATTATTCAGCCATCAAAAAGAATGAAATCTCGCCATTTGAAATGATGTGGATGGAACTAGAATAAATTTTACTAAGAGAATAAAATAGACTTTAAAACAAAGACTGTTAACAAGAGGCAAAGGAGGACACTATATAATCATAAAGGGGACAACCCATCGAGAAGATATAACAATTGTAAATATTTACACATCTAACATGGGAACCCCCAAATACATTAAGCAGTTAATGACAAAACTAAAGGAATAATAAATAGTAATTCAATAATAGTAAGGGACTTCAACACACCATTTACATGAATAGACATGTCAATCATGAAAACACAAAATCGACCAGGAAGTGAAGCAGTAGCTTTGAATGACATGCTGGGCCAGATGGATTCAATAGATATATTCAGAACATGCTATCCTAAAACAGCAGAATACACATTCTTCTACGTACACATAGAATATTCTCCAGAATAATCACATATTAGGCCACAAAGCAAGTCCAACAAATTTTTAATTTAAATTTTAAATTCAAAGTCATACCATGCATCTCTTCTGGCCACAATGGAATGAAACCAGAAGTCAGTGACAAGAAAAAATCTGGAAAGACCACAAAGACATGGAGGTTAAACAACATGCTGCTAAACAATGAATGGG